>NC_068576.1:1483784-2221927 GCF_025698545.1 Gossypium raimondii | reverse complement strand
AGCATGTTCACGAACAGCCAATGTTGGATCCCTCAATGCAACCCAAATAGCATCCACAAATTCAGGTACATGAACATTGAATACAGTGGAAGCATTTTCTGCCATTTCCTATAGTAATAACAATGCAATCCTTCAATAGAATTATTTTTTCAGCAAAAATAAACTAAAAGTCACTAAACAATAGAGCAATTTATCCTATAAAATCAACAAATAATCCTTTACAAGAATCCGTTCCTAAATAACAATAAAAACTCCACATCCCACGCACCTTCAAAATTAAGACAGCAGCAAAACGGCGATACTCTATTCTCTCCCCACGAAGCCACTCCAGGGCAGTTTTGACCTGAGAAATAAGAGCCGTATACTTGATAATTTTCCCTAATTACACTACAAAAATTAGGGATATACCAACAAACCTGAAACTCCACTTCATCTGCAGTCATTGCACCACCAGCTCTAGCTAGATGGCCAAGCACTTTACTAGCAAGGATGAGTATTTCAGGATCACGCTTAACCTCAAACACAGTCCGCATATAATTAGAAAACTTGGAAACCTTGGAGGCATTCTCCCCAAGTGCCACATCTATCAACTCATCGATTGCTCTTAAAGCTCCCATGTTTTGTGCAACATCGTTACTTTCCAATAAGCTTGAAATTCGGTCATATAACTGGTCCATAAAACGGGAGAATGCTTCCCCGCTAAGCTCACGAGCTTCTTCTTCCAAGTGCTTCTTCAATGCTAAAGGAGCTCCCTCCTGTTCGCAATAATGCAGAGCGAAAATTAGAAATCCATTCGATGAAAATATAATCAATTATATATTGTTGAAGTGATCTTATTGTTAATAGCTAAAGGGTTTAGTAGTACTTAGCCAAAATCCCAAGAATCAAGAAAACGGAATTACGAATTGTATACACTTTCAAAGGAGAGAGAAAGCAAGGGAGTAAAGCGGAAACAGATTACCTTAGGGTTGGCACGGGTGCAGAGGTCGGCCAGTATACGGTTGAGCGTTTCGAAGCTTCCGCCAGGCGGAACAGAGGCGGCGGGCCCACAGAAGCGGAGGCTCTGTAAAGTTGCCGCCATGTAAGACCTCCCTAAAACCCCAATCTACTGTTTATATTGTTCCAAGTTCCTCAGATCTTCGCTGAAAACATTGAACCCAACGACACTCGAAGAGACAACAACTGAAGAGGATTGCAGTTTATACTAACGATAATAAGTTTTTACTAATTATTAACAATAATGACGTTAAAATTAAGCCTTCTATGTGCACACCGCACACCACCAAGCTTTCACTTGACAAAACAGACAGAGAGCCCTTCACGACGGCCGCACTACACTTTCTTGAATTTCTGCACCTCTTTTTTTTTTTTTTAGAGACAAATTAAAAAAAATAAACTCCAAAAGTAATCACTTTTATTTTCCTCACATTATATTTTAGTCATTTATATTTAAAATATTAAATTTTAGTCACTTATATTATCATTTTATTACGAAATAGTCAATCTACTATTAAGCTACGTTACCTCCCTAACGACGGTCTTACGTGACAGTCCAAATAAATTTTAAATGACAACTTAAATGTACTACATGGTAATCTAAATTAAATTTATTTGATTAAAGAATTATTTTCATCATAACAATTGAATATCCAAGTTGACAGTTAATTACCACGTAGGACTGCAGTTAGGAAGGTAACGGAATTTAGCGATAGAGTGATTACTTTATAATAAAACGATAATATAAATGACTAAAACGAAACATTTTAAACATAAATAACTATAATGTAATTTAAAACAAACAAAAATAATTATTTTTTAAGTTTATCCATTAAAAAATTACTGATACTAACATTTAGTTACGATCGTTGAAACAACTTATAACTGCGCACAGTACAACCGACTCCAGTTAAAAATAATAATAATTTAATAATTTATGTTTATAATATTAACTAGTTTACGTATCGGAAAATCGAATATATGAAAACAATAATTGTATGTTTATAAAATCCACATATTTAAATTAATTAAAGAATATTATAAATTTTGTTGTGAACAGCACTTGATGACTTATTTTGTTGTACTTGCATATAAATCATATAATAAATAATTAGTGATTAATTTTAGTTTAAAATTTAAGATTAGTTTTAGAAGTGAGAATACAATTGAATACATGTATTTGAATTTTTCTTTTTAAAGAAAGAAAGAAAGAGCATTTTATAAAGGATTTAAATCCAGAGCGATTAAGTCGATAAATAAAATCAATTGTTAATGCCAATTTAAAAAAAAAGAAAGAAAAGGATTGAAGTTGATATTTTTACATAATAGTAGTATTACTATTAGAAATGAGTTTTGACCTTATTATTAGGCACCAATAATGGAAATCCAACTTTCAAATAGTAAAAATAAGATATTGTTATTTGTTTGTGATGCACTAGTAAAACTCATTCTAAAACAAGTTTAATGTCCACTACATTACAAAGGGCGTGTTTGAATACTTTTAATGAAATTAATTCTTTATTGTTTAAATGTCTAAAGTAATGGAAACATTAAAAGAACATTGCCTATATAGACATAAGAAGTGTTTATTATGAATAAGATAAGTACATGGTCATATTAGTGCTAAAAGTGAATAATCTTGACAAAATATAAATGAATATTATGTGTGGTGTATTTCCATTTCTAATACTAGGAGTAGTGGTTCAATCTTTGGACACCAACAATTTCATTAGAATTCGAAATACATTCGTTAATTGATAGTTTAAATTGAGAGATATCATTTTGTATGCATGATATTTATTTGTGTGGAAAATGATAAAATAAGTTACAAACATGTTAAACTAGCAGAGGGGATTGTTAGTAGTTTATAGTGTTGGTAGGTAATAATATTTTATTGTATAGAAAAGTCAAGTATATTATAATTATCGATGAATAATTATACTGTTTAGACCGATTCATTTTTAGGGTTCGTAGCTGACTCTCCCAACAATACCCATCTCCAAGGTTCGAACTTCGTTCTCTTCTTAGGAGTGCAACATACCTTACTATTGCACCCTACACTTGTTGGTGTATAGACATAACTTTTGCATGTAAAGTTATCATATATATAAAGACATAACTTTATATAAAGTTACTTATAAGACAACGTAATCTTATAAAATTGTATCTCATTAAAAGATATATCTTTATGGAAGGGAATCTTACGAAAAGATACATTTATTTAGTATTCATATAAATGACATTTCTATTACTATTAGTCAATTTTACTATTTTACTTGCAGTGTTGAGGACTTTTTTTTGTATCTTACTTGTAAGCATGTAAAAAACTTTAGCAAAATGTTCTATATGCCTTAAAGCCATCTTATTTTACTAACTTTATTTTTTATTGTCTCAATCTTTCTTATTTATTTTTTCTAACAGATGTCAAGCCCTGGTTTTCGTCATCTACGAGACCAAAACAAATCTTTCCTAAAATCATAAGAAATCCGGATGCTTATTAGGTTTGAATTTTAAGGTCAAAATATAAAATGAGGGAAATGTGTTTAAACTCAATAGCAGAAATAATTGCACTTATGTGTGACGCTACTTGGTAAAGGTATGGAGCGATCTTAAAAAGAATGTTGGTTGGTCGGTTGACAATGGTAAAACGAAAAGATTTTGGATTGATGTGTGGATCCCGGATTTGGGTCCCTTTTGCTGTCACTATCGATAGTAGTGAGAAAGTCCGAGTGCGAACATGACACATCCTGATGGAGGGTGCAACTGGATTTCTTTTGCCTCTTATCTCGGTCACTCTATGCTCCTGCGTATTGCTTCAATGTGTCCACCAAGGACTAGTTTGGGGAATGATACATGTATGTGGAGAGGAAACTAAAGTGGTATAGATTCCCTATAGCAGCTACTTACACGCAAATTACAAAGAATAAATTGGATCCTAAAGAGTTCCTATGGCAAGTCTTTTAGACGATTACTCCTAAAAGAGTGCGATAGTTACTATGGCTTTTAAGTCGCAACCGTTCGTTGACTAATATTAAGCGATGTGGAAGATCAATAACGGATGACTCGACTTGTGCTTTATGTGGAGCTAGTCAGGAAACAACCTTGAGATGCATTTCTCTTGTTCTTCATTCCAAACATTGCAGCCTTCTGTATCTCTTTTGTCGAGGCATGTTTCATCCTAGTTAATGTCTTTCCTAGTTTCTTCCGGCTCACCCTCATCGATGCCCTATCCATCTTATTGTTTTGCCTCCTAGTATCTCCAGGGCTGGTCAGATCAGCAAATTCAGAGTCCGCTGATATCATGTATCATTATGTTTATATCCCTGCCTATATCCTTGTCCCCCTCATGTATCTTATAATTTTATAACAGTATATTGCAGGACCTTAAAAAAAATATATGTGATGAGTCCTATGATGTTTGGTCTTTGTCTGTGTTATGATCCTATCAATGATTGGTGCTTTGGCTTTGGTCTGATAGCAATCATCTTCTTTTCATCCTACTGTGTAGTGCTTGCTACTTGAACTTGACTCAACTAAACTCTCTAAGACAGACAGAAGATGGTAATCAAAATGTAAAAACCAGGACAGAAGGCGGCAATGTTTGGAATGAAGAATCAGAGAAATGGTGTTGTAGGGGCCACGTAAGATTAAAATAATGAAAGTAGAGAGACTAAAGTAACCAAAAATAAATTATTCACATTTTATTCCATTCTAATACTCATCTATAATCTATATCTATAATAATATATATAAAACCACAAATTTCAAAAAAAATTAAACTAAAGAAAGTTCATCATATGATTAAACTCTAAGTAACACATATAGAAAAATTCTGAAAATTATAATTATTAGTTAAAAGAATTCGACATATAATGATATTATTATTTTTAACATTAATACGATTATAAGTTTTTATTACATCTGCTCTTTCTTATATAATATCTAAAATTATCCATAGCCCTAAAACCCTTAAATTAGGGTATAATGTGCTTCACGTCCTCCTGCACTGGTAACAATGCCGATGCCAATCGAACTAACACTCAATTAGCTGACTTTAGTTTTTTCTTTTTAACTTTTCTATAAGTTTATATTATGTGAAGCAAGCACTCTTAAAATTGTTTTTTTATCCATCTATTATTTGTTCGGTGCAAGTGAAAAATGTTTCATGTGTTTGTTTTGAAAAGAAATTCCAACGATTGGTTTTAATTACTATTATTAAATATATTTATTAATTTAATTTAAATATATTTCCTATTTATCATGAACTATTGTTATAATTACTACATATTGATTTGCCTTTTATTAAAGAAAAATTAACAACATAATTTATTTTCTTATATAGTTTATTTTATTTGATTAATTAAAATTAACAACATAGTTTATTTTCTTTTAGTTTTAAATGATATACAAATTTAAAAATATATAAGAAGATAAACTATGTATATATTCATCATTATATAGGTAACAATAATTAAAATACATTATTTAAAAACTAATTAAAATTAAATGCGTAATTGCACATGTAATATTAAAAAAAATGTATAATTGCACATGTAATACTAGAAACTAGTTATTCTTAAATGAACGAATGAATTGCTTAAACTTATTTTCTTTACTGATTTTATTCTATGCAAACCACACAGAATGAAATTTTCTTCCTATCTTTTCTTGTTTAAACTTATTTGTAATGAATTTGAGCTTATTTCCACAAAGAGAGTTGAATGTTAAGTTCGAGTGCATGGATGAATTTGTTGACTTGAGTTTTAGAAGTCTTGGTTTATGTTCTCCGTTTTTTTTTCTTTGATTTAATGATATTTCTTTCATTTTTTTTTCTAAAAATACAATAGATTTTATTATTTTAACATTTTAAAAAATAAAATAAATTATAATTTTAAAATAAATTTTAGATTAGATGAATAATGAAACTAAAAATTTTAAGATTAATATTTGATTTTTGTGTTTTATACCTACCCACCTACAGCTCGGGTGTCTTTCAAGGTTTATTAGGCTGAGTTTAGATGGACGATTAGGTGTAGTATGGTGCATTTAGCTTACTTTTTGTCTCACGCTACAGTGTCGCTATAGTATCTAATCTCACCGCCATCACTATTTTTACACTAACAGTAGGGAAACCCACTAACCATCCAAACCCAGCCTTACTTTGTCTATATATTTTTGCAAAATCTAAATATCATGAAGAAAGAAAAGATGAAAGCCAGTGACTAGTGCTGAGAAGCGTTGTTGGCTGGCAACAAGCACTAGATCGGGATGGCAAAGAGGGGAGCAGGGGAACTAAAAAGTAAAGACCGTTGACGGCCATTACGTCAACGTCGACTCGATAGAGAGAACCAAAAACCAACGATTCTAGTAAACAAAACGACAAAGAAATAACTAATTAACTATCAAACGAAATCCATGGAGTTGCACCATACCTGTGCAAAGATAAAAATGCGCACTCACCCCCTACCCTAATCACACTGAATTTAGAACATTCCCTACGCTACCCTGCGCCGGATTTCCCCCATCTTCTCTCTCTTTCTCTGTCTAATGGCCACTTCTCTGCAAGTAAACCGCTTCTGCATCCGCGCCGCTTACGATAATTTCGGCGGAAAATCCGGAGCTCTAAGTTTCCGGAAGCCTCTCACCGTCAGATGCTCCGGTGATGTTGCTTCTTCCTCTTCCGTAGCTGTGGATCTCGATAACTTCGATGCCAAGACTTTTCGACATGACTTGACGAGGAGCAAGAATTATAACCGGAAGGGGTTCGGTCACAAGGAGGAAACACTCGAGCTTATGAATCAGGAGTACACTAGTAAGTTAATCTCCAAATAGAAAAAAGGGGGAAAATCCGCTTATTTATTTAACATATAGAAAGGATTTCATTTGAATTTTGGTAGAAAGTTTGATATTTTTTGGATAAAAAAATTTCAGGTGATATCATAAAAAAGTTGAAGGAAAATGGAAACGAGTATACATGGGGAAATGTTAGGGTAAAATTGGCTGAAGCATATGGTTTTTGCTGGGGAGTTGAGAGAGCTGTCCAAATCGCTTATGAAGCCAGAAAACAGTTTCCCTATGAGAAAATTTGGCTTACAAATGAAATTATCCACAATCCAACTGTTAATAAGGTCTATACTTACTGTTTTCTCCACTACTAGTACTATTTTACTCAGATTATACTATAAAATGATACAAAATTTCTTTGAAATTAATGAATTACTGGGTTTATTAGTTTCTTTACATAAATATAGTTTTTTCTTAACTGCAGCGATTAGAGGAGATGGAAGTTGAAGTTATTCCAATTGAAGAAGGGAAAAAACAGTTTGATGTAGTGAACAAGAGTAATGTTGTGGTTTTCCCTGCGTTTGGAGCTGGAGTTGACGAGATGTTGACCTTGAATGAGAAAAATGTACAAATTGTTGATACAACTTGTCCTTGGGTAGCTAAGGTATCTTCTGCTGTAACTGGTTTGCTGTTTTAGTAATTTTTGTTTCTGTTATCAACTTTTGACCATCGAAATCACGAGTTCTTATTTCTTTTGAAGGTATGGAACACTGTGGAGAAGCACAAGAAAGGAGACTACACATCAATTATCCATGGTAAATATGCTCACGAGGAGACAATCGCGACTGCATCTTTTGCTGGAGCATATATCATTGTGAAGAATATGACTGAGGTATGTCATAAAGTGGCTAGTATTCTGTTCTTGTGTTCTTATAATTGTTTGTAAAAATTGTTTCTCCATGTTGTTTGATTTGTGGAGGCAATATATGTTTGTGATTACATTCTTGGAGGCGAACTCGATGGATCTAGCTCAACCAAAGAGGCATTTATGGAGGTATAGTCTTTGTTTTTTAGTTTCTTCATATGTAAGATGAACCTGCCATTGTGAAAATGTTCAGACGATTATCAGCTCTTTTGCAGAAATTTAAATATGCCACTTCAAAGGGATTTGATCCAGATCGTGACCTGGTAAAAGTTGGCATTGCGAATCAAACAACAATGCTGAAGGGAGAGACAGAGGAAATTGGTTAGTGGCACTCATGCACCTATCACAAAACACCTTTTGTTTGCAAGGAATTGCTATTTGAGAGTTGAGCCACATGTTACATTTTTGGTTTAACAGGAAAATTAGTAGAGAGGACAATGATGCAAAAATATGGAGTGGAAAATGTCAATGATCACTTTATAAGCTTTAACACAATTTGTGATGCAACACAAGTAAGTCAAGCATTTGTGATAGTTTGGTTTCCTTTATAAATTTTTGAATCTATTTTCTTATGGAGGACTTTACAGCATATACTGTTTCTTCACGTATTCTTGCCTCTCAACTGATTATATACCAATTTTTCTGTTAGTCATTGAATTAAACTTGATTTATCATCTTTTTCACAGGAAAGACAAGATGCAATGTATAAGTTGGTGGAGGAAAACCTGGATCTTATGTTAGTAGTCGGTGGGTGGAACTCAAGCAACACCTCACATCTTCAAGAAATTTCAGAGGACCATGGGATCCCCTCATATTGGATTGACAGTGAGCAGAGAATAGGTCCAGGAAACAGAATAGCTCACAAATTGAAAGTAAGTCTGAATCCAAACTAATCCAATTCTTAATCAACTTCTAATTATGCCAGTCAAAAAATTGCAATTTTTATTCTGACTATGCATCTGCTGTGTTGTGGCAGCATGGGGAGCTGGTTGAGACAGAAAACTGGCTACCAGAGGGTCCCATCACAATTGGTGTTACATCTGGTGCCTCCACACCAGATAAGGTAACTGTACAGTTTGGTTTACTTATAATTTGCATGAATTGTATGTCCTTTTTGTACTCCTTGCTTTGTAGGGTAGAAAAGTGAGGTTGGAAGGGGTTGTGTTTAAGAGTGAGAGAAAACATTTTCAAAAGTGTTCTGTAGGAGAGAAAGTGAGGAAGAAAATAGGAAATATGATTATTTTTTATCCTTATCAGGAAAAAACAACGACAACAACATTTTGAATAAATAAGATATATTACCTACCTAGTATATGGATGGGAAGAAAAAACATCTATTCACTCTAATGACTACCAATAAAGCCTAAATGTTTTATTCTTGTAAAGACTCGAGATCACTTGTTTATAGTATGAACTTCACAGCTTGCAACTTTATTGGATTGTAGCTAATGCAGGCAATGATCATACCGTACATGTTGTATGAGCTGATATCATGATTCTCTTTTATAACACAATCTGGTTCGTACATTATATAACAAACCCTTTTCTGCTTAATTGTATTAACCAGGTTGTCGAGGAGGCCCTCATCAAGGTGTTTGATATAAAACGCGAAGAATTGTTGCGGGTAGTATAAATATAGGTTTACAGAGGTGCATCAGCCTTTGATGCTTGTTTGGTATGCACAATCTTGTCAATATAATTAAAACAGCGAAATAGCATGTACCCTTGAACTCTAATGCTGTATGTTACTGTATATATTCTTATTTATTTATGATATATGTAAACTTTGAGTACCCATTTCACAGTACACAGATCTAGACCAGGGTGAAGAGTAGTGAACCGGATTAGCTTTCATGTGTTTTAAAGACATTGCCTTTAGTTCAACGTCTTAGTTAAATCAGCCGTCCTGTTTGATTTGAATACTAAAGAAGTTGGGGGTTTTTTTTTTCTTTTAAAGAACTTTATCTGTGTTAATATGAAGCAACCTTAGATTAGTC
Organism: Gossypium raimondii; assembly: GCF_025698545.1. NCBI lineage: Eukaryota > Viridiplantae > Streptophyta > Magnoliopsida > Malvales > Malvaceae > Gossypium > Gossypium raimondii. The sequence goes on along the minus strand of NC_068576.1, from coordinate 2,212,225 downwards.
TATAATCTGACATTTTTAAGAGGTAACAAATAATGCATGTTTGATTTAGCCTCTAGTAAATTTGATAACGCGTAAGTGTGATAGTATTTTTTGTCATAATCGTGTTTAAAGCCTTATATTATGTTTCTGTTCTTTTATACTACCGTTTTATCCCCCAAAACATGATCCTTTCGTGCGAATAACAAAGTGGAAGATGCTCGTCTCCTGCGTTTCTCTGTTTCCCAGTTCTACGTTACAATCTCATAGTCGGTAACTAGCAAATAAACAGCTTTGCAGATCAATCTATAAAAATGATGATGATAAAAAAAAAAGAAAAGAAAAGAAACTTTCTTCCCATCGTCACAAGGACCTACACTTAAGACGCATGAGACATAGATTTGTTCAAGACCCGAGCTACCTACACAATCTAGCTGGATATTTAATAGACCACTCTTTGCATCAGGTTACATGTCCAGTCTTATAAGCATGATAGGGCTGGAGCTAGGACAAAGCTGGTACAGCCCATATTAATAATAAAACTAATATCTTATTTAAATCTAATTATAAGAATATATATATTTTTTAATTTCAGGTTTTGTAAAACACAATGAATGATGAAACTGTAAAAACACCTAAAAGCAAGGGAAAATACGGAACAACGGAATCAATCAACATCAACAACCAATCAACTTCCCAAGCTGCGGTTAGTAAAACAGAGTCATTAAAGAAATAATAAGAAAAACTCCATTGCTGACTTTCAAAAAGAAAAAACTTGTACAGATTTTGCCCCTTCAAGTGACACCAGTGCTTCAATAATAGCCTTACTCACTGTTGTTTCAATGAGCTGCTTTTTGATCTCTTTAACTCCCATGGCGGTAGACAGCCTTTATAATGAGAGTGCAAAAAGAGGGAAGACATTGACACTTCCTTTTGAGGCATTGAGATTGAGGATAAGCAACTGAAGGCACTTCTTAGCCTCTTCTTTTCACTGTCAGGTCGGAAGTTGGGGTCATGGCGCACTGCAGACGCTTTAAGAGCCTCAGGAAGAATGCAGTTGCACAATGAACCTACAAGAAGGATCCAAAAATAACAAGGTGAAGACCGACTGCTAATGACCTAAACAAGACAGGTTACTGTAGCCATTGATTCTGCTTCGGTTATAATCTATATCGGTAAATCATCTCTATCAACAATAATAATATAGCTTCAGCATAAGGTGTATATCATAAGCCTACTAAACACCTCGTGCTCTAGAAAAGTAGGAAGTAACATGTGATAAGCAACTCTCAATGGCATAAAGTAAAGAAAGGGTTGCCTAAAGTGTTGAATTAAAAATTCGGGTTAGAATAGTTCATTAAGGCTCCATCAACACCAACATATATACTAAAGCATTCAAGCAAAGATATGTTGTTGACCCCAAAGAATTTTAGGCTCAATTTATAGTACCGATTCTTGCAAGTCGATTCACCCACTTTGGTGTATGGTTCCCTGTCAGCTTGTAACATATATCTTCACAGAAATGGTTGCAGTTCTTATAAATCAAGTTATATGAGTCACCATTGTAACTTGCAGATTGGTGTTCCACAAATTCTCTTAGCTGGACAGGATCCAAGCATGTTGTTCCCATGAAAATTGATTTCCTAAACTTGAATCCGGGGCACTGTCGAGGTTCAACCTCAAATACTCCACTAGTTGGGTAGTCATGAGCTCCAAAGGCATACTCTACACCTTGAACTGTAAGCATGCAAACATCATGAGAATACTATAAAATAATGCAAAACTATGTAATTTCTTGTTTTATGAGGAAAAAAAAAAGTTTATTCAATTTCATGTCTCATGATTGACAGCCATCAGATACACTTCCTTGCTTGTTTATAGATAACCAAAGAAACCTTGAGAATACATCTTGGAATTTATGAAGCAAGGAGAAAATGAAGGATTTTACTTGTCATATCATAGTTAGTCTAAAGAAGATGAGCTCATGTCATATCATAGCAGAGCATTTATCGGTGAACAATTAGAGGGCAAATGCTAAGTTTCTGATATAATAAATCTGCACCAATTCACTGTTTGGTCCCTCCTTCCCGGCCTAACAATAGACAACAACCTTATGCTTCCCCGGTGCCAATGCGATCGCATAGTAGCAAAAGCAATAACTAGTTACTTGAGTTGCATAACGGTCTCACGCTTTTGCAAATTAAAAGAAAGATAATGACTGACATCTTTTGCATTCGAAGACTTTTAGATACCATTATAACAGTTTCAAGCCAAATAAATGCCCAAGAAAACTGATGAACAAAGAAACAAAGCTAACCTTCAACCCCAGTGTGGAAGATACCAAGACCTGCCCAATAAACATAGCCATTGACATTTGTTAAGTCATACACATTAAGGTAGACAGGAGCATTGCCAGGACTACAGCCTGCCGACTTTGCTTTCGGAAACATACAAAATTGAGTACCAGAATTGCCTCGGCGTCGAAGAGGCATAATAGAGTGCCAACCATGTTTTGGTTGCAATTTCATTGATACTGAAGAACAAATCAATACCTAGCTCCAACCTGCAGATATACAATGACACCTATATTATGTTGGGAGAAATACAAATATGCGAAGGGTTTTAATTCAGCTGACAATCTAACAGCTTTATGATCCCAATGGAAGTCATCTCTTAGTCCTCAATGCTAAAATACTCAGTTGAATGAAAATACCACAATTAGTCTAAATGAACATATAAGTACACCCCAGATCTCATAATAAATTACCATTAGATTCAAGATTTCAAGCATTACTGTATTTGGAACTTTTCTTATTTTGGACTAATATAATGCAGGCACCATTACCAAGGAAATGCAAGTCTCCATATAGACTTAAAGCAATATAAAGGGAAAAAAATTCTTTCAAAGGGGCAGATCGAAAGACCCCAAAAGATGGAGTTTAAAGAGAAACCAAGTAATGGTACTTTGCAATCTTAACACTAAACAATGAAAGTCAACTAAAAGAACATGGAGGAGCAGTGCAGCTATTTGTTGCCACTAAAGATGCAAAAACAAATCAACCAACTATAAAAGGAGCCAAACCCATGTTAGAAAACCTCCAAATCAAGCACACATTGTACACACAATGATAGAAAGGAAAAATGGAGAATAAGAAGCATGAAAGAAAGAAACAGGCCTCAGTGAAGAGAAGTGTCAAGAGAAGAGATCCATGATTGAGAACACCCCAAGGAAAGGTTAGCCAAAATGCAGGGAAAAGGCATTGTGAGGAGTCAGAGTAAAGAGAGGAGGGTGTGCTGTGAACTGAAAGGCTGAAACCCACACATTTGGCTCTGCTGTTTCTTTTGTTTCTTCTGACAAAAACCAAAGCTGGAGTTGCAGTTTACAGAAACTATTTGTCCTTTCCATTTCTTGGAAAACTTAAAATCTATAAATTAAGAGAAACACGTATAAAATTAAATTTCTAGTAAAGTATTGTTTTGCTATCATAATAAAAAAGGTTAAAATTTTTATTAGTCCCTGTAGTTTATGAAAGTTATGGATTTAATCCCTACACTTTAATTTGGTCATTTGTAGTCCTTGTACTTTTGAATTTTAAAATTTCAGTCCTCTCTAAATGATAACAATTAAATTTATTAAGTTTAGCTATTTCCAAAATCTAATGCGACAAATATATTATCATATACATACGTAATGTCATACTAGCTTGTTGTTTCCGCTTATTACTCGCTAGGAATTCAGTTAATGGATTAATGATTATCATTTCCGTCAAGACTAAAATTTCAAAATCTAAAAATTATAGAGACTTACAATAATCCAATTGAAAAATATGGATTAAACCTACAATCGTACGCATAATAAATGACTAGTAATTAGATTTAACGAAACGAGTTTAATTGTCACTGTTTAAGTCAGGGTCAAATTTTCAAAATTTAAAAATACAAAGATTAAAAGTTTCAATTCGGAAAATATAAAGACTAAAATTAATCAAATTAAAATATAGGAATTAAATCCACGCCTCACACAAAATACAGGGACTAATTGCAGAAGTTGACCTAAAAAACCCTCCAATTGCTAGAATATTTTAGTTTTCCCTTGCTTGATGCTTTTTTCATTTTCACCGGACACAGAAAGAGATATGTTTTTATGGTAAAATCTAAGTAAGGTAGATTTGAATTTAGAAAAATTTGTATATCATCAATATTTATTTTAAAATTATTTACCCATATTATTTATATATTTTTGATAATATAGTTGATAGTGTTATAAGTCTATTTGACATGACGATATTATAAATAACAATTGAGTGCATTTAATATTGTTAATATAATATATTTACGTTTCTAAATTTCTTTTACTTGTAATTTAAGTTATATTTTTATTTTACGTACATATTGCATATATGTTATTGTTATTATTATTAATAATTTCAGACATTGCCCTTCATTATTTATTATTTGTTATTTTAAATACACATTTATATCCTAAATATACGATAATGTGGATACCATATTCGAAATCCAAGCAAATTCATCAATAAAAATCTATATAGTAGCTTTCATATAAAAAATATACAAATTGTAACAAAAGAATAATCCTCTACTTTACAGGCCAGCTTTAATCTGGATAATCGTGATTCTATAATAGTTTAATTATTAATTATTGAGAGATTTGAGAAGAGATCCAGTAATCATGTTCTAAATTCCTTGCATCAAAACTAAAACCATCAACCCAGTTCAAACTAATGAGCTAAATCCATCCAACTACCCCATTGAACAAGCCTCATGAACTGAACCGAAGCCATCCAACCATAGCCATGAACCCTATTCATTATTTAGGTTTAGCTCAAATGAAATGTGGAAGAGCTATCCAATCCTATATCCTGTTGTAATTCTTGATTACGAGGAGTTGGAAGTTCGTTATCTGCAATTGCTACGATGTGTTGAAGTATATCTTTAAAGACGAACTAGAAACTGAAAAACGAAAGTTGACGACTCACAAGCAAAGCATTTTAATAATCAATGTAAAAATATTAATAATTCTTCTATCAACTAAAAGAAGGGCACTCCAATATGGTTGAACAAATTCTGAAAAAAAAACTGGAAACACATGGATCCATGAGCATTGAGGTATCTAGTCAAGGATTGGATTATGGTTTCGGGAAACAAAGCTCGCCCTTCCTTATTCGGATGCATTTCAAAAAAAAGTAAAACCATGAGAAACAAACCTTAGATCTCCAAAACAAACAATACCTTGGTAACAAAAGCAATCCAATTCCTTGCAACAACAAAGATCAGTATATGTTCCCTTCAAATTTTATAATAGGTAAATCTAAAAAAATATCAGTTTAGTAGTAGATTGAGAAAACAAGATATAGTCATGCGCCCAGGGATTTAAATTGCGGTCGCGGCCGCGTTTTCGGTCGCGTTGCGTTTATCGCGGTTGCGGACATAACAGATGCTATTGCGGTCATTGCGGGTATCGCGGTAGTGAATTTTTTTAAAATTCCCACAACTTATTGTAAAACATTCCAAGCCCTTTCCACAACTTCACTACTCTCCTTACTCTCTTTGGTAACCAAGGGCTTAACTTGACCATTTAGTTCTCCAGTTTTACCGACTGTTGCATGGCTTCCACGTTGTTCTCTACACTTGTGCATGTGTAAATCAAACAAACTCCTCTTTGTTCTTCACTTAATTTTTTCAATCAACAAATTCAACGTTTCATTACTTGAAAACACAAAGGAATACACCCCCAAACTACTTTCTTTCAAAAATATTTCAGGAGAAAGAAAGTGAGTGCAAGTGTGCAACAGTTGTTCTGGTTTCAACAGCAACATGGATATTGCTTCAAGTATATCAGTTCAACTTCATCACTGTCGCTTCATGGCTCATCATCTTCATCTTTGCTTCACTGTTCCTTTGGGGAAATGTTCTCAGGCTTCTCGGCTGTTCAAAGTGCTCTCATTTGTTTTCTAGGTGGTCATACAATCGGCATATCCTATTGCCCGGCTGTTTCGCGTCGATTGTACAATTCCACCGGCCCCGGCAGAATCGACCCAACCATGGACAGCGAGTACGTTGAAAACCTCAAGATCTTAGCTACTACTCACTCTTGCTCAAAAGAAGGGGTCTTTTTCAATCCGATGCTGCTTTAACCACTGTAACAAAAAATAACGGAAATAGCGGCCTGTTATTCCCGTAATTGGCCGTTACCCGTTAAATTGCAGCCGCAATCCACCGCTATCGGTGTGACTCCGCTTCACACCGCTATTTTTAGCAATAGCGGTTTCGGACGGCGCCGCTATCGCTATATAGCGGCCGCTATTCCGATATCGGACCGCTATTTAAATCCCTGGTCATGCCAACCAAATATAAGGTTGCATTGCTGTCTATTCTACAAATATGGTGTATAAAGCTTAATTCGCAATTTCTATTTTTTTTTTGGTATAACAGTAAAAGAGGCAAGCACATATAACTCTAATTTTGGATGTTTACCAAAACTCCATGCCCCTTCTTTTGGACATTATAACTTAGATTGACGTCGCAAAAGTTTGGCAGGTGAATATACAATACTGGCATCACCTGCATAATGGAATGACATTTACTTCAACATTATTCATATAAATATTTAAGTTGCAGATTAATGCTTAAACAATACCCAAAGAAATGATGATCTAAATGTTAGAGATATTAAATGGAGATGATATGTTCGGAGACTATATGGAATTAAACAGTAGACCTCGAGGTGTAGGTGACACTTTCCAAAGAGAACTATTTGCTCCGCACAAAGTTGCTATAGGGTTAAGACAAAGGTCCTCCCGGGATACAACGAAGCTTTTGAATTTCCTTTGTTTAGCAAAATCGATGAATTCTCTAACTCTTACTCTAATTTCTGAAATTGGATTGATTGTAATGTACATTGTGACCATCATGGTCCCTCTTAGAAGAAATATATGCATTCAATGGATACTATTTTGAAGAGTCACAACCCTTCATGTTAGACATACTTCTTAGAAGAAACATTTCCCATGGAAATGTATCCATTGGATGATAAATTATCACTTTTTAATTTTAATAGTGCTCATGAATAATTAATTTGCAATCTACAATTTCCAACAATCCCCTACTAGATGACTAATGCCACAAAATAAGTATACAAGGATTATACATAAAGAAGGGTGTTCACAGATTGAACATTCCTTTAATACAAGCTCTTAAAGTATCAACAAAGTGAATGATGGCTAGCCGCTTGAACCATCACACTTAAAGTTAATATAAAAAAATTTTCACATAACCATAACGTATTAGAATAAGAGTTTATTTGCTTTAGCATCGTTATGGCCATGTGCTCATCCCGTTTCATGAGCATGTATGAGAGAAAACCATAAATAAAATCTCGTTGAAGCGGCACCACTTCATGTCCATATAGGTGGATTTCATGACAATTAATGTCCATCCATTAAGAGTAAAACTCATCCTCTTAAAACATAAACACTAAATCCTTATTCTTAGTTCACATTGTCATTTGATAACTTGTTATTACCCTTTGAACCTCGAAACTAACTTTTGGCTAGAATAAGGTAGGGTTTCCATTATTAATGACGCGATTAGAATGGTTTTGATCTCATCCTAGTGGTGGTACTCTAAACCAAATCCCTTGACAAACCTTTTGTCAATGGATCCACTAAATTGTCAATTGACTTACCATAGGTAACAGTTATCATACCGTCTCTAATCAATTGTCTCACATGCTTATGTCTGAAACTTATATGTCTAGAATTTCCATTGTACACCTTATTGTATACTTGAGACATGGTGGATTCACTATCATAATATACGAAAATAACAAGCCTACTTTGTGGCCACAACTTTATATCTAGCAAGAGATCTCTTAGTCATTCCACTTCCTTGCAAGTAGCTACCAAGGCTATAAATTCAACCTCCATAGTTGAATGTGAGATACAAGTTTGTTCCTTAGAAGCCAACTAATGGCACCACCTTCGATCGTAAAAGTTCATCTTGATGTGGACTTATTGTCACTTAGACTTGTAATTCAACTTGCATCCGAGTAACCTTCTAGTACCGTGGGATAATCATTATAGAATAATCTCAAATTTTTTTGTTTTCATAAGATAGCCAAAAATCCTAGAAATTCCTTTCCAATGATTGGTACTAAGACAATTTGTAAATCTCAACAATTTGCACATAACAAATGCAATATCGGGTCTAGTACAATGCATACAATCGACTTCCAATTGCACTGGCATACTTAAGTTGCGCTATAGCCCTGCCATTATTCTCACTTAACTTGAAGTTTAAATTGTATGGAGTGTTCAAATTCTTGATATTCAAGTGTTTGAACTTTTCCAATACTTTTTCAATGTAGTGAGATTGGCTTAGTGTAAAGCCCTATTGGAAAATGTGCCCATATTGTACTAAACATGTAACTATTTTCTATTTATTTGAACGATAAATAAATAAATAAAGTTAATTTCACATTTCACTATTATGTCTTTTGTATTTATATCTTTTATATTTTGTATGCATAGTGAAATTGTGACAAGCAAATATTAGCTCATTATTTCTCTAAAGTTCAAACTGAAGATAAGTAGCATTGTAAAGAACGTTTACATTGCGAGAAAGATAACTTACTTCAGTAGATAATCTAAATGAGTCTGTAATCCTGTAAAAGAATCAAAGTGAGCATTTGATTCAAATACTGAGAAGGATTATTTTGTCGTCTACAATTTCAATTGGGAAGATGACTAGTCTTGGCTACCGAAGAAGTTGACTCCATGAGTAAAGACATAGATGTATTCATTGGTAGAATGATACATTAGACTAGACCAAAGATGAATTAATTCTGAATTCGTTTTTGAATTAATTCACTTGTGACGTTCATGGCATGATTTACCTAAATCCTGAGTCAGTCACTGATCATGTGTATGTAACTCATGTGCTTTGATATAAGTGGATGCTTATGCTCTAAAGATGACCAAGCCTATAGCCGGTATTTTGGGTACATAACTTGTGTATGGCATGACTTTACTAGCAACAGTGGAATTCATAGTTCAATCAAAGAGTTAATTATATTATATCATTGGCATTGTGTGGATTGAAAAAATATAAGGTTGCATTGTTATTTATTCTACAAATATGGTGTATAAAGCTCAAGTCACAATTTTTTAGATAATTTTTTGGTATAACAATAAAAGAGGCAAGCACATATAGCTCTAACTTTAAATGTTTACCAAAACTCCATACCCCTTCTTCGGACATTACAACTTAGATTGAGGTTGTAAGAGTTTGGCAGATGAATATACAATCATGACATCACATGCATAATGGAATGAAATTTGCTTCCACGTTATTCATATAAATATTTAAGTTACAAACTAATGCTTAAACAATACCCAAAGCAATAATGATCTAAAATCAAAGGTACCTGTAATTGTTGGCAAACTAAACTGAGAAGGTACATTACTGTCCACCTCAACCGAGGCTTTAGCTGCAGCTATACCAATTGCTACACTCTGCATCATATCTAAACCTGTAGAAAGGGATGCAAGCATTCCACCGACTAGACAATCACCAGCTCCTGTAAGCCTTACAACAGATGCAGGGAGTGCAAGAAAATGCATAGCTAAGAAATTTGGGCTTCTATTAAGAACTTTAAAATCAGAATACAAATTTAAATGATAGTTTGATGTCATATTTTCAAATAACTGTTGACTAAATCCATGTTGTTATGTCTTTTCCAAACAAATCCTCTAAGAGATTAATTCCCCTTTAGTGCATAAAAGTACACCATTTGAACCAATAGTCAAAACAAGAATTTTTACACCCTTCTCAAACAAAAGCCAGATTGTTGGTTTTAACATTTGGAACAAAGCATCCGTTGAACAATTATTCCTTTTAATTGGACAAAATAAATTTTGAGAAAATAAAGCATTTTCCATAGCGATTAATTTTCTTCATTAGGTGAAGCAAAAGTAATCTGCAGAAAACCTCTTGATTAGTAACCAAAAGATAGCAAGAGAGAGATAACTGTAAGGAAATCACTCAACTGTAACTTACAAATAAGATCACGGATTAGTATAAAACTGCAACAAGAAAGAGCACTCACATACTTTACAATCGGAGCAATTATTTTAGATTTTGCAATCGATACAGGTTCAAACCCCACTGGGACATTTGACTTTGTTGCTACTGCGGAGAAACAAATCTAAAGTGATGTTTTAAAAGTACGTTGGCAAGAAACTTCTAAAGCAGGAGGACTCAAATTTGCATCAACCATCAATAAAAGAGCAAAATGTATTGTGTTCTTGAATTGTTGAATCCACTCAAGTGTAAGAAACATTTCTTGTATTAAGTCAAAACAATGAGTGAAAAGAAGTACAGAATTAAGTATAGTTCTTAAAACTTATATAAGTTCCTACTTTTAAAACTTATATAAGTTCCTACTTTTAGTGATATATAAAACAAACAACTTGTTCAAACCCTACTTACAATTGCTTCTATGCTAGTAACACTAGCCACCACCTCTCTAGTAGCATCAAGTATATGACATACTATGAGAGTCTTAACATCTTGGTGCTGCGTAATGCTTGCTTGAAAACCCTTGTAGTAAATGTCACAATAGCACTTATAGGTGGATGCAAAGTAAAAGTAATGATAGTAAAATTATTAATTTGTTTCAATTTAGTACAATTGAAACACATGTTAAAGTAAAATAAAAGTTTACTGATACAAATGCATTTACTACTTGGCGTGACCAGTTAGACCATCCTGGGTCATATATGCTGCGAAAATTAATTAAGAATTCATATGGACATTCATTAAAAAACTAGAATATTCTTTAATTTAAAAGAATTCTCATATGTTGTTTGTTCTCAATAAAAATTGATTGTTAGAAACTCACTAGCTAAAGTTGAGATTTAATGTCTTGCATTTCTGAAACGAATATGGGCCGATTCATCCACCATGTGGATGATTTTGATATTATATGATTTTGGTAGATGCATCTACAAAATAATCACATATGTATTATTAATTTGCAGCATGTTGTTTGCAATTTTGCTTGTTTAAATAATTAATTTTAGATAATGTAATTAAGACAATTCATCTTGCTAATCTTGATGAGTTTATATCTCAATCTTTTATTGATTGAGTTTGAAAACTTTTGTAAAAGTTTATGCATAATAGTTTAGAGAAATTATTGATTAAACACATCGATTAATGTCTAAACCATTACTTATGAGAACTAAACTTCCTATTTCAACATGAGATTATGTTGTTTTATGTGTTGTACGTATCAAACCAATAAGTTATAAATACTCCCCATTACAATTGGTTTTTGGTCAAGAGTTAAATATTTCTCATCTTTAAATTTTTATGTGCGTATATATTCCAATTGCTCCACAACAACGCACAAAGATAAGTGAATCCTCAAAGAAAGTTGGGAATATATGTTAATTACAAGTTTCTTTATATTATTAAATGTTTTGAATGTATTCAAGATTCAATTATAATATGATTTGTGATTATGATTTTGATTTGAAAGTTTTCTTTACATTAGGGAGAGAAATAATAATTTGGAATGAGTTAAGGGAGAGTAATTTGAACCGAAGTTCAACAAGGATAACTTATTACAAGTTAACTGTTAGATGTATTTACTGAACTTAATAAGAATAACCAATTGTTATGTACCATCTAATATTTTAATTTGAATCAAAGTCCCATGAGGACAATTAGTTATAATAAATAATTGATTGATCGATTCCAAAGATAAAAATTCTTCTAGATGATCATATAGTGGAAGTGAGTGCTCCGGAAGATACTCAAAACATAACTAATAAGTAAAACTTCGAAGAGATTCGTAATATTATTTTAAAATAATGAAAATAAGATATCTCGATAAGTTATGTCGATTTAAGAAAATGTGGAACCGAATAATAAAAGTGGTCGGCAATGATTTTGCATGCAATATTATTATTGAAATAATGAAATAAAAGGAGGATCCTGAATAAATTTATTGAGAAATATAGATATAGAATAAACTGATTAAAATAAAAAGACGCAACTCAAGTACAATTAAATTCGTGGAGTTTTTGGACCAGTAGTCCAAATATCTAAAGGTATAAAGCCAATAAGGGTGCAATTGAAGTATTTTTGCAAAAGTGAAATAAAAATATGAAGTTTTTCACTAAGTCTTGGCATTGAAGTATTTTATAACATGTTATCGGCATAATCTTGCTCAAAGTGATAGTTCCTTTTATTGACGATCAAATTTATCCTCCATGATTTTCAATATCTTTGACAGCAAGATGTAAAGTTTTTACAGGAAGTTTCTTTTATTTAATGTTTAATATCGATTATTATTTTTCATTCTCCTTTCATTATACGATATCATTGTTTTGATTAACTTATTTTACTTTTTGTTCTTAAGGATAGTGAAAGATTTGATATCGTTATCTATATGAAATCGAGAAGTAAGATTCACTCTCAAAGTTTAATTACTTTTGATATTTGCTTGGGGATGATATCTTTTCTTCATTACAAAGGATGTTTATAATCACTACTTCTCATCCATGGTAACATAAGTCAATCTAATCAACTTCTTTTGAAATTTGATTTGATTTCTATTAAAAAGTTCAATTTGTATAATTCACTATCCGTATCTCAATGGATTTATAAAACCCTTCACACATTTAGTTATTGTGATTTTTATGTAAAGATATTTTTTTCATTTTAATAGAATTGATTGGTTTAATTTTGATTTTGATTAAGATATATGATTATTGCGGAATGTGAGTAAAAGTACTTACTTGTCATGAACTTTAGGATATTTAGCTTCTCGGTATAATTTCATATCATTGTAAAATTTGAGATGAAATTGTGTCATAAGAGGTGGATGTTAGAAAATGTTTATGTTTAAACTTTTATAGTTGTAAAGTTATTTTAATTTGACATTATAATAATTTGTATTTTGTTGTGGTATGATATATAAAAATATATTATCTAACCACAATAATTTATTAGTAACATAAATTTATTATTTGTTATGTTTAATATATGTTTTATTTATACCTATTCATTTTATATGAATAAATAAAATTTTAGAAGATCATAAATTTTTTATCATTCATGTTAAAAAGAAGTAGAGATCTAATTCTAATAACTATTATAATTTAAAATACATTAAAACTTTTTCTTGATCATGATAGACATCCACTTAATAAGATATTCATACATTTTCAAAGTTTTTTCTTTTTATTTATTTCAACAGAAACCCATAATCTCTGGGTAAAAGATTTGTTGGTTTTGGGTTTTTCACTGGGATCAAGAATACTTGTTTAACAAAAATGAAAAAAAAAAAGATGAGCTTTTTCCCGAAAAACAAAAGCAGAGCACAACCACAATACACTTGATAAGAGAAACAGAGAGAAAAATAGAGGAAATATCAAATTTATGAACATAACTATCGATTTCTCTATACTTTCTAGAAAGAACTAGCAAAAATAGATGGGAATAAATACAAAGGAGATATCAAAGTCAATATTAATACGATGATAGTGACCTGGTGGACACCGAACAATGGTGACTGGTGGTTGTCGGTAATAGGGAATTTGGGAGATTTCAGATGATTTTTAATTTGGGGAGATGAGATTAGGGATTAAGGATTTATGGTTACTTGTTTAGGGATTTCATAAGAGATCTTCTTGGAGGATTACGTGCATGTCGGATGGTGGTGATTGGTGGTGAGTGTGTTGTCGATGTTGGGCTATCGACAATATGGATTTTGGGAGATTTCAAAGGATTTTCAATTTTGGGATACCAGAAATCAAAATAGGGTTAGAGATTTTTGATTTTTTTTTGTTTTTAGGATTTTTTATTAAATTAATTTTAGTTTTTAGGATTGGGTTAGATTTATTAAATGTATATTGGCTGGGTAGGAGTGCTGGGGTGGGCCGGTGGTTGGGGCGTGGGTAAACAGTGGGCTAATAGCCTAATACATATAATATATAATATTATTTATTAAGTTCAGTTAATTCGGTGAATTACTCGATTTCGAATCAAATTAACCCTTAACTAAAATTCCAAAAAATATTTAATCGACCTCTGAATGAACTAGATCGGTTAACCGAACGATTAAATGAATTAGATTAGTTCGATCAGTTAATTCAATTTTAACCGAATTTGAACACTAGTCACGACTTTAATTTACTTTTTCTAAAAATAAATATTTTTAAAATGTATTTTTCATTAAATCAATTTTTAATATTAAAATATTTTTAAATATTTTTAAAATGTAACGCAAATTATTTTTCAAATGTATTTAGATAATCAAATAAAAAAATTGCTGATAATAAGTATTATTGAAAATATTTTTATTAAATACACTACATTTAATACATATTTAAATATTTTATTTATACAGCCCAAAATAAGCGAAATCTTTTATTTATACATAGATGTATCAGCCCAAAAATAAGCGAAGCAAATGACTTAATGATCTAGTATCCGAATTCCGAACAAAAGCCCACTGTGATTCCCCAATTTTACGGCAGTTTCTCTTCCGCATTCGGCGGCTGTAGTAAAATCTCGTTCCTTTTTTCTGGTTTTCTTTTTAGGATTCTCAATCAACGACAATTGAATTTCCAGGTATCCCATTAATTGCTAATTATTTGGTTCTATTTCGGGATTATTTGATTTCTTTACCCTACACTTGTAATTTTGGTATGTTCGTATAATCTAGATATGGAAATTAATTCAAGGTTTTTGTTATTGAATTGATAGTTACAAGGAATTGAAGAGTAATGGACAACATAGTAGATTCCTTAAACAGCGCCTACCAAGAATTTGTTGGTGCGGCAGCTCATGTTCTCGAAACTAAGGAATCTTCAGCTGCCCAAAAGACGGCAGCCACCGATGCTGCCTTGGAGAACTTCAAGCAGAAATGGGAATTATTCAGAGTGGCTTGTGATCAAGCTGAGGAGTTCGTCGAGTCCATCAAACAAAGGATTGGATCCGAGTGCCTTGTCGATGAAGCCACTGGCTATATGGCTGGGAAGTCGGGGCAGCACTCAACCGGCCTTCCTCCCATCAGTGCCGTTCGTTTGGAGCAGATGAGTAAAGCTGTACGGTGGCTTGTGATTGAGCTGCAGCATGGTTCGGGAAATGCTGGTGGTGCAGCGACTCATGCCCACCCTTCGGCCCCTTTCGATGCTAGATTCCCTGAAGATGCTGCTCAGTAGGTATTGTTTGCTCTTCTTCTATACACTACAACTCCAACAAGTGGTTTTGAATGCTGACCCATGTTAGTTCTATGATTCAATTCTAATGTTCATTTCCTTATTTACATTGAATAGACATATCGTAAGTGTTTAAAGTTGCTGGCGGAGTGATAATAATCCGTTGGTATATGAGTGGTTATGTTGTAGAATTCTATGGCATCTTTTGTTTTACTGCTACAAATCTATTTAATGATGTAAATCATACTGCAACTCTGCCAGGATATTGGTTACTGGGAAGCATCCCTTCTCAATACTATGTACTTTTTTATCATCACGAGTTCAATAAATTCATTTGTTTTTGCACAAAGTATCATTAGACGTTTAGTAAAGTGAAATGAGATTCTGTATTTCGTTTGTCTTTGTTCCTAGTATATAATGTTACTATTATTGATTGAGTGTTGTCTTTATTGCTTGGACTTGGTTGAGGCGTGGATGGGGTGTGCGGTGCGCGTTTTGCATTGGTATGTTCTTTTACTTTTATTTTTTGAAAAAAAGGTTTTCTATATATCCGGTCTTTAGAGGATTATCCCCATACTCATGTCCGGATACACGTCAAATATGGATTTTAGACTCCGGTACATCAACAAAAATTAAGACTTGTGGCAATATGGAGCAATGTCATGTGTTAGAAGAAAACAGTGTATGGGCATCTTGACAATTCATGGTTTACAGATTGTTATGGTGCATGTTTCAACTTTTAACATCCTTTGATAGATCTTTTTATGTTTCCTTGAGTGCCCATATTCGACATCCTTTTCTGACACTCACCTCTGAGTCCTATCAACACACATTAGTTAAAAAAGGTTACTAGATTGCCTTACCAAACTTGTCGTTGTCAACTATGTTGTTTAATAGCTTATTTTGCTTCAATCTTGATTTTTCCTACGGTTAATATCTAACAGTTTTCTTTATTATTTCTGATGATAATGACTGTTCATATTACCCTGTTCAAAACTTTCAACTTTGATGAAGAACAGACAATAAGGCTTCCCCTGGTTTTGATGACATAGCTCG
Source organism: Gossypium raimondii (assembly GCF_025698545.1). NCBI lineage: Eukaryota > Viridiplantae > Streptophyta > Magnoliopsida > Malvales > Malvaceae > Gossypium > Gossypium raimondii. Next base: position 2,195,939 of record NC_068576.1, on the reverse strand, counting down.
TATTTCATATTTTCATTGGCACAAGCACACACATATACGTCCACAACTCGATGAAAACATTACCACATCTACATGTTTTTGACAATTTATGATATTGTAAACATATACTTCATCGAGTCTTCTCTTTCTTGCTGAAGAATCATAGAAAATGGAAATATTACGTAAATGATACGTATGAATATGATTGCATGAGCGATTTCATGAAAATGTGCTTTATTATTCTAATTAATGAAAATTCTTTAGGTTAAAATTAATCCTAAGTGTGCTAAATTACAACTTTTCAAATTAAAAGAAAAAAAAAGGAATTATACTGAAACGTGGGGATTTCTTTTCACATTCAAGATGGAGTATTTTGAAGGTTTTCTAGTTTTTTAGTATCAAATACACATTTTCTTCGATCCATAACTTAGGATATGATTGGTAAAATAGCCTTAATAAGTAGGAGATGTTTGATTTTAATTTTCAATTTATCGATTAATATCCATCCATCCTTCGCAGGTAAAGGTATATTGAGATCTTGTATTAGGAGTCGGATCGCATTTTGTCTCATTTACTTAATAAAATGAGCAAATTAGTCTCTGTACATTAGGCCAAAAACTAAACAAATCATTTCTGTTAAAAATTTATCAATATTTACTGTTAAAAATTTACATGGTTGATGAAATAACTGGATACTGACACATGGCATGTCATGTACACCTTATGTTGACATATAGTGACAAGTTTTTAATAGTAAAAATAGACGAATTTTAAAAAAAAATTTAGTTTGCTATTTGATTTAACGTATAGAAACTAATTTATTCATTTTTTAGTATAGAGAATAAAATGCAACTCGACCTCTAATATAAAAGTTTTTATGATATTTTTACCTAAATTTTATTAGATTATTGCCGTTCGTTTTGTGCCTTTTGCTTATAAAATTGTAATCATTAAAAAGAAAATGAATGTCTTACACCTTTATAACATTAAATTTTGCCGGGTCAAATGTATCGACATGATTAAATTGCCAGGTTTATGCACTATTTAATACCCTAATTTTTTATATGCACAAATGTGGAATACTTAGGGTGAGTTTGGATGGGCGGTGCGTTTACCTGCGGTTAGTGTAAAAATAGCGGTGGCGGTGAGATTAGATACTATAGCGTGAGACAAAAAGTAAGCTAAACGCACCGCACCGCACCCAATCACCCATCCAAACTCACCCTTAGTTCATCACTTCACTGAATAGGTTAAGGGTAAAAAGAGAAAAAACAGATAATTATTTACTTAATCCTATTTACATGAAAATTTATTTTAGCTTTTTATTTAACTTGTGTTATTTGTCAAATTATAGAAAAATAAAGTTAATTATCACATCAACAATTAATTAATTTTTTAAAATTAAAAAATTCATAAAAATATACAATTTATTTAAAAAATAAAATTTTAAAATTATAAAAAATATTTTTAATTTTTAAAAATTAATTATTTCTTGACGTGTTGAAAGCGAGATTAAATAAATTTTTTTTTTTGTAAGTTGGAAGCGAAACCAATAATATACAAATTTAAGACAGATGAAAATAAAAAGACAAATGAAGAGGATGGAGAAAAACTCAACCTTCAAACAATCACGGCAGTTTTAGCATCTAAACTATTCCTATCAGTGTTCATGTGCATGAAAAAATGTAGAAATATCTAATTATAGTGGAGTTTGATACATACAAGTCGGAGTGACATACAATCATGCTATTTATTCTGGAAGGCCTAACTTTTGCTCATATGGTTTCAGTAAATAAGGATCTTTATAAGGGATGACAAACCTTTGAAGGAATTTCTTTTCAGTAGACTCCACCAGAAAATTAAGACTGAATTTCTGGATCAAACCTTTGGATAACAAAGCTTGAAGAACCAAACACCTGGGGATAATTCTCCTCTCCAAGTTATACGCAAGAAGAACCGGACGCTTAGCAATGTACGACGATTTCCATCCCATTTTGTCGACAAAAAGGCTCATTATCGCACTGATCTTCTGCTCTGAAAACATCATGGTTTTCGGATACTTCTCGAAAGCTGAAACAACTTCTTCATTAGACCAACCCCATTGTTTAAGAAGATCGATCTTCCTTTCCCATGTCGATTTGCTAAGCTGTAAGAATGCTTGAACAGCTGTAAGGAAACTACGTTTTGAAGGATCAAATCCCAGTTTCTTTACTTCTTCAACTATTCCTCTGAACTTATCAGGCTTGACTGAAAAGATTCTTGGGTGAAGGACAAGTTCAACAATAATAGTTGATTCAGGCACGCCGGATTCTTTCAAGATTGCAAGATTAGGAGCAAAAACGGATTGAAATTTACGCGTAAGGATGATAGAATCGTTCTTGTATGCTAAAAGCACCTGATCATCGTCGCATCCAGTGAATTCCTTGAAGGAGTTGAAGTTTGGGATGATGGAGTTATCAAACTAGTTCTGAAGACACTTGGGTTTACAGCCAAGATTCTTAAAAGTTGAAAACGTGAAATCCTTCTGGAGTAAAAGAATTGAAGTTTGGGCAAAAGGTTTTTCTCAGGGTTGCACAAAAGAGATTCAGGCCATCTCTGAATGATGTTTCTTATCTGGGCTTTTGAAAAGCCATGTTTTTCTAAGAAGGAAATCACAGTGTCTGGTTGTTTAGAGGTCTCAAAATGGAGCTTCTTAGACACTGATACAGCAGATTGCGGGACAGCCCAATTGTGTTTATGAGGTAAGAAGTCTTAAACCAGTGTCTACTTTCTGCGATTCCAGATTCATATCTAACAACTAACGCTGAAATTATTCGAAGAAAACTCGCATTCTTAGCACAAGTTGGTGGAATCCAAGAGCCATTTCTAATGAAGACTTGGTTTTTGAAGATAGAATAAATCATTGGTTTCAAAACTGAAACGTCAACACTAAAGACTGCAAAATTAAGATCAAAACACTGAGACGAAAACACACCTTTATTTCAAACAAATCTAACTTCTACTAAAATGTCCATTGTTGTTGTCCCGCTTGACTAATTGACTTCCACATTCTAATTGCTGCCGCATGAAACCATTTCTCTCCATTCCTAGGTTCCCTTTTAGCTTTCGGTAAAGCAGATTTGGTTGCAAATTCAGATAGAGAAAGGTTTTTTGAGTTTGGGGATCCACTCGATTAAAGCCTATCATGTGTTCGATAATTTGCCTGTTAGAACCTTCCTCACGTTTCACGCGGGCATAAAACGGTTTCTCGTTTTCTATCACGGCTCACGTGCGTATGAAACTTTTTTTTACATGTGGTGCCACGAGTAAAGATGTGGTGATGTAGCATTATTTTATTTTATATCATATTAATAAATAATTAAAAAATTAATATTTTCATACAACAGAAATTAATATCTTTAAAAATATAAAATTATTAAAAATATTAAAATATTTATTAAAATTTTATATTATATTATTATTATGATATCATTAGTTAATCTAAATAATTATCACTCTCTCGATGATTTTGACAATTGATGTTGATTTATTAAAACATTTATTCTAACTCAAAACAACTTCTTTCCGTTAGAATAATGTTTTTTTATAAAAAATTATATCAAAATTTAATTAAAATAATTAATTATTAATTATTTGAACTAACTCATAACATTATAAAATTATAGAAATTAAATTATGTTAAAATTAAAATTAAAATTAAAATTTAAACATAATAGAATGACCAAAAACGAAATATAACTATTTTTATAAGGTGAAAAGGAAAAGAAGATCAGTGTCACCTTTTAACAAACAAATTTTTTGAATAGTTTAATGATATTAAATTACACGGATTAATTAATACTAGAAATATTATTACACGGTATGCATGTGAAAATTATAGATTTAAAATATAAATGTGTTTAAAATAGCATACAATAAATAATAAAACGTATGGTTTAAAATTAATTAATCATAATAGCATATGAAATATGTATTATATTAAAATAAAAATTAAATTAAATTATGAGTAAAACGACATTTAAACACATAAACACATTAAATAAATAATACTAAATGCACTACAATTAAAATAAAGATTTAGTGAGTGGTTAATTAAAGGCTTTTCTAATGCTATTGGTACGGGTTTAAATCATACCATATTTATATTTTTATTAGTTTTTAGAGTGAAAATTTTAAATTCCTCTAATAATATTACTTTTTTAATTTAAGATTTTATTAATCCAATTAACGTGGGTTCAAATCTCACTATATGCATATTTTAATTGTTTTTGTTAAAATGAAAAACTAAAATATTGAATGGTGTAATTTATTTTAGTTATGAAAGAGTATTTCTTAATTTTATTAATCGGATTGATAACTGATCGAGGGTGATATTAATCTAGTAAAAGCCTTAATAAATAATATAAAAATTATAAAAATATAAGAATTTGGCACGTGTGAAGAAGGAATGCCTTTTACGTACAGTAAATAGATATTTTACAGTTGCAGTAGAAGACGTTGGGGGCGACTGAGGAAACGGAAACAAAAACGTTATACAATTTTCAGTTGTGTCTTCACTGAGTTGCGTAATTTTCACTTTCTTCCTTCTTTTCCTATATCTTTAATCTTCAAAACATGCCCTTTTTCCTCTTTTTTTTCGGGTCTTTCCCACTCTCTCTTCTCTTGCAAAGCTTTTGATTTGGATAAATTTCCTTTCGCTCCAAGCTTCGGTTCCACTCAACAACAAGAGCGCTATCCTTCGCCGACTTGGTTTAAATGTTAGAACCTTGTTTGATTCCACTTTCGTAACTCATTGTTCCCTTCAAAGTATATATATTTTCCTTTGATTACTAATTAGGTTTCTTTTTCTTTCTAAGATTAATGGATTTCAGCAATGAATCAAGGGTGTTGCATCGCTGTTCTGCTCAAGTACTTGATGTTTGTTTCTTTTACTTTTATTACTAGCTTTACTTTTGATGTCCCTTTTCACTGTTCAATTTTCTATGGATAGCTATTCAACGCTTTGAATTGTGATCCGTTATCAATTGTTTTACCTTTTTTTTTGGGGGGGGGGGGGAGGTGTTAACAATTATTTTAGTGTGTAACAAAGGACTTTAAAGAGTACTGGAGATGAAAGTTTTCTGTCAAGTTATCATGGCTGATGTGCTGGTGTTGTTTTAATGTCATTTATTTTCCTTGAATTGAATTGAATTAGATATTCATCGTTTAAGGTTTTGCGCAGATCGGAAATCTTCTCCTTCTATCATTGTGGCATCTCGTACATTCTATTATCAGCATATGCAACTTTACATTGGATATTGCTAATGTGCTTGAAAGCTATCTTATCTCTTCGGGACTGCTGGGTAGATACAAATCCCTCCATATAGCCAAGCTCCGCTATCTGGCTATTGTGATAGAAAGCGAAGAAGCTTATCAAACTTCAAAAATTATCGAGCTTTTGCAATGGCTGGAAGCTGTTGGTGTCAAACATGTTTGCCTTTATGATAAGGAAGGTAGGAGTTCCGGTTTCTCATTGTCGCTAGGTTCATTAGGTGAATGATATACCCGCGGTTTTTATGTTTATGCAATAGTGTTGTTGTAACATTCTGTTGTTCTAGGAATACTGAAGAAATCAAAGGACTTCATCTTGGAAAACTTGGATGGTGCAATATGGTTTCAGGTACTATCTCTCTGCATAAGGTTGAACCACTCTTTTATGTAGTTTACCATGACTTATTAACATCGTTTACTTGATATAAATTAACCAAATTGCTGATCAGTTGCCAAGACAAACTTCCATGTTTTGTAACAGCAGATTGATCTTTGATACTCAAGGGTTCTTTATGATACCAAGCAGCCAAAAAGTTGTGGTTATGTTACTAATGTCAACTTCACGCACAATCTTGAACCTCCTATAAAAGCTTGATGCATATTTGTAACATTTGTATTGGTCTCATTGTTGACTGCTTTTATACTCTTGCACTCCTAGGTTTCTTTCCGAAAAATTTACAGCCTAGAGCTATTCCTTATACCTTTTGTTTGCTTGGCTCCAAACTGGTGTGAAGCTATTGATTACTATTTTGATGTGATGTTACTAAAGGTACTAAGCTACTGGCAACCTTCCATATATGCTATGCAGGATGCTCATGAAAATAATGTGCTATTAGACCAACAACATATGACTCTGGAGTTTGTGTCATTTTCTGATGGGAAAGAAGCAGTTGCCAAAGCAGCCAATGTACTTTTTATGAAGTACTCAAAATCAGGTGTGACTGACCAAAATCAGAAAGAGAAAATTTTCACTGAATCTCAAATGAGCGAGGCACTCAAAACCGTTGGTTTGTTTCTTTTGTCTGATCAAGTTGGTGAACTTTAGGTGTTATTACCAGTTCTTTTTACTATTTGTTAATTTAACTTTTGGAACTTCATCTTTTCTGTTAGGGAGCGGAGGGCCAGAACCGGATCTTTTATTAGTATATGGACCTGCCAGGTGTCACTTAGGTTTCCCTGCCTGGAGGATTAAATACACTGAGATTGTGTAAGTATTCTCTTAACGTAAATTCTTTGGGACTTGGAATAATGGAAACTACCATTGGTTTTTTCTTCTTCATCAATGATGCTTAGAATGGGATTCTGTCTAATGAAAGACTGAAACATTCTAAATGGTCTTTCTTGCAATTTATCAATGTGTTTTATAAAAGAAAAAAATGAATAAATGTAGATCCGGTGGTTGTGTATTCCTCTTTCTGTTTTATGTTTGAAGGGAAAAAGTAAAGATTACCATTGAGGAAATACATAAAAGCTCAATTAGTTAATTTTTGCTTCGAGATTTTTAAGGAATTGGTTTTATCGTGCATGATCAGGCATCTGGAAGTATTCTTAAACCTATTTTAGTCTTAGCTTGAGTGCTGCTGTGGTGTTTGCATAGGTTCTAGCGTGTTAAGAGATATAGTTAGCCATTTTAGAACTTTAGACCTTTTTTTTCCACAAATAAATCTGCTCCCTTATGCCTAATTGTAATCTGTTCTTTTTAAACAGACATATGGGTCCCTTGAAGTCCATGAATTATGGGTCACTAATTAAGGCTATTTACAAATTCACAATGGTGCGACAAAACTACGGTAAGTTTTCCTTTGACTTACACTATAAGTTATAGTAACCTAACAAAAAGGGTCAAAGGAAAAATAATGAATGGAAATGTTTTCAATAGAAGATAAAGAACCAAACTGATATATATGAAATGGTGTCCCAAACTAGAGTTACTATAATTTATGCAATCTTTTTCTTTCAATTTTTGAAGCTCCAAGTTTGCTTCTGTCTTTGTTCTAACACAGTCAATTCTAAACCAAGCCTAAGTTCCATGTGTTTTTATCTATATAACTTAGCCATTCAAGATCTCCATCTGAGGAAAAAATCTTCTTGTCATGTGAGACTGGCATGAGGTTCTTGCTAATGTTTTATTATCATTATTTGGTAGAATTGAGCGTGTTGTGGAAATGACAATTGCATTTTGGTGAAACTGATCTAGGGTTTCATGTTTCAACAGGTAAATGAAGTGCTGAATTAAGAGGTCATTTTCCTGGACAAGTCATGTTATAGATAATGTATATGCGAGCTTCAAGTTTGCCCAGTAATATGGAAACCTTGTTCGCTGATAAATTTCTAGATGCAATCAAACATGTATTAAAACATATTTATAGTTGTTAATTAGAAAATTAACCCTTTTATTGTAAACAGACGGCCAAGTCAAGTGATTAAAAACAGGGTTCTAGTTTTAATGATTATATATGTAAGTATTTGATATACTTATAGAGCACTTTTAGTAGTAAATTTGTAAACATCAATTGGAAACGTAATTACAGTAGGCAATGGCTATGAAAGTAAGCTCTAGAATATCAAGGGTGGTAAATAACAGCATAGCAGAGAAAAAGCCTGCATCACTATCCGAGCTCAATTCTCTGTTTCCGGACACCGTCAGTGAATCTATACTCTCTAGTCTGTAATTATATAGATGAAGTATTTTGATATTGACATACGAAAAGGTAACTATTTGCTTCCTAGCAATCCGTTCCATGTAGCTTCAAGTAAAAGTACATGGGGTGGTAAAACTGAAGTCAATAACAGCAGGTAGTTTATAGAAAACAATGTAGATGAATCAAATAGATAATCGGTTTATTTCTAGTATGGTTTGTCGAAATGATAGCAGATATCAAATAAGCAAACAATGTTACATGATGCATCATCATAGGTGATATAAACATAGGGATCTGCAATAAATCGTAGTCCATGAATGCTTTTACTTGGTCTTTAAGATGTCATGGAATGAAGCAGGCTTCCTTCTGGATTCAGCACAAAGTTCCTGGAAACACGAGACGATTGCCTTATATTTAGTTATACAAACTCGAATATAAAGTTGAGAGCGTTATCTTTCAAGGAATATGAACTTTGTTTGTACCTCAATTGCAGAAGCCAAACGTAGAATTGTAGCTTCACCCCATGGACGGCCTATTAGTTGTAAACCTATTGGAAGTCCTTGTTTGTCATGACCAACCTGGAATCGACAAAAGAAATAAGAAAATGAGCCAAGAATAGTGATGGTTTCACTACAACAACAGTTTAGGTATTCTTATGGCAAAACATGATAAAATCGACCCGGTTTAGGTTTGGAGGTCCAGCTGGAAAACAAAATTTAATAAGTTTGACAAAAATACAACCAAAGTTTGACCTTGACTCAACTAGTTTTTGTCCTCTTTCCCCCTTTCTTTTGGCAAATATCATTCTTGACATTTCCGTTTTCCCGATCAAAGTCTAAGCTGTTATGCAACAAGGCATAACCAAATCCAACAAAATATTAGATCAATTTTCGACTCTCAAGTAAAAAGGCAGCGCTCTTTCAAATTCAAGAGGCAAGACCTTTTTCAATCATTCGCTCAAGAAAAAGCGATGGAAATCACTCCAATGTTTCCAGGATCCTTGACTCAAAAGTGTCAAATTGAGTAAAGTTCAAGTAAGATGTTCAAATTCTTAGCACCAAAGCTGTAGGAAAAACAGAGGTTCCTGTAAGTATATCAAACTGGTCTGCTCCATTACAGAAATAGTAGATTTGAGTTTTGACCCTTTCTCCTGTCAATTGTTAAATTTAATGCTATACCATTACGGAGAAAAGAAATGCATATCACTTACAGGGACAGTAATGGCAGGAAGACCAAGAAGATTAGCAGCAAGAATGAACCGCATGAGATAACCTATAACAAAGTGAACCACGTATCAGAAAACAGTAGTCTATACGATACAAAGAGTAAGCCATATGTCACTCTGTATGATGATATGAATTAAATTGTTCGGACTCAGATCTGAATATCAGATATATGTCCAACACCGGTTTCTAAGTTTTTTTATGTATTTGGAGGATCATCTATCCATTCCCTAGTCTGGGTATGCTTGAGATATGGGTGTCAGATATGGGTTTTCTAAGAAAAGAGTTGAAGCAAAATAGATGACAAACCTGAAACCTGCATGTTCGATTCTCCATTTTCCAGAGCACTAGGTGGTATTTTTGGTGCTGTCATGCTGTTGCAAAAAAAAAAAAAAAAAGTCATTTAGTGAAAGGATTACTGAAAGATATTCTCATATGCAAATAATTCAGGAATAAGAATTAGTTCTTAAGCAGCAGAGTTTGAGCAGAGTTCCTTCAGCGTGCAGAAAGAATGGTATCTGGTAGTTTTGCAAGTTACACCATTTCCCTTTTTCTAATGACTTGGTACATCCTCCCACCCTAACACTATAACTTACCCAAGAATGGGCATGTTTAGTCAAACAGAATAATTGTTTAAAGGCTAAACTCTTCAAAGAAGAGGCTTGAATCAGTTCAATACCAGAAGTCGTTGCAAATGATGATGACAGATGAGCCCACTGATAAGAATTTCATCAAAATAGTTAAACGATTAAGTTTACATACCCAGTTGTCGGGGTCACTATGACATCAACCTTCTTGAAGATCTCCAGGTGATGGTGCATTATCCTTCGCCTGAAAGGCTGAAACAAGTAAGGCCAAGTAGGAAGTAACAAATGCATTCAAGTTTTAAGTCAGTGAGGGGGGCGGAGAGGGGGAAAAGCGTTCATCAAATGTGGGTTTAAGATGATAGAAGTGTGAACTCTCAAAGAATGTGCCCAATACACTGCCCTTTCTTTTCTTCTCTTTCTTTTAATTAAACTTCCAATTCAAGTAAAGACAACATTGTCAATTATTATCAGATTCAAATCCAAGATTTCAGTGCAATGTTGCTCCTTATCTCCCTGACATCTTCAGCATTCTATGGTTAAAAAAACCAGACCAGTGGTAAAACTAGTCGAACCAATACTGGTCGGTTTGATCAAAACCATTTTTAAATATTCAAAAAATAAATTTAAAGTTTAAGAAATAAGAAATACAGCAAAAAATTGATAAGGATATGTTTTTGACTTAGTGGTAAGGTTTTTAATATAAATCTAAGAAGGTTCAAATCTCATCATTGTTAAAAAAAAAAAACCTATAGAAAGCAAATACTAATCTTTTACCGGTTTGAAAAAATCAGCTATATGCACTATATTTTCCAGACAAACCTCCAGTTCCCAGTCTGACCAGCCAGTTTGGCCCAGTTTTTTTTTTTCCTCGTTGTATCCTTCTTTTGGTTGACTATGCCATCACCCTTACTTTTGTTCCCTTCCCTTCTCTTCATTTTACTTTTTAAAAAAAAATAGAATTCACAGTTCGATACTAAGAACTCAACATTCTATCATCCAGCAAGCTATGGCAGATCTTTCAATAGCATATTTAAATGGAAACCAGATTACAAATAAAAGACATTATTTGCCAACAAAAGCAAAGCTCTTTCCCCTTTAAGGATCATAAATGTTGAGGATTCATTATGTGTTGAATCTTCTTTTTTCTTCTTTCTTTTGTGTGTGTGTAATTTTGAGATGCTTGCTGGTTGCAAATAGCTACTATAGATCCCAAGATCAAGCAACAGAGTTGTAAATCATACTATTGTCATTTTTGCCTTACCTAAGACACTGGGCAGCAACATAGTCTGATGCAGTGAATGTTCGAAAAAGTGCCATACAAGTGCGAGTATCATAATTCAATTTCACACCTTTCCTACAAAATTTAGAAGGAAATTAGGCCGTATCTGTCTAAACTAATAAAGCATTGAAGATAGGGAACTACAATAATACTTTTATACTTACAATTATTAGTGTTAATAAATCCGCAGTTTTAATTAGGCTAAATATTCTAAAGCAAAGAAGCTTACCCATCCTCTATATCAGGATTTAGCGAGCGTATCGATTCAGATCCAATTGAAACAAGATGAGCTATACGCATCTCATGTAGTTCTGGTATTACTATCTCTATTGTCTTGAAACATAACAACATCAGTAGTAAAACATGAGTATGTCAAATGATGAAGAAAATGGGAAAAGACAGCAAACAAAAATGGTAACCAACTTACCTTACATCCATGGCTTTTTGACAGAAGGTTGAGAACATCTTCACAGACGTCAGAGATATCAGTTGAATGCACATCATTAAACCACTGCAGGGGAAAACTGCACACTGAGAAACATTTATTACAAGAAATAACACTACTTGAATTCAATCTACTTCCAGTTTACCTCTGTATACTTCCCCAGTTGCAATGATCCCAAAATGTTAACATTCTCAAGTGATGACAAAATAGGCAAACAAGGGGGAGACTACAAAATACATTACAACAATGATTATTAATAGATGCAATGAAAATGCAAGGCTGACTAGCTTAACTCAACTAGTAACTTAAAAAGAAATTTACGGTTCCATAACATGGAATAGGAAAGATGGAATTAAGAAACAGTAATTCAGTAGAGGTAATATTTTTGGACAACTACTACTAAGGCTGTCGAGGTTACCGGTTTCAAACTGATTCTGTCCTCAGGACTGGAACCCAAAATAGCTGCATACCTGGAAAAGGCCTCAGCACACTTAGCAATATTATGAAAACACCAGTTTACCAATATTTTCCAAGTTCCACCACTATCAAAAAGTTTAGCTGCTCAGTTTACCAACAATCCAGAATTTGCATGGTCTAACTGCTTAGAGATTACATCAATTTGTTACCACAGCAACTGTAAAATCTATTGACAAGCACCAGGTTCTTACACTAGTATGACATCTTCCACTGTTGATGCTATTGGTCCAGCAATTTCCACAGTCCCAGATCCACATAATGATCTACGCAGATAAATCATTGCAAAAACAATAAATTTAGTCCTGGAGGTTTTAAAAAAGGCTTGCTTGAGCATTATAAAATTTTGGTTAACAATTTCCATGATAACCAACAATGAAGTATTCTTATGCTTTCAATAAAATATAAATCAGTAAGTTGTTATGCAGCCTAGAAGAAGAGCTTACCCTCCCATGTTTGTCCTTCCATAAGTTGTTTTCAAGCCCACTACACCACAAAGGGATGAAGGAATGCGAATAGAACCTGCCTTTTTTATTCAGTTAACCAGTTGAATATCAGTATATGGTAAATGAAATAAAAAAGATTCAAACTAAGGTAATAATTTTTCCAACCTCCACCATCTGTTCCTAGGGCAGCAGAACATAGTCCAGAAGCTACAATTGCTGCTGGGCCAGAGGAGGATCCACCTGTATATCTTTCATGTGCATAAGGGTTTCTGGTTGTTCTGTACCTCAATACATTGACAAGTATAAATATGAGATAACTTCTAGAAATTTGTGTGGAATAATAGCCAAAAAAAGGTAAATACGAATAACTGCCGATAGAAACATTACTGAAGTAACATATGCAAGTGTGCATCTTTATACATCTGGAAAACAAAAAATTTACCCATAATTTGGATTGTTTCCAGTTGTGCCCATGCCAAATTCATGCATATTGGCCTTCCCAATAAGAATCACACCACAGCTCCGCAATCTTGAGACAGAAACTGCATCCTTCTCAACAGATCTAACCTCATGCATCCATGTTGATGCACCTGTAATTAAAAAGAAAATCTAATCTGTCTTTCCTGCCACTAAAAAACATTTCTAGGAAAATTTATTTTGAGAAAATAAATGCTGAGCTTATTTACCCTTAGTTGGATGAGGATAGCAGTCTATGTCATCCTTGATTGCCATGAAAATTCCATCCAAGATTGACAATGGATTTCCTGCATGACTCACAGCAACAGTTCCTCTTTAGAGATTTGAATTTACAAGATTTCTGCAGATAGGAACCCTAGAGTAACCATAATATGTGGATGAAAAAGCTTCGTGAACAGATAATGCTGAAATACCTTCCTTAAACCTTTGTGTTGAAGCTGCTGCTTGCTTCCTGATATCCTCAGCATCAAATGATATCAATAATGGTGTTGGGGCCTTATGATATTTACACCCCTCAACAAGTGTGATGATTTGTTCTGCTATCTATACACCAAAAGGAGAGAATCTTCATTGTAACTGATTTAGAGCAAAAAAAACTCTCTAGCATTTCATATGAATTACCTTAGAAGGTGTCACAAGTTTTGATCGATAAGCATAAGCAAAGTCACGAATCTTCCAGTACCGGAACGATGGAAGTGTATCTCCACTCCAGCAACTAGCAGGATCATAATGAGGAAGACACTTAAGGGCTGATTCAACTCTATCAGTTGGTTTCCCTTCTTCATCCACAATGACAACAGAAGGTTCTGCTTCTGGTTTGATATCACACAAACAGTCAGCTAGGTTTCTAACTAACCAATGACACATGGGAAAATGCACAACTATCGACAAACTACTCAACAGCTAGAATCAATATTCATGGCTTGAAACATGGTACACTTTTCATCAAAGGAACAAAAGTTTCTTACAAAAACAATCAAACAAGAAAAAGAAGGTTAAAAAGGGGTGATAAACTAAACCTTGAGGAGGAAATTCAGGTTTAAACATGGGTTTTTCTGGTATCTCAGTGTTCTGCAACATCTGCAAATACCAAAAATCAAAATCATCATTAAAATTTTCTTAAGAATACCCGTATTTTAAACTGAGTAATAACTAGTAAGGATATTAAAGCCGAAGAAAGAGAGCGACACAAAACAACGAACCTCAACCATGTTATTCTCCTTTTTCATGAAAGATATGATCAAAGAACCTATAATTGGAATTTCAATTATCCTCACAAACAACTTCAGTATCGATCCCGTCAAATGAGGAGCTGCACCCCAATCGATCCAAATCCAAAATAAGAGAACAAAAAAGTTTATCAAATTCCAAGTCAAAGGGTCGGATTGTATCACATTTCCCATATATAGTTAATAAAAATTGATACCTTGGATTGTTTCTTTCTCGTATTTAACGGTCGACAAGTCCAGTTCCTTGGCCGGAACCATTACCCGCTTCTTCCCCATCGTTGGTAATGAGTGTTTTAGTGGATTTTTCTTCTCGTGAATTTATGAATCTGGGAGTTGGGGTTATGTGATGGTAAGTGTTCAACAAAAGGAAGTGAGTTAGTCACTCTGATAGAGGAAGTGGTTGGTACCCATTGTTACGTAAAAGCTGCTTTGCTATGGTGGGGAGCGTGAATTGGTCCTTCATATTTTGTGGTCCAAATCTATAGAACTACACCTAGAAATTGGCTACTTCTGCTTAGCTTTATGAAGGGATAACAACGTGTTTTAAATATGTAGTTAGAAATGAGTAGATGGGAGCACGTGAGTCGTGACTTGAGGATACAAAACAAAACTTCATTTGGAATCATCCGTCTCAATTTTTAATTGAATGCAAGCTTATTTATACCTTTAATTACAAATTACATAATTTATATTTTTTAAAAATATTAATTATTATAAAAAATTATTATCATGACAAAAAAGTTATTAAATAAATAAAAAATAAAAATAAAATTATCATATATTATGTTAGTCTATAAAAGAAATTGATAATACAATTACTACTAGAAATAATAAGAAAAGTAAACATCATATGTATTTTTATCTTATTGTTCTAATGTTCCATATTTGTTGGGTTATCCTTAATTAATATTTAACATCTCATTTTCATCAAATGTTTATCATTGATCGAGTTCATCACCACCATCATCTGAATCTGTATCATTAAGATTATTAACATCTCTTTCTTTCAAATACTCTTCGAAATATGAATCATTCAAAATCTACTTATCAATGAAGCTATGAAGTTTACAACATGCAAGTACAATCTAACATTGTTTATTTAAGCTATACTAAGGTGATATTGTTAATATGAGGAATATTTTTTTAGAACAACAAATGTCCTCTCAATCACGTTTCGAAGTCTTGAATGTCTCAAATTAAAGAGTTCATGAGTCATCTTTGGTTCTTGTGTCTAGCTCCATTTTCTCAAATCGTATCATAATTCCCACAATATGGTGTAAGAAAACTTTTTGTATTTGAATAATTAACATCTACCATATAATATTTGGATTCTCTAACACCCCAAAATTTTAAATAGTTGTCTGGTAAATTTTGTTAATAGTTAAGCCTTTGTATTTGTGGCTAAGTGTTTTGTTTATATGATTGAGGTCAAGGGTTTGAACCTTATTTTTTTAAAAGTTTTGCTATTCTAATTTGATTTAATATTTATCCTTAAACTATTCATTTAAGTTTAATTCTGTGTGAATTTATGTCAAGAATAAGATTGTTGGTTCAATAGTTAAGCTTTTGTATTTTCTTTGGTCATGTGTTTGAGTCTCAGTGCATGCGTTAAGAAATATTTTTGCTAACAGTCAGAATTTTAGTTATTGGTTTTAATTAGAAAAAAATCTAGTTAACGTTCCTTCTTCTTTTTACTTTTACTTTTTCTTATTTCTTCTTCATTTTCTTCGTTTTTCTTTTTCTTTACTTTCGATTTACTTTGATAATTTTGCTACCGGGTCTAACTGAGGGTTTACGTTGTTCGTTGCGTCGATTGGAAGGTGATTGAGTAAGTTTTTGCTATTATCTCCTTCTATTTTCGTAAAGTTTCGTTGTTCTTCATTCGTGTGTTAGAAATTGGGTTTTTCTATTGTTTCACTTGAATTCTCTGTTAAACGATTATTTGGCTTTCTTTTTATGTGTAGATATTGAAGGTAGTAATTCCCAACACGTTAATTTGAGTAATCTCTAGTGATTCGATGATAAGTGTTGGTTTCGTTTGAAGGATTTGTGTCGAAACTTTTGACATAGTTAGTTTTGTGCTAAATTGTGTGATTTTTGTCGAATAATTTGTTTACTTGGTTATTGGATGGTCATTTTAGGTCTCGGGAGTCTTCTGTGTTGTTTCTACTTCTAAACTATTTTAGATGAGTAACGATAACTCGATTCTCAGCGAATTTCAATCATAAAAAAATGGTTGTTGACACCACATAGCCAGGTGGTAGGCGTGCGAGTCACACAGTTGTGTGTCTGACCATGTAACTTACTGTTTGTGAATTAGAATCATACGGGCTAGGAACACGAGCACGTGTCCAGGCCATGTAACTCACTGTTTGTGAATTAGAGTCATATGGGCTAGAGACATGGGCGTGTGTCCAGGCTGTGTGAGAGATATTTAAAGCTTTAAGTCACACGGGTATGAGCATGGCCGTGTGTTAGACTGTGTAACTCACTGTTGTAAGTCACACGGTTGTGTGAATGTGTGACACAAAATATTTGTCTGCTTTAGTGGTTATGTGTTCTGGGTGTGTTAGGGAGGTCCCAAGTTCAAGCCAGGACTTAGGCAAATTTTGGTATTTTTATGAGTAAGCCCTATCTTTGGTTAGTAGGCTTTTAAGTAAAAGTTGGCAAATAATTAATAGACTGGGTCTATTGGTCTGGTGGATAAGTGGAGTGTTGGTGTGAATGAGGTTTTATGTTTGAATCTTGGTGTGGGCATTATTTTTGCTCGTGCGTCCAGGAGAGTTTGAGATGGACTAAAAATCTGACTAATGGATTTAGTGGGGAGTTTGATTGAGAGAAATAAGGCATTGGGGTGGTTATCAAATATTATATTCATTTTTTTTCTTTTTTTACTTTTCCTAAAACCCCTCCACCCTTTTTCTATTTTTCTCTTCATTGCTGCCGAATTTCTGCTCTCTTTCACCTTTCATCTTCTTGATTTTTCTTTTCCCACTCTACCTCGTGTCGCTCCACGTTTGTCTGCAATCGTTCGGTAAGTTTTAGATAAGTGATTTGTCTCCGTTTGTTAACTTTCTTCTGAAGTGTTTTGTTTATGCTAATTAGGGGAGGATTCAAGGGATTGTAACCACCAATCGAAGTCTTAATTTGTGTGGGATTACTGTTCATCGGTTGAAGGTAAGGTTTAGTCGCTTATGGGTTAAAACCTCGATACGAGTTCGATTTGGGATCACGTTATGTGAGATTAAATTAGTTTTATTTGTTCAATTATAGGCTTTGGAGTGCTTGGGGACTATTTTAGTATCAAACAAAACCAAGTGTGTACCCAAAACGTAGAAAATGGGATTCAGTGAAAAGCCAAAATTGCTTGCTGTTTGGACAACAGCAGTAGGCTAAATTTTAAAAATCACCATAAATTGTGGAAATCAAATTAGAGGATTAAAAAAATATGTAATTAAATATTATTGAGTCTAGTTTTTCATAGAATAAATGGAGTAAGTAATGGAATTCTAAATCATGAGATATAATGAATTTTGTGAGATAAGGTCAGAATAAATTCGGGTTCTCCTGTTCTAACTTTGGAAAATCATAAAAAATTGGAGAAAAATAATTAGGGGATAAAATTTACATTTTTAAATTATTAATGAGTCTATTTTCAGTAGAAACAAATGGTAACATCATCCAAATTTTTTACTAATAGATAATTAATTTTTAGCAAAGAAAGGTCGAAGCTATCAGACAGCAGAACATGAGTAAGATTGAAGATTTTACTGTACTTATTGGTTGAACCAAAAATTCTGAAACTTTTATGGTAGAAATGTATTTGAGTCTAGTTTCAAAGACATCAAGCGAACCTTAATTTGGAATTTTGTAGCTCAAGATATAAATAATTTAGTAACAGTGACTCAAGTAGACAGCTTGAAGGAACATATAAGTAAATAGTGAAAACGTATATGAATATTTAGCTTGCACGGGTTACATTAAAAATGGATCACGCGGCCAAGGCCAATTTGAGCCGAGTGGGCCCACACGGGCAGACCACATAGGCGTGTGAGCCCATTTTCACTAAATTGATTGCTAAGGTTGCACGAGTCGCCCAAGTCGACTGTGAACCTACTGTAAGGTCGGTAAGCATCACTTAGACTCATAATTGTACGAACCGACTGTTTGATTTATATATGTGTTGAGCATGATGATAGTATGCTTGTATACTGAACTGGTTATATGTACTGATGTCCTGAGATAGCATGTCGTGACTTGTATGTTGCATTGCATGGGGTTGGGTTAATTATATTTGGAAGAAGTGTACTAGATGTGATAATGGGTTGGGCTACCTGGCTCGGCCTGACAGCCCGTTCAAAAAATGGGAAGGTCGTGTAAAACCTTTTTGCTCGGGCCGGGCTAAATTATATATTAAATATATATTTTTTATTTTTAATCAGATATACTTTTTAAAATTTAATATGCTATTTTCTTTTTAAAATATGCTATTTTGGTGTTGTAAAATTTAATATGGGCCGGGCTCGGGCTTAGCAATTTTCTTTCGAGCCGGGCGTAGATAATTTTTTTGGCCCATATTTTGGATCGGGCCTAGCCCGAGCCTAGAAAACAGGCTTAAAATTTTGTCTGGGCCTGGCCTGAACCCGGCCCGACCCATAATCACCTCTAAAGTGTACTGAAAGGCTCTTAAGCCTAACATACTGGCAGCTCAGCTGCAAATTACTATTTTGTATCGCATTCGGTACTACCTGGAGTGTGGGGATAGGTGAGTTGATTTGATCCCCACATGGAGTGTAGGGTTAGACGAATATAGTTTGTAGAGGCTGGTTGGGTAAGACTTTTTTACTGAATACTACGTGACTGCTACTGATACTGTGATGGGCTAAGGCCCTACTGCATATTTGATACTGTACTGAGATGGGCTAAGACCCAAACTATTGCTAATACTGAAAAAGGGCTTAGGCCCAGGACTGCTTTAATTGTGTACTGTGATTTGCTATTGTTTGTTTTCTATGGGATTACACACTGAGTTTTCATAAACTCACTCCTTTTGTTTAAATGTGCACAGGTAATCCCCAGATCGAGACAGATCGGTGCGGCGGAGGACTCGACAGTGACCACGGTTCTGGACTTTCATGGTTTTTAACTCATATTTACGATAATTAGTTTTATTTCTATTCTATTTTTACTGGCTAAGTTTTTGGGTTGTAATTAGACTTTCGAACTTTGGTTTTAGGTTTTAATTATCTTTACCTTATGGATTACAACTGCTAGTAGTAGGAAACCTCGGTTTTCAAAAGAAACAAAGCACGATTATTTAATCTGTTTTAAAAGCTTTCGCAAACGAATAATGTTTTGAAACTATCGATTAAATGCGCAACACAATTTTGGAACTAATAAGATATTAAGATAAGAAATTCAATGGAAATTGTTTTAACATATCGACACGATTTTCAAACACCCTATCATGTGACATCGCTAGATCCAGCTGTCGAAACCATTTTTATTGAAAAACAAAAATTTTAGTAGTCGACTTAAAAATGAAATGAAAATTGGAGTCGCCACCGACCCTTTATTAAGGTGTCATCGGCTCACCTTGAAAATGATTTTGGTCTACGAAATTTGAGAAAACAGGTTCGGGAGTCGGTTACGCACGAGGAAGGGTTAGCACCTCGTAACGCCCAAAATTGGTACAGAATTGATTAATTAAGGTCTTAATTTTGAATATCGAAAATTCGTGAAGAATTTTAAAAAACATGATCCTTCCTTTTATTAATGTTAATTTTATAAAAGATGCTTGGATAAATCAATGCGGATGCTAAAGACCTCCTTGTCTCAGAGTAATAAAATGTCACACCTAATACATTAGGGCACGACATTTTTAGTCCTCGAGAATAAGCTTGTCTTTTGATTTCCAAAACTTGTGCGGTGAAGTTAAAAAGGGATATTCAGTTGCTTTAAGTCAGATGAAAAATTGAAACTCAATACGTTAGGGCACAATTTCTCTAAATTCCTAGCATTGAATATAGCCCTTATTATTTAACTCTTCATTTCGAGAAAACGACACGTCATATCCAATACATTAGGACACGACGTATTTAATTCCCGAAAGTAAGTTTTTGGTTTATGCCTCGATTAAAGAGAATTATCGAGTATTTAGATTCAACGAGGAAAATTAGAACCCAATACGTTAGGGCTCAATTATCCCGTGGATTCTAAATATCGAGCAATACATTATCTCGAAAGCTTTTGAATGAAATGATTTGATGTTTAAACGATATCAAATGTGACCTTTTAAGCGAGTAAAGTTTGATGGATTGGTAATGGATGTGGCAATTCGTAGACCAAAGTACACACTAATGAACTCAAATAATCCGTAAGCATAAACAAGCAACGCAATACATGCATGCGCAAGTGATAATCCTTATATCCATGCCAATATTAACAATCAAGGGCCGATTGAATTAGGAAATTTATCTCGAATGAAACACCATGCAAGCCAATACAATAACATTACAAGAAAGAATTGAAAATTGTATGGAGGAAAGAATTTGAATAAAACACACTAGAGCTAAAAGATAAAAATATTAATAATAATAAGCAATATGTGGATGAATTTTAAAATCAAAATTATATATAAAATATAGAATGATGTATATAGGTTAGTATAGATAAATAATAGAACGAAAAATTTCATATATGTATAGCAATATAAAAGGAATTAAAATAAGCAAATATATAATAAGGTATTTTTAAAGGAATCCATATTGTATTAAATAGGCAACTATCTTTATATATATTCGTACGAAAATTAAAATAAATAAAAAAGGTTAAAGAAAAATATAAATACTACATAAAATGGTAGTATCCCAAATAAATTTTAAAATAAATATCCTATGAGAAGAAAAATGAAACACATAAAACAAGACACATATTAGCTTAGACTAAATAATACACATAAAAACTTGATGTAAATAATGATATATAATAATAGTAATGACAGCAATAAATTAATTAATAAATAAAAAAACTAAACAATAACAAGGATTAAATCACAAACAAAACCGAATTAACAGGGAACTAATGAGATTAAAATAAAATGGGGGACCATACTGTAATACGCGAATTATATCGGGGGCTCGATTGGGAAATATCCCGCTTCCCCGAAACGCTGTGTTGCAGGCTAGGTTGAAATGAAACAAAAGCAAAGTACAGGGCTAAATTGAAAAGAAGGATTGAGACCGATTCAAATACGTCAGAAAAGGGATGGACCGATTTTGCAAATATCCCTCTCCATGCCAGAACACGCGGGTCAAGCCACGTCTGGGCCGAGTCATCGGGTAAGCTCAATACGGTGCCGTTTTAGAGCCACCGAACCAGACTCAAACGGCACCGTTTTATGATTCTTATAATGCTAAAAAAACCTACACCTAGCCACTTAATAAAGTGGAAAACAGATCAAAAACAAAAAGCCCTTCTCTCATCTGAAAGCTGCGCCGCTCTCAGGCTCCCCATCTGAGCTCCGATTGCGACGGAGTAGGCAGGGGTTCGATAGCCTTATTACGAAGGTAAACCCCTATTTTTTATTTTTTCTTTACCAACACCCAGTATAACAAATGAATGTTCAAGAAACGAAACAAAAAAGGAATCGAAGAGAAAAAAATGAGACTTACGATCACCTTTTCGAAACTCAGTTTTTTTTGCTTTTTCTTTTTATTTGTTTTTCTATTGATCCACCTCTTTGTTTACAATGCGCATTTGGCTTTTATATTGCCAGAAAAATAAAAAAAAATTACAAAAGAAATATCTTTTACTCCTTTTTTGTTTGCTACTGTTTTCTGTTCATTTTTTCTTGTTTGCTTGTGTGTAGGTACAGTTGTACGCGCTGTACGTGGCGGTGTGCGAAGGCTGTACGGAGGCGTACGACGTGGAGCGACTCGGAGGCGTGGCTCGTGGGGCACGTGAGGGCAACGGCGGCTGAAGGCTTAGGGTTTTGGTCTTTAGGGTTTGCAGGAATTGTTTTGGGCATTGGGCCATATTGTAATTGGGCCACTATTTTAGGAATTTAGATTGGGTATGGGTTAAATTTTGGGTCTGGTGAATTTTTGTAATTTGGACTGTTTACTGGACTATTTAATTTTGTTATTTCATTTGGTTTATTTTACTAACGGCCGGGCAAATTGGGCCTATTACACCAGCTATAACGTCTGGGCCGTGTTTGGGGTGTTACAGTTCTTGTTACCATCAACTTAAGGTTAAGGAAATTGATGTGTTTAAAACTACTTTCTAGACACGTTATGGGCATTATGAGTTTCTATTCATGTCTTTTGGTTTGACGAATGCTCTGACTGCATTTATAGATATGATGAACTGGGTATTTCAACCATATCTGGATTGGTTTTTAGTAGTTTTTATTAAGAACATTCTGATTTATTCAAAGACTGAGGATGAGCACAACAAACATCTTCGAATAGTTCTGCAGGTACTCCGCGAGAAACAGTTATATGCTAAGTTTAGAAAGTGTGAGTTCTGGTTGCAAAAGGTTACTTTTCTGGGGCATGTTTGCTTGCTGAAAGGATCCGAGTATATCCCAAGAAAATTGAGGCTGTGGTCGAGGGGAAACAACTGAAGAATGTGTCTGAGCTTCGGAGTTTTCTAGGCTTGGCAAGTTATTACTGAAGGTTTGTCGAGGGATCCTCCCTTATTGCGTCTCTCTTGACTAAATTATTATGTAAGAACACCCCGTTCATGTGGTCTGATGAGCAGCAGTTGAGCTTTGAAAGGCTTAAATATATTTTGACACAAGTTCCTATTTTAGGGTTTGGCATAGCCTGAATCTAGTAGGGAGTTTGTAGTTTATAGCGATGCTTCGTACGTCAGTTTGGGGTGTGTTTTGATGCAGAACTATAAAGTTGTGGTTTATGCGTTTCAACAGTTTAAGTCACACGAGGGCAACTATCATACGCACGACCTTAAGTTGGCTACAGTTGTCTTTGCTCTAAAAATCTAGAGGCACTATCTGTATAGTGAGAGGTGTATCATCTACACCGACCATAAGAACCTCAAGTATCTGCTAACTCAGAAAGAGTTAAACTTTAGGTAACGTAGATGGGTTACGTTGCTTAAGGATTATGACTGCACGGTAGAGTACCATCCCAATAAGGCTAATGTTGTGGCCGATGCTCTTAGTCGTAGAGTGATGACCGAAAATATTTAGACACCCTAGGTACACGCCGATACAAAAGGAAAAACATCACCACGTTTGAGTTCGGGATCGTTGTTGGGTGCTGAATCGACGATCAAAATTAAGTACCTAACCTGCGCACAGAAAACAAAACCGTACGCTAAGTAAAAACTCAGTGATATTTCTATAATCCGAATAATTAAAAATAGAACAATATAATATGTATAATAAAATGTTAAACACAATTGAACATTTAAAACCATACAATACTAAATTTTTCATCACTTGCTATAGAAATAACTTTTCACAATTTTAATCACATTTCATTTATGCAATTGCTTTATCCATACCATATTCAATTCACTATTCCACTTCTTTTCTCATATCATTCCATTTCAATATCAATTACAAGACTTTATTATTCATTTACCCCAATTAACATGACTCGGACGGATACACGGATCCAACCAAAACACATCAGTTTTGCACCCAGTGCCTCATCAGATAATTCCAAGTAATAAATTGACACACAGTGTCTCATCGGTTAAACCGAAGTAAATTGGCACCTAGTGCCTCATCGAATTAATCCGAAGTAATAAATTGACACCCAGTGTCTCATCGACTTGAAGTCGAAGAAATCCCTGAACTCTTCCCATCCTATGGCATACCATCTATATCCAACTTAGCCCGATAAAATTAATAGGGTTTCAATTCACTTTCCAAATATAACCAATATTCATTTCAATTCAAATAATCAATATATTCAATATATATATATATCAATTCAATCAATATAAATTCAATAAATTCATCACATACTAAATCAATCCATTTCAATTGTAAAACACAATAATTCTCACTTTAATCACTTACCATAACATTTAATCAAAATACAACAATTAATAATTAGAAATTCTGAGCTATTCCTCGTCGATTTTATCTTTTCCCTTTTTAGTCGAGGATTCCGGTATGACGTTAGCTACGTAATTAAAACAATTAAAATTCATCAATACAACACAACACAATTCAATCTCATATTTAATATTTCAATTTTTACTCAATATTTTTCTAAATTCCAATTTAGTCCTTAAACCGAGACTAATTTTATTTCTTCACAATCAATCTTATATTTTCACACAAATTTCACTTTAGACTAGATTTAACTCCCTAATTTCACTTAAATCCCTAAATTTTAGAATTTCACAATTTAGTCTCTAATACTCAAAATTTACAATTTATTCTACAATTCAATCATTTTCATTTCTAACTTAAAACCTATCAATTTAATCCCTAATACTAAAATTATTCAACATAAACATCACTTAAAAATTTAATAAATTCTAAAATTTTGTCATGGGTCAAGTAGTATTTAATACCGGATTCTAAAAACATAAAATTACAAGAAAAGAGACTAAATTGACTAACCAATTGAGCTTTGAACCATTAAAATCCTAACTTTTCTCCTTCTTTCTTTTTTATTTATTCTTTATTTGTTTTATTATACATTATTATATTATTATTTTGTTTTATTATAATATAATATAATATATATACTTAATACTTAAGTAAATATTATAATATATATTAACTTAAAGTTTTATAATGATTTCACAAAAAATCTAAGCCGCCTCATAAAGAAACAATGGCATAATTGTTTCTTGAGTCCTTTAGTTTTTCTTTAATTTATAATTCAAATTTCACCCTATATGCAATTTAGTCTTTATATCTAATTTACTTTTAATTTAAGTAAATTCACTTAACTGAAACCTAATTAACTACACAACTAGCTTCGTAAATATTTATTAAAAATATTTACGAGTCCGATTTACGGAATAGAGTCCCGGAATGAACTTTTTTAATTTATTCCTTTTAATTAATTAACCATCGAAACGTTAAAATTTCTTAACGAAAATTTAATAATACCTTAATGACACTCCATTAATATTTATAAAAATATTTACGGCTCAGTTTATAAAATCAAGGTCCCGATACCTTATTTTCTAAAACCACTTGAACTTAATAAATCACTTATATAACATAAATTATCAAATCAAAAACCTTTTTAAAAATCACATTTGACTCGTAAATATTAAATAATAATATTTACGAACTTACTCGTCAAATTTGGTGGCCCTGAAACTATTATTTTCGACACTACTAAAAAACGAGCTGTTACGTGCTGGACCATGTAACTCACTATTGTAAGCCACACGACCGTGTATGACTAAAAAGGGCCACACGGGCGTGTGAGTCAAAGTACTAAAATTTTTTCCTAGGGCCGTAAGTGTCGTTCGACTCGAATGTAGGCCTTCCGTAGGGCTCGTATGATCTGAATTAGACCGTATAAGTTACTATCGAATGATTTGAGACTGAATAGCTGATTATCTAAACGTATACTGAATGGGATGACTATTAATGATATTGATCTGTACTATTTAATTATGAATTGTATCTGGATAGTTGTATGTATGTTCTTGATATCTAACATTTGTAATCTGCATCTGCACTAGGTGGGAATCATGTAAACGAGGATGTGATCTATTTTGGTTCAGTAGCTAAGCCACAATCTATATCTGAATCTGGCGTTTTATCACAATCTGATCTGGCAGCTAGTCTGCAATCATGTTGAACGTGTCGTACCGATACCATGTGGTGTGTAGGGTTAGATGGGTATTAATTTCCCTTTATGGTGTGTTGGGTTGGTTGGAGATAGTGTGTAGTGGATGGGGGGTAGGAAAATTGCATCTGTTTTTGATTTGTTCTTTATCTGAATTTGAATTGTTTTGCCTTTCATCTGATTTGTTAAAACTGTACTGAATATCCTCTGATTCTGATTTTGAACACGAGTTTGGGAATTTACTGTTATATTTATGATTCTATTTGAATTTATATTTGTTACACAGATTGAGTTATCAACTCATTTTGTCTATTGACTGAATTACAGGTAACTCACAGTCTTGATCGAGTCAGCGTAGTGGAAGCTCAGTCGTTCTGCTTTATCACATTTTATGTTATTAGTATTTTCAGAATTTTCTTTGTATTATGACTTTCTAAGATTGTTGATTTATCGACCAGGTTTGTAGCTTTAATTATAAAAACTTATATAAACTTGGGGATAGTTTAGCATTCCTTTTAAAAAGTATTTTGGAAAAGTGATTTTGAGAAGTGATTTTTAAAAATACTTTTGAAAAGTTTGGATTGATTTAAGTGTTTAGTATTGTCAAAAATTTCTTTTGAGAAACAAAATGTTTATTTTAGACATGGTGTTATAAACTAACAAATAATCATTTAAATAATGTTTAAATTAGTTAATATTATGATATTTTAATAAGAATATAGAAAATAATTTATTATAATTTATTGTTAATATTTTAATATATGAAAAATAAATTTAAAATATTTTTTAAGCAATTAACCAGAGAAGGGAAAGTACCATGAGTTGGAGGAATGAAAACGTAATTAAGCTATCAAAAGTGCTTTTGAGAGAGAAAAGTTAAAAATTTTAACTTCTTCATTTGGAGAAAAGTGTTTTTAAGTTAAAAATTTCCTTCAAAAGTTACTTGTTTAGCATTCATTTTGCTTCAAAAATGCTTTTAAAAAGCACTACTAAACACAACCTTAATTTAGAGAAAGAATTATGGGTTTTTTTTTGATATAGGTTAAAAAAAATTTTAGTACTGAAATAGGTCGTCAGAAAGATTATTTACGAAAATGGTACATTTTTTGTATTGGCGCCTATCTCAGATGCGCCAATGAATTAAAAAATATTAATTTTTTTAATATATTTTATATTAATTTTTTTAATAAAATATAAGTAATTTTTTTCCCGAGTCAGTAAATGACCCGGTATAATACAAAGTAGTGGCGCCTATCTCAGAGGCGCCAATGGTGGTGCCTATCTGACAAGCGCCATTAGTGGTGCCATGTTGAGAGGCACCAATGGTCTTATTTTTCCCTATATATACCCCTGAAACACAGACATAATTTTTAGCAGAGGAACGAAAATAAAAAGGAAGGGAGAAGAAAAAAAGAAAGGAAAAGAAGAAGAAGGATAAGGTATTTTGTTTATTTCTTTTTAAATATAATGTAGAGTCTTGTTAGTAATTTTATTATTTGAAAGTTATTTTGTTAGGTTATTAATTTTGTTAGCTTCTGAATGAAAAATTTTGCATTAAAAATTTTATGTAATTTTTTCACATTTCGAAAATATTTTAAGAAATTTGAAATTTTTTAACAGATCTAGTATTAAAGATGGAGAATCAGTTTTTTGTATGCGTTTATTTCGATGGAGAAATTTTGACAACAACCGTGGGATGTATATTTGAATGTCGAAAATAGTAGCAATGAGATTTAATAGAAATATCTCGTTTGATGATATGAAGGAAAAAATTAGTGAAAATATTTATAGACGTTGTGGGAGAAGGATATCAAAGTTTTCTACAAGTTTCCAGTTTCGACAGATCCAATAAAATTTACCGAAATGGAACTTGTAGATGATGAAGACGTGGAGACAATGGTCGCTCTTTATTGTGGGACTCGGAGCAATCAAAATGTACCGGTTCAGTTATTTGCTGAGTTAGCCGGTGTGGAGGCAACTTAAGATCCCACTCCATTAGGTGAAGAAGATGGAGTTCAAGCGCCGTGTATGGTGGTTCTGGTATCGTATGTTGATAGTCAATCAACTATACACGGGATCGATATTGATCTTAATGCTACAGCCGAGACTGATATGGTTGGTGATGATGTATACTATAGTAGTGATCCTGTTGATTACGAAGTTGATAGTGAGAGTGATCTCGACGTGGACAAGGTCTCGGATGATATTGACGATGAAGGCGTGGATGAGGATGGAAACATTAACGCGTCTTCAGTTGGAAACTAGATTCGTCGTATTGTGATACACAATAATCGTGGGGCACACATGTCTCGGATAGACCTCGATGCGGCACGGGCAGCCGAGTTTCTGGAGTACCCTGAAATACTACCTGCTAACCGAATGGCCGTATATTCTGATCCAGAGGAGTTGTTCGTGGGCCAGAGATTTGGAAGTAAGGAAGAATGCATATTTGTCATTAAGTGATATAGCATGAATATATCAGTAGATTACAAAGTCATCGTGTCTAAACCAACATTATATATTGGAGAGTGTTGGAGGTCGGCAGAAGGTTGCAATTGGCGGATACGAGCTGCATTTATCCAAAAGTTGTAGATGTGGGAGATACAAAAATTAGTTAGACCTCACACATGCACTTCAACACGTATGACAGAAGATCATCAAAAACTTGACTCCAAAACTATCTGTACGTGCATTATGCCAATGGTGAAAAACATGCCGACCATTAAAGTTTCGGTACTGATTGTCGAAATACAAGCACGATTCTAGTATCGAGTATCATACCGAAAAGCATGGATAGCTAAACAGATGGCAATAGAGCAATTGTACAGAGATTTCGATGCATTGTACAATGAGTTACAGGGATGGATAGCCGCTATGAGGGAACACGTGCCGGGAACTGTAATTGAGTTGTAGACACGATCTTATTATCGGTCGGATGACCAACTACAATCGAGAAAAAAATTTCCATTGGATGTTCTAGACGTTTAATCAATATGTGCGCGCATTTCCCCACTGCAAACCGTTTGTGCAAGTAGATGGAACCTGGCTATATGGAAAATACACATAGATCCTACTTCTTGCGGGTGCTCAAGACGGCAACAGGAACGTGCTCCCGATAGCATTTGCCATCGTCGATAAGGAGAACATAGAATCGTGGGAGTTCTTCCTTACCAATTTGTGGAGGTATGTTATTAGCAACGATAATATTTGCATCATCTCTGATAGAGGGAAATGATTAATTGCAGCCATTAGGCGTTTCGGTGTACCATGGAGATCTGTTTACTGCATCTGGCACATCGCGGCTAACTTCCAGCGATATTATAAGAATGCAGACTGGAAGAGACAAGTTGTGAGAATGGGTAAAGAATTACCTTATCTTTTCAATATAAGGTAAAATGTTTTAGAGCAATACTGTAACTTAAATTTTCTTAATACATATGCAACGCACGAGCTAGAGCCACACATTTTTCGCCAAAGAATGGCCCGACTTGAGAGTGACATGGAGGGTCAAACCAACACATCTTTCTGTCAATGGTTGGGTACCATGGAGCCGTGGAAATGGACTCAAAGTTTTGACGATGGCTTTCGTTATGGTCAAATGACCACAAAGTTGGTGGAGGGGATCAACGCTGTGTTATTAAAAACACGGTATCTTCCAATTTCATCTGTCTTCTCGGCTACGTTCTACAGGTTGGCTACCTTGATGCCAAGAATGGGTCAGCAACAAGTGAACCAGATGGAGACGGGACACGTCTTTGTCGAAGATGTTAGGGATGCAATGGTTGCAAACCGTCGGATGGCGAGGTCGATGACAGTAGAAGTATATTCACGACATAATGAACTGTTTCGAGTTACAGAGACCATCGGTCGTCGACCCGGTATACCACCTAGGTCCTCCGGAGTTGATCTCCGAAACAGACGGTGCGATTGCTGGAGGTTTCAAACACTTCATTATCCATGTGCACATGTCGTGGAAACTTGTGCTAAAGTTGGGCTCAATATAGAACAATTTATCGATGAAGTGTACACCATCGAACGCACGTTGTGTGTATGGGAAAATAAGTTCCCCGTGCTTCCTGACCTATCTACTTGGGAGGTACCTCCAACGACCTTCGAGCTTGTCCCAGACAAAAGGTTGCGTAGGAACCCGAAAGGTCGTCCACAATCATTCAGAATCCATAACAAAATGGCCATTAGGGAGAAATTCGACGGGAAGCTGTGTGGCGTATGCAGATTAGCCGGTCATAATCGGAGTAAATGCCCGCTCTGAAACTACCATGTTGGACAACCGTCTCAATTGGGTAGAAATTGATATGTAGTTCATTACATAAATTGATGGTTTGAATCACAAATTTGTCTACAATTTGTTGCAATTATGGAGCAATTTGAAATTGCAAAATAAAAAAAAAACCATAAAATTTTATTTACATAAAAGGCAAAAAGTCATTATATAAATACAAAGTTGACTATTTAAATTGCAAACGCAAAAAAATTATCTCCATCTGATAAATAAAATGCCAACAAAATTCATTAAATAAATATGAGGTTGTTTATATTACAAAACTCCCTAAAATTGATGGTTTGATGGTGTGGTTCTAGGGGTATATTTCCATTCCTCTGCTAAAAATTATGTCTATGTTTCGGGGGTATATATAGGGAAAAATAAGACCATTGGCGCCTCTCAACATGGCACCACTAATGGCGCCTATTAAATAGGCACCACCATTGGCGCTTCTGAGATAAGCGCCACTACTTTGTATTATACCGGGTCATTTACTGACTCGGTAAAAAAACTAATTATATTTTATTAAAAAAATTAATATGAAATATACATTGGCGCCTATAGAAAAAAAATTAATATTTTTAATTCATTGGCGTCTCTAGATAGGCGCCAATACAAAAAATGTACCATTTTCGTAAATAATCTTTCTGGCGACCTATTTCAGTACTAAATTTTTTTTAACCTATATCAGTAAAAAATCCTGCTAGGTTATAACATTTTTATAATATGTAAATTAAGTAATAATAATAATATATAATATATATATCCTTTATAAAAAAGGTTTTTATAAAGTGTCAAATAAATTTTGTAACACTTTTATAAATAATATAATTCTTTTCATAACTTTAAAAAGTTATTTTTTACAAATAAGTTATGATAAAAAACTAAAACATTTTTTTACAAATAAGCATATTATTTTTATAATATATAACATTGACATATAAATAAGTCATGCTAATATAACTTGACCATAACTTTTTATAAATAAGTATATTATAATACTTTTATAACATATAAATTATTTTTATAATAAAATTTATGGCCATAACTTTAAAAAATTAGGATTTAAATAATATAATTTTTGTTATAATTTTATAAATATACATAAATTAATTTTATAATATAATTTTTTAAGATTTAGAATATAATAAATCTTTGGTCGTACCCATCTCGACCACTATGTGTTCATGCTTATAATATAAAAATTTACAACTTAAATTTATATAAAAATAATTTTTTAAAATTGAATTTTTGTGTAATTTCATGCGCAATTACTCCAATTCTCAACCTCTCTTAAGAATTGGAAAGTGTAATTAGGGTGTTCCAATTACACCCAATTCAGTGAGACCCGTCAACTACAGTAGTTATCCAAACATGTCACTCCTATATAATTACAAAGAATTACATATTTATACGTAATTAAAATTTGAATCAGTCTATAAGCTTTAAGGTATATTAAGTAATCAGGTCTTTCCATTAGCTTAACCATCAATTTATACATTATGTCTGTTTAAACTTAACGTAGAACATATTTAAAACATGCTTATCAAGTTGTCAACATATATGCACTCACCATACGGATAGCTTGGATATAAAACATATGACATCAACAAAATTTTGGAAAGTTAATTTTTTAAGCGCACACATTAAATCTAAGTTATCTATGCAATAGTTACATACATGTTCAAAATTTGATTTACATATTTTTAATATGCTTATACAAGCTAAAGGTTAGGCTAGTAGAAGGAGTTTATTGATATGATATTAATATTTTATTAATTCAAGTAATACATTTCAAAATTTAGATATCAATTAAAATCTGGGCTATATTTTGTTATATATCTTTCATCATGTTATTTTGTGTGTTTAAATTATTATAACAAATTGATCATGTAAATTTTGGCATGTTATTCATGTTAGTTTTCGTATAATTTCAAGTTTTCTATAGTATATGTAGTTATTTTGTGGTGTATATTTTACTTTTGTTGTCATCAAATGTTTTAAATATATATATTTATATTTATGATGTCTTAAATATCCGAGTTAATTACACAAGATATTCCTAAATTATGATTATGATGCTAAATTGGTCCTCAAACTTTAAAACATTCTAATTACTTCTTCAAACTATCGATGCTATATCAATGAGGTCCTTCAATTATAAACTATTAATTTACCTATTAAATGACACGTAAAATTTTATGTGACATAATTTAAAACAAAAAAAATTATGAAAAGTAAAATTTTGTCATATAACTTTAAAATTAAAACTAAAAATAAAATCAAACCGAAAAAAAGGATGTGAATGATAATTTTGTAAAAGTTTTGAAATCCTCAACCAAAATTTTTACGACATTCATTTTTCCAATATTAATTTTTCTTTAGTTTTTATTTTAAATTATGTTATATAATATTTGACATCTCATTTAACGATTAAATTAACAATTTTAGTGATGAAGGACCTTATTAATATAACATTGATGATTTAAAGATGTGGTTAGAATGTTTAAAGTTTGATGACTAATTAAAACAAGAGTCATAATTTGAGGATGTTCGATGCAATTAAATCTAAATATCCCATATTTTACATAGTTACTTATAATTGCTCATTCTTAACTTTATATATATTTATTGAAATATTAAATTATGACACATTAATAAAATTTTACTTTTTATAGAAAAATAATATTATTTGATTTCCTAAAGCAAAGCAAGGGCATATTCTAGTTTGATAACTTGTTTGACAAGTATTCTCCATCTTGGTTAGACTGAAGTATTTTAATGAGTAAACCTAACTGTTTCTCTATTTCCACATAAAACTTTTGAAATTTATCAAAAATTTTCACTCTTATGGTGCATTAGGTACACATACTTATATATGAAATAACCATCTATAAAAGTTGCACAATAACCATAAACACCTTAGACACCAATGTTCTTAGGACCGCATACGTTAGTGTGCATAAGTTCTAAGGGTTGAATGACCCTTATACCTTTCACATTAAAAGATCTCTTAGTCATTCTACCTTCTAAGTAAGACTTACATTGTGGAAGATTTACCTCTTTTAGTGAACTTAAATTCCTATATTTTACAAGCCTAGTGATTCCATCTTGGTTAATATGACCAAGTCTTAAATGTCATAAGTATGCCTCATTAGAGCGAAGTTTTAAGTTTCTTATTCTTTAATTCAGATTCTAGCAGTGAGTACATCTTTGCTTTGATAAAATAAAGATTATTTTGGTAACACCCCTGACCTGGTTTGATCGCCTGACCTGAGTATTAGGGTGCTACAAACAATTGCCATACAATTTAAACATTTTACCTCACAACAAAAACCGTTATACAAATTAAATGTTGACATTTAATAATTGGATCTAATCATGGTAAAAATACATTTATGGACCTTAAATCGAGTCTTCGGGGCTCTAAAAACAATTTGAGAACAATCCGGGATCATTTTGAAACAAAACAGAAAATCCTGAAAAAACTTGAAATTTTAGAAAAATAGGGGTCACACGGCCGTGTGACATAGTCCAGACCGTATGTGTATTTTTTTAATTAAAAAAATTAAAATTATTATTTTTTAAATCATTCTTATTTTGATCTCGTGTTGAATTATTTTTTTAAATTCTACTTTGAAATAAATTTTATTATTGTACATTTAATTTTATTGTAAATTATATTTAAACATTATTATATATTAATGATTCTTATTTATCTATTTAGACGTTACAGTTATTAAAATTATTAAAATTATCATTTTATTATTTACTTAAGTACATGTAAAACGCTTCTATATGAGCTGATAGTGTAGTTATCATTCATTTAATTTAATTAATCTTACGTTTTAAAGATTATTTACATCTCTTCAAATTTCATTTTTACTGATCATATATTTTGGTATTTTCATTTTTTTTTCTTTTGATTTTTAAGTTTTATTTTTATATAAAAATGTTATATTAATGGGCATTGAAACTCTTAAATAAAAATAATTCCTACAATAAACGAACTCTAAACAGTAGTAAAGAGTAGTAGTAGGATCTCCACAGGGGTTGGGCTCAAATCAATTTTTGTATTTTTCTCGTGGATAGAATTTTGTTGTGGCAATAGTCGTGCCCACAACTCCAAATGGCCTGCTAAAAAATAGATAAAATAGATTAGTGGAATTTTGAAACGTTTAGAAATGAAATAACAGAGACAAAATAAATAATTAAGTAAATCAGAATTAAAAATTAAATTAGAAATAAATTTTGAGTTTTGATAACATAAAAAGTAAGCCTTAGCCCTAGACTGGTGAATTCTGATCTTTAAACCGATCCTTGAAAATTATTCTCCCCCAAACAATAAGCTGGTTATAACGGCTAAGAGCGTCATAATCGTCAATTCTTCCTTTCGTAGTTGGTCCCGATACGACCTGCAAACCAACCATTTTCTATTATCTAACCGCAATACATGCGTTCCTGATTCAAGATTCTGGCAGCCTTGTGCTTTGAAGAACCCAACTCGAATAAACAGTCTCAACTGCGCGGGACATTTAAACTCGATCACTCTCTCTCTTGATTTGTTCTCGGAGATCCGAATACAACATGGCCGACTCGTTTCCCCAACTGTCTGCAAACACGACTCCTACCCAACGCGCTTTTTGATTTGAAATTGAGCTAACTTTAAGTTATGAATTTGTCAATCCCGATATTTAGGAAAAATAATGAATACCGATTGAAATAATTTTTAGTACGGATACATATCTCACGATTCCTGATCGGAAAGAATACCGACCTAAAGCTAAGTTAGAATTTAATGAAACATGAAATTAATCATGCTTTTGTTGGTTAATGGCAAAGGATTAAATGGTAGTGGAGATTGATGGAAAAGAAAGGGAACTTGGAAAATAATTAAGCCAATAAAGAAATGGAAAGCTACTGAAACAACAAAATTGGCCGAATGAGAAGAATAAGCTACTGGCGTTTTGAACAAAAGGAATAAAATGGATAATTGCATTAAATTCCATCAATTTCCAGTGTATTCAAGGCGTCTTTTTCAAGAGCACCACCTTCCCTATTTATACAAAATCTACATACTAATTTTAGGCTTTTTCCATCTACACAAAATAATTACAAATTTAATTTATTAATTTTAGCTTTTACAAGGTCAAAATTTGAATAGCACCTCAAATGTCCCAAACTTATAATTCGGCCCCACTTCTCTTTTTCATGTTTCAATTTAGCCCCTTATTTGCTTATTTTTTTATTTTAAGTGCCCAAATTTCGTTCCTGACAATATTTAAACAAAAATTGCACCAATTAGCAGAGCGAGAGTAAGTCGAGTTAAACACGTAAATTATGCAAAATGAACAAGCTATCATATATCAATTTATTTAAAACTTGACCCCGCAACGCGGAGTTATATTTCTTGTTAATATATAAATCTAACCCCTAGACGCCACACATATTAACAATCGTTTCATGTTTGACCATTATTTTAACTTAAGTAGAGCTTCGTGGGAAGTTTTTCAACTAAAACAATCTTGATTGTATAACTATAGACTCAACATCCATCATAAATATGCTCTCTTTTATAAGTAATCATGAGATAACCTTAACTAGAAATGCATATGAATGGTTGTCCTCTTAAAGAAAATCTCAAGTGAACCCATACGATAATACTTACCATAAGGTACGATTATAGTAAAACTGACTCGAAGTATTATCATGCTATCGCACATAGACCATTAATGGAGGTCGTAAGTCTTGTTTAGGGGCATTCTCCCACTTAATCTTTTAAAAAACGATGCAAGGCTTAATTTGATTTCAAGCATAAATGATTTAATATGCAGGTAAGTTGAAGTGGCATTCTTTCCTAATCTATATGACATGTTTTAATATATATGCATAGACATGCTTATCGATTTAACAACAATTAATCACATACAGTATTTATCAAAATATCATAATTATAATTAAAAAAATTGATTTTGACCAACCAAAAAATTTCATGGTTCTTCCTTAAAAAAGAAAAGAAAAGAAAAGAAATTACAATATTTTTTCTAGAGTATTTTTTTGAGTCTTCTAGGAAAAAGCCAAATACCCTGTTCCCAAAAGAACATGTACCTCGAGAATTAACACCAATATGAAGAGCAAAAAAAACCTGCTGCACATGAATTTCTCAAAGAACCCCCACGCAAGAGTGCCACAGTCACTCATGTTGGCTGCTTCGTCGCACCTCCACACGCACCACAATGTTGGCTCTTCAATGCACCACTTGCCCATGCGGTACTCTATGTGGCTCTCACACACTATAAGGTGCGAAGCCCCCGATGCTATGCGCGCACCTAGATGGCTAATACACAATGTCTCAATAATGCTCGCCTCAGTATTGTCTAGCCGGGATGCGATGCCTTAGCCCCTTTTGCTAGGCACCTGCCAGTTGGCTAGGCCCAATGCCTGACCATGGTCGACCCTCTTACACATTGCTCGGGTGTGAAGCCTCGGCACCTGCTCACGTTCCAGTTGACTAGGCTACCACTTGAGCTAAATTGTTATTAATACCTAAACAATGCGAGTTTCTCCACTATTACCTCAATTGCTATGACTTCATCTAAGGGCTACACCTCGTCAGCTATAAACCTCAAAGACATATGTATGCACAACACACTGAGTGCCTCCGATCTACATAGTCAACGATAAGTGTTGGATCTTTCTATCCATAGATCACACCTAGAGTCCAGCCTAGTTCATGTCAATTCCATCATCACCTATTTAGAAGGCTACCATACTCCCTAAATGGCCAACCATGATAAAATTAGCGTCGAAAACATGTCAAGGCCTAATGACCTTTGTGGTTAACATCACCTATAAATACACATCCTTGGTCTCTGAAGGATCTTCTTCTTTGACATCACACTCTTATATTTTATACAGTTCTCTTCTAAAGCGACTCTCTACATCTCACCACTTTGTCAATCATCATCCTACATCTCTTACCTCTTTCTTCCTAACAATTGGGTGTGTATCCTTGAAAAGCCAATCAAATCCACCAATCTTGCCACCCAGCACATCAGCCAAGCTAGTAATCCCCGTCCACCATGTCCTTATAACCCTTATGAGAATTGGTATCATTAGCAATCTAGATTTAATACCATATTCCCTCCATCATATATAGGCTTGATACCAACATTTGATAAACAAACTACTCGGAATCTTAACTCCAACAGTAACTCTTCATCCTAGCAAATTTGGCACTGCAAGCAGTTGAAAGCTCTGAACCAAATGTTACAGGTAGATAAGTTTAACATTACATAGATTATTTTTTTTACATCAAAAGATAATGTTAAAGAAAGTGCTTCATTAACCCTCGAAATTCTATCTAATAAGACCAAGGGACTGCAAGCAAAGCAGCCATAAAATTAGGTTGTGATCTTCCCACAAACATCTGTTCGCTAGCTCTCATTGGAGCCACTTCCCTCGAGAGAAAGGGGACAGTTTAGATTTGATCCAAACAAGAGCCCGATTAGATCCATGGCGGTTACAGTAAGGAAGAAAAGCATATCACAAATTTGATGGCACCTTAGCTCTCCATTTCAGGCATTCTTGTCACCAGAGACTCTGTTGACCCCTTTCCAAGATTATCTTTGATAAATCACGATTACTTTTTGTTAAAATACTTGGGAATCCGCGATTCCAACACCAAATCAAGAGCTTCAACTCCGAAAACCCATTTCCAACAGCCACATTTTTCCTACAGTAAGCTCAAGAGTCTATGCCGAACATTGTGTTTCTTCTATTTCTTTCAAAGAAGCAGGTTCTACTGCCCCGCTACCATTTGCCTATAATGCAAGAAATCAACAACTCTCTCAAGTTTTGTGCCTTTGACATTTAACATGCATAATTTTGGCGCTATGTATAACAAAGACGTCTACATCACAAAAAATCAAAATTTTTAAACATGCATTGCACTCATAAATTGGTCATCAGAAAATAGAAGATACAAATTGAACAAAATCAGTGCCTAATCAATCACTTCTTCACCTCCTCGTATTCGGCTTCTTGGGCCTGGTCACCACCTTGAGCACCTCCAGAAGAACCTCCTTGGGCACCACCAGAACCACCAGACATGTGCTCCCCAATCTTTGAGACGCCTTTATTCGCGGCATCTATCTTCGCCTTGATCTCGTCAACATCCTCTCCTTCCGTTGCCTTCCTCAAATCTGCAACAGCACCCTCGATTTCTTTTGCAATTTCGCTAGGAATCTTGTCCCTGTACTCATTCAAGCTCTTCTCTACACTATAAATAGTGGTGTCTGCACTGTTTTTTACATCAATCAGACTTTTCCTTTGTTGGTCCTTCTGAGCATGCAACTCAGCTTCTTTGACCATCTTCTCAATCTCGTCCTCCGAGAGACCACCAGAGGAACGTATTGTAATTTGCTGTTCTTTACTGGTGGCCTTATCCTTGGCCGAAACAGTGACAATACCATTTGCATCAATGTCAAATGTAACCTCAATCTGAGGCATACCTCTAGGAGCAGGGGGAATGCCTACCAAGTCGAACTCACCCAAAAGCTTGTTGTCAGCAGCCATTTCACGCTCACCTTGAAGCACCTTGATACCTACTTGAGTCTGGTTATCAGCTGCAGTAGAGAACACCTGAAAATCAAAGAAATCAAAGAATCCCCATCATACATAGAAAAAGAAAATAAATTATATCCAAAGAAATATTTTTCAAAGCAATTAGAGTATGCTTATATGCATCTAAAAGTAAAGGTGTCAAACTTATTCTGTTCCAAGAGCTACTAAAAAAGCTTATGATATACTGATAATCCCCGCTAAGGAAAAAATGCAAACAATATGCACCAAAGACATACCTGACTTCTCTTTGTTGGAATGGTTGTGTTCCGGTTGATTAGCCTAGTGAATATTCCACCTAGTGTCTCAATACCAAGTGACAAAGGAGTTACATCAAGCAGAAGCAACTCTTTAACATCCCCACGAAGTATACCACCCTGAATTGCTGCCCCCATAGCAACAGCCTCGTCAGGATTGACTCCTTTGCTTGGACTCTTCCCAAAGATCCCTGAAACTACTTCTTGCACTTTAGGTACACGTGTCATCCCTCCAACAAGAAGAACCTCATCAACATCATTTGTGGAAATGCCAGCATCTTTCAAGCAATTCTTACAGGGAGCTTTGGTCCTCTCAATCAAGTGATTTACTAAAGATTCAAACTTTGATCTGGTCAATGTGATATTCAAGTGTTTCGCCCCAGAAGCATCAGCTGTTATAAATGGAAGATTAATTTCAGTCTGCGATGTTGATGAGAGTTCAATTTTAGCTTTCTCAGCAGCTTCCCGAAGCCTCTGAAGTGCGAGCCTATCCTTCGAAAGATCAATTCCCTCAGTCTTCTTGAATTCACTCACCAAGAAATCCAGCAATGCATTGTCAAAATCCTCTCCTCCCAAGAAAGTATCACCATTTGTTGCTTTGACCTGGACATGATTGATATCAGTACAACTGGCCTAATCTCTCTAAAACAAACCCACTTAGAAAAAAAAAAAGATGCTTATTGCTTACCTCAAAGACACCATTTGAAATCTCCAAAATTGAGATATCAAATGTACCGCCACCAAGATCAAAGACTGCAATGAGACCCTCCTTGTTGTTCATTCCATATGAAAGGGCAGCAGAAGTAGGCTCATTGATTATTCTCTCAACATCAAGGCCTGCAATTCTACCAGCATCCTTAGTTGCTTGCCTCTGGGCATCATTGAAATAAGCTGGAACAGTGATAACTGCTTTAGAAACACCCTTTCCAAGATAAGCCTCTGCAGTTTCTTTCATTTTGGTCAAAATAAATGCCCCAATTTGACTAGGAGAACATTGCTGCCCATTTGCTTCAACCCACGCATCTCCATTGGGAGCCTTGACAATCTTGAAAGGAACCATTCCCATTTCCTTTTTCGTCTGAGGATCTTCATATCTTCTACCGATTAGACGCTTGGTTCCAAAAACTGTGTTGGTTGGATTGGTCACAGCCTGACGTTTTGCGGGGGTGCCCACAAGTAACTCTCCCTTTTGGTTGAAAGCAACAACAGAAGGTGTCGTTCGTGCACCTTCAGAGTTTTCAATAACTTTGGGATTCTGACATCAATGACAGACTCGATCAGAGACGATGACCTTAACTTACAAAGCTAACAACGAAATTGTTAAGGACATCCACCAACTAGTCTAGATCTTACCTTTCCCTCCATGACAGCAACACAGGAGTTGGTCGTACCCAAATCAATACCAATGACATCATTACCGGCAGGTTTTGAACTGCGTCAAAGGAAAACAAAAAGGCGCAATCAGAAATTTACAATAAATAGACAATAATGAGAATAACCAAAACAATTGTTACCTGAATGCTCTACAAAAACTTGTCCAATTAATTCCGCTGAGGTCTTGCCATTGTTAGTAAGCTGCACAACAAGCAATTAAGCATGAGGCACCATCCTTTTCATTCACTGGGAATATTGTTGAAGTAATTGGCCAATGAACTGAAATAACCATTTTCACATAACCAAATCTCAACCAAAATTCAAGAAACCGCAGAACGTCAAGCTTAAACGAACTTGAACCAAAGAGACACACGTGTAACAATGATACCTCAAACTTAGTCAAGAGAACCAAACTATGAGAGACACAAAACAATAAATAAATATGTATAGTCGTCCTTTAATTTCCTAAGATATTAAGGGACGGCACGGTCCTACTTTTTTTCCTGACCATCTAAAGAAGCTCCAATTAACCAAATAATACTCCCAAAAGATTCAGTTTAAATGAACGAAAAACATATTTTATCTACTACTTCTAGTAACCCACAGATCAAAAAGGTAAAAACATCTAGATAAATTCCTTTTCCTCGGCCTCCTCAACAACCAAACAGAATACAACATCACGAAGCACAATTCAATAAGCAAATAACAACCACCGAACACGAAAAGCTTTAAAGCAGACATAAGAGTTAGAAACTTACACATCTATAGGCAGAGAGAGGAGAAGCAGCGACGTCACGTCGTCGGAATGAACGAAGCAGAGCTGCCGTAGCCATAGCTATAAATTGATATAGAACAAGAAGGACCAACAGAGATAGAAATAAGGGTGTTCCGTTGGTTAATATAAAATGAAGAAGAGGCGTCTTGGGTTTAGGGTTTAGGGTTTTGCTTTATTATAGAGGGTATTTTGTAATGAGGTTGAGATTTCCTGGCAAGTGATCGAAGGTTCTAGATTAACAACTGAATGGGCTCGGCTGCCCGCTATTTACACTGTGGTTCTATAATAATACGGTCGATAGTATGCCACGTCAATTAAATCAAAATCAGATCTGATGGTTAGCGGGGAGCCACGTCAATTTCAATTACTCCGACCGATAGGTGTTCGGTGTTAAGTAATTGAGTGTTAATATACAAGTTAAATGACTCGAATGAAATCCAATCAAAAGATTTTTGAAACTCGGTTAGCTTCTTCGATCATGTTTGCAGAAGAATCCTGTTCGTTCTTTCATTCGCTCTTATTTTTTATTATCGTTTTATCGATTGTATCTTTTAGAAATATTGACGAAACGTTTTCTTTGACTCTTTATTATCATTTTTCATTGTACTTTTTAAGAATCTTGTGAAATGTTACCCGAGTTGCACAATCATGACACAAAGGAGGCATTCTAGCTTTTGAAGAATCACTTATCTTCACTAGCCGCAACCCATGTAACTTTTGATGCCGTCAAATTTAACATATAAATTAATGATATCATGTAATTTTTGTTAATGTATGAACATTATGTCGGATATGAAATATAATTCTCAAGCTATTTATTACTTCTAATATTTTGCTTTTTAGTTTAGAGAATAATTAATTTATTTATTTCACTAATGATATTATAGCACATTAAATATGCATTGCATTTTAAAAATAATAAAGTAGGTTGTATATTATTTGTCTAATATTATATTTTATGTATTATTATTAATTCATATTTTAATAATAATTATATTAAGAATTTTATTAAATTATATATTTTATTTTTATTAAATTGTATTTAATAATAATCTTATTAAAATTTAATAACAATAACAATAATAATTTACTTAAAAATTATGCTAAGGGTATTTTGGTCATTTATGTCTTTTTCCTTATGCTATCACAATATCTATTCCATTCAATCAAATACAAGAATATTATTACAACTCTATTTCATTCCATTCAACCAAACAATTGACTTATTATTACAACTCTATTTCAATTATAGCCCAACCAAACGTAGTGTTAGTTGTTGACACCATTTTTTGGATGAAAAACGGGGTCGACTTGGATTTTGGAAAATGAAAAAAAAGGGAGTCGCCACCAATCCTTTTTTTATGAGGTGTGATTGGATCACCTCGAAAAGTGGTTGTTTTTAATAAACGACTTTGATTTTATTAAAACAACAAGTTTGGTCCACGAAATTCAAAAAAACGGGTTCGGAGTCGGTTACGCACGAGGAAGGATTAGCACCCTCGATACGCCCTAAATTGGTACCTAGTTGATTACTTAATGTCTTAATGTCGAGAATTGAAAATTTAAAGAGATTTAAAATTACGATCCTTTGTTTTAAGAGACTTATATAAAAAGTTGATTGTCTAAAAAAAACTCATATGATAAAATTTAAAAGGGATATTCAATTGTTCAAATCAGATGAGAAAATTGCAGCCCAATACGTTAGGGCATAATGTCTCAACTTTCCAAACATTGAATTTTGCCTTTGTTATTTTTAAGAAAATCCTCATCCCGAGAAAAGCAATGTGTCACATCCAATGCGTTAGGACACGACATATTGAATTCCCGATAATGAGCTTTTATTCATTTAAAAAAAGTAATCTCGATTATTTAGATCCAACAAAGAAAACCGGAACCCAATACGTTAGGGCTCGATTCTTTCGAGGATCTCAAATACCGATTGTTACTTTGATTTTGAAATTTTTCGTTTTTGACAAATTCAAGTAGAAGTAGGTATAAAATAACAATAATGATGCAATGTAAACAAAGTGATACAAGCAAAATAAGAAAAGATAAATAAATAGGATAGCAAATATAGGATAAAAAGAAATCAACAAATAAAAGTAAATAAATAAATAAAAATTAAAGCACTTAAGCAAACAATAATAATGAGCATGTAAATAAATAAATAAATAAATTAACACCAAATGAAACAATAGTAATGAATAAAATTATAATATATATATATATATATGCATATATGTTAGAATTATAAAGTATAAAAATATACGCATGTATATAAGAATATGTAAGCATGTATATATACATAGATTATGAAATATAGATATACATATAAAAAATAAGTATTTGTATTAAATAAGTTAAAATATATATATATACGTATATATAAACAATTATAATAATCATAGTATAATAAAACACACATATCTAAAATTTACATATATAAATATAAATAAAAACATAACAATAATAACAATAATATTAATAAATATGCTAATAACAGTAGTGAAGATAATAATAATAATAATAATAATAATAATAATAATAATAATAATAATAATAATAATAATAATAATATTACAAAAATAACAATGTGATATAAAAATATAATAAACAGATAAGTATAAAAATAAAAATACAAAAACAAAATCGATGGACTAAATAGGGATAAAAACAAAAGTACTGGGCAAAATCGAAATAAAAAAACGAAAGAAAGACTAAATTGCAACACGC
This sequence comes from Gossypium raimondii, assembly GCF_025698545.1. Taxonomy (NCBI): domain Eukaryota; kingdom Viridiplantae; phylum Streptophyta; class Magnoliopsida; order Malvales; family Malvaceae; genus Gossypium; species Gossypium raimondii. Next base: position 2,152,004 of record NC_068576.1, on the reverse strand, counting down.
GCCAAACATAGAGGGACCAAAACAGTAAATAAACCAAAATCTCAAAACGCGGCGTTTCAGGGGACTAATATAAAACAGAAATAAAATTTCAGGGCTAAATTGCAAAATGCGTAAAAGCGCCTAAAGTGCCACAAAATCGAAGGACTTATTAGCAAATACCCCATTTACGAAAACGCGGATCCTCCCCAGGTCAGTCACCGCTGTGGTCGGGTGCCTTAAATGGTGCCGTTTTGCAAACTTTATTTAAAGCAAATTTTTTTCTGAAAACTTCATTCTTTACTGCCTCTAAAAAAAATAAAAGGGAAAACCCCTCAGCATTCCTTCTCCTTGGCCGAACGGGCCTCCATTGATCCCGCCACGCGCTGTGGTCGGAGGCTCAAATCGGTCATTTCTCTTAACCTTATTTAAGGGACCGATTAAAGGCCAGGCTTCAGGACCTTGGGGTTGCGGATCGAAGCTCCGAACGTCGCCTTCATGGTCCGATTTCGGTATCCCAAAAAAGAACTCTGGCGACGGCGCAAGCGGAGCGATTCAGATACTCCGTCCCCTTTCTTTTTCTTTTAAAACGTTCCTCTGTTTGTAGATGTAGAAAAAAATAAAAAATAAATGAAAAAAAAAGAAATCTAAAGTAAAATATTACCGATAATCACCTTTCAATATTTCTCCTCTTTTTATTTCTTTTTGTTTCTTAATATCTGTTTCTTTTTTTTTGTGTTACAGAAGTTGTTAGAAAAAAAACTCCTTTAAAATTACATATTGTTGGCTTTTTATAGCCGATTATGTCATCATTCTCCATTGCTATGATTGTCCCTTCTTTCTTCTTTGCAGGCGTTTGAAGCAGGTGGTAGTAGGTGCGGCGGTGGCATGGGCAATGGCGGCTGAAGGCAGTAGGCTAGAATCAAAGGGGCGGCGCCTAGGGTTTCAGTCTCTGAAACCCTAAGCAGATATTTTTTAGGGAAATTGGGCCTGGCTATTAGGCTTTGGGTTTGGGTGTAAATGGGCTTTGGGGTTTAACTGTTTTGGGCTGAGGGTTAATGGGTTAGTTTAATTGGTTTGGTGTATTGGTAGGGTTAACTGGGTTGTATTGGACTTTGGGCTAAAAATTGGGCTTGTACAGCTGCCCCTCTTTGCTCGTTTTCGTGTAACGATAACAGAGCAAAGACTAAGAAAGACCAATTTTTGCCCGGTCTCGCCGAGGAAATAAGATTTGCCGTTGTGGCTTCAATCTTTAGTTGTAATATCGGGAAAGTGAGATTCGCCATCGTGGCTTCAATCTGTTCCGCTGCATCGCCTAAGAAGTAAGATTCGTCGTTGTGGCCTCAATCTTTTAATTACAATGTCGGGGAAGCGAGATTCGCCTTTGTACCTTCAATTTGTTCCGTTGCATCGCCTGAAAGTAAGATTCGTTGTTGTGGCTTCGATCCTTAAAACTGCAATGTCAGGGAAGTAAGATCCGCTGTTGTAGCTTCAATCTATTCCACTGCAACGCCTGGGAAGTAAGATTCGTCGTTGTGGCTTCAATCTTTTAATTACAATGTTAGGGAAGTGAGATCCGCCGTTGTAGCTTCAATCTGTTTCGTTGCATCGCCTGAAAGTAAGATTCGCCGTTGTGGCTTCGATCCTTTAAACTGCAATGTCAGGGAAGTAAGATCCGCTGTTGTAGCTTCAATCTGTTCCACTGCAACGCCTGGGAAGTAAGATTTGCCGTTGTGGCTTCAATCTTTTAATTGCAATGTTAGGGAAGTAAGATCCGCCGTTGTAGCTTCAATCTGTTCCGCTGCACCGCTTGAAAGTAAGATTCGCCGTTGTGGCTTCAATCTTTTAAATTGCAAACTATGGTTACTTCGATCTGCTTCTGTCAACTCAGGAAAGCAAGACCTGCCATCTTCATTAATCTGTTCTTTGGGGAACATGACCTATATGAACCTATTTATGCCTAGTGATTATGATAAAATTGAATCAAAATACCCTGGCTAAATGCGTATGCATGAATGCAAAATGATCTTTCAATGTTTGAGTTGTTATTGCCCCTTGCTCAATAAGTCCTTATTGCCAACGCGTCCGAATGCTATCTTATCCGGTTGGTAATGTTCATCTCTTACTTGGTTGGATTGTCCCCACTGTATTCTTCAAAGTTCAACTCATTGTGATTTTCAAGGTTAAGCCCATCGTAATTTGGGACATAAAATTGAAAACCATCATCCTGCTACTGTAAATTAGGAGTACAGGATCTGAATTTCCTTGGCTACTTACACCATTTCTAGGGCGTCGTACCAAAAGTTTATGCATAACTGTAAAATTTCCTTTTCCGAAGAACCTCTTCTTATCATTCGGTAATCATTGAAGCCTTGTCATTAACATGACATCTCCTCATTTTGTTCAATCCTTGTTTGGACAACAAAGTTTGAAAGGATAGTCCTGACTTAGACTTTTCCCTTTTAGGTACTTAAAATTTGGTGTGTTCTAAACAACCATCCTGTTTCAGGTTCCTTCATTATTTAAAAATTTCTAGAGTAATATGCAAAACTCCTTTTGCTTGAACATTCAATTTATTAATCATTATTTCAAATGTTTTGAAAAAAAGATTATCATAATGGACAAACAGAAATGTTATTGAGGACAAATCTCGAAATGAATAAATTAGTCAAGATAGCAAATTTTGCTAAGATGAGATGAGAAAAGTCAATGGTCAAGATGGAATTTTATTAAGAGTAAAGCTTGAGATGAATACATTAATCGAGACAACAAATTTTGTCAAGATTCAAAATGAATAAAATGAAGACAGGTGCTCAAGACATCGTAGCACGAGCTTCCCTGCATACGCTTTCTGAAAACCATTTTGAATTTGATATGTGTTTAGGGAATCTACAGGGTTTTGTTGGTACCCCAAGATGTCGTCTACCCTTTCCTTGTTGATTCAGGTATATCGAGACCACCACATGCCCTAGATCTTGATCAAAATTTGAGCTGCTCCGATCACCTCATTCTTCTCAAAATTTGAGCCGTCTTTTCAGGTTTTCAACTCAAATCCCCTTTGGTCTCAAGGCGCCCTTTACGGGTTTTTACCTTGGCCTCTCCCTTTTTTTTTTGAATGCCCTTTACGGGTTTTCACTTTGGTCCTCCTCCTTCAAGTGAAGTATTTCTTGACTGAATCTGAGTTCACAGGATTTGGCAAGTTTTTACCATCCATCTCGCTCAAGATCAAAGCTCCTCCAGAAAAGGCCTTCTTTACAACATAAGGACCTTCCCAATTTGGTATCCATTTTCCTCTAAAATCTTTTTGTAGAGGAAGAATCTTTTTCAACACTAGGTCCCCCTCGTGGAATTCTTTGGGACGAACTTTTTTGTTATAGGCTCGCATCATTCGTTTTTGATACATCTGACCATGACGAATAGCTTTTAGTCTCTTTTCTTCTATCAAGTTCGGCTGATCATATCGAGATTGAACCCATTCGGCCTCATCTAACTTTAGTTCAGTTAATACCCCGAGAGAAGGGATTTCAACTTCTATGGGTAAAACTGCCTCCATCCCGTAGACTAAAGAAAACGGTGTTGCCCCAGTAGAAGTCCTAACAGAGGTACAATACGCCAAGAGAGCGAAAGGTAGTTTCTCGTGCCAGTCCTTGTAGGTTTCAGTCATTTTCCCTACAATCTTCTTGATATTTTTGTTTGTCGCTTCAGGCCCCATTCATTTTTGGCGGTATGGTGATGAATTATGGTGTCTGATCTTGAACTGACTACAAACTTCCGCTATTAAGTTGTTGTTCAAGTTCAGCGCATTGTCAGATATGATCCTTTCTGGCATCCCGTACTGACATATAATCTCCTTTTTTAAGAATTTACTGACTGCTGACTTTGTAACGTTAGCATATGAAGCAGCCTCCACCCACTTAGAAGCCTTTGGAGATATTGGCCCGATGACATCCATTCCCCACATGGAAAACGGCCATGGAGAAACCATAACGTGAAGGGGTGAAGGTGGTGCATGCATTTTGTCACCATAAATTTGTCATTTATGACACTTTTTAGCGTAACTAATGCAATCCCCTTCCATGGTGGACCAATAGTACCCAAATCTCATAATTTGTCTTGCCATCATGAAACTATTGGCATGTGTCCCACAGATACCTTCATGGACTTCTTCCAAAATTTTCTTTACCTCGACAGCATCCACACACCTCAACAATACTTGATCTTTTCCCTTTTTATACAAAATTTCCCCATCTAGGACATAGTCAAGGGCTAACCTCCTTAATATCTTCTTATCATTTTCCGTCGCATGGTCAGGGTACTCACGACTTTTCACATATCGCAATATGTCTTGATACCATGGGTGGTCATCCTTTTCCTCTTCATTGTCAATGTTACAATAATGAGCTGGAGCCTCATAAATGCTCATCTGAATTGGCTTCATATCCTCTTGCTTATTTACTTTGATCATTGAAGCTAATGTAGCTAAAGCGTCGGCCATCTGATTTTCTTCTCGTGGAAGGTAGCGAAAGGTGATATCATCAAATTTCTCAATTAGTTTCATAACTAAATTTCGGTAATTGACCAATTTGGGATCTCTTGTCTTCCATTCTCTTTTGAGTTGATAAATTACCAGTGCAGAGTCTCCATATACCTCTAACACTTTGATCTTACGCTCTATGGCTGCTCGAATCCCCATGATACATGCTTCATATTCGGCCATATTATTCGTACAATCAAAATCTAATTTACAAGTGAATGGATAATGATCTCTGCTTGGGGATACCAAAACTGCTCCAACTTCATTGCCTACAGCATTCGAGGCTCCATCGAAGTTTAATTTCCAAGTATCGCCTTCTCGGGTATCTTTCTCTGAGATTGCCACATATATTATATCTTCATTTGGGAAGTCAAAGTTCAACGGCTCATAATCTTCCAGAGCTCGACTAGCCAGAAAATCTGCTATCGCGCTTCCCTTTACGGCCTTCTGATTCACATAGACTATGTCAAATTCAGACAGTAGGATTTACCATCTGGCCATCCTTCCATTTAGAGCGGTTGACTCCATCATGTATTTCAGAGGGTCTAATCTTGAGATTAACCAGGTTGTATGGTACAACATGTACTGCCTCAATCTCCGAGTCGTCTAAATCAATGCGCAACATAATTTCTCGATTGGCGAGTATCTTGTCTCGCACTCGGTGAACTTCTTACTAAGATAGTATATTGCTCTTTCTTTCCTTCCCGTATCATCATGTTGGCCCAGCACGCATCCTATGGAATTTTCAAATACTGCCAAATACAGTATCAATGGCCTGTCTGGGCAAGGTGGTATCAACACTGGGGCGTTGGACAAGTAATACTTAATCTTGTCAAAAGCTTTTTGGCACTCCTCATCCCATACTCCCGGATTATGTTTCTTAAGGAGACGAAAGATGGGGTCGTATTTCTCCGTTAACTGTGAAATGAACCTGGCAATGTAATTCAATCTTCCTAGGAAACCTCGAACTTCATTCTGAGTATGCGGCGGAAGCAATTCTTGTATGACCTTGACTTTATCTGGGTCAATCTCAATCCCTCTTTCACTGACTACAAACCCTAGCAACTTTCCCGATCTAGCTCCGAAAGTACATTTGGCTGGGTTAAGCTTTAGTTGGAACTTTCTTAACCGTATAAAGAGTTTTCTTAAGACTTGTACATTCTGGTTGATTAAGCTTAACTTATTTATAATTAAACATGTTATTGACAAGCGTATCATTTGTGCTTTAAATCCTAAGTTGTCTAAACTTCTACATACTTTAGTTATTAAGTCATAACATCTAATTGTACTTAAAATAGTTATATCTGGTAAATGCACTATTGGATCACATAACATGGTTAGAACTCTAAACAGTTACATACAATTAAATTTGATACATTTTAAAAGATGAATTGTAAACATTAAATTTAGTATCATATCATATGTACTTTTAACAATAATTTGATTGAAATCATTTTGATTATAGAATATCTGTAAATCTATATATTTTAACTTATAAATGAATTTAATTATACATTTAATCTAATATTATCATTTATAACATTAATTTAACAATATTTTATTTATAAATTATATTATTATTATATTATTATATTCATTGTTTAAATTAATTTATTTTATTACATTTAATTTAATTGTCATTAATTATGTATCTTAATAGTAATATTAAATGTTTATATCTATTATGTATTAATATTTAATTCGATTAACTTAAATTTTGAATGATCAATTTACTATTTAAACTTGACTAATTTAGTAATATGTGTATATCATCGCTTAATGATTATCTAATTTTAGATATTACTACTTAATTTAATTAATATTATAAATCGTATTATTAATAATCTTTAACATTTAAAAATATATACATGACAGATTGAAGTTGTAAATCTTATAATTATTCTTATAATTTACGTTTAAGGAGTATCCATAATTGCTAAATATCTAATGTAAAATTATTTGCTAGATAACTAGTCTAACAAATACTTAATCATAGAATTTAATAATATGAATAATTTTGATACTATTGAAAACTTTTACTTGATGTATGGCAAAGCTAAATACTTAATCAAATCCAAACTAATATTAAGTAACATAAATTGATCTTTTGATAACTTATGAAGAATCTACCATTGACGTAATTTCAATCTTTAGAACATCCTTAAATCTAATTACTTCAATATGAATTTACAGTTTTAACTAATCAAATTCTCGATGTTCTCATCCAACTGTTATTGTATCTGAACAATCACCTTTGATTTTATCAATTCTACCTCGAACACAGTACAAGTTAATTGCTTTACATGTTCAACGTAGAAAACTTGCATTAAAGTAATTCGTCAACAATAACAACTCCAGATAATAGATCTAATTAATCGCATTTATCAGATACATGATCCAGGATTCATGGAGACCTTAAAAACATTTTGATAATTACTAACATAAGATGAATATCTGTATTTAATACATAATTAATGTTACAAAATCAAATTTAGCAAAATTGTGAAGAATTAAATTAACAAAGATTTAAATACGACTTATGAAATTAGCCTAATAATGTATATTGTAATGGCATTATGAAAAATTAAATGCAATAATGAAAGATTAATGTAAGATACAGGAATTTAAATGATACAAACACAATTCATACTAGCAAACTAACGTATACGAATTTTAATACCATGCTTACAATCTAAATATTGACTATTCAGATTCAAATTATTAATTAAAGATTTAATCAATTTAAAGCCACTCAAAATTTCATCAGACTAAAACCTATCATCAATTTTGTGTCTTCAATTCTAATCATATTCTTGTATCATTAATCCATAGATTACTATAAGGAAAATTAATTAGCAGCATTAAGTTCCATGTTTAACAACTCTCAATGAAGCAACTATTCATTCAAATTACTAATTCTACTTTGAATTAGCAATATAATTATAGTCTAAATTATTAACAATTTATGCTTTACATTATTTGACTACAACTAAACGTATTCTATAAACTTAACTTATCAATTTGAACATTTTATAACATTTAATTACCCTATATATAATGTACTTATTAATGTATCAATAACCTTAATTGAATGCATATGAAGTTGTCCCTAAATAAGTCTATTATCATTGACACAATAATCTACAAGACTATGCGAAGATTCACTAAAAGCTGACTATGACTAAATGCTTCACAACTACCATAATAGCTATCTTTTAATGTTAAAATCTTAATAGGAAGCATCTATCAATGTGCTTTAGTCAATATGAAATTGCGAATGATTACATTTCTAGTATGAATTCATATTACTGATTAAATGCTTGGAACAATTATCAGTCTAACAACAATCTGATTTAACATATGAGATACAATCTGTTCTAATATAGTCACGAACTTAGCAACTTTAATAATGTCTGATAATCTAGCATATGAGACTTAAAAAACCAATATAAGACCAATGATCCAGCACCTCTATGAAGCAATCGAGTAAGTTTACACCATACAATACTTCCACAGATTTTCAAGTACACACTACACATAATATACAAACTCCAATACATTGTTACGACGCACTTCAATGCCAATCTCATGTTACTCTCAAATAACTTCAAAGATTACTAGATGATTCACATTTAAGTCTCTAAATTGCTAATACTTTGCAACCAATCACATATCCACAGTCACTACTAACTTCGGACATTACAATATATACACTGCTACCTTGCTCATCAGAGCACCATAGAAGCACTACATTTCAAATTCATTAACCTAGCAATGACAATTGCTCATAATTAGTCATATACTAATGATAACTAACTCGAATATCCATAGTAGCCTCTCTAATACACGATAATTATGCTAAGATTAACACTTCTAGACCTACGGTAAAAGTAATTATTACTTTCCATCAAAAGCATACCTAGAGCTTCATAACCAATCAAATAACAATAGCACCAATGATCCATATGCAAAGCAAATCGTGTGATACGAAGCTCTCTTGCATACTATATACTACCACTGGCAAATATGAATAGATCTTTATCATCACTAAGCGATCATACTGTAGATTGCTATACTCTCACACTTTACAGTCATCTCTACATCATGCATTCTTACCATAAAGTTGCACCTCAAGCATACTAAGCAGCCGATCTTGTCACCATAATAGCCTTGGTCGAAGCCACTATCAAATCAATTCATACCATTGCACCTCATTTACACATTCATTACTGATTAAGCTCAAATCAAATCCATGATTAGGTTATGAACATTTAAATCTCGCTGTCATATAATCCTTCATTAATCTACTTTCCAATATTTGACTTATCATTTGACGTCTATCTATACTAATCATTCAAAATTTACACAACATATTAGACTACATCTTTCCCTCAAAGCATCAATAGAAATCTGAAAAGCATATCATCCACTCATCCCCAATCGATTCATCTTATATCAGCATTACATGGTCTTAACTTATGGAGAACTATCAATTGCAGAGATCTGATTCAATGACCATACGCTCTTAGATTTAGATCATTATTTACATAATATTTGCATGATCTGAAGACTCAACCATAATTTCATCTTTCTCACATTAATCTACACTTTCAGATTATTCACATTGCTAATTCTTTCCAATGTATCTTTTAAAGTCCAATTAAATACTGATTCTACTACAAGATTAATAATCAACTTCTAAACCTTTCAATGAATTTAACATCATAATTCTAGAGTAACTAATATGTCCTCCTACAATATTTTCTATGCTCTCAAGCATTCTCTGCCAATACATGATATCAACAAGACAATAACACTATCTCACTGTTCAATACCAATCATGCATAATTGCGCTCTTACATAGCGTACTCCAAACATTTGACCAACTTATGAATGTCACAGAGTCTAGATTGACTTAAGATGTCATTAATCTTCTTGATATCTCAGGTTAATAGCTCCCTTAACTCAAATCGATCCAATAGACTTTCTTCATCACAAAGATTTACGCTACCTCAAAAATTTACCATGCCATTATATAGCTAATGACTGTCGTAACTTCTGTCACTTTCCAGTTACTCAATTGACACTATCCTAGAAAATCGAAAAATTTAATTCAATTCAATGCCATTATTCTAGCACTTATACCAATTTGCTATTATCTTAGTATCCAATCATCCGTATGACAACAGATTACAATCGATTGAAACTAATCTGACCTATTACTCATCCAAAAAGCATTGATACTCTGAAAATTGACGCCAAGATCACGTGCTAATTCAGTTCAATCATGTATCTACATTGAGATTCATCTAACAATCCAAAAGCATACAATTTCACAATCCATTAGTCACCATAATAGAACTAATAACAAATCTACAGTTCTGATTCAACATCATAATTTCGATACAAAATACATAACAAAGAATACATTTTTGCAAGTTTCGAATAATATCTAATTACATTATACTATAAATATGGTTCAAACATTATAAGTCAATTATACTAATTAGCCTCTAGATAACTTCAGCTCTGAATCTTCTAACACACTTCACCAAGACTACACTGACTTACAATCATATTGTAAGGTCCTTACCTTCCTAAAAACTAATACGCATATTGTACCTTCATGATCTAAATACATCACAAGTACTATCAAAGCAACTCAAGTTGAACTGCACCAACTCATAACCTCACTCTATGAAGACTATAAATAGATCTAATTATAGATAGATCAATTCCTTGTCAATAGATCATTGAATCACTTCTATAAGACAAAATCTCGACAATAGATCAAACATATCTTCAAGCCAGCAAATATTCAGAATGCATTGCTCTCTAAGCTCAAAAAGTAACCAATTACTTTGCAGTGACTATCAAGTTATAGCCATAATGATCTATTTAAATGGCAAACCTAAAATGCATACTGAATATTACCTTTGTCACAAGTGCAACTCCGTTGAACCTCATGTACCTATGAATGCACCTTAACTTCCATCTAGCTATATGAATATGAGACCTCACAAATGATGTCAAGCATTGCATCTATCGCCCATAAACTCCATTTGATGATCCAAAGAATTAGACTTGGATCATCTAAGTCCTAAAAACTCTGTCAGAACTTAGTGCATATCTCACAAGCAGATACCATTAACCATCTTGAAATTTGTACGCCCTAACAAGTCAACAATTAGCTCTGCACTAAGAAGATTGTACCATTCAATTCACTTAATATCATGCTTATATTTTACAACTGAATTGACTAGAGAATCCTAAACATGTAAAATGGGCAATTCATTGCAATTGACCCATCAATTACATTTCCAAATAAGTCCTTGCAAGTCGTAAGCCTAATGATGTTCTCTGAGATCTTGCAACTCATTCAAAACCCGAACTTGCTGAACTTGAATCACACTGCTTGACAATCCTTGCTCATGATTAACCATTTGCATAGGCATTCTCAACAATATATTAAACGAGCTATTTACTTAATTAAAAAAGGATAAATATTCTAAAAACTTTGAGTTCAAGATAATGTACAAGTAGATAGCCAATCAGACATGTAAACTGCCTAACTTTATGATTATCTAATAGAGAGACTCCATTACTTTGCTCATTGAGTTAATTGGCAATCTGGACAACCTAATACACTCATTGTAAACTCCTTACAGCAATAAACATCTAAATGTCTGCCACACAGAACAGTAGACTAACCTTTCATGCTACCAATCTTGTCCAATCATCAATAGCACTAATTCGCCAATTCTAACAATAGAGAACACGATCATGTTTCAATAATCGCATAAGCAATTCCTTAAACCAATTTAATAGATCTTATAAGAAATTCCAGTGATACATTCGTAGTACATTTCAATAGCAATGCTTATAGCTCACTCAGCTCAATTCGAAACAGCTATAGATTGTGCATTCAAGTGTCAACTGCAATATACATGGAACATGTAACTAATCAGTAGAACTTGCAAGATACACTTCATATACTTTGGAAAATACAGCATACACATGAGACAATGACCTCAGACATTGCTAGCATGCTTAATCAAGAGTCATTATAGGCATTGCCTTGTCAATCATTAAGCGTCTCCTACCTAGTCCAGTTAGTTTGTAGATTAATGACTTTACCAATTGTTGTCAAGTAAACTCAAAGAACTCATGGCTGTCACAGAATACAATGGCAAAATAAATACCGTATAGCCAAACTAATTAATAATTATTCTCTAGCAAACTTGGCATCGCTATTCATAGTTGACGATTGTAGGTGCCTCAACTAATAGTAATTACATTAGAAATGCCTTAGAATACAATATAATATTATTTAGTTAATCTTGATGCAAAGAACCTAATGTTACATTCATCTTTAACGTTTGACTAAGTTTAGAAAGGAACAATTCTTTAGCTTATACAAGTACTTACTAGGAAATTTCAACTGTAAATTGTAATCTCAATTTGCATAACAGATTAAATGGAGCAAATCTATGCAATGTCTGATAGTCTTTAATTCAATATATTACTCGATAGTATTGTCATGTAAATTTAATCATATAAGATGATACTAAGAATCTTAATGATCTTAATGAACAAAAATTGTAATATATTCATATAGTAGAATAACTGTCTCACATATATTTTTTATATCTTCATTATTTCTAAACTATTATTACAAATGTTACTCTACACTTATTATTTATAGCAATTACAATTAAAGATCTTAAAATTGAATACTACATCAAATCTTCAATTATGGAAGTAATCATACTTTAGTCCTTAATACGTATTAACTTATCCATTATCATAATTTTTAAAGAAATTTAATAACATTATTTCTCAACATTTAACAATCAATAAGTTCATCATTTAAGTTAATCTCAATTATGTCTCAGTCTTTACACTATATGCGATTAAATTTCGAAGTCTGAATTTGATTATCATTAGAAATGTTAACATAATTGTATAAAAATACTTTATTCACTCACTCATTGAAATCAACAGTTGGTACAATGTTATAAAATGTACCATCAATGAAAATTAAAATTCAAGGGTTTGCATTGATTATATAAAGGTTAATAGTCATAGAATAGTATCATACGTTTACTTATTAATCATTGACATATTGCTAATTAGAAACGATTTTATGCATTCGAAACTTATCCTTATTTGAGACTTCATGTTGCTAATTAATGTGATTGTAATAATCTTAAGATAATGACTCATTAAATGTAAGTTGATTGATATCATGGTTACATAAGCACTATTTATAATCACTGACGAATTGCATGAAAGATCATCTATTCAAGACATTATCATGCCTTCGAAATAATCCATGATAATGTGTTAAATCTTAAAATGATTCAATATGTTAGATCACGAATCCTTAATTCTAAATATTAGGTTATTAAATTTCAGACTATTATTTTAAACATATTGAACTTAAATGTTTAAAGTTCATATCATGGATTTAATCATTGTATATGAGCAATTTCAAATTCTTGCAAATTAATGAATATTAAATAGATAGATCTATGCTGTAAAGAATATCATTAAGTTTATAAATAAATATAAATTATAGTACAAGAATTTAATTAATACCATGAATAAAGTAATTATTTATTAAAATCAAAACATAGTAATGATTAAACTATAAAATTATTAAGTAATATATTATATGATATTAGTATCAATAGAAATTAAATAAAGTATAGAATATATAATGATATAATATAACAGAATTATTAGCATTATAATAATAATTATAATAGATTATAATATAAAATAAATTGATAATAGTTAATATATATATATATAATATAATATAAATATAAGTAAATTACATTATAAAGAAATTAATAATAATATAAATAAATATTAAATAATAAATTGTATATAATAATAATTAATTAATAATAATATAATATATTAATAATCAATAATAATTTACTAAAATATAAAAGTATGTAATATATAATAACATGAGATAATAAAATACTAATACTAATGACAATAATAAATAATTCAAAATAAAATTAAAATAAAGATAAAATTGACAATATAAGCGAAACTAAATCAAAAAATGGCCAAAAAACATAAAAATAAAGATAAAATTTTCATGAATAATGGAAATCAAAAATAAGAAATCGCAAAACCTTAAGAATAAGTGATTGAACCAAATCGTAAATATTGCATACATTAAAATCACAATCGTTTAGACTAAATTAAATCGTATCTTGAAATTGATTAAAGAATAACCAATCTACTTGCCAAACAAATGATACAATACCCTGACATGGATTCTTGATCTAGTGCTTGCATTATTTAAGAATTTTTGACATGATCACTTTGCTTAAATGGATAACATCATAGAGTGCCTATGTCAATGAGACCAATGAAATGACATGAAGCAATTCATCTTTTAATCGTAGAAAATAAACTATTAAATCATTAGTATACCCTACATATGCTTGTAATCTAAGAATTAATCATCAGATACAATTTCTTTTGAGTCTGTTTAACGAATACTCTTAAAAATATGAATAACATATATAAGTAACATTGATATATCTAATTGACTATAGATATAGCTCATATGTATGTAATCTAAATCAATTGTATGTTATTACTTAATCTTATGCTAAATTAATACTCTATTGTTATTAAAGGTTAAGGTAGTAAAGAAGTTAGTAGCATAAGTGCAATATAAAGCATGTAGATATCAAATGCTAGTGCTAGTATAATTTAATGACTTATGTGTAAACATGGACTTATGAGATGTAATAAATATGGGGTCATGGTAGGTTGCTAGTAAATGGAGCAGTAGGGATAATTAGAACTAATATATTAGAATGACTGATTAGGAAGTTTGTTAGTGCTTAATGCTATAGTATTTAATGATGTATAATGGAAGTGAATGATGGTATCTTAATTAACATTCCATGACTTATAGGACTAAATGTATTAAGTTTTTCAATTACAATTCAGCGATATAGCCATGTCCAATACAAAAAATTTCTTGCGTTTAGATAAATGCTATTCTCCGACGTAAGTGGGAGGTTAATACGTTGAGTAATTATTAATGCTAAATTAATGATTCTTTATTACTAATATAAATCAAAAGTGAGAATCTTCTCTTAATCTGTCATGTTAATAGTTCGAGCTAAATGTATTGTATCAAAATTGTGACGATTAACATGTTGCAAGCTCAGACTTGATTGGATTAAGCCAATGCCGTTCTGGAACCGTTTGTAATTATGAATCGAGCTTTAATCTGCACGCTTGAATTGTAATTCCCGTTGTGGCAATAATTATTAATAAAGAAGTATCCTTGTAATAATCTTTAAACTCCTTACATAGTAAATCTTTGGGTCTGCTTATGACCTATGAATAACTTTATTTAAACATTAAATCATATCATTCTTTGCATAGAATGCATAAATTATCATGTCTTGATGTCCTTATTGCCTAACTATTTGTGGATAGATAATCTATTCTAATTAGCATCTATGCTATGATGCATTGATCCTTGAATACGTCATTCATATCGATTCAGATAACCTATTACATAGATTAATGCTATCTAGGTTAGAGTAATGTCACTTCAGTTGTTTTGTAATAAAGTTCCATGTTTTAGTTTGCTAAAATTGTATAAAGTAACAATCCGGGATCATTTTGAAACAAAACAAAAATCTTGAAAAACTTAAAATTTTAGAAAAATAGGGGTCACACGGCCGCGTGACACAGTCCAAACCGTATGGACATTCGAAGTCTGGACACACGATCGTGTCCCAGCCCATGTGTCCACGCATGTTGGTATTCAAAATAAGGTCACATAGCCATGAGCCAAACTGTATGTGCGTTCAATGTTAGATCACACGGTTGTGTCGTAGGCCATGTGAAACCTGCGCCTAATCAATAATGACACACAGTCTATTTTGCAAATTTTCACTTAAAATATTCACTTAAAGGTTTGTCCTCAATTATTTATATATTTATAATTTTTGTTTCTTCGATGTTGAGAATTAAATTTTAAGTATTTTTTATTTATTTTAGAAGATCAATTATTTTTGAGTAACTTAAATATATTATTGTCAATTATATTATACTTATTTTAAATAAAAGGTCAAAAAATATAACACCCTCGTAATTATAGCTTCAGTTCACATATTTTCATGACATTGATACTTGTTATGAATATATTATTAAATAGATGTCCATCATGATCAAAATAAAAGTTTTAATTTACTTTAAATTCTAATTAGATCTCTACTTCTTTTATACTTCTTATACCTATAAATAAAGACTACGATGAAGCATTGTAATCATCCCTTTTGATCAATAATTATATCATATATTGCTTTCATATTTTCTTTGTTCTTGATTCTCTTTATTTTATAACAAAACTTATATTTTGAATTATCAAGTTTTATATAATTAGAATATAATAACTTACTCTATACAAAACTTATGTTTAAAACTTGTGTATTTTTTAATTAAAAAATTAAAATTATTATTTTTAAATCATTCTTATTTTGATCTCGTGTTAAATTATTTTTTAAATGATTTTGTAATGAATATATTAATTAAATATTAAGTAAATGGATAAATAATAATAAATTCTAATGGATAAATAATAATAAATTCTACTTTGAAATAAATTTTATTATTGTACATTTAATTTTATTGTAAATTATATTTAAACATTATTATATATTAATTATTCTTATTTATCTATTTAGACGTTACAGTTATTAAAATTATTAAAATTATCATTTTATTATTTACTTAAGTACATGTAAAACGCTTTCTATATGAGTTGATAGTGTAATTATCACTCATTTAATTTAATTAATCTTACGTTTTAAAGATTATTTACATCTCTTCAAATTTCATTTTTTACTGATCATATATTTTGGTATTTTCATTTTTTTTCTTTTGATTTTTTAAGTTATATTTTTATATAAAATGTTATATTAATGGGCGTTGAAACTATTAAATAAAAATAATTCCTACAATAAACGAACTCTAAACAGTAGTAAAGAGTAGTAGTAGGATCTAGTCCACAGGGATTGGGCTCAAATCAATTTTTGTGTTTTTCTCGTGGATAGAATTTTGTTGTGGAGATAGTCGTGCCCACAACTCCAATTGGCCTGCTAAAAAATAGATAAAATAGATTAGTGGAATTTTGAAATGTTTAGAAATGAAATAACAGAGACAAAATAAATAATTAAGTAAATCAGAATTAAAAATTAAATTAGAAATAAATTTTGAGTTTTGATAACATAAAAAGTAAGCCGTAGCCCTAGACTGGTGAATTCTGATCTTTAAACCGATCCTTAAAAATTAGTCTTCTCCCCCAAACAATAAGCTAGTTATAGCGGCTATGAACGTCTTAACCGTCAATTCTTCCTCTCGTAGTTGGTCTCGGTACGACCTGCAAACCAACCCTTTCCAATTATCTAACTGCGATACACAAGTTCCTGATTCAACATTCTAGCAGCCTTGTGCTTTGAAGAACCCAACTCGAATAAACGGTCTCAACTGCGCGGGACATTTAAACTCGATCACTCTCTCTCTTGATTTGTTCTCAGAGATCCGAATACAACATGGCCGACTCGTTTCCCCAACTGCCTGCAAACACGACTCCAACCCAACGCGCTTTTTGATTTGAAATTGAGTTAACTTTAAGGTATGAATTTGTCAATCCCAATATTTAGGAAAAATAATGAATACCGATTGAAATAATTTTTAGTATGGATACGTATCTCACGATTCCTGATCAGAAAGAATACCGACCTAAAGCTAAGTTAGAATTTAATGAAACATGAAATTAATCATGCTTTTGTTGGTTAATGGCAAAGGATTAAATGGTAGTGGAGATTGATGGAAAAGAAAGGGGACTTGGAAAATAATTAAGCCAATAAAGAAATGGAAAGCTACTGAAACAAAAAAATTGGCAGAATGAAAAGAATAAGCTACTGGCGTTTTGAACAAAAGGAATAAAATGGATAATTGCATTAAATTCCATCAATTTCCGTGTATTCAAGGAGTCTTTTTCAAGAGCACCACCTTACCTATTTATACAAAATCTATATACTAATTTTAGGCTTTTTCCACCTACCACTATCTACACAAAATAATTACAAATTTAATTTATTAATTTTAGCTTTTACAATGTCAAAATCTGAATAGCCCCTCAAATGTTCCAAACTTATAATTCGGCCCCTCTTCTCTTTTTCATGTTTCAATTTAGCCCCTTATATGCTTATTTTTTATTGTAAGTGCCCAAATTTCATTCCTGACAATATTTAAACAAAAATTGCACCAATTAGCAGGGCGAGAATAAGTCAAGTTAAACACGTAAATTATGCAAAATGAACAAGCTATCATATATCAATTTATTTAAAACTTGACCCCGCAACGCGGAGTTGTATTTCTTGTTAATATATAAATCTAACCCTTAGATGCCACACATATTAACAATCGTTTCATGTTTGACCATTATTTTAACTTAAGTACAGCTTCGTGGGAAGTTTTTCAACTAAAACAATCTTGATTGTATAACTATAGACTCAACATCCATCATAAATATGTTCTCTTTTATAAGTAATCACGAGATAACCTTAACTAGAAATGCATATGAATGGTTGTCCTCTTAAAGAAAATCTAAAGTGAACCCATACGATAATACTTACCATAAGGTACGATTATAGTAAAACTGACTCGAAGTATTATCATGCTATCGCACATAGACCATTAATGGAGGTCATAAGTCTTGTTTAGGGGCATTCTCCCACTTAATCTTTTAAAAAACGATGCAAGGCTTAATTTGATTTTAAGCATAAATGATTTAATATGCAGGTAAGTTGAAGTGGATTTCTTTCCTAATCTATATGACATGTTTTAATATATATGCATAGACATGCTTATCGATTTAACAACAATTAATCACATACAGTATTTATCAAAATATCATAATTATAATTAAAAAAATTGATTTTGACCAACCAAAAAATTTCATGGTTCTTCCTTAAAAAAGAAAAGAAAAGAAAAGAAAATTACAATATTTTTTCTAGAGTATTTTTTTGAGTCTTCTAGGAAAAAGCCAAATACCCTATTCCCAAAAGAACATGTACCTCGAGAATTAACACCAATATGAAGAGCAAAAAAAACCTGCTGCACATGAACTTCTCAGAGAACCCCCACGCAAGAGTGCCACCGTCACGCATGTTGGCTGCTTCGTCGCACCTCCACACGCACCACAATGTTGGCTCTTCAATGCACCACTTGCCCATGCGGTACTCTATGTGGCTCTCACACGCTATAAGGTGCGAAGCCCCCGATGCTATGCGCGCACCTAGATGGCTAATACACGATGTCTCAATAATGTGATGCCTTAGCCCCTTTTGCTAGGCACCTGCCAGTTGGCTAGGCCCAATGCCCGACCATGATCGACCCTCTTACACATTGCTCGGGTGTGAAGCCTCGGCACCTGCTCACGTTCCAGTTGACTAGGCTACCACTTGAGCTAAATTGTTATTAATACCTAAACAATGCGAGTTTCACCACTATTACCTCAATTGCTATGACTTCATCTAAGGGCTACACCTCGTCAGCTATAAACCTCAAAGACATATGTATGCACAACACACTGAGTGCCTCCGATCTACATAGTCAACGATAAGTGTTGGATCTTTCTATCCATAGATCACACCTAGAGTCCAGCCTAGTTCATGTCAATTCCATCATCACCTATTTAGAGGGCTACCATACTCCCTAAATGGCCAACCATGATAAAATTAACGTCGAGAACATGTCAAGGACTAATGACCTTTGTGGTTAACATCACCTATAAATACACATCCTTGGTCTCTGAAGGATCTTCTTCTTTGACATCACTATTATATTTTATACAGTTCTCTTCTAAAGCGACTCTCTACACCTCACCACTTTTTCAATCACCATCCTACATCTCTTACCTCTTTCTTCCTAACAATTGGATGTGTATCCTTGACAATCCAATCAAATCCACCAATCTTGCCACCCAGCACATCAGCCAAGCTAGTAATCCCCATCCACCATGTCCTTATAACCCTTATGAGAATTGGTATCATTAGCAATCTAGATTTAATACCATATTCCCTCCATCATATATAGGCTTGATACCAACATTTGATAAACAAACTACTCGGAATCTTAACTCCAACAGTAACTCTTCATCCTAGCAAATTTGGCACTGCAAGCAGATAAAAGCTCTGAACCAAACGTTACAGGTAGATAAGTTTAACATTACATAGATTTTTTTTTTTTTTACATCAAAAGATAATGTTAAAGAAAGTGCTTCATTAACCCTCGAAATTCTATCAAATAAGACCAAGGGACTGCAAGCAAAGCATATCAAGAGCCCTTTCCAAGATTATCTTTGATAAATCACGATTACTTTTTGTTAAAATACTTGGGAATCCGCGATTCCAACACCAAATCAAGAGCTTCAACTCCGAAAACCCATTTCCAACAGCCACATTTTTCCTACAGTAAGCTCAAGAGTCTATGCCGAACATTGTGTTTCTTCTATTTCTTTCAAAGAAGCAGGTTCTACTGCCCCGCTACCATTTGCCTATAATGCAAGAAATCAACAACTCTCTCAAGTTTTGTGCCTTTGACATTTAACATGCATAATTTTGGCGCTATGTATAACAAAGACGTCTACATCACAAAAAATCGAAATTTCTAAACATGCATTGCACTCATAAATTGGTCATCAGAAAATAGAAGATACAAACTGAACAAAATCAGTGCCTAATCAATCACTTCTTCACCTCCTCGTATTCGGCTTCTTGGGCCTGGTCACCACCTTGAGCACCTCCAGAAGAACCTCCTTGGGCACCACCAGAACCACCAGACATGTGCTCCCCAATCTTTGAGACGCCTTTATTCGCGGCATCTATCTTCGCCTTGATCTCGTCAACATCCTCTCCTTCCGTTGCCTTCCTCAAATCTGCAACAGCACCCTCGATTTCTTTTGCAATTTCGCTAGGAATCTTGTCCCTGTACTCATTCAAGCTCTTCTCTACACTATAAATAGTGGTGTCTGCATTGTTTTTTACATCAATCAGACTTTTCCTTTGTTGGTCCTTCTGAGCATGCAACTCAGCTTCTTTGACCATCTTCTCAATCTCGTCCTCCGAGAGACCACCAGAGGAACGTATTGTAATTTGCTGTTCTTTACTGGTGGCCTTATCCTTGGCCAAAACAGTGACAATACCATTTGCATCAATGTCAAATGTAACCTCAATCTGAGGCATACCTCTAGGAGCAGGGGGAATGCCTACCAAGTCGAACTCACCCAAAAGCTTGTTGTCAGCAGCCATTTCACGCTCACCTTGAAGCACCTTGATACCTACTTGAGTCTGGTTATCAGCTGCAGTAGAGAACACCTGAAAATCAAAGAAATCAAAGAATCCCCATCATACATAGAAAAAGAAAATAAATTATATCCAAAGAAATATTTTTCAAAGCAATTAGAGTATGCTTATATGCATCTAAAAGTAAAGGTGTCAAACTTATTCTGTTCCAAGAGCTACTAAAAAAGCTTATGATATACTGATAATCCCCGCTAAGGAAAAAATGCAAACAATATGCACCAAAGACATACCTGACTTTTCTTTGTTGGAATGGTTGTGTTCCGGTTGATTAGCCTAGTGAATATTCCACCTAGTGTCTCAATACCAAGTGACAAAGGAGTTACATCAAGCAGAAGCAACTCTTTAACATCCCCACGAAGTATACCACCCTGAATTGCTGCCCCCATAGCAACAGCCTCGTCAGGATTGACTCCTTTGCTTGGACTCTTCCCAAAGATCCCTGAAACTACTTCTTGCACTTTAGGTACACGTGTCATCCCTCCAACAAGAAGAACCTCATCAACATCATTTGTGGAAATGCCAGCATCTTTCAAGCAATTCTTACAGGGAGCTTTGGTCCTCTCAATCAAGTGATTTACTAAAGATTCAAACTTTGATCTGGTCAATGTGATATTCAAGTGTTTTGCCCCAGAAGCATCAGCTGTTATAAATGGAAGATTAATTTCAGTCTGCGATGTTGATGAGAGTTCAATTTTAGCTTTCTCAGCAGCTTCCGAAGCCTCTGAAGTGCGAGCCTATCCTTGAAAGATCAATTCCTCAGTCTTCTTGAATTCACTCACCAAGAAATCCAGCAATGCATTGTCAAAATCCTCTCCTCCCAAGAAAGTATCACCATTTGTTGCTTTGACCTGGACAAGATTGTTATCAGTACAACTGGCCTAATCTCTCTAAAACAAACCCACTTAGAAAAAAAAATGATTATTGCTTACCTCAAAGACACCATTTGAAATCTCCAAAATTGAGATATCAAATGTACCGCCACCAAGATCAAAGACTGCAATGAGACCCTCCTTGTTGTTCATTCCATATGAAAGGGCAGCAGCAGTAGGCTCATTGATTATTCTCTCAACATCAAGGCCTGCAATTCTACCAGCATCCTTAGTTGCTTGCCTCTGGGCATCATTGAAATAAGCTGGAACAGTGATAACTGCTTTAGAAACACCCTTTCCAAGATAAGCCTCAGCAGTTTCTTTCATTTTGGTCAAAATAAATGCCCCAATTTGACTAGGAGAATATTGCTGCCCATTTGCTTCAACCCACGCATCTCCATTGGGAGCCTTGACAATCTTGAAAGGAACCATTCCCATTTCCTTTTTCGTCTGAGGATCTTCATATCTTCTACCGATTAGACGCTTGGTTCCAAAAACTGTGTTGGTTGGATTGGTCACAGCCTGACGTTTTGCGGGGGTGCCCACAAGTAACTCTCCCTTTTGGTTGAAAGCAACAACAGAAGGTGTCGTTCGTGCACCTTCAGAGTTTTCAATAACTTTGGGATTCTGACATCAATGACAGACTCGATCAGAGACGATGACCTTAACTTACAAAGCTAACAACGAAATTGTTAAGGACATCCACCAACTAGTCTAGATCTTACCTTTCCCTCCATGACAGCAACACAGGAGTTGGTCGTACCCAAATCAATACCAATGACATCATTGCCGGCAGGTTTTGAACTGCGTCAAAGGAAAACAAAAAGGCGCAATCAGAAATTTACAATAAATAGACAATAATGAGAATAACCAAAACAATTGTTACCTGAATGCTCTACAAAAACTTGTCCAATTAATTCCCGCTGAGGTCTTGCCATTGTTAGTAAGCTGCACAACAAGCAATTAAGCATGAGGCACCATCCTTTTCATTCACTGGGAATATTGTTGAAGTAATTGGCCAATGAACTGAAATAACCATTTTCACATAACCAAATCTCAACCAAAATTCAAGAAACCGCAGAACGTCAAGCTTAAACGAACTTGAACCAAAGAGACACACGTGTAACAATGATACCTCAAACTTAGTCAAGAGAACCAAACTATGAGAGACACAAAACAATAAATAAATATGTATAGTCGTCCTTTAATTTCCTAAGATATTAAGGGACGGCACGGTCCACCTTTTTTTTCCTGACCATCTAAAGAAGCTCCAATTAACCAAATAATACTCCCAAAAGATTCAGTTTAAATGAACGAAAAAACATATTTTTATCTACTACTTCTAGTAACCCACAGATCAAAAAGGTAAAAACATCTAGATAAATTCCTTTTCCTCGGCCTCCTCAACAACCAAACAGAATACAACATCACGAAGCACAATTCAATAAGCAAATAACAACCACCGAACACGAAAAGCTTTAAAGCAGACATAAGAGTTAGAAACTTACACATCTATAGGCAGAGAGAGGAGAAGCAGCGACGTCACGTCGTCGGAATGAACGAAGCAGAGCTGCCGTAGCCATAGCTATAAATTGATATAGAACAAGAAGGACCAACAGAGATAGAAATAAGGGTGTTCCGTTGGTTAATATAAAATGAAGAAGAGGCGTCTTGGGTTTAGGGTTTAGGGTTTTGCTTTATTATAGAGGGTATTTTGTAATGAGGTTGAGATTTCCTGGCAAGTGATCGAAGGTTCTAGATTAACAACTGAATGGGCTCGGCTGCCCGCTATTTACACTGTGGTTCTATAATAATACGGTCGATAGTATGCCACGTCAATTAAATCAAAATCAGATCTGATGGTTAGCGGGGAGCCACGTCAATTTCAATTACTCCGACCGATAGGTGTTCGGTGTTAAGTAATTGAGTGTTAATATACAAGTTAAATGACTCGAATGAAATCCAATCAAAAGATTTTTGAAACTCGGTTAGCTTCTTCGATCATGTTTGCAGAAGAATCCTGTTCGTTCTTTCATTCGCTCTTATTTTTTATTATCGTTTTATCGATTGTATCTTTTAGAAATATTGACGAAACGTTTTGCTTTGACTCTTTATTATCATTTTTTCATTGTACTTTTTAAGAATACTGACGAAATGTTACCCGAGTTGCACAATCATGACACAAAGGAGGCATTCTAGCTTTTGAAGAATCACTTATCTTCACTAGCCGGCAACCCATGTAACTTTTTGATGCCGTCAAATTTAACATATAAATTAATGATATCATGTAATTTTTTGTTAATGTATGAACATTATGTCTGGATATGAAATATAATTCTCAAGCTATTTATTACTTCTAATATTTTGCTTTTTAGTTTAGAGAATAATTAATTTATTTATTTCACTAATGATATTATAGCACATTAAATATGCATTGCATTTTAAAAATAATAAAGTAGGTTGTATATTATTTGTCTAATATTATATTTTATGTATTATTATTAATTCATATTTTAATAATAATTATATTAAGAATTTTATTAAATTATATATTTTTATTTTTATTAAATTGTATTTAATAATAATCTTATTAAAATTTAATAACAATAACAATAATAATTTACTTAAAAAATTATGCTAAGGGTATTTTGGTCATTTATGTCTTTTTCCTTATGCTATCACAATATCTATTCCATTCAATCAAATACAAGAATATTATTACAACTCTATTTCATTCCATTCAACCAAACAATTGACTTATTATTACAACTCTATTTCAATTATAGCCCAACCAAACGTAGTGTTAGTTGTTGACACCATTTTTTGGATGAAAAACGGGGTCGACTTGGATTTTGGAAAATGAAAAAAAAGGGAGTCGCCACCAATCTTTTTTTTATGAGGTGTGATTGGATCACCTCGAAAAGTGGTTGTTTTTAATAAACGACTTTGATTTTATTAAAACAACAAGTTTGGTCCACGAAATTCAAAAAAACGGGTTCGGGAGTCGGTTACGCACGAGGAAGGATTAGCACCCTCGATACGCCCTAAATTGGTACCTAGTTGATTACTTAATGTCTTAATGTCGAGAATTGAAAATTTTAAAGAGATTTAAAATTACGATCCTTTGTTTTAAGAGATTTATATAAAAAGTTGCTTGTCTAAAAAAAAACTCATATGATAAAATTTAAAAGGGATATTCAATTGTTCAAATCAGATAAGAAAATTGCAGCCCAATACGTTAGGGCACAATGTCTCAACTTTCCAAACATTGAATATTGCCTTTGTTATTTTTAAGAAAATCCTCATCCCGACAATGTCATTTATGTCTTTTTCCTTATGCTATCACAATATCTATTCCATTCAATCAAACACAAGAATATTATTACAACTCTATTTCATTCCATTCAACCAAACAATTGAATTATTATTACAACTCTATTTCAATTATAGCCCAACCAAACGTAGTGTTAGTTTTTTTGGTAAACTACAATTCTGCCCCTAAGATGTTGGTGATTAATTTTATTTTCCAACTTCACCGTTAGCTTTTTCACCGCTTGCTCATTCGATCTGACGAGATTGAAAAAGTTCTTTCATCAATCAAAAGTTATTTCAGAATCGAAATGAATCGGTCGGTTTGACCAGGAATAAGTTGAGGTATCGATCTGAAGACAGGGATGAACCGGTTGACCGACGAATCGATATAGACCGGTTGAATCAAGCTAAAAAACTTATTGAACCAGTTTGCTCCATTTTTTAAATATTTTTATTTTCATGGATGTTTAATAATTTATTTGATTGAATCGAATAAACTAATCCAACCAAGAATTGGTAGCTTGGCCGATTTAATCATTTATCCGATTCTAAAATCCTTAATCAAAATCATGAAATCCAACATACTCACACTTATAAAAAATAATAATATAAGAAGAAGAAAAAGAATAAAAAATATAAAGTCAAAATAATATATGTATATATATAAAGAGAAAATAATAATTTCTTTTATTTTCTTTTTATCACAAATGATTGTACTAACATTGCACCAACTTAAAAAAATATAATTTAGATATGACTTGTGACTAAAAATAAATTAAAGTACGAAGATTAAAAAAATTTAATTACTAAATTGTAAGTGCTAATGCATAATAATATTTTATTAAATTCAAATAGGATAACCGATAACTTTATACGGGAGTGAACAATCAAATGGTTGAATTGAAAATTATCGAAAATCTACTTGATTAAGTTTATATTTTCTCAAAACGAAATTCAACTTTTATTAGTTAGTTGGGTCTAAAATCTACTTAACCAAAAATTTTAGGTAAAAATAAGTAGCTATATAAATATCAGCATATTATTTAAAATTCAAATTGGCTCAAACTTGAGTAATATATTTGGATATCTTGGATTCAAGTATTTTAAAATATATAGATGTAATAGTTACCCTTTTAAATGGACTAATTTGGATTTAGATTTCAAAATCAAAATCAATCTTACTTAATTGTTTTAACTGATCTTTCAAACGGACAAAAAAATTAAAATTAACTAAACAAAACCAATTCAATCGAGTGGATTCGATTCAATCAATTTAGCTTGTATAGTCCAACTTTTGCTCACTCTTTTGTTTATCATAAACGATAGTTTTTGAAGTTTTTAAAGTATCATCCACTTAGTTGACGACTCCTTCAACATAGATTATTGTCTCTGACAAAGGTTTTTGTCTCTTTAACTTTAATGAAAACTTGAATGCGTAAAGTTACTTGAAGAGGCAATTGATTCAATAAAGTGGAAATGCCTTATTTGGATTGACCGTGCGTGCCACATGGCCCCACCTACCAAGCAAATGTGAACATTTACACTTGGTAAAGTTTGAACTTGTGTCCTACAACATATAGGGCACATATGGATAATTACGCTACCATTTGAGCTAATTTGTTGTTAGGACCTTGACAATGTGTGCTTCGCCACCATCACCTTGCTAGCCATGAGTTTTCCCAAGGGCTACACCTCATTAGCTATAAACCTTGCAAACATATTCATTATAATATGTTGAGTGCCTCGATTTACCATACTATGAATAGTGCTAGATCTTTTATACATAAATCACACCTACAGTCTCACCTAGTCCACGTCAATCCCATCTCCACTTATCTAGAAGGCTACCATGCTTCCTAAATGGCCAACCATGATAAATTCAGTGTCAAACACATGTCACAACCCCATTACCTGGGATGGCTAACATAATCTATAAATACACATTCTTGATCTAAGGAGGATCTTCTTCTTCGACCTTAGTCTCCTATGCTTCGTACTTTTCTCTTCTTCTAAAGCAACTCTTTGCACCTCAACATTATGTAAACTAGCAACCTAATGAAAATATCCTCAAAAATCCCATCATATCCACCTGCCACTCAGCATGTCGGTCAAGCCAGTAATCCCCACCCACCACGTTCTTACAACCCTTAATACCATCAACAATCCAAGTATAACACCACGTTTCCTCCTTCACCATATTTACGCTTAGGGGTGAGCAAAACTCGATTCGACTCGAAAAAATCGAAAAAAATTAGAAATTTCGAGTTAAACGAATCGAGTTATTCGAGTTAATCGAATTATTCGAATCAACTCGAATTTTTTTTCAAATTTCGAGTTCGAATCGAGTTGAGTTTTCAATTGAATAACTCAATAATTGAATAATTGAATATCAAACTATAATATTTGAGTTTTACCTAAACTCCCAAACCTTTTTACTTTTCCCTCAAAACTTTTACTCCTTCCCACTTTCCCCCCAAAACTTTTACTCCCCTCACCTCCCAACCCCCCAATCTACCCAAAACCCATTTCCCACCAAAATTTTACTCTCCCATTTACTTTTTCTCAAAATTTTTCTCCAAAAAACCCTCAAAACCTTTTATTTTCTCCCAAAATTTTTACTCATTTCCACTTTTCCCCTAAAACTTTTATTCCCTTCCCATCCCACCTCCAACCTCCCATCTACCACAAACCCTCCCCCCTCCAAATTTTTTTTTTAATATTTTCCCTCCAAAATTTTACTCCCCCCTATTTACTTTCCCTCAAACTTTTATTCTCCAAAACCTTTTATTTTCCCCCTAAACTTTTACTTCTCACCCTTTACTCTCAAATAAAAAATCAAAATTATCAAAAAAAAAATCACTAAACATAAATAGTAATAATTTTATTTATATTTACTATTTATATTATTAAATTAAATTTCACATTTTATATTATTTATACTATTGAATTGTTTAGTCATATTGAATATTTATATTAAAATTGAATTATTAATTATGCCATAAAATATTCGTGTTAAAATTTTATATTGGTATCAATTTCACATTTTATTTTTAAAATAACTTTTATTAAAAATCATATTTTTACATTTAATATATTTTTAATTCCAAAATACATAGTGACAAGAATCAAGATAATTGAAACAACTAAGCAAGCAAAGAAGCTAACCAAGATATAAAAATTAATAAATAAATTATGAGGTGATGAAAGTTAATAAAAATTTGATTAAGGTAGACAAATTTTATTACGATGGGTGACAATGTTACAAGGACCCAAAATTATTTTTTAAATTTAACTCGAATAAATATATTTGATTCGATTCGATTCGAATTCCATCTCACTCGACTCGATTCGAGAAAACTTCAAATAAAGTTAGGATGATAAAATGAGATTCGAAAACTCGATTAACTCGAAAATTTTTTATTCGATTCGATTCGATTCGATCGAATGCTCACCCCTATTTACGCTTTATACCAACATCTGATAAACAAACTACTCAGAATCTAATTTTAACACAAATTCTTCGTCCTAACAATTCTTGGAATTGCAAGAATAGAGCTTTATAGATGAAAGCTCTGAACCAAATTATGTATATATATATATATAGGTATCGTTAGCATACATAGATTTTTTTTACGACAAATAATAATGTTACAAAAAAGTGTTTCATTAACCCTCGTAATTCTATCTAAGAAGACCCAAGTACCCTCCCCAAATATTTGTTCGCTAGCTCTCATTGGAGCTTCTTCTTGGCTTAAGAGAAAGGGGACCAAGTTGAGATCTGTCCCAAACAAAAGCATTGGTCATAAATAGCGTATCACAGATTTAATGCACCTGGGCTTTTTCTTTTCAGGCATTCTTGTTACCAAAGACTCCGTAGACCGATGCCTTTCCAAGATTTTCTTTGGTAAATCCCGCTTGCTTTTTGTTAGATTTCATGGGTACCTGTCATTCCAAACACCAAATCAAGAGCTTCAACTCCTCCAAACACCCATTTCCAACTGCCACATTTGTCCTATTGCAAGCTCAAGAGTTTTTGCCAATCATTGGGCTTCTTCTGACTATTTCTTTCAAAGAAGCAGTTTCTACTGCCCCACTAACATTTGCATATCAACAACTCTATGACATTCAACATGCTTAATAGATAGTATGTGTTCAATGAAGATATCTAGATTACAAAAATCGAAGTTTCTAAACATGCATAACACTTATAAATTGGTCATTATAGCTATATAACATTTCTCGAAAGATTACTCGAGGTAATATAGGCTCCGTTTGTTTAATTGAAAATAATTTCTGAAAAAAATTATTTTCTAGAAAAATTAATATTTTTAGTGTTTTGATGAATCATGTAAAATAATTTATGTTGTTTGGCAAATTTCCTACAAATATTTCATAAAAGTGCTTTTCAATGAAAGAAACATATATTTGGTATTTTCTTAGCTTTTTATTGTTTAATTGAGTTTATTTTATATCTATAAATTTATATTTTACGTTGTTCTTTGTACAACAAACATGACATAAATATATTTGTTATAAAATATTATAGTGCAATTTTCTTTTAACAATTGAAATTTATTTTATAATAAGAAAATATTTTGTAATAATCAATGTCATATATAAACTTAATAATAAATAATGCTTAATTAAAACTCAATTTAAGTTATATATTACATATATGAGAGTCCATATTGACACATTAGAGTTGTAAGGGATAAATGAGGCTAAACCGTATTTAAACAAATACTCATATTTATATAATTAAAATATTCATATTTTTATACTAGGTTAAAATATTTCATAAGTCCTTTACTCTTCGTAAATTTGAAATTTATTCTATGTGCTTTTATTTTGGGTTAGTCCTACTTTTAAATATCAAAATTCAGATTTAATTGTTAGTATTATTAAAATAATTTGTTAAATTCATGTACATTATAAAGTCATTTTTTGTTACGATAATACGAGTATTTTTATTTAAAATGTGACATCAAAAAATTGACAAAAAATTAACAGTGTTAACGATTAGACTTGGTTTTCAAATTTGAAAAGTAGATGGACTAAATTCTTAAAAATAAAAGTACAGGACTAAATTCTAAATTTGTGAAGAGTACATAAATTTACGATAGATTTTAACATTTATACTACAAAATATTTATTATTAATATATATAATTGTAATAAATATTTATTATTAAAATATTAATATTGAATATTTTTCAATAATATATGAAAATTATTATTTTAAAATTTATTATTAAAATAAAATTGGAATATTAAATAATTTATTTGATTTGATAGATAATTAAATATGTATATTTAATATATAGGGCAAGGTACGTATAGCACTGTGTTCCAAGCTCGAGACCTTGAGAGCGGAAGTAGAGTTTTTCTAAAGAAGTGTGGTTAGGTTGCGGAAAATAAGGAAGAAATGAGTGAAGAGGTGGGGGGATTTCCTGGTCAGGCAGTGAAGAAAGTGAGGCGGAGAGAAGAGGACCCTCCCGATGGCGGAGGAAGGAGTGAGTAGACAGAGCTTTTGGTTTCTAAACCTTTCTCGTTTAAAGATATGGTGATTAACTCGCCTCCTTTGAATAATTCTCTAGAGAATAAATGGGAAGGGGATGATATTGATTTGTTAGATGGGGATATTCGAAAGAAGGTTATTGATGGTGTTGCCTCAATTGATTTTTCTAATAGAGTCTATTCAATAATTGAGGAGAGCATGTAAAAAGCTGTGGTCATCAAACTTTTAGGGAGGAAGATAAGGTACAATGCCTTATGGAACAAAGTTTGTTTGCTGTGGAAACCATTTATGCGCTTCCAGCTTATAGATATTGAAAATGATTATTTTCTAGCGAAGTTTGAATCTTATTCGGACTATAGTGACATTAACGCAGATATGTTGTGCTGATGGAAACTCGAATTAGTGACATTAACGCAAATAAATTGATTAGAAGTATTGGTCTACCTTATTCGCATCAGGTGGAAGTAGTGAGGATTTCAGGTGGGATTTGAATTCTTTGGAAGGATAATATCCGACTAGAGGTTATGGTTAACCATATGCAGTTTATTCACATGAAAATTAAATTTGATGATGCTATGGATTGGGTGTTCTTTACAGGAGTTTATAGGAGTCTTTGTAGAACACTGAGGAAGAAATTATGGTATGGTCTAAGTTGTATTGCAAAGAATATACAGCTCCCATGGTTGGTTTCCAGGGATTTTAATGCTTTGCTTAACGAGCAAGAAAATAAAGGTGTCTTGAAAAGGATTATTGCTAGTTGTCTGGTTTTCTAGCAGATTTGTCAAGTTTGTGAGTTGAAAGACCTTGGATTTAAAGGCCCTAGGTTCACCTGGAACAGAGGGATCATATTTAAACGTCTTGACAGAGCCTTATGTAACTCTCACTAGAAGTTGATGTTCCCTAATAATATTGTCTTCCATATGCTGAGAATCAAATTTGATAATCGTTTGCTCTCAATTTCGTTTGGAAGCAAGGTGAGAACAAAATCCCCTCGTCCTTTCCGGTTCTCTATGGTATTAGGGAACATCAGTTCCCAATGAGAGTTACATAAGGCTCCATCAAAGACGTTCAAATATGGTCCCTCTGTTCCAGGTGAGAACAGAATTAGTGACATTAAATCAAATAAAACGATTAAAAGTATTAGTCTGCCTTATTTGCATCGGGTGGAAGCAGTAGGGTTTTCAAGTGGGATTTGGATTCTTTGGAAGGATAATATCCGAGTGGAGGTTATGGTTAACCATATGCAATTTATTCACATGAAAATTAAATTTGATGATGCTATGGATTGGGTGTTCTTTATAGGAGTTTATGGGAGTCCTCATAGAATACTAAGGAATTATGGTATGGTCTAAGTTGTACTGCAAAGAATATGCAGCTCCCATGGTTGGTTTTCGGGGATTTTAATACTTTGCTTAAAGATGAAGAAAAGAAATATGGCTCGAAAAGGATTATTGCTAGTTGTCCAGTTTTCCAGCAGATTTGTCAAGTTTGTGAGTTGAAAGACCTTGGATTTAAAGGCCTTAGGTTCACTTGGAATAGAAGGACCATATTTGAACGTCTTAAAAGAGCCTTGTGTAACTCTCACCCGATGATGTTCCCTAATACTATTTCTTCTATATGCTGAGAATCAAGTCTGATCATCATCCGCTCTCAATTTCGTTTGGAAGCAAGATGAGAACAGAAACTCCTTGTCCTTTCCGGTTCTAAGTGGTTGGTTGTCTCACGGTAATTTCTACTCTATGGTCAATGGGAATTGGGATAGTGGAAGCTCTTTGGAAGAATCGATTAGGAAGTTCACAGCAACAGCAAAAATGTGGAACAAAAATGTTTTTGGTCACATTTTGAAGAGGAATATTATTAATCAACTTTATGGCACTCAAAGAGCTCTCGAGAGATTTCGATCTAAAAACCTACTTAAAATTGAGAAAGTTTTACGGGTTGAACTTGAAGGAATTTTGGATATGGAGGAGAGCCTTTGGCAGCAAAAGGTGCGGAGTGATTGGTTGACTCTTAGGGACCGAAACACCTAATATTTCCATTGTAAAGCTAATTCAAGGAGATGTATTAATGAGATTAAAGCCTTAAGACTGTCAAGTGGTGAGTGGTGCTGCTATGATAAGGATGTTCTGAAAGCTAAAGTTATCCAATTTTTTAAAAAGTTAAATACGATAGATGCAACTAATATGGGTCGGTTTCCTATACAAAATATGTTCTCCACTCTTGAGCCAGAATTATTTGATTTTATTGCGCGGATTCCTTCTTGTCAAAAAGTTCACAATGCTCTTTTTAAGATGGCACCGCTTAAAGCTCCGGGGGTGGATGGGCTTCATGCCCAATTCTACCAAAGTCAATTGAACATCGTTGGTGAGTCGCTTGTGTCCATGGTCAGAAGGGTTTTTGATTGAGGTAGTATTGAATCTCTTTTTTATAAGACGTTGATTGTTCTAATTCCCAAAGTAAGCTCTCTGGAACTAATCACACAGTTTCGACCCATAAGATTATGTGTAGTGCCCTACAAGGTCCTCACGAAGGTAATTGTGAACCGCCTTAAGCCTATTATGCCGTCCCTTATTGCAGCTAATCAGACTAGCTTTGTTGGGGGAGGAACATAATGGATAACATGATTATTTCTTAAGAGGTTATACATTTTATGTGGTATAAAAAGGGGAAGAAAGGTTGGATGGCAATCAAAATTGACATGGAGAATGCTTACAATAGGCTAAGGTGTGAATTTATTGATGACACATTTTTTTATGCCCAACTTGTTGAGAGTTCAGTTCACGTCATTATGCATGTGTCACTTCTGCTTCCATGCAAATTTTGTGGAATGGGTGATTTACAGATAAGTTTACTCCTTCAAGAGGAGTAAGAAAAAGTGACCCTATTTCTCCAGATATCTTTGTTCTAACAATGGAGAAGCTTGGTCAAGCAATTAATTTGGTAATTACGAAGTCTACATGGAAGCCTGTTCGATTGGGAAGGGGATGGCCTCCTCTTTCACATCTTGTTTTTTTTTGCGAATGATCTAGTTTTGTTTGGAAAAGCGAGCAAGGAAATTGCTGAATCCATGAGGTCTGTTCTTCGACAATTCTATCTGTACTCGGATCATAAAATGAATGCATAAAAATCAAAAATCTATTTTTCAGCTAACAC
The DNA here is from genome assembly GCF_025698545.1 of Gossypium raimondii. NCBI lineage: Eukaryota > Viridiplantae > Streptophyta > Magnoliopsida > Malvales > Malvaceae > Gossypium > Gossypium raimondii. The sequence goes on along the minus strand of NC_068576.1, from coordinate 2,118,216 downwards.
TGATGACTTGGTTAGGGAGATGCTTAATGGAGGAATTGGGTTTTCAAGAGGTGAAGGACTTAAAGGTTTACTTGGGAGTATCATTGTTCCACAAAAATGTCACTTGAAGTACATTCCAATTCGTTATAGATAAGGTGTAGAAGAGGCTAAATGGGTTTGATGCTAAACTCCTATCTATGGTTGGTAGAGTTACTTTGGCTAAATAATGCTACTGGCTATCCCTGGTTACTTTATGCAATCGACCATGATTACTGTAAAATTTTGTGATAAGATTGAACAGATTGTTAGGAGCTTTGCTTGAGGTTCAACGAGAAATACTAGGAAAATGCATTTAGTTAATTGGGATATATGCTGCCAACCTATGAAGCGTGGGGGTCTTGGTTTCAGGAAATTGGTTCTCCAAAATAGCTCTTTTCTTATGAAGGTAGCTTTTCAGTTTACGACCAATGTGGATGCTTTTTGGGTACGTTTGTTGTGGCATAAGTACAAGGTAATGGACTGATGTCCTAAATCTATTTATTGACCCTGTTGTTCTTATGTGTGGTGATCTTTATCAAACATATGGGATTAGTTTAGGGGGAATATTTCTTGGAGCATAAGTGATGGGAAAGATGTGGATATTATTACCGACATTTGGATTCCTGAATTGGGGCCGATTCGTAATGACATGTTGGTCAGATCGAATATGGCAGATCAAGTTATGGTAGCTAAGATGGTTAATGCAAATGGTCATTGGAAATGGTCAGCACTACGGTGGTATGTAAGTAGGGATGTCTTGGAGTATATAGTAGTATGCCTTCCCCCATGTAATGTGACAGGTTGGGATAATTGTCTTTGGTGACCACATAGAGCTGGGAAGTTTTCTGTTAAAGCGGCGTATAATAGTTTAATACAGATAGATGATCAAGCAGGGGCTAGTGTTTGGAGTGGAATTTGGATGACCAAGCTATCACCGAGAAACAAGTACTTCCTTTGGCTAGTTTTGCACCAAAAGCTCTTAACAAAATTTGAAAGTGCTAGTACGAATATGTCACTTACGACTGGCTGCACCTTGTGTGGGGATAATTAGGAAATAATTATTCATGCTTTTCGTGACTGCACAGTTGCGGCTAAGGTATGGGAAACGGTGATATCCCTGATTTTTTTGTCTCACTTTAGTTTAGATCTTTTGGACCGGGTAGTGTCAATTTGACTGGTGATTTTGGTGGTAATGTTGCTCATGTGGAAATTTTTGTTTTCTTGTACTGGTTGCTGTGGAAAAATAGGAATAATTTTATCTTTCAGCAAATACCAAATAGGCGTGAAGAGATTGTTTGCAGGGCAGATTGCTTTGTTTCTAATATCCGCTAGTCAAAAATGGACTTAGGGTCATTGGGAGTGAATCAAGGGTGAGGGTAAAATGGCGTTCGCCGAGTCTTGGATGGGTTAAGGTCAATGTTGACGGGTTTTCAAAAGTGAATGGACTGGTTGATGGTTGGTGGAATGGTGCAAGACTCGGTGGGGAATTAGATTGAAGGTTTCAGGAAATGCATCAGGAGAGGCTCTGCTCATAAGTCCGAGTTATAGGCTATTTTAAGTGGACTAAAAATGACTCGATTAAGGAATTATAATAAGGTTATTGTTGAAAGTGACTGCATGAATGCTGTCGAGATGATAATGGAGAGTTTTGTAAATATTTTTTCTACGACCCTTGCATGAAGAATTAATGAGGTCAGATGAAAGTCACAAAAGTTAAGTTTCAATTTGTTCCAAAAGAGGGTTATACAATAGCAAATTGCTTTGCTAAATCATGCTAGATTGATGATGTTAAACTTACTATTTTTGAGTTTCCTAGCTTTCCTGTTAGGAAATTATTGTTAGAAAATAAACTATGTAAGATTTATTTGATCTAAAAATAATTAGTTGCTTTATTTTATTATCTCATATATATATATATGTTTAATAATATTAAAATTGTAATATTTTATATCAATATTTTATAAATTTTAAATATCTTTTAAAAAATTATTGATAATATAATAATATTAAACTTTATCTTAATTTTCATATAAAATAAAATCACTCAAAAAGACGTCATTTTTGAAAAATGACTTGCACTTTTCAGTTTACATGAAAAAGAATTTAATTTTCTATTCTTCTGTAAATCATTTTCTATTAACCAAATTATTTTTCATAAAATAAACATAAAAATACAAAAATTATTTTCTAAAATTATTTTCAATAAAACAACCGAGGCAATACTATTGCCTCCATTTTAAGAGAAATAAAAACAAAACAAACTTGATTCTTCTACTTTGAAATTTTTGATACCCTAATTATTTGTATTATGAAAATGTGTCTTTCCTTTTTTATGAACTAATGTTATGTGTTCATGCATAGGGAAAATATATATTCCTAATCCAAAACATACGGAACTCCGTACTCCGTATATGGCAGATCCTCGGACTAAGTGGAGTATAACCAAGTCCAACAGCAACATTCAATTCCAAGTTGATGTTAACCTAGTTCACAACCATGATCTGTCCCAAACAATGAAGAAACGCTGATATACCAGCGCAGGCAAAACTATTAATCACATAAAGCATTGACAGCATCACGTTTTTATATACCATCCAGCCTAAATTTCTACTAATAAAGGAATCTCCTTATTTCTCCATTTCTTCAGGAAAAATTTATCTCATGTTGAAAGGTCCAATTCCTAACAGGCTATTATTACATTCAACCTTCATTTAGATATAAAACTGCTAAACAGTAAACACCCTATGCATCATCATCAAACAAAACGATCATCTCTCCAGTGGCGTTTGTTTCCACTTGAAAAAAAAATACAAGCTGTGAACAGAATTAGTGCCTCATCACTCACTTTTTCACCTCCTCGTATTCGGCTTCTTGGGCCTGGTCACCACCTTGAGCACCTCCAGAAGAACCTCCTTGGGCACCACCAGAACCACCAGACATGTGCTCCCCAATCTTTGAGACGCCTTTATTCGCGGCATCTATCTTCGCCTTGATCTCGTCAACATCCTCTCCTTCCGTTGCCTTCCTCAAATCTGCAACAGCACCCTCGATTTCTTTTGCAATTTCACTAGGAATCTTGTCCCTGTACTCATTCAAGCTCTTCTCTACACTATAAATAGTGGTGTCTGCATTGTTTTTTACATCAATCAGACTTTTCCTTTGTTGGTCCTTCTGCGCATGCAACTCAGCTTCTTTGACCATCTTCTCAATCTCGTCCTCCGAGAGACCACCAGAGGAACGTATCGTAATTTGCTGTTCTTTACCGGTGGCCTTATCCTTGGCCGAAACAGTGACAATACCATTGGCATCAATGTCAAATGTAACCTCAATCTGAGGCATGCCTCTAGGAGCAGGGGGAATGCCTACCAAGTCGAACTCACCCAAAAGCTTGTTGTCAGTAGCCATTTCACGCTCGCCTTGAAGCACCTTGATACCTACTTGAGTCTGGTTATCAGCTGCAGTAGAGAACACCTGAAAATCAAAGAAATCAAAGAATCCTCATCATACATAGAAAAAGAAAAAAAATTATATCCAAAGAAATATTTTTCAAAGCAATTAGAGTATGCTTATATGCATCTAAAAGTAAAGGTGTAAAACTTAATCTGTTCCAAGAGCTACTAAAAAAGCTTATGATATACTGATAATCCCCGCTAAGGAAAGAATGCAAACAATATACACCAAAGACATACCTGACTTTTCTTTGTTGGAATGGTTGTGTTCCGGTTGATTAGCCTAGTGAATATTCCACCTAGTGTCTCAATACCAAGTGACAAAGGAGTTACATCAAGTAGAAGCAACTCTTTAACATCCCCACGAAGTATACCACCCTGAATTGCTGCCCCCATAGCAACAGCCTCGTCAGGATTGACTCCTTTGCTTGGACTCTTCCCAAAGATCCCTGAAACTACTTCTTGCACTTTAGGTACACGTGTCATCCCTCCAACAAGAAGAACCTCATCAACATCATTTGTCGAAATGCCAGCATCTTTCAAGCAATTCTTACAGGGAGCTTTGGTCCTCTCAATCAAGTGATTTACTAAAGATTCAAACTTTGATCTGGTCAATGTGATATTCAAGTGTTTTGCCCCAGAAGCATCAGCTGTTATAAATGGAAGATTAATTTCAGTCTGCGATGTTGATGAGAGTTCAATTTTAGCTTTCTCAGCAGCTTCCCGAAGCCTCTGAAGTGCGAGCCTATCCTTCGAAAGATCAATTCCCTCAGTCTTCTTGAATTCACTCACCAAGAAATCCAGCAATGCATTGTCAAAATCCTCTCCTCCCAAGAAAGTATCACCATTTGTTGCTTTGACCTGGACACGATTGTTATCAGTACAACTGGCCTAATCTCTCTAAAACAAACCCACTTAGAAAAAAAAATGATTATTGCTTACCTCAAAGACACCATTTGAAATCTCCAAAATTGAGATATCAAATGTACCGCCACCAAGATCAAAGACTGCAATGAGACCCTCCTTGTTGTTCATTCCATATGAAAGGGCAGCAGCAGTAGGCTCATTGATTATTCTCTCAACATCAAGGCCTGCAATTCTACCAGCATCCTTAGTTGCTTGCCTCTGGGCATCATTGAAATAAGCTGGAACAGTGATAACTGCTTTAGAAACACCCTTTCCAAGATAAGCCTCAGCAGTTTCTTTCATTTTGGTCAAAATAAACGCCCCAATTTGACTAGGAGAATATTGCTGCCCATTTGCTTCAACCCACGCATCTCCATTGGGAGCCTTAACAATCTTGAAAGGAACCATTCCCATTTCTTTTTTCGTCTGAGGATCTTCATATCTTCTACCGATTAGACGCTTGGTTCCAAAAACTGTGTTGGTTGGATTAGTCACAGCCTGACGTTTTGCGGGGGTGCCCACAAGTAACTCTCCCTTTTGGTTGAAAGCAACAACAGAAGGTGTTGTCCGTGCACCTTCAGAGTTCTCAATAACTTTGGGATTCTGACATCAATGACAAACTCGATCAGAGACGATGACCTTAACTTCCAAAACTAACAACAAAATTAAGGACATCCACCAACTAGTCTAAACCTTACCTTTCCCTCCATGACAGCAACACAGGAGTTGGTCGTACCCAAATCAATACCAATGACATCATTGCCGGCAGGTTTTGAACTGCATTAAAGAAAAACAAAAAAGAGCAATCAGAAATTTACAATAAATAGACAATAATGAGAATAACCAAAACAATCGTTACCTGAAAGCTCTACAAAAACTTGTCCAATTAATTCCCGCAGAGGTCTTGCCATTGTTAGTAAGCTGCACAACAAGCAATTAAGCATGAGGCACCATCCTTTTCATTCACTGGGAATATTGTTGAAGTAATCGGCCAACGAACTGAAATAACCATTTTCACTAACCAAATCTCAACCCTTAATTCAAGAAACCGCAGAACGTAAAGCTTAAACGAACTTGAACCAAAGAGACACACGTGTAACAATGATACCTCAAATTTAGTCAAGAGAACCAAGCTATGAGAGACACAAAGCAATAAATAAATATGTATAGTCGTCCTTTAATTTCCTAAGATATCATGGGACAGCACGATCTACTTCATTTTATAGTCAATTCCAATTTAACCAAATAACACTCGCAAAAGATCCAGTTAAAATGAACGAAAATATATATGTATCTATTACTTTTAGTAACCTACAGATCAAAAAGTAAAAATATCGAGATAAATTCCCTTTTCCTCTGCTTCCTCAACAACCAAACAGAATACAACACCCCGAAGCACAATTCATTTAGACAAATCACAACAACCGAACACGAAAAGCTTTAAATCAGACATTAGAGTTAGAAACTTACGCATCTATAGGCAGAGAGAGGAGATGCAGCGACGTCACGTCGTCGAAATGAACGGAGCAGAGCTGCCGTAGCCATAGCTATAAATTACAATAGAACAAGAAGGATCGACAGAGATAGAAATGATGGTGCACCGTTCGTTAATCTAAAATGTTAGGAGAAGACGTTTCTAGGGTTTAGGGTTTTGCTTTACAACACGGTTTTTTTTAATGAGGTGAAGATTCTCTGGTAAATGATAGAAGGTTCTAGATTAACAGTGGAATGGGGATCTGATGGTTAATAATACGCCACGTTAATTAAATCAAAATCATATCTGATGGTTAGCTTGGAGCCACGTCATTTTTTAATACTCCTGCCGAGTTTGGAATTTTTCTTAAATATGCTTTTGAAAAGTAATGTAAAAAAGTGTTTTGGAAAAGTAATTTTGGAAATTTTGATTTAAAAATTGACTATTTAGTATTACTGTCAAAAATATTTTTGAGAAATAAAATTTCTATTTTAATTATATTATTATCAAGTAACAAATATGTATTTAAATAATATTTAAATTAGTTAATATTATTATATTTTAGTAAGAATATAAAAATTATTATAATTTGTTGTTAATATTTTAATATATGAAATATAAATTTTAAATATTTTTAAGCTTTAATTATTTATAAAATTTTATTAGAATATATAAATTATATTTTAAATATTTAAATATAACCATTAAATATTTTTAATTAGTATTTTAAACAATATTTTTTATTTTTAATTAATGATTTTAATACATTTGTAATTAAGCACCAAGAAAAAAAAGAGAAAGTACTATGTTATTGGAGGGTGAAAAAATAATTAAACACCAAAAATACTTTTAGGATAGAAAAAGTTAAAAATTTTAATTTCTCCTTTTCAGAAGTGCTTGTCAAAAATTTCAGTCAAAAACAGCTTATTTAAAGTAACTTTTCTTTCAAAAGTATTTTTGGAGCCAAAAATATTTTTTTAAGCACTACTAAACAAGCCCTTAGTGTTCTTTTTTCCTGAAGTCTTCTATTTTGTTTGACTATGAATTTGGTTCAGTTGAGCCTTTTTCTTTTTCATTAATGGGTTTGATTTTTAAATTTTTAAATTATTTTTTGCTTTTGTATTTATTTTGATTAAACTAACTTTATTTTATGCCTTTTAAATATTATTCGATAAAATTTTAAAATTATTTACAAATATTTTTGAATATATATTTTTCAAGTAAATAAAAATTAAAAGTTTTATACAGTATCTTTAAAAATAATTTTTGTATAGAAGTTTTATTTTAGTTTCATTGTTTTAAATATAAAATATTTATTTTTACATTATAAAAATTAAAATTAATAAAAATGACATTAAATTTAATTTGGTCGATCATGATTTTATAATTTGTATCATATAAATTGTCTAAATGCCTTGATTTAGATCAATTTTAATTTCTCACTTATTTTTCTCAACCCTAAATTTAGTTTTTTTTTCAATTCAATGGAAAGAGTTTAACTATAAAAATAAAAACCAAATGTCTATGTTAACAAAATTGAGCTTCCATATAAATTTTGTTTTTCTAAAAGATAAATATCAATATGAATTTTAATTTAATATATAACATTATACATGAATTTTTATTTTATATAATTATATATTTAAATTTTTTCACATTATTAAGGCTTCCTTTGGATGGGTAACTGCTCATCTCTGGTGAGGTTAAAAATAACGATAGTGGGGAGATTAGTTACTGTAACGGTGAAATTGAACCCAACGGTGAGTGTGCGTTTGTATTTAAACGCAGTTGTAGCGATGAGTTTGGAATAGAAAATGACTATTAAGGACATTGATTAAAAACTATATTAAATAAAAAAATTTAAATTATTTTATTTTTAAGAAATTATTTAAAATATGTGAACTTGTAATTTTATTTAATAAATTATTAATATGTATCATAATTTTTTATAAATATTTTAATTAATTGTATAATCATGTTAAATTATTTATTATATTAAATGATAAATATTTTAAATTGTTTTATAGTTAATTCGTTTATTTATAACAATGTAAAATATTATTTTCACAAATAATAACATCACACTTAATAAAATTTTAAAGTATCTATTTTGATTTTTTTTTAAGACAGAATAATATTTTAACATAAGACATACATGTTTCATTAATATTGAAAATTAAATTAACATACAACGTTTCTTTGGGAAGGCGAACTGATTAAACTAGTTGCAATGGGTTCCCTTAACAATTTGATTTTAATATCACCTTCACAATTTGAGGAACTTGATTCACCTCGATTAAAATGACTTTTAAATGTTAGCATGTCGAGCACATTCTCAAATTCTCTAAAATCTCCATCATTTGATCTAGCATGTCTTCAAATGTAATTATGCAAAATCATTGTTGCATTAACAATTAAAACTTGCTTATCGAATGAATATATTGGAATATCTCTTAATATTGGCCATTTTTTCTTTCATACTCCAAATGTTCATTTAATCACAGAGCACATTGAAGAATGTGTATGATTAAATATTTCTTTTTTCTTGATACCCTATAACGACCCGCAAGTCAATGGTATTGGAAAATACAATTTTTGGGACCATATTTTCGTAAGCTAATTTCGTAATTATTTTAATAAAATATTTACGAATTAATTATATAGGTGAATTGAATCTTGTATAGATAATTTTGTCGAATTAGTGATTAATTAATGTTCGGGACTAAATTGTAAAGTCCAATCCCTATAGATTTTTATTTAGTAAAAGGATCAAGGACTTAAATTGTAATTAACCAAATGTCTAAAATAGCAATTAGACTAGTTATTATATAGTGGACGGCATAAGCATGTGTTTATTAAACAAATTAAATTATGCATTATAAGTTAATATAAAGTTAATTACCTAATTAAGTTAACTGATTATATACATTAGTTTTAGTGGATAAAAAAATATATATTCATCATCTTGTTCATCTTTCACCCGAAATAAAAGAAAGAAAACCTAGAAAAACATTTGAAGCAGCCTTGCAATCTAGTCTCTCTTTCTTTTCTTTTCTTTGCTTTTTTTTTCTTTTTCAATTTGTATGTTTTTGAGGTCATGGGAGCTTGAATTGGTTAGTTCATGTATAAACTTTTTAAACTTTTAAAATCTTAGAAAGTTACCATTGATGATTTCTTAAAGTTTTAGGTGTCATATTGATAGATTCTAAGTTTAGGTGTGAAAAAGGACCAAATTGTAAAGTTAATTGATAGTTTCTTATATTTGAGACTAAACTGAATAAAATGTAAAATTGAATGTAGAAATAAGTAATAGGAGGTCCCTAATGGACAATAGTGAAACCAGATTTTAAATTGGAGTTGTAAATTGAAAGTTATGTTAGTCCTGGTTTTAGGGACTAAATTGAATAAAATGAAAAATTGTATAAAATGACAATTGGTTGTGAATTTGGATGGATATTGATATTATTGTATGTTTATGTTAATCCGTAGCTAACATTGACCTGGATTCCTTGAGAGGGAAAGGAAAAGCTAAAACCGTCGACGAATAGCTTAAAGTTTCCGGTTTGTATTTCTACAATTCGAATTGCTTAAATTGTTGCATAATTGCATTACATAGCATGGTAGGATATTGAGGCAAGTTGAAATCAATTAGTCGATTTGAATTGGCATGAAAATGTTTGATTTTTGAGATGGAGAACTAAATTGAATAAAATTAAAAATAGAGTAAATTGATGAAAATATGAAATTGATTTTGCATTGGATTGATTCATGATATTCTACATAAGGAATGACTATTTGGTTGATGAATTGAATATGATGAATTGTGAAATTGAATTATATTCAAAATTGAATGGTTGTTACCTATTAACTGTTCGGGTAGAATCAGATATAATCGACATGTCATAGGATAGATCTAGTATGGGTTACTTCGGCTATGTGTCAATGATTTGACTATCAACATCAACCTCGTAGTAATATCTGAACACAAAGTCATTCTCACCCAGATCTGTGATTATTACTCATCTTATTGAGTGCCAAACATTTGCCATGGTGTTCCTCATCGAATCAAAATGAACAATATTAGCCACGAGGAAGCACCCTACCAAGCAATATTCATAAGATGTCAAGATCAACTCTTCTCCTAGATTTAGGGGTGAGCAAAACTCGATTCAACTCTAAAAAATTGAAAAAATTTCGAATTTCAAGTTAAACGAATCGAGTTATTCGAGTTAATCGAGTTATTCGAATCAACTCGAATTTTTTTCGATTTTCGAGTTCGGATCGAGTTGAGTTTTTCGAATTCGAATAATTCGAATATCAAATTATAATATTTTACATTTTTACCCCAAACTCCCAAACCTTTTTACTTTTCCCTCAAAACATTTACTCCCTCCCACTTTCCCCCCAAAACTTTTACTCCCCTCCCCTCCCAACCCCCCAATCTACCCAAAATCCATTTCCCACCAAAATTTTACTCTCCATTTATTTTTTCTCAAAATTTTACTCCCAAAAACCCTCAAAACCTTTTATTTTCCCCCAAAATTTTTACTCCCTCCCATTTTTCCCCTAAATCTTTTATTCCCTTCCCATCCCACCTCCCATTTATCCCAAACCCTCCCCCCTCCAATTTTTTTTTAATATTTTCCCTCCAAAATTTTACTCCCCCCTATTTACTTTCCCTCAAACTTTTATTCCTCAAAACTTTTTATTTTTCCCTAAACTTTTACTTCTCACCCTTTACTCTCAAATAAAAATCAAAATTATCCAAAAACAATCACTAAACATAAATAGTAATAATTTTATTTATATCTACTATTTATATTATTAAATTAAATTTCACATTTTATATTATTTATATTATTGAATTGTTTAGTCATATTGAATATTTATATTAAAATTGAATTATTAATTATACCATAAAATATTCGTGTTAAAATTTTATATTGGTATTAATTTCACATTTTATTTTTAAAATAACTTTTATTAAAAATGATATTTTTACATTTAATATATTTTTAATTCTAAAATACATAGTAACAAGAATCAAGATAATTGAAACAACTAAGCAAGCAAAGAAGCTAATCAATATATACAAAATTAATAAATAAATTATGAAGTGATGAAAGTTAATAAAAATTTTGATTAATGTGGACAAATTTTATTACGATGGGTGACAATGGTTACAAGGACCCAAAATTATTTTTTTAAATTTAACTCGAACAAATATATTCGATTCGATTCGAATTCCATCTCACTCGACTCGATTCGAGAAAACTTCAAATAAAGTTAGGATGATAAAATGAGATTTGAAAACTCGATTAACTCGAAAATTTTCGATTCGATTTGATTCGATTCAATCGAATGCTCACCCCTACCTAGATTAATTTGCCACATTTCATCCTCACCATCCTCAATAGTTAGATTCACAAGGTTGTTCTCAATAAGAATTGAGAAAACGATTAGAAACAAGATTTAGAAAATCGAAAGAAGAAAGGGAAAACAAGAAAGGGAAAAGAGGGAAATAAAAAGGAAAAAGAATGTGTTACATGGCTAGAAAAAAATTACTACAAAAGCATACAAAAAAATAACTTTTTTGGTACAAGATAAATAAGATAAAGTTGTTTTTTTGTCCATGTCAGTCTAAAACTTGACCTTTTCGAAATCTGGTCCATGAATATGGATGATTTAACACTCCTAAATTGTATAACATCATCACTTGAAAATTTAAAAATTATAATTTTAATAATTTTAACATTTCATATAATATTTAAAATTTTAAATATGACACGATGTAATATTAAACTATCATGTCATCATTATTAAATGAATTCATATTGAAAAATTAATTTAAAAGGAGTTATTTTAAGATTTAGTGAAAGAAAAAAACTAAATAGATTTTTTTTGGGTTAACATGCAATTTTGTCATTTGTAGATACTCTAATTTGTCACTATATTTTTTGTAATTGATTTTAAAATATAGATAAATTTATCATTTTACTTTTATGTAATTGAATTCTATAATAAAATATTAATTCTAATTGAAAATTTCCTTTAAACTTTTATGTTTTTAATTAAATTTACAATCAACATTGACTTTGGATGATTTCAAGACATTAAAAAAGATTTTTGGATATTTTATTTTAATAATTAATTATATTTTAATGTATAAAACTTTTTAATATTTAAGAAATTAACATAAAATTTTTATTTTATGCAAGAATTTCTTGATAAATTTAAATTTAAATAAAAATAAAAAATTAGTTTTATTTATAAAATAAAATAATTATTTTAAATGTTTTTATTTACTAATTTATTGTTTTAATTATTAAAAGGAAATTTTGAAAATATATTATATTATATTAATTTCTTTTCAGTTTTTTCTAAATTAAATTTCAAGTAAAAATTAATTAAAAATCAAAATATAGTGGTAAAATCGAATAAGCAAAAATTTAATGGTAAAATTCGATATCAAGTTAAAGTAATGTGATAAATTTATCTTTAATCTAAAAATACAATGATAGACATAAACTAAAATAAAATATGGGGTGTCACCTTGGAAAAATAAATATAGTTGGAAGTTTAGGGGATTGAAACAACAACTATTCAATTGCATAATTTTAATTAATTCTGTTTTTAGAAAATTACAAAAAAAAAAGTTCCATGTTGATTATTTAAACAGGTATTCATCATTCGCATCTAATTGGGGAAGATCTTTTCCTCTCTCTTCCTTACGATAATTTTGATAGTACGAGTGAGGACGGTGCGCTCTCATGCATCGATGCGTGGGAAAGAAGCAAAAGTGGTGTGGTGGCACATGTGGCTCACACGTGTGGATTACGATGACAGGGTCTTGGTTGGAGGGTCGACTAAGGATGGGTATTTCAGTGGCGGGGGCGATGAGATTTTAGTGACTTTGATACCATGTTAATTTGAGAAGAAAGGAAGAGAAGAAAAGGAGAGTGGTTGTTACCCATGGTTGCTACCGCGAGAGGAAAATAAAGGAAGAAAAGAAGAGAAAACAAAAAAAGAAGAGAAAAGGAGAAAATTAGAACATATTTTTCATTACTTTACCCTCAAACTTAGAAAAATATATATATATAAGAGAAACTATACATAAAAGGAAAGATAATATACTAATTTCCTAAATTTTAGCCTATTATAATCCTAAATCGATGTCTAAGATTTATACATTTCTTAACAAAAAAACCATATAGTTTGATGTATATGTCTTATTATTGATGTTGTCGTTGTTGTTATTGTATGGTTAAATTTTCAAAGGTAGTAGTGATTTAGTGAAATTGAGTTCGATCTTGTATAGATACTTTTCAACAATGGAAAAGAGAAGGGATTGAGGAAATTGATTGTTTTAACAAAGGAAAATAAGAAATTAAATTGTTCTCTATTGGACCTCCTACTTCCATTCATCTTGTTAGACATTATATAATCCTCTTTTCTAATTGTTATTGAGTGAGCTTAATGGAATTAAAATTTCAATTGTTACTCCTTGAATTGTTTCGTGATAATTAGGTCGTATCAATGCAGTTAGTTAGTTGTTTGTTTGTAATATTGAATTATAAAATAAATTTTGTAATATTAAATTGAACTTGTAACCTATGTTAATGTGCAAATATTGCTTAGTAAAACTTTTTCTTGAATTAATCTAGAAGGTGTACCTTCTACAAAGATGCAAAAGAAAGGTTCTTTTATTTTTATTGATTGCCATTCAATTCCATACCAAGAAAGATTTATGCAGTTCATTATTATTATTAAATAAGAAATCGTCATTGTTGGTGATTCATGGTTTTATTATCATGGCAATATTTCATCTAAATGATTGGGGAAGGTAACATATTTGCATTGCTCTATTTTTTTTTGGGTACACATTGAAGTAGTTTGGTCATTTAACATCAGAGTTATGACACTTTTTTTTGTAGTTGTGAGTTTTGAATTCAATAATTGGTCATTTGACCGCGCCCTGGCGTGCATGCACCGACTTTATGAATCAACACAACTACAAATAATAATCTAGCAGTGTATTGCAAGTGTGACAAGTCGAATTGTAATATTTATGGTGTTACAATGGAACATCCGAGTATTCCAAAGACAAAGGAACACCCGAGTATTCCAATGATCGAACCCAAGAGAGTTCGGGGATAAAGTGATTCCTAAACAACAAGCATGCAAATAGAAAGTCCAACTAACTACTTGCTAAGTATTCTATTACAACAATTCATGATCAAGGGTAAATTACACTAATCGACTACCTAACACTAAGAACGACCAAATTGTAAAATAATCAAAATCAAGCAATTAACAATTCAATAAATAAAAACGATTGACTAACTTCTATGTTACTGATTAGTCTTGGGATTGAAGATTTAAAAGGCTTAAACTTCTAATTGGCTCAATTTTACCTCTCGGTCTCCATTTTACCAAATTAGACGATTTAATCTAATTTATCTCTCGACCTCATCAAACTAACTCAGGACAACCAAATTGGTGCTCAATAGGATCTTCTCTCAATCTCACCTATCTAAATATTCACCTAGAGGCATAAATTCTAAAATTTGAAGTTTATTTGATTTAATCCAATTTTTACAATTTAATCTCTGTACCAAAAATTAACAAAGCAACATTTCCATCAACCAACCATCATAGATTTAGTTACCTAACATCATTTTCATACAAACAACAACCTAACACATATTCAAAATATACATTAAAATAAGTACAAAAATAGGGTTAACAAAGCTTAGAGATTTCTTGGCAGTTGCTTGAAGAAGATGATTGTAATAGTAATGGAGGTGACAAATGTCAACTACTAAACCCTAATAATGGTGAAAAAGACTAACTACTAACAACCAAAACTAGAAAAAGCTAAGAACTAAACCTTAATAATGGTGAAGAAGATTAACTACTAAGCCTAAAAGATGAAAGAAAGTAAAGACAAAGTTGACTCTTTTAATCTTCAACAAAATGTGACTTTTAACATCTGATTACAGTCCAAAAAATTTGACAAGAATACCCTTAAAAGCTATGTTTTAATTGGAGATGGTGTTGGACAAAAGACTACCCTTACAACTATTTTCTCCCCGTCAGACAACAATATTTTGACACCCTAGATAGTAGTGCACTTATGGATCTCGGGGGTCTCGGTGTCGTGACATCACTGGACTTGGCCTTAATTTTTTCACTTCAACACCTTCAGGGATATCGTAATTTTGGAGGCTCAGTATCGCGATATTGGCTCGGTATTGCGATTCCCATGACAATAAGTTACGTGTTGATTTTACATTGAAGTTTTGTATCCTCAAGGTGAAAGGACTTGGTGTTGCGACTTTCATAGCATTAGTGTCACAACTCCCACCCTGAATGATGTTTTTCTCGAGTTTGGACCATTATTGTCTCCCATCACCAACTTAATCATATCGTTAAGTTCCCTATGATATCATTTGACCAATTTGAGTCTCAAAAGGGACAAAACTAAGCAAAAACATTTATTAGTGATTAAATCTAAAAATAAACAAAAAACATAGAAAAAAAAAGACATTTAATTTGTTTGAGAATAGCTCTTTGAGTGTAGTGGAGAGTCTAATTTGACGTATCAAATTATGACAGATCATCATTGATATTTTCTCATCCAATATTACTTTTTGATTCTTAGGTAAAGCTTGCTAGCCATAAGAGTTGCACTCAAATAAATTCTTAAACCTCCTTAACCTTGATGTATGCAGGTGTCTAAATTCTAGCTACTGATAAAAATTTCTCTGTTCTTTATTGGTATGTCTTTTGGCAACTAAGTCTATGTTGTTTGTACTTGGGGTGCAAATATTTGCTTAAAATTTCCTTTATACTTGTAGGGTCACCCCTTGTACTCAATATTTGAGGTGTCTTGTACATGTGTGCTACGGGAGTAAAAGAGTTAGAAGCTACATTGTATAGATTTTCATGGGGTTAATTTTTCTTGAGTTTTAAGGTTTTGTAGTGAATAGAAAAGGTAGTTTTTCCCCTAAAGGTGAATGATATTTAATGGATGGTTTACAACGTCAATTTTCTTTCAGTGATGCTCTATGTTAATATTTCAAAAGTAACTTTATTTTCAGCTAAAATTGAACTCCTAGAATTGTCATTCCGATGCATACACTTGCTTGTTGATTCCTCCTTAGTTATCAGTTGAAAACGAACTTGATCAAATATTATTAGATATATGTTATTTTAAAAAATATATATACTTTTTAAGTACTTTATGTCTGCTACCCTCGTACGCTATTGTGTGTCTTCTCTGGCACGGTTTTAGTTCTTTTTTATTTTTATGTGGCGGCGGTTGTTTTGGCAATTGGATTTTTCTTCAATTTCTTTCTCCAACGTGTGAAATTTAATTAGCCTTCATAAAAGTTGAATTTGCTGGTTTAACTCTTAATGAATAAGAAGAAAAGGTCTTACAAATACCACATTTTCCAATTCTAGAAAAGGAAGAGGGGGATTTTATCTAGTGGGATGCTTTCTAACAGCTAGTGTTATTCACTTTTTCACTATGAAAAGCACCATGGCGAATTGGTGGCATCTGGTCAGAGGTGTTCAAATTCTGGATCTAGGGGACAGAAGATTTCTATTTCAGTTTTTTTAAAGTATGGATATAGAGAGGGTTTTGAAGGGCTTTTCATGAAATTTCAATAACCACGTGTTGATATCACATACGTTGCAGTGGGGGGAAGACCCGTTAAGAATCCCTTTAATTTTGACGCCTTTTTGGGTTCAGATCCATAATGTTCTTGCAGGTTTCTTTTCAGAGGCTTTGGCAAAGCAATTAGGTGATTTCATAGGTACGTTCTTGGAGTATGATGGTGCTAATATGGGGAAGGGATACCGAAATTTTTTACGAGTCAGAATTCAATTGGACGTAAGATACCCTTTAAAGAGGAAAAAATAGATTATGTTTTATGGAAACCGGTCATATTTTAGATTCAAATATGAAATGTTAACACTTTTTTTTTCTATTGTGGTCGTTTGGGTCATAGTGACTCCTTCTTTGAGGCAAAAATGGCATTAAGAGTAGAGATTACTAAAATGGGATGGGATCTTTCATTAAAAGCATAATTTAGAAGAGCCCGAGCACAAAGCAATGTCTGGTTACGTGAGGAAGAAGAGGGAACAAGGGGAGTATATCCTGATGGAAATCGAACACCTAAAAGTAGAACATGGGGTACAACAAATAATTCTGGAAGTAAGTTTCTTATTGATCCCATTTTAGGATTTAACTTGGAAGGGAATTCGCTTACCAATTCTAAAAGGGGGAAATCAACCAATAGTTAAAAATCAATTTGTAATGGATCATGATGCTGAAGAAGAGGTTCTAATAGGAGAAGAGGAGAAAAAATAACAAAGAGGAGAAACTGAAGAATATATAGTTGGTGAGGATTCCAATAGTTTGGCTATAAGGGATAGGAGAATGGTGAACAACAATTTTTTATTATCGACGGCTGCCAAAAGGCAAGCCAACCGAGAATAATAAAAATCTTAAGTTAGAATGTCCGTGGTTTGGGGAATCCACGGATGGTGCTAATATTTCGGCATTCGCTGAAGGTATATAATCCCCAGATAGTCTTCTTCATGGAGACAAAAATTAATAGGAATCATATGGAAAGAATACGAAGGAGTTATGGTTTTCATAATGGTTTTAATGTAGAATCGATTGGCTCTAGAGGAGGGTCATGTTTGGCATGGCGTTATAATGTTACTATCATACTTCAAAGTTTCTCAAAAAGGCATATTGATGCGGTGATCGAAAATACTGATGAAGGTAACAAGTGGAGATATATTGGGTTTTATAACTCCTTATATGCAGGATAGGAATGAATCGTGGGATCTTTTGAGAAATTTTAGTAATGCTGAGGACCTTTCATGGTTAGTTTGTGGGGATTGTCATGAAATTATGTATGACTATGAAAAAAAAAGCTTACTTTGAGAGGAGAAATGGATGCATTTCGCACTATGTTGGCAGATTGTCACCTATTGGATATGGGCTATACTAGAAACTGGTTTTCTTGGGAAAGAGGGAATTTTCTGGAAACGAATATTCAAGAATGTTTGGATAGGGGAGTGGCTAACGAGGATTGGATGTCTATATTTCCTGAAGCTATAATTCAACATATTCCGTATTCTTTTTCGGATCATTGTCCACTGCTTATCACTACGAAAAGAAAAGATAATGAACGGCCTGAAAGAAGTTTCAAGTTCGAAGCTTGGTGGGTGTTAGAGGATTCGTTTGTTGAGGAGGTACGATGTATTTGGGATAATTCATCAGGAGATTTGTTGCAAAAGTTGGAAAGGGTAAGAAAAGGTTTGGATAGATGGGCTAGTCGAATTCGGCGAAGTAGAAAAGTAAAAAAGGAGGTGTTAACTTCTAGATTGATAGAATTGATGGAATCTGAAAGGGATGATAAAAATTTGGCAGAACTCAGTGATATGAAAATTCAACTTAATTTTGAGATTGGGAAAGATGAACGATATTGGAAACAGAGGGCGCGAGTGAATTGGTTACAATTTGGGAATAGAAATACTGCTTTCTTCATAAACAAGTGACACAACAACCAAAAAGGAATTTCATCCGCAAAATGCAATTTGATGATGGTAGGGAAACGGAAGAAGTTCGAGAAATAGAAGTAATTACTAGATCTTATTTTCAAAATCTATTTTTAGCTGGGAGGAGGGGAAATTATGAACATCTTTTGACATGAATTGATTGTTGTGTATTTGATAAGGATAATTCTCGGCTGACGGCGAGATACACAAAGGAGGAGATCCGATAGGCATTATCCTAATTGGGTCCAACAAAAGCGCTAGGGGAAGATGGCTTTCCGGCTTTATTCTACCAAAAATGTTCGTCAATTATTGGGGAAGATGTTACATCCTTTTGTCTACAACTACTAAATGGAGGTATGTATATTAGTTTGATTAATAAAACTAATATTGTACTAATTCAAAAAATTTCCAAACCCTTCAAGTATTACTCATTTTTGACCTATTAGCTTATGTAATGTGCTTTATAAATAGATGGCTAAGGTCATTGCAAATTGTCTTCGGGTAGTGGTAGATAAATGTATTGATCTAGCACAGAGTGCTTTTGTACCGGGGAGGTTGATTTCAGATAATGTTTTGCAGGCTTATGAAATATTACATATCTTAAAATAGAAAAAGATGGAGAAAAAATGATATATGGCGGTAAAATTGGACATGAGTAAAGTGTATGATAGAGTCGAATAGAATTTCGTTGTAGAGATTATGAAGCGAATGGGTTTTGATCCAGGATGGTTTGATTCTTTAATGAAATGTGCATCTATAGTTTCGTATTCGATGATCTTTAATGGCCATATTGGAGAAAATTTTCGTCCTACTAGGGGACTAAAGTAGGTTGACCCTTTGAGTCCATTCCTATTCTTAATTTGTGGGGAAGGTCTTTCTAGTCTTATGCGGCTTGCTATGAAGGGAAACATACTTAGAGGAGTTAAGGCAAGTAGAAGTGATCTGCAGGTTCCTCATATATTGTTCACAGATGATTGTATTTTGTTTGGGGAGGCTACAGAAAGAGGAGCTCATTCATTAAAACATATTTTGCTTGAATATGAGAATTGTTCCAGTCAGTGCGTTAACTATGACAAATCTACTGTATTTTTTATTACTAATACGCAGGAGGGGGACATGACAGTAATTTCTAGGGTTCTTGGTGTGCATAGCTCAAATAACTCGGAACAATATCTTGGTCTTCCCAACATGGTGGGTAGAAGTAATAAAATGTCATTTCAAATGTTGAATGATAGAATTAAGCAACAGATTGATAGTTGGAATGTAAACACCTCTTCCAATGAGGAAAAAATGTGTTCATAAAAGCTATTCTTCAAGCTATTCCAACTTATACTATGGCTTGTTTCTTACTCCCTAAGTCTTTATGTGCTGAATTGGAAGGTATAATTGCAAAATTCTGGTGGCAGAAAAGTTGAGATTAAAAAGGTATTCATTGGTGTGCTCGGAAGGATTTATGTTCTTGAAAGAATATTGTGGTTTAGGTTTCCGAAATCTCGATAAATTTAATATCACGTTATTAGCTAAACAACACCGGCGTCTTGTTAATTTTCTTAATTCTTTGCTAGGTCGTGTTTTAAAAGCAAAATATTATCCAAATTTGGATTATATCAACGCTCAGTTAGGGAATTTACCTTCGCTTACCTGGAAGAGTGTCTAGGCAGCAAAAAGAATCTTGGAGAAAGGTCTATGTTGGAGGGTTGGCACGGGGGATCGAATCTCTGTTTGGGGTAATTTATGGATATCGAGAGTAGATACAGACATATTGCAAAATGAAGCCAATAATGAAAATATCAAGTTAGTATTGGATTTGATTGATGCCACTAATAGAACTTGGAATACATATATAATTGTTAGTAGCTTTTATGCGAATATTGCAAAGAAAATTTTACAGATCCCTTTGGCGGAGACAGTTTACGATGACTTCCAAGTGTGGAGAGGGGAACTGTTAAGAGATTTCTCAGTTAGAAGTGCCTACAAACTATTACATGAGGCTAATTTGGGTCCTAGTAATAATTTTATATAGACTTTTACAGGAAATTATGGAATTTACATCTTCCTTCTAAAGTTAAAATTACAGTTTGGAGAATCTCCTCGAATCTTCTTCTAAAGAAATTCCAAACTACAGACCCCGACTACTCGGTTATTGGGGCACTCATCCGAGACATTCAAAGCAAAAAGTTTTATTTTCAAGAAATCGATTTTCATTTTATCCTTAAAGCAGAGAACGAATATGCCCATTTTCTTACACAAGAAGCACTGAAAAATGGTGAATGACTGATACGAGAGAAAATCCGAATAGAGAATAGAGAAAGATTTGAAAGAGAAAAGAGAAAGACTGAGAGAATTGTTTGATGAGTAATTCCTTGAAAATCTCATGCAAAACATGCAGATTTAAATAGGTTACAAATAAAATGACGTGGACTATTCTGTTATAACAAAAATGCTCCGTATCACTAATCTTAAAACTCCCTGTTTTGACTTTGGCTGTGAAAATTCTTCTGCTAGTATTTCAGCTCATAACAATACTCCCTTCCCCGAAAACAGCCTTGTCCTCAAGGCTGAAAATTTGGAAATTTAACTTGTATTGTCGTGAAAGATTCCCATGTCGCATCTTCCGGAAATGAGTTGGCCCACTCCACTGAAACTTCCGTCGCTGCTTGACTGTCTTTCTTAACTATCCTCCTGTCAATAATTCGAACTGGTTCTTTTGGCAAGACTCCATGATCATCCACCAATGGCCAATGAGTTTGGGTTGGATTTGCTCCCACATGCCTTTTCAGTTGAGAAACATGAAATGTAGGGTGAATCTGGGAGTGTTGCGGAAGTTGTAAAGTATAAGCCACTTCCCCTACTTTCTTAATCACAGGAAAATGGTCGTAGTACTTTGGGGACAGCTTCTGGTTGGAAACCTTCCGAATGGTCTGCTATCTATACGGCTGCAAGCGCAAGTAAACCATGTCACCCACCTTAAAACTCCTCTCCGAACGGTACTTATCTTTTATTTGCTTCATAAGGGACTGAGCCTTCTTGAGACAAATTTGGAGTGGTTTCCGAGCAGCTTCCCTAGCTTGTAAACTACGATCCACGGCATCCACGAAAGAAGCACCCGCCAAATAAGGCATGTGTGTGGGTGGAGGTTGTCCATACAAGGCTTCATATGGTGTGAGTTGAATAAAGGAGTGATAGGAGGAGTTGTACCACCACTCCGCTAGAGGTAGCCATTGGGACCAATGCGTAGGCACCTCAAATAGTTTTCCAAGTAGTAGTTAAGGACCTCAGTCTGTCCATCCGTCTGCGGGTGATAGGCTGTTGATAGTAACAATTTAGTACTTGATTTCCTAAACAACTCCTGCCAGAAGCTGCTAATGAAAATTCTATCCCTGTATGAGATTATAGATTCGGGCATGCCATGCAACTTGTAAACCTGTGTCAAGTATTCCTGGGCCATGTCCCTAGCAGTGAATGGATGACTTAAAGCTAGGAAATGACCATATTTGGTCAGGTGATCAACCACGACCAGTATAACATTCTTTTTATTTAATACAGGTAAACCTTCAATAAAGTCCATGCTAATTACAGGCCAAGCCCTGTTAGGTATTGGAAGAGGCTGTAGAAGTCCAGGAGAAGCTACTGATTCACCTTTGCATCTCTGGCAAGCTTCGCATTCGCGAATCCATCTCTTAACATCTGTAGTAAGGCCCATCTAATAAAGCTGACTCGAGAGCCGTTTCCTTGTGACATGCACTCCTAAATGACCCCCGATTGCACTGGCATGGAAGTGAAGAAATAGCTCTCGACGCAGTTGAGGAACCTTGCCCACCACAATTTTCACACCCCTTTAAAGATAGCACCATGAAGTCAGTTGTGAACTTATGGTCTTGCACCTCCCACGTAACCCCTTTACATAGCCCCCTAGTAAACAGGCTACTTCCATTCGCTATGGAGACTCTCAGCTGCTCTTGTTGCACCACTGGCCAATACAATCTATTGACCAGTTTCAAATCAACAAAATTATGTGTGCTCCTTGAATCAACCAAGATGATAACCACATTAGTCCCCACTGTAGCTACCATTCTCTTGGTATTATGTCCCTACAACCCCGTCAGAGCGTTCAACGAGATTGTAGGTGATCTAATCCTTTCCTCCCCATTCTCGCTTGCTTCTAACTTGTCAAAAAATTCTTGAAATTCCTCATTCTCACCATCAGAGTGAGGTTCCATTAGAACCTGATACAATTGGGATTTCATGCATTTATGTCCCGCATGATATTTAACCCCGCACCAAAAACAAAGCCCTTTCTGTTTCCTTTCGGCCATCAAAGCTGGAGATATGCTCTTGGACCCTGAGTTGTTGGATGAGACCTTAGTAGCGGACTGGCCACTCGCTACAGATTTCGTGGGAAAAGAAGAATGTTTTGATACTATAGAAGCATTACTAAAAGTTTTAGGGGAAGTAACACCAAGAGTTGTAGACCCTTTCCTCGAATTCGAAACGAGAACTTTAATTTTTTTAGCTAACTGGAAAGCTTCCATTAGTGTTGATGGGGCGAATAGATCCAAGTAATGACCTATTTCAGCTTTCAAATTCCCCAGAAAAATGCTAAGAGCATATGATTCAGGCAATTATAGTTGATTAAGTAACCCTACAAAAAGATCTTGAAATTGCTCAACAGTACCTTATTGTTTGAGGTTGACCAGTTCCCTCATGGGATCCCCAAATGTCCCACAACTAAAACGATCCTGAAGGCTCTTTATATATGCCGGCCAAGATAGCATGTGCAAACCTCCATGACGCTGAGAATAGAAATGATGCAATTCCAAAGCTCAGCCCTCCAAGTGCAACATTACAAGGCGAACCTTATAAGAATCAGGGGTACCTTCCGCTTCGAAGTATTGCTCCAACTTGGTCCACCATCCCCGAAAATCGGTGCCGTCGAACTTGGGACATTCCAAATGGCTAAGTGTAGCAGAAGCTCCTAAAACAAACGAAGAATTCTTCATCCGTAAATTACCTCCATCAGAAACCAAATGATCCGCTTGCATCTGGGGTATCTCGGTATTCTTGGGTAAGAACCCAAAAGGAGCTCCCAAAACTCCCTTCCCTTTGTCCTGTGGAACATTTGCCGATGAACTAGCCGGTGGTGGTCCAAAATACTGACTCAACAAAGCTTGAAGATCAGCCCTGAACTCGGTTTTGAAATCCTGCAGTCGGTTTTCCATTTTGGTCTCCAATTGCACGATTTCCTCTTGAATTTTTGAAATCTCTTGCTGCATACTGCCCACCTCCTTTTGCAACCTTGTCGATACATCGCCGCCGACCATCAGAGGAATCGTGAAAGCTCTGATACCCTTGATACGAGAGAAAATCCGAATAGAGAATAGAGAAAGATTTGAAAGAGAAAAGAGAAAGACTGAGAGAATTGTTTGATGAGTAATTCCTTGAATATCTCATGCAAAACATGCAGATTTAAAGAGGTTACAAATAAAATGACGTAGACTATTCTGTTATAACAAAAACGCTCCGTATCACTAATCTTAAAACTCCCCGTTTTGACTTTGGCTGTGAAAATTCTTCTGCTAGCATTTCAGCTCATAACAAGGACATTACCTACCGGGGGTGGTTCCAGGCCATGTTCATCGTGAACGAGAGAACCGACAGCTGAGATAACCAAACTGAAAAGATTAAAGAAGGCTTCAAAGAAAATTGATAGCAGAAGAGTAAAAATCTTTTGGAAACTGCTATCATTAAAGCTGGGACGGTGATGTGAAGAGACAATGTATTGTGATGTCCAGCTGTTGTGATTGACTTGACTAGGATTAGGTTTCCTTTTTTTAAATTGTTTTAATTTTGTTTGTTATGGGCCATTCCTGTTTGGGTTTGTACTGTTGTTTTGTTTTTTTAGTTTTTGTTGGATGTTTCTTTTTGGTTTAAGCCCAATACGGCTGAAAAACTTCTTTTGTTTTGATCTGGTTTAATTTGTTATAAAAAGTCCAGTTGATTTTCAAATATATATATATACTTTTTTATTAGATATGAGCATGCGAGGGGTGAAACCATGTGTGGTAACGAGAATCTGGATTTGTTCATGGTGTAGTTTGGACAAGATTCGTAACTGAAATAGTACTCTTCCTCAAGAGATACTCTTCCTAAGGAGTCCGAATTGAAGTACAACTTTGGTATATTCATTAAATAAAATTTAAATACCTTTATAATCTTGTAGTTGAAATACAAATATGTGAAGCCATTGTACATTACTGTACTTTAGTTGCCAATTGTTTACATCGTTCTTGGGTTTACTTTTCATATTCCCATAGCATTACCAAATACTCTAGGAGTTATTCTGTACTTTTTGTTTCTCATGCTATATGACATTTGATGAAAATGGCTAACTGCCTCTGGAAAGGAGTGGAGAACATGATCTTATTGGAGCATCAAATAAAATTTTCATATCAAGC
Organism: Gossypium raimondii; assembly: GCF_025698545.1. Classification (NCBI taxonomy): domain Eukaryota; kingdom Viridiplantae; phylum Streptophyta; class Magnoliopsida; order Malvales; family Malvaceae; genus Gossypium; species Gossypium raimondii. The sequence goes on along the minus strand of NC_068576.1, from coordinate 2,093,332 downwards.
TTGGAGGTTAAGTGTTCTTTCATTCTGGTAGCATATAGCCTGTTTGATTTAATGTTGTTGTGCTTGGGATCCTTGATTCTTAAGATTATGTTTACTTTGTGAGTCAGAGTATAGACCAATTGGTTGCTCTTTAGTCTTTTACGAATTAGCTTAAGCTTATATAGGTTCTAATGGTTCACCAATAGGTTAACTTCTTCATTCTGTATTTTTAAGTTTTATTTTTTAAAATCATTTCAATAACAGAAATGTAGCTTTCATAAGGGTTTCTGTACTTGCAAACCAAGTTTTTATTTTAAAAAAATTAGTCTGCAATAAAATGCTTTGCGCTCAATTAGTGTCTTAATGATTTGTTGTATGACTTAAATGCATACGTATTACATGGTTGCTGTGGTTCAATAGAAAAAATTAGTTCTTGCCGATAAAGATCATTGGACAAGTCTGGTAGCTAAAACATGTCCGCATCACCTCAATACTTTGTGCACTATTCTTTATTTTTGGTTGGAACCAGCCAGTAACAATGACTAATCCTTTCGTCGTAGGTGCTTTCTAAAGAGGTAAACAGTTGATCATAAAATGTGTTCCATTTCTAAGGGTCAGGATTGAACCCCCAACCTCATAGTTAATGAATAAAATGAACAACCACCACATCACACCTCATAGTTATTGTTGTGATAGCCAATGTGATTTATTACTAGATGCAATGTGAATCCTAAGATTACAAAAGTAGATTACCGACTTTATTTATAGCTCTGAAGGGGGTACCAACCTGACATCCATCCTTCCAACAAGCCCCCTTCTAGAATTTATTGCTGCATGTCTGTTTTTTAACACACATTGAATTCAGGAGAAGAGTGCCTGTACCTTTAAAAAACATTGAAAAATTCTAGGGTTTGCCACTTCTGCATTGAGCATGAGAATGTCTTTACCTGGCTGCTGGGAATTAATTATACTATTATTTATATGGAGTTTTGAATGTCTTGAATAGCCACATTTCCTTTAGATCCTATTCCTCTGAGGATATTATGATGCTAGGATATGCTAGCTGTATGGTTAAAACTTCTTTCCCAGCCTCCCATGATCAATATATTTTTCTTATGCTGCTGGATTATGATAAGCAGTTCTTATTATGCTATGTTTGATGTATGCAAGAATGTCTTCAGTTGACTACAATATTCTTTCACATACTCTGTAATTATATCAATTTGTCATGACATTTATTACTAAGAAATATTTGATTTCATATACGTTTTGATTTTGTCTAATATAATCAATACAATTACTGATGAAGATGAAACTGTTATATACCCTTTGTAGTTAATCTTGTGTCATTCAGAGAGTTGATGGAAGTATAGGTATTGAGCAGTAAAGGAGCACATGGCTAAATGGTGACTATACCTAAGGTTGTCTGCCAACAAAATCTTGGCCGGCCTAAGTAACTAAAGCAAATTTTTAGTAACGTGAATCACTTAAGTCCTTGCTCATCGTGAAATAAAGTTGCTTGTTATCCTGTTAGGTACCCTGTTAATTATGCATACTGAGTTATCAGTTCATTTGATTCCACCCCCCCCCCCCTTTTATTTTCAGTTTTTATGTTTTTCTTTCATCATGGATGGGAGTTATTTAGAAGAAAAAAGTAAGACCAATCTAGTACTTTCTTTATTCAATAACAAAGAGGACTAAAGTTGCAATTTGCACTCGGTAAGGAAGTCTCGTTGAACACAAAAGTTCACCAGGCAGCTGAGTAACATCAGACACAAACAATGCATTCTAATAATTATGTGAAGTCACATCAGATAACTTGTTTCTCTGTTCATTTTACAGCATTTCTAAAGTGTTTTTCTTTTTCATTAAACATTTCATATGAAATCTTCTTCTTCTTTATTTTTTTTATGCTGAATATACTTTATCTCATAGCTCGAATATGAAAACTCACTGGTAGAAGCTTTTGCTCTAACCATAGCCCAAGTTGTTGATCGGGTAGTGATGACGTCCATCCATAGTTGTCTGACCAGTTTTCTAATGCAGCTGTAATCTGTTTTTTTTTTTTTTTAAGAATTTATTTTAGATTGATATTGAAATAGTTTGCTTTCTGGTTTTGTTTGCTGTAGTTTTTTAAACAGTATTGAGTGGAAGACTTACCCCAACTTCATTGATTTTGCTGGTGCATTATTCTTAGGAGGTTGGGGCTGGCTTAACTGCAGACGAACAGGTGCGTGCAAATCATATCCATTGTTGAATGTATAATTTGAGTGGGAGATTCTGCTAGCTTCATTTGCTTCTCTTGTTCCATAAATCTGAAACCCAACACTTGTGCTGTTTAGAGTATCAGGAGGAAAACTTTTCATTTGGTTAAATTTCAAGAGCATTGTACTGGCCTGGTGGTAAACTTCCATTTTATTAAGAAAGGTAAAAGGAGGAAGGATGAGGTGAATAAGGGATATTTATCAAATTATCTAGGCAACTACCTTCTTTTGAAGTTCAGTATTTTGTTGGTGGATGAGGTCTACTTTCTTATACAGTTCTAGATTCTCCTGATGAATAAGGTGTCCCTGCAATTCAATAAATTGAAGTTACTTGACCAAAAAATATCCATGAATGTAAACCTGGAAAAAGAAAATCTGCGGCAGAACTTTCAAGGAAACCTTGTGGTTTAGCTCTTTGATTTCGTCTGTTAGGATTTGTTCCTAGAGGAAGAACAACAACATAGGAGCAGTTGCAGTAAATATTATCATCACTGATCTTAAATGTCATGGGCATAATTTCATCCAAATCTGAAGCTATCATACCTTTTTTGTGCGGACACCTTTCAAGCTCACTTCAAGTTGGTTTTCCAGGTGCTGTAGATCCTTAACACTTAAACCAGATAGTTCTTCTCCCATCAATTGCCTGAGTCAGATGTTATTTAAGCTAATGCATGTCCAATATTTAGAATTTGGCCCCACTGAGATCCTAATGTCTCTTTGGTCATACTATAAAAATAGTTTAAAAGTTTAAAGATTATATTTTGCTCCCATTTAAATTGAAAAAATGATAAAAATACATATTGCTTCATTATTAACATTGAAAATAATCAGTAAAGTATTGTAATAGGTACTTTGCAAAATATAATAGGCTGTTATGACATGTAAAATAGGAAAGACTGATATGGGACTTTTCAAAGCTTTGAAAAACTACAGAACAACAAAAAGTTTTCTACCTGACTTGTTTTTTCCATTAAAAAAAGTTGTACACCATAACGAAAGTAAAAGAAGATTCAGTAGAAAAAAGAACAAAGACATGTAAGTCTATGACAAACAAAAAGAAACAAGGGGTTGGGATGGAACACTGTTTTTTTCTTGCAAAGTTAAAACATATTCAAGTGAGCAATTCTTTTCTTTGCTTTTTGATAGTTTGTGATTGTGGTAGAGTATTTGGTATATTTAATATTACATATCACCTTATCCCTGTTGAAAATAAATCATAGACCTGTCCTTGTTTAGCCCAATACTTGTATCTTTAAGGATTTAGTTCTAAAATGAGCACAGTAATCCATTTGTTACTACTAAAAAATTTTGATGTTGGGGCATGATTCATTTATGTAATTCTTAGCAAATTTAGAAAGATGAAAGTATTGTATTATCTACAAAATTAGTTAACTTCTTGCATTAAATCTACAAGTTGAAATATTGTTGAGAGTGTTTTAGCAATGAATTAGTGGAGGTTTCGAGTACCTGTGGTAGTCTTGCAAGTACTGTAGTTGTTGCCTCAAGCTTGCTGCCTCCCTTTGCCAAAACTATCAAGTCCATGTCAATTATTAAATAAGAGAGACATATTTCTTGAATGTGATGTATTGTATTGTAAACTAATAACACACGTGATGTAATATTGAAGTACATGTCAAAGAAATTTGGGATTAGTTTCAATTCAATGTGGACTACTTGTGAGTTAACTCATTTTGTTGTTGAGCTCATATAGCAACTAGATCGAATCCAAGTGGTCTGATACTTAAATTGAAACCACTTTGCAGGCTCGTTGCTTGCTATTTGAAAGTAAACTGCCAAATGAATTTTAGGCAGAGGTAGTAAACACTGGTGTTTACTTGCTAAACAGATTACCTACTAAAGTTGTTGAAGGGAAGACACCATTTGAGGCCTGGTATGATCTTAAACCTTCTGTTTCACACTTACGAGTATTTGGTTGCACTTATTTTGTTTATGTTCCAGAAGAGAAAAGAAGCAAGCTGGACAGTAAATCGCAGCCAGAGATATTTGTTAGATATTTCGGTGTTAAAAAAATATATAGAATCTATAATCCTTTCACCAAGAAAGTGATCATAAGCAGAGATCTGAAGTTTGATGAAAGAAAAATCTGGAATTAGAATGCAACAGAGGAGGACATGTGTGAACAATGGGGTCTAAAACCTGATATGCGAGCCACTGGAGACCCAAGTGAAATGATGCAGTCGATGAACAATCGATATGAGGAACCAAGTCTATCACTAAAATCTATCAACGGTGTAATTAATGAAGCTAGAATCAGTCACTTTTGAAGAAGCTGCTCAAAATGCTGAATGATGAACAACTATGAAAGATGAAATCACCATGATCAATAAAAATGAAACATGAGAGCTTGTGGACAAACCAGTTCATAAGAAAGTGATTGGTGTTAAATGGGTGTTCAAAACCAAGATGAATCCTGATGGATTAGTCAACAAATATAAAGCGAAGTTGGTTGCGAAAGGGTTTAACCAACAATATGGAGTAGACTTCACTGAAACCTTTGCCCTTGTTGCGAGGTTAGACACCATAAGACTGCTAATAACTCTTGTAACTAAAAAAGGTTGGAGGATAAATCAAATGGATGTAAAGTCAGCTTTCCTAAATGACTTTTTGAAGGAAGAAATTTATGCCAAGAAACCTCAAGGATTTGTAGTAACTAGGTGCAAGACTAAGGTGTACAAACTGCACAAAGCATCATATGGTTTGAAACAAGTACCAAGAGCATGGTATGAAAGAATTGACAGCCATATGACAAAGATGAGTTTTGAAAGAAGCATCAACGAGCCCACTTTATATATCAAGAAAACTGGTAATGAAATACTCATCATTATTTCATTATAAGTTAATGATTTACTTGTGATTGGCAGAACAGTGAACTGATGATTGTATTCAAAGATCAGATGCAAGAGAAGTTTAGAATGTCAGACTTAGGTAAAATGACATATTTCCTCGATCTGGAAGTGAATCAAGCTCGTGATGAAATTTTCATAAACCAGAAGGGGTTTGTAACAAAATTCCTGCGAAGATATAGCATGGGGAATCGTAAACCTGCGAGCACCCCTATCGTTCAAGGTGAGAAGCTCACTAGCAATAAAGATGTTGAGAAGGTTGATGAAACAAGCTATAGAAGCTTGGTGGGATGTTTGCTTTACTTGACAACATCTAGACTTGACATAATGTTTGTTGTAAGTCTATTGTCTAGATACACGCATTGCTGCAACGTGAACCACTACAGGGCAGCTAAAAGAGTTCTACAATTAATAAATAAAAGGAACTCTAAGCCATAGAGTGAAGTTTGTGAAGACTGAAAAGGTCAAGCTACTTGGGTATTCAAACAATGATAGGGCTGGATATACTAAAGACATGATGAGTACCTTAGGTTATTTCTTTACTCTAGGATCGAGTGTGTTCTGTTGGGGCTCGAAGAAGTAAGAAACAATGACACAGTCAACTGCTGAAGCTGAGTATGTTGCAGCTGCAGCAGTTGTGAATCGAGCCATCTGGTTAAGGAAATTGTTGAATGATTTGAATTTGAAACAATAAGCAGCAACGGAGATTAAATGTGATAATCAGTCTGTTGTTGCAATTGTAAAAAATCCAGTGTTTTATGGAAGAATAAAACACTTCAAAATCACTTTGTAAGAGAAGTGGAACAAGCTAAGGAAGTAACCTTGGTACATTGCAATTCGCAAGATCAGTTGACTGACATTCTAACAAAACCTATTGGAAAGATGAGGTTTGAAAAGTTATGTTATAATATTGGGATTCGCAACATAGAGATCAAGGAGAAGTGTTGTGAAATGACCCTCCGTGTATTGACGAACCCAGATTGCAAAACTACGAGCTCACCATATATGCGAGCTCACCAAGGCTGCGAGCTCACCAAACCTATGACGACATCAAAGGTGTGAGCTCTGTCAGACGAACTCATACCTGAGAGCTCTTTAGTCTATAAGTTGCCAACTTGCACTGAAACTATAATGATTTTTGATTAGACGTTTTGGCAGGTGATTAGACTGAAATCAGCCAATGAGGAAGAAAGTTATATGAATCTAGCTACAAGATTAAGCTAAATTATAATTATTTTATTATTATTATTAGCTTATTTAAGCTCACTTGTTTTTGTAAAGAGTGCATCCGTTTTTATCAATGCAACAATTGATTACAAGCTGATCTTTCCCATTTTTTTGCCTCTGTTTCAACCCTTCCTTCATCAAATTTCTAGCACATTTTTCTAAAATATACTTCAAATCAATGTCACTTTTCAATCTCCAAACTTTGATTCTCACTAAAACCAAGTAAAAAAAATCAAATTATAAACACTTCTCAGCATTATGTTCTCTATTCAAATCAAAGGTTTCATGGGTTTAGTGAAATAAAGCTTTGGCTAGAAAGAGAAATCTTCAAAAGTTTTAATCAAGCTAAGAAATTATGTTTTCATCATTTTAACTTTTGATATTTTTTATTTTGGGTATGTAAAAGCCATTTGAGCTTGTATAATAAAATTAATTTATATCTTTAAAAATTTTACTTTTAAGATGAAAAAAGAAGATAAGTGTTAAAAATCTTAATATCGAATTTTAGTTCATTAAAAAGATAAGTACGCTTAAATTTTCCTATTTTTTTCAGAAATATAATTTGAAATTGAATAAATTAGTGAAATAAATATGTGTAGTGACTATGTGTATATTAACATGTGAAAATCTTGACTTGAATATGTTGAAATTATTAATAAGGAATTGTAACAATAATATTAAGCCTTAGCTTGGTGCTACAAAATGAGTTAGAAAATGCTATAAGAACGTCAGTGCCATGGTGTGATATAATAACTGATAAAAAAATGTAATTAAGTGTCATAAGTGAATTAAAAGTAGTAATTTGAGACAAGGAGGTGAAATGCTTTATATGTGAAAATTTGAATAATAAGATTAATTGTATATATAAGAATGAGAAATGGTGATATGGCCACCTTGTTAATAAGAGTAAAAGTGAAAATGTATATATATATATATATATGATATTGAGACTTGATAGAAAATGATTATTGAAAGTAATTATGGATGAGCGTTGATGATAAACCTCTCCTATATGTAAAAGGAATATGTGGATTGATTATGAAATGATAATGAATTGCTTAATGAACATTAGAAAGTGATTTTGTTATAAGTGAAACTTGATGTGTATGTAAGTGCTTAATGATATAATAATTGAAAATTGTTCTAAGTGATTATTAAGTGACTTGCTTTAGTAAGCTTAGTAGAATAGTCAGGGTACAATTGGCATGCCACAATGATTAATGCGTGCACTTTGGAACGATGATGTGTTCTGGAATGATGATGTGATACCTTATGGCATAGCACTCCGGTGCACCTTGGACCCATATACATTTGGTGTGTTAAGTTGGATGCACAATTGATGCAAAATATGTGGTGTGATAGGTTGGAATATAGAATATCTGAGTTCTATTAGTGTTTGCTATGGGTTAAGTGCTACAATAAAAATTTTGATGATAAGATTCATTAAGGTCCAACCGTATAAAATAGTGAAAATGAAAGTATTAATAAATTTGCTATCTTATAAATTAGATAAAAAGTATTAAGCTCTAAAATGAAGCTATTGAACAAGAAATGGTATAATGGTAATGATTAAACGTCTAGTAATTGAGATAGTAAAAATGAGCTTCGTGTTAATTATTATGTGCAAAACAAGAAAAGAGGAATCTTAAAATGAATTTATAAGCATGATGTAATGAAAGAGGAGCTAAGTGGTTAGCAAAATGATGAACCATACTTAAGTGAGTTGAGTCTTAGTGATGAATTAACAAAACATCGACTCTTAATCCTCGTTAATAAGTGACTCAACTGAATTATGCTTTTAAAGACTCAACTCTAATAAGAATATAAAGTAAGGTACGAATTTCTTTATATACTAAGCTCTTCAAACTTAACACATGTGTGGTTTGAAAGCGTAGGTGGATGACTTTTTTCATGAAGCTAGAAAGCATATCTTTGAAGGATCACATTATCGTGTGAGGTTTGAAACACTTGGAGAATTTAGTTTTGTTTTCCTTGTGTTAGAAGAGTTTGAAATGGCTTGTATAAGGACTAAGTGGATTTTATATTAATTTTGTAAACTTTATGATGAGTATAATGTTAGAGTATGCCCAAAGACTAATCATGAGCTTATTGTAATCACATACTCATTTTACCTTATTTGTTTCTTTTTTTATGTGTAAATAAACCGATTAATGATAAAATTATGAGAATAATATGATTATTCTTAAAATGTCCTTAGTAAAGTATTATTGTGAGTTTGGATAATAATAATGCATTGAGACTAATGTATAGTTGATTGATGCTAAAGTGTTGCCATTGACATAGAGATGTCAAAATCAATACATGAGTATTTGTTAGAGAACAACATACTGGATTGACCCGCTATGAGTATGTTTCTTAGATTATTATGCAATAGTCACAACATTACTCATAACGATAACTGCATATATGATCTTCAGACTTGAGATCATCAATGTCTCAACATCGTGAGTCGTATATTTGATACAATCAAATGTCTACCGTAACAGGTTGTACTATAAAGACTGATGTTAGGTATGCCACAATCTATATAGTGAGATATGATTGATCAAGATAAGATTTGTCCCTCCTACATAATAAGAGCAATATTTTAGGTCACTTGATGGAGTGAGACTAGAAATGCATGATCATACTCAAATAAGTAGATATGAAATATCACACTTATTTGTTTATTGTAGTCTACTCAAAATATTAAGAAATATGAGATTGAATTATACAAGTGTGACTATTCCATGACTTGTGTCCAATTTAAATATAAAGGATAAAATGATATAATACATGAAAATTTTATCACAGAAAGGTTATGTCGAATCACGATTTCTTATAACTTGGGTAGCAATGATGCATTGCTAGATGTCACTCATTACTTGTAACATTAAAAATGTTCTAATATTACTACTAACGTTACAAGAGACTATAGGGTCACACTTTATGGTTAAAGTGAACAAAATCTAAATACAGTTGACATTGTGTTTAACTGTCACATGAGTTAAATTAATTATAGATAATTAAATATTAAACGTATTATATGTACAAACTTATTGTACACAAATAGAGAACATAGCAGGGAAGATTGATGCATATATATATATATATATATGTATATAGGGAGTTAATTTATAGTAATGTATGTATGTTAGATTGTCCGGCCTTACGAAGTTGATCTACTTAAGCCACTACCATTACCGCAATGTTTCTTTATTCTTTAAATTTCTTATATAGTTTTTCAACATCTCGTTTCATCTAAAGAGAAAGTAGGTGAAGTGAAAACCAATCGAAACAAAGCAAAACCTCAAGACTGTTAGCCTATTAACCCATTTTTTCTTTTTGCAGATTCAATGTAACACAGCATGCCGAGAAATATGTAACCAAAAGTAAGGAGAAGAAAGAAATATCTCTAATCATATTAGATATGAATGGAAAAATTACCTTGACTTGGGAATCGGGATTCAGTAATTGGTGATGTTCTTCTTTAACCTTGTTGTAGCGTTCAATAACAGATTTCATGCTGATTTTTCAAAAAAAAGAAAGAAAAATCCAACGTCAGTATATCTCAGGGATGCCGCTGCAACTGCACTTCTGTATGGAGTAAGGCAGCACAGAATATATATGGATAATTATTTTGTTCATTTACAGTAATAAAATTTCACATCAAAGGTCTGTGACGCTGTTAAATTATATGATACTTTCATGGAGCTTGAATGTCCTAATCGGGAGCCAACGAGGACTATGCGCCCACCCGAATTTCGTGAGTTATTATTACTAGTTTGCTATGGCTTTTGATAGACATATAATTATTTATACCCATTTAATTAAATTAAAAACAAAATTTTAAAAAACATCAAACTTTTTATTGAATTAAATGATAAATGATGGTGCTAGACATAAGATCGTGTTAGATTAAATTATGATTATAACCCTACTATTTATATTTAGGATTTAATATATATTTAATTTGATATAATTTAATTTTTTACATAATATCATTATTTAATCAAAATACTTCAAACTTTGATTGTTAAATTAAAATGTTGAAGACAAAATTGTTTTTAAAACTATCCATTTCAAGTCATGCAGAAGTATATATATATTTGTGTTTAATGTGAATAGTTAAGAAAGTTAATTATTTGGACCAATTAATAATATTATAAAAATAGAGATTAAATTATATTAAATTAAAATATAAAATTAAATCCTAAATGCGATTATAGTAGAACAATTGAAACTACAATTTTACCATTAATTTATAGTTAAAAATAGAGGAAAACAAACTGTCTCATTAGTTAGCTAAATAATTAGCACTCTTAATAACTTCGATATCTCACATGGATTGTTTTAAAAAAATACTTATTTCAAATTATCATGGAAAAATAAAAAATTTGTTAGAATTGTATTTTTTAAGTTGTATAAAAATTTTAATCCGTACTCAACAATATTACTTATTTGAACTAACTAATAATATTATAAAATACAATTAAATTATGTTAAAAGTTTTAGTAAAAAGATTAAAACTTAAATTTAAAAATAATAGAAGTAAAAAAAAAAAAAATAGGACATATGAGAGTTAGCGTGAGAATTAAAGCTCAAACTCTCACGCAAACTCTCCTACGTACGTTGAAGTATGCTGACAAAATCATCAAAAGAGGGATGCTGCGGAATCTTGAAATTACATTCATATTTCTTGGTTCTAATACCATGGAATCGTCTCTGAACAAGACCCTCTTGGTTCTAATTCCTAAAATTGCAAATTCGAAGTCCCTTGTTCAACTCTAATCCATTAGTCTTTGTATGATGTTATATATGCTTGTGATGGAACTCTTTGCTAACAGCTTAAGTTAGTCTCTGGCTGGCACGAACGTCACTGATAATATTTTGGTGACCCAAGAGGTAATACATTTAATGAGAACAAAACAAGGCAAAAAGTGTTGGATGACTATTAAAAGTGGATCTAGAGAAAGCTTATGATTGATTGCAGTGGAAGTTTATACCGAATTCATTAATAGATGCAGGTTACCCTAAGAATCTGATGCAAATCATAATGAACTGCATCACAACCTCTTCCATGCAAGTTCTACGGCTAGGAGAGTGCCTTTAGCTTGATTTGTCCTTATGACTATTCCCAAATTACTTGGGGTATGCCTTTATTTCATCAGAGAGTTAAGAATGGTACTTTCAATTTTGTTCTTAAGAAAGTTCGACAGTAACTTAATAGTTGGGATGCAAAGCTTTTTCTATGGCTAGGAGAGTGACTTTAGCTCGATTTGTCCTTATGACTATTCCCAACTTATGTAGTCTACCATGATTTTGAGGGGTATGTGATGAAATGAAAAGTTGGCTTGAAACTTTATTTGGGGTTCTTTAGAGTCTAGTAAGAAGCTGACACTTGTTAGTTGGAATTCTTGCTGCTAACCAAGCAGAAACGGTGCACTTGGGTTTCATAGTCTTCAACAGCAAAATGAGTCTTTCCTAATGAAGTTCGAGTTTAACTTTGTGACCAACAAGGGATCGCTATGGGTACTTGTTATGAGATCAAAATACAAGATTGTTGAAGAGTGTCCGATGAACAGAGAGAAATCTAAATGATCTATTTGTATGGAGGTCCTTAGTTAAAATCTGTCCTCTACTATGTAGGAATCTCGGATGGGCTATTGACAGTGACAAAAGCGCCAAAATTTGGACGGATGTATGGGTCACCGATGACAACCTTCGAGTTTCTGACATGGTGGATGATAAGGGAGAATAGAGATGGGCAAACCTATATCGAGTTCTTGATAGTCCAGTAATACTAAAGGTATCAAGCACCACTGAATATGCAGGTTGGTTTGTATACTATCATTTGGCGTTGGTCTAAAAATGGTGTTTTAACAGTGAAAAGAGCTTACACTATGCTCATGAAGTATAATTGGGATGCAGTTGAAGTGATTTGGCGGGTGGCTTAGGATTACAAAGGTCTACAGAGATTACATCATTTTCTATGGTTTACTTTGTAGGACAGATGGTCGACGAATAGGGTGAGCTACAGGTGGGGCATAACCACAGATGCTTCATGTCATTTTTGCGGATTCAACAATGAGGGCCTCATCCATGTGTTTTGTGATTGCTCACTAGCTCGTAAGGTTTGGCTTCAAATTAGTCGCTATGCTACGTTTTCTTTTTCTCTATTTGCCTCTAACTGCTACGATTGTTGAGAATATTAAAACTGAGATGAGAACTGAACTAAAAGAGGGTGATTGGGATGCTCCATTTGGCATCATATTATGGTGAATTCAGAAATAGTGTTTTTAGCAGGGAAAACTATTACTCTGAAAAATTCATCAAACTCAGTTGGTGTTAGCCTAAGGACTCATTCGGCATTGTGGTTAGGGTACAAAAAGTGATTTTTCAATCCTAACCATAATATTAAACACTTCGCTTTAGGGTTGAAATTATGATAAAAAATGCTTTTTCATCTAAATGCAAAAACCTAGATTTAGGTGTTTTTAATTTTGCATTTTGTATTATGTAGTAAATTATCAAAAATCCTTATATTAATTATTTAAAATGCATTTAAATTTTTAATTAATTTATATTTTGTGTATTATTATATTAAATTATTTAAATATTTCATATATCATTATATTAAAATATTATTTTTAATACCATTATATTAAATCATTTAAAAATAATTTATCATTATATTTAAAATTTTAAAATGTTTCATGTATCATTGAATTTACATATAATTAATTAATTAATTAAAAATATTTAAAATGTATATTTCATGTATAATTATATTAAATCATTTAAATATTATCTAAATTAATTTATTTTTAATTTCAATAAATATCTAAAATGGACATTTCAATTTTCTATAACAATCTTTAATAAATCATACTTTTCAAAAACACTTTCTTATAATTTTTTTTTCAAACCAAAATTTTTAAAAATACTTCTCAACCGCAACAATAATGTCAAACTAAACCTAAGAATATCAAAGAGACAGTAGAGAAATTGAGTCCAACTAGAAGAAGCAATTATCAAACTTTGATGGACCAAATTAAATGCTGATGGTGCAAGGAAGTGTACGAATGGGACTGCATCAGTAGAAGGTTTAGCCACAGATGATCATGGCAATTGGCTGCAGGGGTATTGTAGAAGCATAGGCAGTTGAAGTATATTCTTTAAGCTGAACTTTGGGTGATTTATGATGGTCTCTCTCTACATTGGAATAAGGGGATCAGCCGGGTTATAGTGGAGGGAGATAGCTTGGAGACTTTGCGAGTCATGGGATGCAGAGAGTTTAAGACATCTAATATGGCACTTTATCGAAGAATCAAGGATCTTATTACTCGAAGATGAGATCGCGGCTATAGCATACCTATCGCGAAGCTAATGCGGCAGCAAACTATATGGCTAATCAAATGTATGGCATGGCACTGGAATTATATATATTTCTTTGATGAAGCACCAAGGAGCATAGAAGATTTAGCTAGGAGGGCTTGGGAGAGACGAGCCACTGTGATTATTTAGTTCTTTAGCTTCTCTTTGTAACCAAAAAAAAAAAAACCCTCATCCATCATGGGGAAAGAACAATTCGTAGGAGAAAATTACTAATAATGAACTAATTAATCTCATTTAGCACTATTTTTTCACAACTTCTGAAAATAAATTTCTTTATAGCAAAATATCATGCTAAATGGATTTTTTGTTAGCTTTTGCTATTAAATTCATGATTTGGTAACTTAAATGAAAATTCAAGAAGATTAAAATTTTAAGGTTTTAAAGCTGGCTTCTCAATAAGTTGATTTTATTATATGCTCATATCTTTAAACTTTTGGTTTGAGCCTATCAAGGGAGCCTAGTATCAACCAATTTTAATTTCTATCACTCACAGTGGTAGTTAAGAATTCTAACAAATCCTGTAAAAAAAAGAATTTGTGTATAAGAAAAAGGGGAAAAATCAAATTGTTCAAGAAAATTAACTACCACTTTGCTACAATTCAGTTGGATTTTATTAATGTGAAATTTTTTTACTTTTATTCTATGTTTGGTAATATGTATCAATAATTTAGTTACAATTGATAATTTTAACTACTTACATTAATTCGGTTAGAAAAATTATAAAATATTTTTCATATTTAAAATGAGTTATATTATTTGATGGTATCTTTTATTTATAAAAAATACGCATATAATGATATTTGAACCTACGTCAATTACATTAGTAAAACATTGAATTTACCACTCTACAAAAGTTTTATTTTGATTTTTTTCACATTTTAGTTTTATTATGCACAATTTATTACCATCAATTGTATAAATTAATAATGTTGTTGATGGGTTAATGTTACAAGTTAACTCGACATTAACTCAGATTTTATAACACATATTAAATAATTGTGTTCATTTAATATTTTAACTTGATGAATTTATCCGTTTAAATTTTTGTTTTACTTGTAATTTAATCTAATTGAAAGGAAAATTAATATATATAATTGTATCTTAAAATATGAGTGAACTTGATCCCAATTTCAAAAAATGATTTTTCTTACATCCGTTTGGATGATTCAATAAATAATTTTAAACTACTTTTTTCTTCTATATCTTTTATTTAATTAAATTAATTTTGAACATAAAATAATTAATTTTGAATATTATATTTTATTAACTTAATGGTTTTACATTTTTCCTAATATTTTATATTATTAATATTTTAATAATCCGATCATCATATTTTATGTTTTATTTATGTAAATCATGCATCAAAAAAATTCTAACTATTCATTTTATATAAAAATTTCAAAATAGACAATATTTCAACCGATATGATAGAGATATTCAATTCAAAATTTCTATGCATGATGTTACAAATATCTTAATAAATTCAAAGATTAGATTTTAAAATATTAATTGTATAAAAATTAAGAGTGTAAAACTAATTAAATTTTGTACCGGTATAAATAAATCCTCTCATTTATTAATATGTATCAAATACTTTTATTTTTTGGCACATAAATACTTTTATTTTTACTTTGTTTAAAGTTACTTTAAATTTTACTCAACGTGCAGATATATTATTTATTTCATTAAATATTTTTATTTTCATATTTACTTATTTTATTTATATATTTTATAAATAAAACACCCCATTCTATTTTTGGTTCAACTATATATGTTTGAAGAAAGTAGCTAATGAA
This sequence comes from Gossypium raimondii, assembly GCF_025698545.1. Lineage (NCBI taxonomy): Eukaryota > Viridiplantae > Streptophyta > Magnoliopsida > Malvales > Malvaceae > Gossypium > Gossypium raimondii. The sequence goes on along the minus strand of NC_068576.1, from coordinate 2,077,804 downwards.
AGTTATAAAGTAAGGAAAAGTTTTATCAGGATTATTTTAAAAATTAAAGGTTTTAGGTATCAATAAAATTTTCCTACATCATTAAATTTTAAAGACATGAAAATATTATTATGCACTCATTCATAGAGAAATTATTCTATGGATCATTTCCGTTATATTATTCATGGTCTCTTTTCAATTATTTAATAATATTTAAAAAAAAATACATGCCATTAATTTTGACAATTTTTTTACCCTGGACCCTAAATCTAGAATCCGGAATCCTGAATCCTAAATAAAAAATTAAAAAACCCCAAACCATAACACCGAACCCTTATACCCTAAACTCGAACCCTAAATATTAAATTCATAATTTGTAACACTAGACCCTTGAACCTTAAACCCAAACATGTAACCTCAAACCCTCAAACCTTGAACTTAAACCCCGAGCCCAAAGCCCAAAGCCCAAAGCCTAAACTCGAACTCAAACCTTAAATCTTAAATCTCAAACCCAAACCCGGAACCTCAAGATTTGGGGTTCAAGATTCGAGATTCAGGATGAAATAATTAATTACTAAAATTATGTGTCAATGATATTTAAAAATTTCATAAAATTACTAATTTTTTAATTGGTTGCACAAAAATAAAAAATATTAACTTATGAAAAAACAAAATAATTAAAGTTTGTAAAAGAATAAAAGATGTTTGTTTATAATTTAAAAATAATCATTTTAAGGAATTTAATTAAATTTAAATTAAGTCGAGAATATATTAGATATAGATGAGTGTATAATAATATTGTGTTATCTTTAAAATTTAATGACATGACACTATTTTAATTGATGCCTAAAAACTATACCTTTTAAAATGATTCTAATATAATTTATTCCCATAAATAATATCAAAATTATTCATAATGCCACAAAGAAAGCAGAAAACAACGTTGTAATATTAAGTCTACAAACAATATACTAAGATTCATTCCAATCTTTGTTCAATCTATTCATATCGTTTTCTCCAATTCATGAATGAATAAAGAAATGACATTAATATATCTGAATATTCATGCAACTCCTTTAATTGAGGAAGAAAAGAAGGTGAGCTAGAATAGCCAATTAAGGTGATATGAAAGAGGATATGTATATGCTTTTCAAAGACAAATGAGAGGCTCAGTTAGTTTAAAGATAATATTTTAGGAAGTTTCCAATTCCATAGGTAAAAGAATTCAACAGCTATGATAAACATTCTTAAGAAAAAGAATTTCAAAATATTGCTTAATCTGTTTCTGAGGAAATGTTTTAAGTGTATATCGTTCTATTAGAAGAAATGAAACACTTATGCTTCACATGCAATGTCTTTAATGTTTTTGAATTACTCAGTATAACTTTATAATATTAAACTTCCAAACTTTGCATGCATGAGGGAGACCTTCAGTTTCCTACATTTAAGAAAAAAGTGGCAGACTCTATCCTGGTTTCAGTATAATGATTATTTCTTAGTAAATCTGAATACTCGTTTCTTTTCTCAGAAGAAAAAAGAGAGACTAATTTAAATATTGTAAAAAGTAGAGATAATAAAATCATTAGAAAATGCAATAAATATGCACCAACAGAAGAAAAAGAAAGAATATCGATCTGACCTGGAGCTGGCATAATCGTAGAGCTTGCCGGTGCTAGAAAAGATGATCAATCCAACTTCAGCATCGCAAAGGATCGATAATTCCCTTGCTTTTTTCAATAATCCATTCCTTCTCTTTGAGAAAGTCACCTGCCTGCTTGTTGAATTGTCTATTCGTCGGATCACTATCTTTCCTCTTCCCATCCTCTCTATGAAATCAATAATCTGCTTAATCACGGTTTTTTTCTCCCTTTGTTTCTCTTTTTTTTCCGGATTCCAACAAAGTCCAAATCAATGAATAACAAAATAAAATAAAAAATCAAGGTAAACGTGTATAATAGATTATATGCTAAGAACAGTGAAAACTAGTTTAAATCAAAGTCGAAAAACGAAATCATGATTTTGAAAAAGATTTAGATTGTAGATTTTTTGGCGAAGAATTAATATTAAAGACAAAAAGCTTACTTGTTTTAAATTAATTATGGCGAAGAGTCAGACGGAGAGAGTGAGAGAGAGACGCAAGTCTTTTCCTTCTATATTTTCTCGAGAAAGCTTGAGAGAAAAGAAAATGAAAATATTTATATGTGTATTAGTGGAAAAAGGGAAATGGATTGTCGTTCGCAAAGGAAAGCTGAAAACCGGTTTTCTAATGGCAAAACCTCTATAGAGACCAAAAACATGGAGCTCAAAACCGCTTGATTTTCAATATGGAATTCACATGTAGGTCACTATGTCTACTCTCGAGAGTGGCTAAATATTTTGCTACTCGCTTCATACCAAGTGACAAGTATCTGGTGAATCGATCAAAGTGGTATTGACCATTTACGCATGTTAGAGAATCTCGGAAACCGTTAAAGGCACAATGATAGATTTCAAATGAAGACGCTTCGGCAGGGAAAAGCGAGTATACAATTACTATACTCGAGAGACTTAACGGAGAAAATATCCTAGGACATTCAGAGTTGTCCCCCAGGATTCGTGGTGAGCGAGTGTGAGAAGTTGAAAGCACTTGTAATATGTGTGACGTATAGGTTGACGACACGTTGGGTTAATAAAATCGAGGCCGTACTGTTATTTTATGTTTTCAACTCTCTAACGTTTTGTAATTGGTTGGGGAGAGAGAATTGCCCTAACTCTTCGTACTTCGACACGTGTACTAATCTCTTTGGTGGACTCTAGGGTTTCACATGTGTGCTTGTTCTTTTTAGTACTAGTTATTTTTCATCATTAAATTGGAAGGTTAGGTTGGTAAACCAAAGTTAGTAGAAAATATTATTATTAATAATATTTAATGATTTATTTAGTAAATTCGCTTTTAATGTCAAATTCCCTTTCTTTTAAAGAGGGAGGCAGTACTATGAGTGAGTATAATCGATTCGAATCGAAAAATTAGATAGAAAATTTAAATTTTGAATTAAATAGTTCGAGTTATTTGAGTTAATCAAATTATTCGGATGAAATCGAATAAAAAATTAAGTTTTTCGGTTTAATTCGAATATGAATTACACAATTCAAGTTATCTAAAAATCTGAATAAGAAAAGACAAAACTACATCATTTTGATAAATGCTTACCTTTTCTAAATTTAAAAGGCAATAAACTATGTCATTTTGATAAATGTTTACTCATTAAGTTAAAAGACAAAACCATTATATTGTTTATATAGTTAAATAATCTTATACTTCGTCTACTAGTTAAATAATCGGTCCATGTAAACTCAACATTGAGTATAAATAACAGGATTCGTTAACTCGACTCAAATTGTTTTGACTCGATTCAATTCGATTCGAAAAAAATTCAAATTGAGTTCGGTTGCTAAAATAAGATTCGTCAATTCAATTAACTTAAAATTTTTTTACTCGATTCGACTTGATCGAACACTGACCCTTACTTGTGAGTTAAAAACTTAAAATTATTGATATCACAATTTTTTATTTTGTGTCTATATTGATATTTATACATTTATTTATTAAATTACTGACTCGGATATCTTAAAACAAATTTTGATAGGCCAAAATTTACCTTATATTCCATGTTTAATGACAGTCAAATCTATTTTCCGTTGCATAAAGAAGAAAGGAAATAGAGGTTTGAAGCTTATACCATCTTTCGAATATACCGATATAATCTATACTACGAAAGTTATGACTGAATTGGTATTAGAAGTTAGACTGTTAACTTTAGGAAATATATAAAAAATAAATTAGAATTAGAATTTCTAATATATGTATATGTGTGAAAACTACATATTTAGGATACAAATGTTAACTTAAAAATAACATACAATAAATATAAATAATAAAATATATGGTAATTTGAAATTAATTAAAATCAATACTTGAAATAATAAAAATAAATTATGAGAAAATAATTTAAATACATAAATACATTATATTAAAAATACTAAATGTAATATAATTATTTATCATACATCTTCTCAAAATTTTGAAATCTTAAATTGAAATTCCATATGTGTGAATTTTTATGATAATTTTAGTATAGTTGTAATTAAAACAAATAATACATGCAAAATTAAAGCTAATATGTCATATCATTTAAAAGTCCGTTTTTAAATTAATTTCCTCTTCCTTTTAAAGCATAATTCATTTAATATTTTTATACTAATATTTCTTTATACAATACCTACTTTTAGTTTATAATTCCTCCTATCCTTTAAATTCAAGAAAAACGCACTTAAATGCACACAAATTCATGTCTCCGCCCTCTTAGTTACTACAATAAAAATGGTGTTAGTTAAATTAAGATTCAACTGACATACTAATATTTATTTTAATTATTGTTTTTTAATATATTTCACCTGCATAATGGCGTGTAATTAGTTGTTAAAAGTTTAAAACTATATCCGGATATCTAGTGATATTGGTGAAGATAATATTTAAGGACCCCATTGAATTGAGAAAAATAGTATGTCACACCCCAAATTTGGCGGGTCTGAGAAGAAGGCAAGTATATATGAATGTTACCTGTTTTGGCGCACTATGGTAGTATAGTCCACCAATTTACAAACTTCTGGCGAACTATAGTTTGGCGCATAAAGTATCAGTCCGTGGAAGTATCTAAGGATTTTATCTTGGGGTATTTTTCAATTGAAGAAAGAGTACAAAGAATGAAGAGTACGCCTTATGAGAGTTACCGCCAGAGGTGTAGCACGCTTGGTTTGCTCGAACGCTGTGCAAGGTGGGTTCTATAATGTGTTTGGTTGGGGGTCAACTAAATGGATTGATTGGTCAAACAACATCTGCACTAGATTTTCTTTTATGTTTTTCCCAATTTTTGTTGTCCATTTTAGGGACAATTTCTGTATACATCTAACACTTGTCAAGATCCACTAAGAAGAACTGAGTATATATATATGGTAAGAAGGGAACATTCAAATGACTTTTCTTCCTTCTGTTCTACATTCAGGTTCTTCTTTTTGAACCCAAATATTCTCTTCTTTTTTGTTAAACTAGAAGCTAAAAGACATAAAAACAGTAAGGAGTGAATAGGAGGCCCTGCATGGGGGTTGTATGTAATTGATATATTAATAAACTATCTGTAAATAGGATGTTAATGGTGATTCCATGTTCTTTAAACAGTTATTGCTGTAACAACTCGAAAGTTAGTGGTTTCAAAAAGTGTGGTTTTGAAACCCTATTTTCGTAAATTAGACTCGTAAATATTTTTATTAAATATTTACAGAGTTATATTAGAAGCAAATTGAATTTTGGATAGATAATTTCATTGAATTAGTGCTTAATTTAAGTATAAGGACTAAATCACGTAAGTGTCAAAAGTAGAATTATAATTAAATTATAACGTAGGACATAATTAAAAACTTATAAGGAAATTTAAACAATATGATGATGGGAGTGGACGAAAATAAGGGTTATATATATGGTTAAAAATATTATAATTAAAGATTAAAATTAATAAATAAAATGAAACATAACTTAATTAATAAAATAAAGTATGTGGAATAAAATGAAAGATATTGTATACAAACCGAATTGAAGGAGAAGAAAAGGGGGAGAACGGACTTAAGGTTTATAAATTTCAAGCTTCAATTTGGTATGCTCAATTTAGTCTTTTTCTTATAGTTTTTATATTTTTTGAATCTCGGTACTTAGAGCTAGCTGACCCATGTATTATTTTTCGGCACTGTTAAAAATTTAAGATGTTACCATTGTTGAATATTTGAATTTTGAGGTGTTAATTTGATAGAGTTTAAGTTTAGTGTTGATAAATGACTAAATTGTAAAGTCAATTGATGATTTGGTGCAATAGGGACTAAAATGCATTAATTTCAAAATTAGTGGTAAAACTAGGAAATATAAACTTAAATTAGGCCTAGAGTGCAAGTGATATATAAATTGGAGATTAAATTTGAAATTTATGTTAGTCTCGATTTTAGGGACTAAATTGAATAAAATACAAACGCTTTATAAATTAGAAATTGATTGTGAAATTAGTAGTGTATTGATAAATTATTATGTTTGTTTTAATTTGTAGCTAAAGTCGACCCGAATTCCTTGAAAAAGAAAGGAAAAGACGAAGTAGTTGATGAATAGCTCGGAGTCCACGATTTGTGTTTATATAATTCAAACTCTTTGCAATTGATGCATATTGAATTATTTATGTATGGTAAGAGTATGAGGTGAGTCATTTGTGGAAATATAATGAATTGAATTGAGTTGGAATAATTAATACATTTGCGGATTAAAATGAATATGTACGAATGGTGTGTAAATTTATATAAATGTGAAATGGTGTATGTTTGTGATGATCTATTATTACTCTACGTTGATTAAATGTATTTTATGATGATAATAAGTTTGAATTGAGATGAATAATGATAATGAAACATAAAATGTAAACCCTATGAATTGTTTGGGCAAAGTCAGGTATAGTTGGCATGTCATAGGATAGGAAGAGTTCAGAGTTTCTTTGATCACGAGTCGATAAGGTACTAGGTGTCTATTTGCTTCAGTTTAACCGATGAGACACTAGGTGTCAAATTAATTTAGTGCTGGGCGCAACTATTTACTTCAGATTTATCCGATGAGGCACTAGGTGCCAAAATAGTGTGTTGGTTGGATTCGTGTATCCGTTAGAGTCCGAGTCATGTTAATAGGGAAATAAATATTAAGAATGAAATAAAATATGTTAAATGGAATGGAAATGAAACATATAAATGGAATGGAATGAAATTATAGATTGATTATGCTTAATAAAAATATGAACTTGTAAAGTGACATGGATTGTGCCATTACATGATTTAAATACCAAATGAATTATGTAATGTAATTGCCAAGTTTTGTTAATGATAAAATATGTTGATATGAATAAAAAATATATATGGTAAAACTTAATTGAAATTGTTATGATTAGAGGGTATGTAAATTGATATGAATGACTATATGAACTAGTGTATTGAAATTACATATTGCATGTTATCTTTATTAGATTTATGAATAATTGTGACTTATATTATGGTTTGATTGTTTTGATTATAGAAATACCATTGAGTTATACTCAGCGTAAACTCAGCGTACGGTTTTATTTTTCCCGTGTGCAAGTTAGGTACTTAGCGGTTCAATCGTCAACTCAGCATCCAGTAGCAATCCTTAACTCAAATGTTGGTAATGTTTCTATTTTGTTCTTGGCATGTATATAGGAGGTATTTGGTTGATGGTATTTTGAATACTATGTGAATATGCATAAGTGTGAAGGCAATGGTCAACTTGTGATTAGCATGATAGTTGCTTAGTTATTTGCTTAATATTTTCATGAATTGGATGGTATATGCTAGGCATTATGCTTGTTTGATGTTTGAGCTTGGTTTGTGTTTTATGATGTGCTTAGATGGTCTCTTAGCATGGATTTAGTAAATGACATATTTATGTCTATAATCTATTTGAATTTTTAGGTAGCCTTTGTATCTAGGTAATTAAGTTAAAATGAAAATCAATTATGGAATGTTGAATGTGTTCATGATTAGCTTGATTAATTGAGGTGCCATTTGAGGCATATTGGTTAGACATTTAAGTGTTTGAATAGGTGATATTATTGTTTCTTGTTTGGTAGGTGAATTTGGCTTGAAATGAACTTTTTAAAGATGAGATTTTACCATTTTTAAATTTAGGTATTGATATTTTGGCATCTGGTATCGATACTTGGCCATATGAACAGTTTTAAAGTAAACAGAATGCCAAAATGGTATCGATTTTTATTTGAGTATTGATACTTTTTCATAAAATATCGATACCATAAAATAATTATTGATACCCTTGTTTCGCAAAGAAAACAAAAATTGTATTTTGGTATCGATTTTCAGTAAGGTATCGATTCGGTATCAATACCAACTATTGATTTTCAATATTGACCTTAAAACTTTAAAATTTTACAATTCAATTCTATTACATGCCTGAATTTCACAATTAGGTCATTGTAAAGTTCAAATTTTAAATATGTTTGATTATATGTGATCTAACGATAAATAACTGAGTTTTTGTTTAGTAAAGTATTTATCGATTGTTAAATTTTATCGTAGCATCTTATTACTCGGGTCAGGCCATCGGGCCAAGTAATTGGTGTTACAGTTGCTGCTAGTTCGGAAAGGACGATTGGTTTTGGACCTCCGAGATATAGTAAATGTGAGTTTTAGGTGAGTCTTTAACCTGACTCATATATGTTAATTTACAATGGAAATTCATATGTTGATGTCATCTCGGATAACTGGTGAGAGCAAGTGTGCTTAAAGTATCGTAAAATTGCTACATGTTTACAAATGAGATATATGAGTGAATGTATGAATAAGATGATGTGTGGTATGTATGCATGTGAAATCAAGTATGAGAGAGTATGAATTAGTCTGGTGTGTTAACGAATTTAGGTAAGTGTATTTTGTGTTAAATGAGTAACACCCAATTTCGATACCTCCGGTGGGGCAGGTACATTGCTAATCGAACAAGCAGATCACAGTGACAATAAGAATACTCATGGTGTAGCCTTCAGTGAGATGTAAACTGGACTAGCAGAACACGACATGAAGATGTGAAAGACTATGTGCTAGAAACCCATGGCATTGTATGGTAATGAAAATACTCATGGTGTAGCCTCCTGTGAGATGTAGATTGGATTGGTGGATCACGACATAAAGATATGAATAAGACCATGTGAGAGAAACCCCATGACACCCTTAGAGATAGTTTGTCGGGATAGTAAACATGAAACTTTTGGAAAACCTTTGTGGCGAATTCTATGATGCCTTTGTGGTATGTTCTATAAAACATTTGTGTGTATTTTGTGATGCTTTTGTGACATATTCTGTAAAGCTGATAACTCTTGAAAAGAGCTATATTTCATGCCCTTATACTTAGTTAATTGCCTGTACTTAAGTATTTTTAGTTACATTTTAAGATATTGCATTGACACTTTTAAAACATTGCATTGAAGAGCTTCGATTGCGCTTGATTGTTATTACATGTTGCTTTTAACTGCTTGTAGGAGAGATTTGTTTGGCAGGTGCAGAGTGTAGAAAAAAAGAGAGCAAATATTGAAGGTTTGCCATGCCAAAGTATGGACAGTTTGCGAACACAAATGCCGTGACAATGCTGAGAATATGCCTAGTCAGCACTTAACGCGTACCGCTCTTGGCCCCATATATACGTATACTAGATATATCTACTTGGAAAATAAAGGAAGGATCATGGGCTGATGGACTTACCCTAGAAGGCGAAATCTATAAAAGCCAAGTAGGGAGCCCTAATGAAGGGGGCAGCCTAGAGTAGTCTGGGACAACAACCTTGGATGAAACAAAAAGTATTGGGTAGGGGCCAAGAACAAGGGTGGTAGAAGAAGGAGAAAACGATTGCAATCATCTTTGGCAGCCGCAAGACATTGCGCTGCCTGTGTTGAAAGTTGGATAGGGAAAAGTCGTCATATCAGATTTCCTCCTTTGTTTCTTATCATGCTTTTTTTAAAGCTTATTTTTTATTGATGATGTTTGTTATCGTATTAAACTCAAACTTGATTTGCCCAACCATGAGCTAAATCTCTTAAGCTTGGGATTACTTTGATGAAACCTTTACTTTTATTAATGTTTAAAGTTTAAGTTTGGTCTGTTCTACTGTTTTATTCAATGGTATTTCATGTTATATACAGACTGTACATTGACGAATGTGCAGCAGGTTTATAAAGATAACTTAATTCTGATAGGGTTAGGTTAACTGGATAGGAGTTGGATAATATGAGTGAATGATTAATCACTTATTTGTAGCAACCTCTAGACATAGAGCTTTGCCTCATACGAAAGAAGGAATGAAATATTAGTGGTAGCCAAACTCAAAGCCTATAGATATATAGTGCCCTAGGGGAGGTAACCCAAGGTCTTGCTTTCAAGAGAAGTAGACTACTGTAGAAACCTATCGAGTAGTAGAATATTCACGACTTTGTTGTGGCATTAATAGTTAGTGAAGGTAGATTTATTAGTAATCCCAGCCGTCCTAATCAACATTGTAGTTCGCCAACCTTTTTTTTTTCGTAGTGGTTTTGCCATAGCATTCTTGTTCCGTTACTTGTTTTGTTTTGCACATTTTATACATTATCCTTCTCTCACTTTGCCACCGCATTCTTATTATTATTTTTCTTTAGCAGTAATCAAACTTAACTACAATAACTCGACCAAATTATACCTATTTAATCCCTGTGAAGACGATCTCACTCATCACTTTATTACTTGTTCGACGTGTATTCTTGCACAACTTGCATATCCGCTGTGCAAAAGCCTTTGTAGCATATTCTGTGGTCCTTAGCGACACCCAGATAGAGTGAAAAGAGGAAGAGTGAGGGGGCTATTGGAGATAGCACCTTCTTTGCACCCACTAGTCTATCAAGAGGGGCACTTTGATTAAAGGTGCCATCTGTTTTCAGATCTCCCAACGCCTCCATTAACCAATTATGGAGAGGTCGGAGAAGCCTCTGATTGACATAGTTTCCTACGGCAAACACCCTCCTCCTGCCCGCACCAGACTCAACTGAATGCGATAACCTGCCAGGATAGCCAAATAAGTCACCAGTACTGTCAAACTCCATCAGAATACTTTATGGAATTGTAACATAACTAATGATATATTTGATAGCCAATCATTCCATTCATCACGAGGATATCTAAAGAACTCCCTCGCTTGGCACAACAGCAAAGAGAACTACGATTCCAACTGGATCCAATGAGAAGAGAATTCTAACACCAACCCTTAAGACTGTAATTGGCTTGCTGGGTCTCATTGAGTTAACTCAATGAGTATGAGATCATACTGATAGGGTGAACTCTATCAGTAGGAAATAACACCCCCGAGGGGTGAGGACCTCCTCTCCCTCTGCTTCACCTTTATGGCGTATTCTGTAACACCCTTGTGGTGAAATCTAGTTAATCACCTACATGGCATGATCTGGGTAAGCTTTGAGACTTCTCTGCTAGTTGACTCTATGACAAGATATCTTGGTAAGATATATGATATTCCTGTTTGGTTAGCCTTGTGATGGAAATTGAATATGCCTTAGGGGTACTTCCTAAAGGAGTTCTCAACACTATTTCTGAAGAGTGAATTAGCTATAGTAGTCCGTCAGTACAGAAAATTTGGCGTATTCGTATCTATGGGTGGTATGAGTGTTTGCTAGACCTGAGTTTGTCTGCGCTACATATGCAAGATATCTAAATTCTAGGTAATTTTCCAAATGTGAGTAGTGTTTATGCCAGGTATAGAGGTTATCTAGAGTTTAAATTGTCCGCCAAATTGGGTATTCTCATTATATTTAATATGGTTTTCTAGGATTCCCTGAAATGATTTAGCATGTATCATTTATCAGAATAAGTTGTGGTCTGGGATGGTTTAAGATCTGATTGGTATCTTAATAGTTTTCAGATTCAGTATGAGAATCCGCCAAGAGTAGGATCTATATAAATTTTATCTTAAAAAATTAGTTAGTATAAATATCCGCTAAGAATAATATCTGTGAGTACACCATCGTAGGTGAAGTGTTCATCATTCGTCTGAATGAGAATCCATCTAAAATAGGTTCTGTATGGAGATCTTCTGAGGAATACACCTGTGTTCTGAAAAAGAAATGAGATCCATATCGAGTGAGAAATCGAAAATCTGCCTAATGAGTGAATTGTGTGTTTTAGTGGTAAAGTGTGAAAGTTGGTGTATATGTATGCTCCAGTATTAGAAGGTAACTGTCAAAGACTAGAAAGAGATCCAGAATTTTCGAGTTAATGAATTCTAAAAGAGACATTCAAAGGTAACCTGGGTTAAATTCACTAAGTTCATTTGAACTTAAAAGCGACTGTTTGATGTGCAGGTTCTGATTAAAGAATTGGTAGGCTAGAAGGGACCAAGCCAAGATTGTGCCATGGTAGTAGTTCGAGCTGCGATATTATGCATATAGAGAACACCATAGGAGTTTGGCGCTTAGTATATTACACTATGAAGAATTTGTCTTTACACAAGTTTTAAGTTATAACGTTTTATGCAGTTTTTGAAAATTTGATGTAATTATTAACCATCCTCTTTTATTTTAAGAACATTATGAAAAGAAAGAAGAAGTATGTTTTAGAATGATTTTAGGTCGATTATAAAATTTTGCTAAGTGTTTATGTGTTGTAATATCCAATATCCGGATATGATAATTCGGGTCGAATATAAAGTGTTACATAGTACAAAATTTTATTTTAAACTTATAAATATCAATTAAGCAGAATTAATGCTTGGTGAGCCATGCAACTATTCAAGTGGATTTGTCCACAGTCTATGCAAAGTATCAAAAAGCTTTTGTGATTGCCCATTGTCCATGCCTTAGCAAAATTTATGCTAGTTAGACCCTAGTCCTAGGGTAGACAGTAAAAGGAATCAGAAGGGCTTTGGTCGTTTAAAAATTTAGAAAATTGTTATAAACTCTTTGGAAATTTTAATTGGGCATTTTGAAAATTTTAATTAAATTGTTTAAAATTTTCAAAAAGTCTCATTGATTTTTAAATTTTTTTAAAATACCTCTAAACCTTTTAAAAATTTTCATTAAACCTTAAAGTTTTGAAAAAAATTTCAACTTGACCCATAATTTTTTTTTATATTCCTCATGTTTATTTTATGGTTCATATTCAGGATTCATGGTTATCATTCCCAATAATATCGACTCTAAAGTTTAAAGAGTTTTAATTAGTATTCTAAAGATAAATTGTTCGGCCTCTCTTGAAAATTCATGCAAAAAAAATTAGTTCCAAAGTTCAAAACTAACACTTTATCTAAAGCCCCCTCAAATATCAAATCTTACTTTCAATTTTCAGGTGGTCGACAAATCTAAATGCAAGTGGGCTTTAATTTAAGTTGAAGCTTTAATTTATACTCCAATTTCCCATAATAATATAGGTGAGGGATGTTGAATTCAGGTATGCAAGTTGGTCAGCAAGTGGCAGATTGATCATTGCATGGAAGACCAAAAATGTAACAAAGTTCCGTTTTTATTTTCTTCTACTCCTTTTCGACTCCCATAAGGTTTCCTAAAGAGGCAAACCCATGACATGTGAGCCAAAATCTTCCAAATAAAGCCTCAAATCTTACTCTTTCTTGCAATCCGCTTCGTTTGGTTGGGAGTTGCAACCATCAATCATCAAATCTCCCGCCTGATTTCCCAATGAGAGAAAATTAAACAATTTTATTTATATATATATTTATTTATTTCACAACTCAGTTTGGTATATAAATAAACTACTACCTTTAACATTATTGCTTTTTAATTGCAAAGAAATGTATATATTAGTTTACATTTTTCTAATGGAGAATGATGAAAACGGAACATATTATGCTTACGCATATGCATGTGTACTCTTATTTTCTTGTTTTGTATATATAATTTTTATGGATATATAAATCTATAAATTATCACTAAATAATAAAGTTATTTGTATTTAATTTTCAAAATTTTTAATTGGCTTAATACTTTTTTTAGTGAGGTCTAATACCAAATTTGATCCTAGGTAAAGTGTCAAATCGGTACCTTGAGATTTGCTTTTACAGTTTGATATATATACTTTACTCTATCTACCACGTTACCCACTTCAATTTTCGTTTACAAAGAAACTTATGTGGTGAGAAATAATTTTGTGGACTCTTTTCACCACATCATTCATGGTCCTGTTTAATTAAAAAAGGACACATCATCATGGATTCGGAAGTTTAGTCCAAATGTACATATGATGTGGAAAAAAAAAGATGATATGTCCTCTTTTAGTTGAACGAAACCATAAATGATGTAGTGGAAAGGGTCCATAAAATAATTTCTCATGTGTGACTTAAAATGGAAAATTTTCACACACACACACACACATATATATATATATATATATATATTATTTTAATTTCCACCCAAAACCAATTTTCCATAAGAAAAAAATTAGTCCTTTTTCCAAACAAAATCAAAATTTGAAAAGTTTATATCAATTTGTTTTAATTTGATGTTTACTATACTTTTTTACTTTTTTAATATTATATCATTTAAAAAATAATTATTTATATTAATACAAATTAATACAAAATTTCCAAACCGTGTACCTCACTATTTTGGTGCAGGGGTCACACGAGTCGGTGACACAGGCGTGTGTCAGGCCATGTGAACCATTATTTGGGGCCACATAAGCGTGTGCTAGGCCGTGTGGACCTCACAAGCCAGACACCTAGGCCGTGTGAATCCACACGGGCATGTGGGCTATGTCACTGAGATTTTCCCTAGGGACGTAGGTGTCGTTTAAAGCGAACGTGGGCCATTCATAGGGTCCGCATGATCTGACTTGAACTGTATAAACTTTTATTTCGTGATCTGAGACTGGTTAGTTGATTATAAGTGCATTCATTGAACGCGATGACTAATAATGTTATTAACCTGTACTGTCTGACTTCAAACTATGTCTGTATAATTGTATGTGCACGCTTGATATCTATCATTTGTAATTTGCAATTGCATTGGGGTGATTATTGTTTAAGGAGGAAGTGATTTGTACTGATTCAGTGGCTAAACCATAAATTGTATTTGAATCTGGTGTATATCGCAATCTGATTTGGCAGTAAGACTGCAATTAGCGAAACGTGTCATACCATACTATGTGGTCTATAGGGCTGGATGGATATTAAATACCTTTTATGGTCTGTAGGGTTGATTGAAGATGGTGTGTAGCGAATGGGGGTAGAAAAACTGCATATATGTCTGATTTGTTCTGCACCTGAAATTATAATGATCTATTTTCTATTTGATTTGTTAAAACTGTACAAAATGCCCATTGAATTTGGTTCTAAAACTGAATTCGAGAATTTACGGATATATTCATAGTTATGTTTGAATTTATAATTTTTACGTACATTGAATTATCAACTCACTTTGTTTATTGACTAACTTACAGGTAATCCACTAAATTAATCGGGTCGGAGTGTCGGGAGCTCGATCATTCTTCTTATTAGCTTTTATGTTTTTAGTCTTTTTGTATAAATGAATTTCCTAATATTTTTGTTATCTAGACTAAGTTTCTGGAGTTTTTATGAATGCTTTGTTATATGGTTTCGAACTGCTACTTAATTGTGTTTGAAAGATTAAATTTTTAGAAATATTTAATGTAGCTCTCTATACTTGGCTTGTCTTCTAGGCCGGGTATAGGGTGTTATATTTAGTGGTATCAGAGCCAGGTATACAACACTCGAACTGTGTAGACTGGGCTCCGGTTTCGGTAAAATGTGCTTTGAATTAAATATTTTTTAAATAACTCTGATAAATGATTTATAAAGGACCGAGTATCCAGCGTCGAACCTGTAAGTATTCATATTCAATTATTGTGATTAGTTGAGACACTGTAGTGATTGAAACTGTGGTTTAGTTAAACATTCTAATTTGAACTAACATGGGAAATATGATAAAAACTCTGAATTGATCTACGCATTTCTGACATTGTAGATAATTTGTTGAAATGAGTTCATGTGGTAGTCGTGGACGTGGGTTCCATGGGCGTCGTGGGTGCAAAGAGAGGGCTCGGGCTAGGTCTTCTTTGATAGGCAGCTTGCCCAATATTAAAATTAGTGAGTCGATAGGTACTCCTACTACTGAGACGAAATTTCAGAATCCTACAGATTGAGATGACGCACTGTCCTAGGCAATGTTGTATGTACTTGAGAAGGTCACGGGGACACATTCTATATCTAGAGGCCGAGTGTCAGTTACAAAATGACTCCAATCGGATGGTGCTAAGTTGTTTAGGAGTGTCACTAGAGTCGCCCCTACCGTGGTCAAGTATTAGTTGGTGGCCACTGTACGTACCATGACTGACATTGATTGCACTCCCGCCTGAACAGATCACCTGGGATTTCTTTAAGAACACCTTTCAGGGAAAGTATGTGAAAGCTCGCAAGTGCGAGTTCATGAGTATGGTTTAGGGCGAGAGGTTTGTGGCCGAGTATGAGACCGAATTTCTAAGACTGAGTAGGTATGCTCGAGCTTTGGTTGCTTCTGATTATGATAAGTGTATGAGGTTTGAAGAAAGTTTGCGTTATGATCTACAATTCTGATAGTTACTTAGAATAAGCGGGTTTTTGTAGCCTTGGTTGACAAGGCATATATAGCGAAAGAGGTGAAGTGTACTGAGCACGAGAAGAGAGATCGAGGGAGACGTCATGTAAAGGTGAAAAGGGATTCGGGTCCCTCTAGTTCTGCTTAACGCCTTAAGAAACAAGCTATATTTGACGGGCTTTCGAAGACCGAGGCACCAGTTGTACCGAGTGAGATTCAACTCTGTAGTGACTGTGGGAGGCGCCATCCGAGTGAGTGCTGAAGGAAATCAGGAGCTTGTCTTCGTTGTGGGTCGATAGAGTATCGTTTTTGAGATTACCCTTGTCGATTAGATCAGGTGCTCACTGTGGCGTAGACTCCAGCTCTGGGTTCTGTTTAGCCTTCGAGAGTAGCTCAGCAGCCACCTCGGGGCCGTGGTATGTAGGGGTAGCAAAACTCGATTCAACTCAAAAAAATTAAAAAAAAATCAAATTTCGAGTTAAACGAATCGAGTTATTCGAGTTAATCTAGTTATTCGAATTAACTCGAATTTTTTTTCAAATTTCGAGTTCGAATCGAGTTGAGTTTTTGAATTTGAATAACTCGAATAATTCAAATAATTCGAGTATCAAACTATAATATTTTACATTTTTACCCCAAACTTCCAAACCTTTTTACTTTTCTTTCAAAACTTTTACTCCTTCCCACTTTCCCCTCAAAACTTTTACTCCCCTCCCCTCTCAACCCCCCAATCTACCCAAAATTCATTTCCCACCAAAATTTTAATCTTCCATATACTTTTTCTCAAAATTTTACTCCCAAAAACCCACAACACCTTTTATTTTCCCCCAAAATTTTTACTCCCTCCCACTTTTCCCCTAAAACTTTTATTCCCTTCCCATCCCACCTCCCATCTACCCCAAACCCTCCCCCTTCCAATTTTTTTTAATATTTTCCTTCCAAAATTTTACTCCCCCTATTTACTTTCCCTCAAACTTTTATTCCTCAAAACTTTTTATTTTCCCCCTAAACTTTTACTTCTCACCCTTTACTCTCAAATAAAAATCAAAATTATCCAAAAAATCACTAAACATAAATAGTAATAAATTTATTTATATCTACTATTTATATTATTAAATTAAATTTCACATTTTATATTATTTATATTATTGAATTGTTTAGTCATATTGAATATTTATATTAAAATTGAATTATTAATTATGCCATAAAATATTCGTGTTAAAATTTTATATTGGTATCAAATTCACATTTTATTTTTAAAATAACTTTTATTAAAAATTATATTTTTCATTTAATATATTTTTAATTCCAAAATACATAGTGACAAGAATCAAGATAATTGAAACAACTAAGCAAGCAGAGAAACTAATCAATATATAAAAAAATTAATAAATAAATTATGAGGTGATGAAAGTTAATAAAAAAATTGATTAAGGTGGACAAATTTTATTACGATGGGTGACAGTGGTTACAAGGACCCAAAATTATTTTTTAAAATTTAACTCAAACAAATATATTCGATTCGATTCGATTCGAACTCCATCTCACTCGACTTGATTCGAGAAAACTTCAAATAAAGTTAGGATGATAAAATGAGATTCGAAAACTCAATTAACTCGAAAATTTTTGATTCGATTCGATCAAATACTCACCTCTAGTGGTATGTTCAGAGGTGGTAATGGTTCTGGCAGAAGACAGAAAGCACTAGGTAGAGGTATGGTTTAGACTGAGACATGTTAGTCTACGCTTGTATACGTTGCAAGGCACCGCGAGGATAGAGATGACGCCAACGTTATAGCGAGTACGTTTTTTATTTATAATGTTCCCTATTTTGCCTTGATTGACATCGAGTCTACACATTCATATGTATCTAGTACTATTTTTGTAAATTTGGGTATTTCTACTAAATGTACTGCTAGAGAAGTTTCTGTAATTAGCCATTTGGGTCAGTCGATTTAGGTTGACAAAGTATATAGAAGGGTTCTGCTAGAAATTCGGGGTGCGGTATTTTTGGCTAATTTGGTGGAATTGCTTTTTGGTGAGTTTGATTTGATTCTGGGAATGGATTGGCTCGTGGAACATCGGGTCAGTCTAGACTATCCCTCTTAGAATGTTACTCTAAGAACTGAAGAAAACAATGAGATTTTTATGATTGGTGAGTGTCGAGATTATCTCTCTAATGTAATCTCTGCCCTTATAGCTGAAAGATTAGTTTGGAAAGTTTGTGAGGCATACCTTGCTCTTGTGTCTGATTTTGTTATTGTAAAGCTTTCTACTAAAGATATCTGTACTGTGAGAAACTTCCTGGATGTTTTTCTCGATGAGTTACTAATTATACTTTTGGACAAGAAAGTTGAGTTCGGCATTAATCTGTTACCGGGTACTAATCCTGTGTCTAGTGTGCTCTATCGTATGGCACTGAAAGAGCTTACAGAGTTAAAAACTCAACTTTAAGAATTTCTCGATCGAGGGTTCATTATATCGAGCATGTCTCCGTGGAGAGCACCGGTTCTGTTTGTCTAGAAGAAAAAGGTACAATTAGAATGTGTATAGATTATCATCAACTGAACAAGTTGGCAATAAAGAATAAGTATCTGTTTCTAAGGATTGAAGTATAATTCGATCAGTTCCCTGGGGCATCGGTATTCTCCAAAATTAATTTTTGTTTTGATTACCATCAGCTCAAGGTTAAGGATACTGATGTGTACAAGACTGCTTTCAGGACTCGTTATAGGTATTTTATGCCTTTCGGTTTGACGAACGCTCCGGCTGCATTTATGAACTTGATGAATCGGGTCTTTCAGTCGTATCTGGACTAATTTCTTGTAGTTTATTGACGACATTCTGATTTATTCAAAGATTGAGAATGAGCACGAGAAACATCTTCGAATAGTTCTACAGGTACTCTGTAAAAATCAATTGTATGCTAAGTTTAGCAAGTTTAATTTCTGGTTGTTGAAGGTTACTTTTCTGGGGCACGTTGTGACTGCCGAGAAGATCCATGTTGATTCCAAGAAGATCGAGGCTGTGATTTAGTGGAAACAACTAAAGAATGTGTCTGAGCTTCAAAGTTTCTTGGGTTTGGCAAGTTACTACCGGAAGTTTATCGAGGGGTTTTCTCTGATTGTGTCACTCCTGACTAAACTGTTGCATAAGAACACCTCATTTGTGTGGTTTGATGAATAGCAGTTGAGCTTCGACAAGCTCAAGCTCGTTTTGACACAAGCTCCTGTTTTAGTTCAGTCTGAATCTAGTAAAGAGTTTGTGGTTTGCAACGATGCTTCGCATGTCAGTTTGGGGTGTGTTCTGATGCAAGATGGTAAGGTCATAGCTTATGTGTTTTAACAACTTAAGTCACACGAGAGTAACTATCCTACTTACAATCTCGAACTGGTCGTAATTGTCTTTGCATTGAAAATCTAGAGGCACTATCTGTATAGTGAGAGGTGTATCATTTACATCGATCACAAGAGCATTAAATATCTGTTATCTCAGAAGGAGTTAAACCTTAGGCAGCGTAGATGGGTTGAATTGCTTAAGGATTATGAATACACAATAGAGTATCATCCTAACAAAGCCAATGTGGTGGCTAATGCTCTTAGTCGTAGAGCGATGACCGATTTGAGAATGTTGTCCACCCGTATGAGTTTGTTCGATGATGAGAGCCTGCTAGCTGAACTACAAGTTAAACCAACTTAGGTTGATTAGATTCGAGCTAAACAACTAGGTGATGAGTCTCTGGTTTAGCATTTGCGTTAGATTGAATCGAGTGAAACTTCTAATTTTGGTTTAAACAGTGACAAATTTTTAAGTTTTAGAGGTCAAATTTGTGTGCCTAACGACGTTGAGTAGAGGTAATCAATGCTATAGGAGGTGCATAGTAGTCCTTATGCTATGCGTCCTGGTGGGAATAAAACGTACCAGGATATCCGAGAACTCTACTGGTGGCTTGGTCTGAAATGAGAAGTGACTATCTTTGTGCCTCACTGTCTGACGTGTCAAAAGGTTAAGGCCGAGCATCAGTTACATTCTGGTTTGCTTCAACAGTTAAGATTCCCTGTGGAAGTGGGAGCATGTAATGGTGGACTTCGTTAGTGGTTTATCTTTGACACACATTGAGAAGGATTCAGTTTGGGTCATCGTTGATCGATGGACCAAGTCTGCTCATTTCTTGCCTCTCAGAACAAATTACTTACTATAAAAGCTAGCTAAGTTATATGTTTCTGAAATTGTAAGATTGCACGGAGTTCTCATCTCGATCATCTCAGATAGAGATCTACGTTTTACTTCTCGATTCTAGAAGAAGCTACACGAGTCATTGGGCATTCGATTGGCTTTCAGCACTACATATCATCCTCAGACCGATGGACAGTCTGAGTAGCTTATACAGATTCTGGAGGGTATGTTACGGAGCTGCGTGATCAATTTTCGAGGTAGCTGGAATGATTATCTGCCACTGGATGAGTTTGCATATAACAAAAACTTCCAATCTAGTATTCAGATGGCATCTTATGAGGCTTTGTATGATCGTAAGTGTCGTACTCCTCAGTGTTGGACCGAGTTAGGCGAGCGTTAGACTTTAGGTCCCGAGCTAATTTCTGAGACCGTGAATACAGTTAAACTGATCCGAGATTGCCTTAAGCTTGTTTCTGACCAACAAAATTGTATGTCGATTTAAAGAGAAAAGATATTGAGTATCCTGTAGGTGATCAGATGTTTCTGAAAGTTTCCCAATGGAAAAAGGTCATCCAGTTCGGATGGAAGGGCAAGTTGAGCCCGAGGTTCATTGGACCTTATTGTGTTCTGAAATGTGTCGGACCTATTGCTTATCAGCTGGAGTTACCTCCTGAGCTAGATCAGATTCATAATATGTTCCACGTTTCGATGTTGAGACGATATCGGTCTAACCCTTCTCATATTGTTCCTGTTGAGCAGATTGAAGTGAGACATAAATTGAACTTCAAGGAAGAGCTTGTTCAGATTTTGAAGCAAGACGTTAAGGTATTGTGAAGGAAAACTATATGTCTGGTTAAGGTCCTGTGGCAGAATCATGAATTGAGGAAGCCACTTGGGAACCTGAGGATTCGATTCGTCAGTAATACCCGCACCTGTTTGAGTGAGGTAAATTTCGATGTTGAAATTTCTTTTAAGGGGAGAGAGTTGTAACGCCCCAAAAATTTAAACTTTTGCTTGTCAAATTATGTCAATAAATAGGTGTCTGCCTTAGTGGTTAAGTGTTGTGTTGAGTATGCGAGGTTCTGGGTTCGAATCCTATTTTTTTTAGAATTTTTATTATTCTTTTGTTTGAACTCTAGTTTGTAAGCTCTCAACTTAAGTTATTTTTTTGTTGATTTATGTCAAGAATAAGTCTGTTGATTCAATTGTTAAGCATCTATCTACTCTATAGGCTTGTGTTCGAGTCTCTACATATACAATATAGAAATATATATTTTTACACCATTCCATAAAATTATTTTGCAATTAGTTAAATGATTCTTTTCCCTCTTCTTTCCTATTCCACGTTATTTCTTCATTTTTTCTTTTCCCTTATTTTTATTTATTTATTTTTGCTTCCTATCATTTCTTTTATGGTTGCTTATTGATTTATTCTCGTGCTCGTTAATTTCCATTGTTGTTATCAGTAAGGGTGCTATTTCGTTATCTTAGATTCGCGAGATTTGTTGTTGAACTTTTGTTATGTTCATTGTTGTTAAACTTGTCTATTTTGTGCAAAGGTATCGTTGTTTCGAGTTTGGATTTTGTACTGAAACTTTTCGACGGAACTCAATTTTGTGTTTGACTTAGTGATTGTTGAAAGTAATTGTGTATTTGATTTATGTTGGCTCAATTTTAGGTTTTGGAGTCTCTGCTGCTTTTTTTACTCCAATCTCGTAATAGGTGGGTACAAGAAACCCTTTTTTCTTCGAGTTTTGACCATCAAGAAATTAGGCTGTCGACGCTACATGGTCGTGCGCCAGGCCATGTGGTAGGCCATGTGGTAGACCGTGTAACTCACTGGTTATGAATTAGAGACACACAAGCTAGGGACACGGGCGTTTCTCCCCACCGTGTTACTCACTTTTTATGAATTAGAGCCACACGGGCTAGGGACACGGACGTGTGTCCAAACCATGTAGCTCACCGTTTTGGTGTAGGGGTCACACGGACCGGTGACACAGATGTGTGCCAGGCCGTGTGAACCATTATTTGGGGCCACAAGAGCGTGTGCTAGGTCGTGTAGACCACATGAGCCAGACACTCAAGCTGTTTGAATCTACACGGGCGTGTGGACTATGTCACTGGGATTTTTCCTAGGATCGTATGTGTCGTTCGAAGTGAACGTGGGCCTTCCGTAGGGTTCGCATGATTTGACTTGAACTGTAGAAATTGTTATTCCGTGATCTGAGACTGGTTAGTTGATTATAAGTGTGTTCATTGAACGCGATGACTGATAATGTTATTAATCTGTATTGTCTGACTTAAAACTATGTCTGTATAGCTGTATATGCATGCTTGATATCTGTCATTTGTAATCTGCAATTGCATTGGGTGATTATTGTTTAATGAGGAAGTGACCTGTACTGATTCAGTGGCTAAACCACAAATTGTATTTGAATTTGGCGTATATCGCAATTTGATTTGGCAGTAAGACTGCAATTAGGGAAACGTGTCATACTGACACTATGTGGTGTGTAAGGTTGGATGGATATTAAATACCTTTTATGGTGCGTAGGGTTGGTTGGAGATGGTGTGTAGCGCATGGGGGTAGGAAAACCACATCTGTTTCTGATTTGTTCTGCACCTGAAATTATAATTATCTGTTTTATGTCTGATCTGTTAAAACTGTATGAAATGTTCAATGAATCTGGTTTTGAAATTGAATTTGAGAATTTACTGATATATTCATAATTGTGATTGAATTTATAATTTTTACGTACATTAAATTATCAACTCACTTTGTTTATTGACTGAATTACAGGCAATTGACCAACTTGATCGGGTCGGCGTGTCGGGAGTTCGATCGTTCTTCTTATTGGCTTTTATGTTTTCAGTAATTTCGTATAAATGAATTTCCTAAGATTTTTGTTATCTGGACTAAGTTTCTGGAGTTTTTATGAATGTTTTTTTATATGGTTTCGAACTGCTATTAAATTGTGTTTGAAAGATTGGATTTCCAAGAATATTTAATGTAGCTCACCAGACTTGGCTTGTCGCCTAGGCTAGATATAGGGTGTTACAAACTTAAACATAAGAATTTTATTAGTATACTAAAAATAAAAATGTTAATAAATAAAATATAATAAATATTGAATTACATTTTATATTCATCTTGAAATACACTAACATTGTAATTTAAAATAGGGTAAATATACTTTTTTGATAACTATATATATTTTAATTTAAATTGGTACCTATTTTAGCTTCCATTTCATCATATCAGAACAAGACATGGGTATCAAAAAGTATATTTAACCACCACACCCACAATATAGGTGAAAGAAAATATTTTATGCTAAAAATATTTTAAAATAAAAATAGGTGAAATGGTAATAAATTTGTATTTCAGTACTATTGAACACATGTTTTATCCTTGGATTTATAATTTATAATTGTTTTATTTAAAGATGATATAAAAGCACAGAAAGACAAAAGTGATATTATAATGATATTAATTATAATTTAAAAGAGAGATATATCTGTAACTTCATAACTGAGTTGGTGACCACACCAACTCAATAAAGTGCTTAACTACTTATATAGTACTAGATTTTGTCACACCTGTAATGCGGGTGAAAGAAAATATTTTATGCTAAAAGCATTTTCTTTTAAATTTTATTCAATAATGAATATTGGTGGAGTGGTAATAAACTTGTTTGATCCTTAAATTTTCAATTTGTAATTGTTTTACTTAAAGATTATATAAAAGTATAAAAAAGGTTACATTGTAATAATATTACTTATAATTTAAAAGAAGAAGTATTTTTGTAATTTCATAATTGAGTTGGTGACCTGATTAAGGGTGACACCAACTCAACAAAGTGCTTAAATATAAGAATTAGGTTAGATAAGTATAGATAACCAATCGATGGAGGTAATAAAGTATATATACATAAAAAATGCTTGGGTTGAGTGTTTAAGTTAAAGTTTTATTGGGGTAAATGGCATAAGTTCTCCCATTAGAGGTGTAATCGAGCCAAGCCAAACCCGAAGACTACCAAGCTAGAGCTCGATCAAACATCTATTTTTAAGCTCGAGCTCGATTAAGCTCGTTTACCAATTTTTGTACTTAAGATCGAACTCGACTCAATAATTAAACTCATGGTTAAAATATATATTAAGGGCAATGGCATAATTTAATAATATAAGAAGATAAAAAGCTCGATAAGGCTCGCAAACCGTTCAAGTCAAGTTTTACTAAGCTCAAATTCGGCTTAGTCGATAACTTGAGCTCAGTTTGATAATTACTAAATTGAATTCGAATTTTTTCGAGTCGAACTCAAATAGCTTGCGAGCACACTTTATATTCATCTTGAAATGCATTTTCATTATAATTTAAACTATTAAAATTTATAAACAACCAATTTCTTATTATACTAATAGTTTAAATATTGAATTACACCTTGCATTAAATCTTAATTTAAAATCTTATATTAATTTATAAATAAACATCTTATTGGTTTAAATTATTTCTTACTTGAACATAAGGAAGTATTATTATATTAAAACTAAATAAAAAATTTAAATAGATAATGTACGATAAAATATGGAATTATACTTTATAATTATACTCCATTTTAATTTAAACTATTGCTTTTATTATTATATTACAACTAAATATAAAACAAAAATAGGTGAAGTTGAATAAATATTGAAGTTTATTTTGAATTGTAATTTATACTATTATTTTTAATATTATATTAAAATTAAAAAAATGGTAGATTAAGTTGGATAAATATTGAATTACACTTTTATTATTATCTATAATTAAAATTTATAAATAAAAAATATCTTATTAAAACACATATTTTTGATGCAATGCTTAGAACTACCTTTAATCTCCCCTCAACCCTTAAATAGGAGGATAAACATACTTCAGTATGCTTGAACCTACATCTTCCAATACTAACAGCAATGCCAATGCAAAGCGAATTAAGCGTAGGTTAACTTATTAAAAAACATTTTAATTATTTTATATTACATGAAATAAAAATAAATGATCATGCATCTTTGATTAAATACTGAGGTAAGAAATTAATAACAGTAAGATACATACAAATATAATAAGACATACACAAAGGGCAGAGGATGCATGTGGAAGACACAATCATCGCCCACAAGTTTCTGCCTTTGCACGCCTCTTTCGAGCTTAGTCAAATGGGAAACGTACTGAAAAAACAGTCGTACTAATCAGCCACAAGCTTACAATTTTTACATTTAATTAAATTAAGCACTGGTTGGTTATCAGTTTTTATATATATGCACCCACAATTCTATAAAAACATCAAATTTTATAAAATAATAACTTAATCCCTAGACTGGTATTACGTATACATCTCTCCAAGTTTTTTATTATATAGGATGAAGTGTAAATTGTTTATTAGGATGGTTTGATCAGGCAGACGCATGTGATGAGGATTCTCATGTCCAATAGGGAGATACGATGACATGTTTCTTCGTAGAAACCAAAAACGTCGGAATTTAAGTACAACGCAAAGTACTAAGTTTTCATGCATGCCTTCAAGTATGGGATTTGCCAAAATCTCGATCATATCTATTAATTTCAGCTTTGACTATTCGTAATCCCAACAGTGCAACACAGTTGATGAGATCAAGTTACCATCTTTCCTAGTCTTGATAGTCAATGTTAGATCTGTCCAAAAGAGGTATCGGACAAAAGTTTTGCAATTTAATACTAACATTATTTTAAATAATAATTTGGGCTATCATGGGCAGAGTAGTCAAGAAAAAGAAACATAGTTTATAGGCGAGGATGTGAAATAATAATAATACGGAAAGCAACGAAATGAATCCTTAATCCCTAGACAGGTATGTATATAAATTATATATATTGCATCCATCATGTGGAGTTGGAATAGTTTAAAGGGTGTTCACATTCATCTCACAAAAGAAGAAGAAAATTTATCCCAATTAAATAATGGGAAAGGATAAACGTCGGGCAGCTAACTTGGATTAATTATTGATTTCATAAATATACGAGCATCTTTTATTTTAATCACTTTTGCTAGCTGTAAATGCAAAAAGCATAAAAAAAAAAAAAACAAATGCTGATTTTGCTCTAAACTTGGATTGTTTTTTTGCTAATATCCATCCACCTGAGTTAAACTTCATTTATTGTAAATTTAGCATTAATTTAGATGGGATCATTATTCTTGAAATATATAGGAAAATATAAATTTGAGCAAACTCCTTGGAGGCAAGCTAACACTCATCAAGTCCACTTTGACGAGCCTTCCTATATACTACCTGTCATGTTTCAAAGCCACTTAAGGGCTTTGCTCAACAGTTAACCGAATTATATGGAACTTCTGGTGGAACCAGACTGAAAATAATAATAGCTTGCACTTCGTTAATTGAAATCAAATCTGTCAACCATTCCCAAAAGGTGGTCTAAGGATCAAATCCTGCAAGCTATTCAACCAAGCCCTACTTGCAAAGCAAGCTTGGAGGATCTTGAAAGGTGACCGTTCCCTTCTAAAGAATACACTGGAACCTAAATATGCAAGAATGAATACTTCCTTAGAGCAAAGCAAAAGCCTGCAGACAACTGGGCAAGGAAAAGTATTTTGCAATGAAGAGAGTTGTTGTTAAAAGGCTTACACTGGCGACTTCGAGATGGTAATAATCTTTTCTTGTCAGATGGTGATATTCTTCATAAGAGTTACCGCAGTTTGAATAAACGTATTTTTGTTCATGTTCGTTTGTTTATTTTTAAGTTTATTCGTGTTCAGTTTGTGTTCGTTAAGAATTTTAAATTTTTTATCATATTCGTTTATTTAAAATTGTGTGTTCATATTCATTTGTTTAAGTTAAACAAGCATATTTGTGAACATTATTATTTTTATATATGAAAAAAACATACAAACCATAATAATTTTATTAATATATACTAACGAAACAATAAACGAGATTTAAACGAACATAAACGAGTTTTTTTATGAACATAAATGAACTGAACAAGCTTTGTTTGTGTTTGGTTCGTTTAACAAACGAGCCTTAAAATCTTATTTATTTAGCTTGATAAACGAGTATAAACGAACAAAAATCAAATTGTTCATCGAACCCTTTGTTCATTTATAGCCATAATAAGAGCGTCTCTCAAAGCACCTATCAAATTTAGCTAAAGCCTTATATGGTGATATTCTTCACAACGCGACGATTGTCTTCACTGAGTTCTAGTGGCTAGAAGTTTTAGTAAAGCATGTCAGGCAATATAAGATGCGGAATATGATTCATTTACTCCACTAGGACAAGTGGGAGAATGTTAGGATCCCCCTCAGTATAATAATTTCATTATATTAGATAAATTACTAAAATAATCAAATTGATTATTCATAGAAATAAACAAATGTTATTCATTATCTCTATACTATACTGTCCTCAATGATTTTTACAAGTAATGTAACATCTTAAACCTGACCTAGGCGTTATGACCAAAATTTGAAGGCCACTGAAATGGCTAAGTACAAACGTCCGGTTGTAAAATCACTATTTTGTTAAATTCTCAAAAAACTTGGTGTGGTTGCATAAAGTCAAAAACATCAGTTTGTTAGGTCATCCATTGCTAAGTTCAATTTATTAAAGTGTCGTGTTATTTGAAATAAAGCTCAGTTTTATGTCGGAAAATCCCATTTAAAACCTTTGTATTAAAAATATTGCATTTGATTTTTGTAGAAAAAGTCAAATTTTTATTGTTTATTGGGTCGATTTTTAAATTCGTCCAGTTTCCGTCAAAGCTTATACATGCAAAAATCTTCAATAAAAATATCATATACTATAGTCCATACTTAAATAAAAACTATAGTCCCAAGTTAAAATAATACCAAAAATAAATAGAGTAATTAAAAAACTTTAATGCCTGAAAATCCATAATGAGACCTCCGAATGTCAAATCCGAGCCTAGTCTTGAGGGTTATTTGTAAGGAGTAAACTAGGGTGGCTGTGAGCTTAAAAAGCCCAGTGTGAGTCTAAACAATATAAACATTTAATTAAAAAATTAAACATACAATTATTACACAATTCAACCAATTTGTCACGGCATTACTTGTTGGATCTAGTGCCCCAAGTGTAGTATTTTCGTCTAACTACACTTGTAATTTTTTCGAATAGATTGATTAATAAAATTATTCATGAATTAAATTAATATACTTTGTATTTTGCCTTCAAATGGTTTTTGCACGCAAAGTAAAATAGAAACAAATGTTACTCATTAATTGTCTAAATGTTTAACTAATACTAAACGACATTATGTGGTCGGATCGTAGTATGGAAAGACAACTTGTATTAGTAGACGAACTTAAACATGTCTATAGTCCAGTCGAAAATGAGCAAACCCTAAACTCTAAAACCATAGATCTTATGATTTCTTGCTTAGCTCTATAAACACACAAATTGAAACCACACAAATTGGTCCTTAGTTTCCAATTGAAGTCAATTTCAAATTTATTTTCAAATCCGATCTCATTTTTAAAATTCATTTTAACAAAATTAATTCTCGATCACCTAATTTCAATTTTTTAACCTAAAATATTCAATTATAATTATTTAATTATCTCACCTAATTACGGTTTCTGATTTGCTAACCCGATCCTACTTATCCGATTCTAGTAACCCGATTTTTTGGGGTGTTACAACTATTTGTTAATTTGAATTTTTCATGAAGAATGATGTAATGGTTACCATGAGATAAAATAGGATCCTATTGGGTGAATAAATTTAACCCAAAAAGACTAAGGATATCCTATGAGTATAACACACTTATGAGAAAGTCATTGGACAAGCACTTATTAAATTGCTTTCATAATGGTATATAATATGGGAGATTTCAATCATGATACTTTAGTGGAATGACTCCATGATTAAATAATGTGTAATTAATAGATAAAATGTAACACCCTGCACCTGGCTTGATCGCCTGGCCCGAGTAACAAGATGCTACATCAAACATCAAACTCACACATATTCACACAATCTCAAAAACATGCAACCATCGTCATTCTCAAATATTTAAAGGAGTATTGAGTCTTAAACACCTTAGGCAACATTTAAAATGACTTACCAAACGTTTATCGACATTAATAACAAGTTAATCATGCATGAGGACCATCTAACAAAAACTCTCAAAGAAAACACGTAGGTATCGATACTCAATCTCAGGTATTGATATTTTTGAAGATAGGTATCAATACTATTAGAACAATCGATACTTTTTTAGCATTCTTTTTATTTGCAAAATAATGAAACCAAACAAACTATTGATACAAAGCAAAAAGTATTTATATTTTCACCCCAAGTATCGATACTCGAATAAGGGTATCAATACCAATTTAAGCTACTGGCTTCCTGCACATTCGTTTCAACATGGAGGTATCAATACATATTCCCCAAATATAGATACCTCTGTACTAATCAACAAAAATTACAGCAAAACAAGTCATTTAACATATTCAATCACATGCCACCTCAACATGCGACCAAAACTTTAGTATTCAACATCAAAATGTCCATATTTGCAGTTTATAGTAATGCCAATAATTCCAGCCAAGACAACCCAATAACATAATATCAAACATCCACCAATTCCTAAGAGTCTAAAATCGTATCAACCATTTAAGACATAATAATAATCAACCAAAATGTCTACCACATTGCCTTATTTCCACAGTTCAAAGAAAAATATGAGTTTCACCTACTCAAAATCTAAGCCTAACTTGGACCACTTCCTGGATTTTCACACAGCTCACACTACAACGCTAACTATCTACAATGTTTAGAAAGAGTGGATGAGCTAAAACAAGCTCAGCGAATGATCGAAAAAATAACAAAATAAGCATGATTTCATACATTAAATGAGAACATCTAAAGAACAACTTCATACATATTTAACCAAAGTGGCATACTAGAATATTCATGCATCAACTGTCAACTCATTTTACTTTGAAATCACATAATTAGACATGCATCACATTTCATAACATTTCATTTAATATTAAATTGGCACTTGAGGCTATGAAATATAAAAGTGGGCTCTATCACCACACATTGGATACATGGATCTCCAACACACCAATGACTCAATGAGTCGAACATATCCCAAAAGCGTAGCATTTAGTTAACACTCTTCAACACACCAACATATCCCGGTACATGGAGTTAAGCTCACAGTAATGCCCCGAATTTTGGGCCTAGGAGAAATGGGCTTTGAGTATCGGAGCAATTGGATTTTAGTTGTGTGAGGAAATTTTACTAATTGCATGTTTAGTCTAGTGGCTAAGTGATTTGGGAAGAGTTGGGAGTGTTGGAGAAGTCCTGGGTTCAAACCAGAGCTTTAGCAAAAATTTTAGTTTTTCCTTAAAGGGGAGTTGGCGTTAGCTGGAAGGCCTTATAAATTTGTTTGGTTAAAATATGATACAAGGAAGTGAGTGGTCTAGTGGTAATGCATCATTAAAGTTGCAAGGGAGCATGGGTTCAAGTCTTGGCGCTTGTAATTCATTTTGATTTTCTTTAAATTAACTTAGACTTTGGCTCATAGGCTTATATTTAGTTGTGCTTATTTTGTTACATAAGGAGTTAGTTGGTAAGGTGGCTAGTGGTGTGGATTAAGTTACAAAGGAGCCTGAGTTCAAAACTCCTTGCATATGAAATGTGACTATTTTGCTAATTTGACTCATATCTGTGCTAAATGTGCGAGGGTGTGAGCCCATTTAGGTCGAGAATGGGCCTTAGGCCAATTCGCATCATTATCTCTGTTTAGAATATGGGCTCATTTGGGCCGAGAATGGGCCTTAGTCCAATTCGCACTGTTATCTCTGTTTAGAATACTTCGATTTACAAAATTACTGAAATACCCTCGACTTGTAAAATTATCGAATTGCCCTCAGTTTGCAAAATTATCGAAATCCCCTCAATTTGTGAAATTACTAAAGTACCCTGAATTTGCAAAATTACCAAAATATCTTTAGTTTAAAAAATTACCGAAATACCTTTATAGGGTAAAATGACCGTTTTACATACCAGTCATTTGAATTTGACTGACTTGACTATGGTCGAATGACTGGTATGTTTTTAATATGTGTGTAAATGACTGTTACTTTGCATGACCATATTGCATACACGTGTAATGGTTAAGCATGACATTCACAATATATTGCATGGGGTTGGGATTCTGTTATGGAGGAAGTGTTGTTACTGGTAGCTTTGCCACATATATCGCTCAGCACTTTCTTTGCGTAATTATCTTGGCATCTTTTTGTAATATTTTGTGTAGGGCTAGGTGGGTCGACTTTGTCCCCACATGGTGTGTAAGGTTGGTACGAGTGGTGTGTTGGGCTGGATTGGGGTGGGTTGCATACTTGCATCACATTGATACTGTTTTGGGCTTAGGCCCACACTGATTTTATATAAGGCTAAGATTGTACTGTACTGATATGGCATTGGGCTAAGGCCTACCTTGTTCTGTATTGGGCTAAAGCCCACATTGTTCTGTTCTGTTACTGATCTGGGCTAGGCCATCTATTAACGATGTTGAGAATGGGCTAGGCCCAATTGATTCTGTTGTGGGCTGTGACGCAAATGATATTGTAGTGGGTTTTGGCCAACGTATGCTCTAAATTGGATAGTACCGTTACTGATAAAAGGGCATTGGCCCTGACTATTTCTATTTTTTTTCTGTTTCTGTATACTGACTGTTTTTTAGTAAGGGGATTACACACTGAGTTTTCATAAACTCACCCCGTTTATTAATTGTGTAGGTAATCCTTAGCATTAGGAGGATCGGTGTTGCGAGGGACTCGGAGATGGCCACACAACTGTTATTGTTTTCGATTTTCTTTTAAGTTACCTACTTATAAGTACTTATATTTTGATTTGGGTTGTAATAAGGCCTCTGTTAATTTCTGGTTTTAAAATTGGGATTGTCAATTTATTATGTTTTCTATCCGTTGAAAGAAGATCGCGGTTTTCCAAAACAATAACTATTTTCGAAACACTACGCTTTCACAACTTAATTTTTATATATCACGTTTTCGCAAATCATTTGCTTTAAATTAAGCTTCCGCAACAACAAGGTTTTGAAGGTAATAACTTTTCTTTTAAAAGGAATAACTTTTTAAATCACGATAGCTTGTGATAAGAAGTTTTGAAATTTCAAGAAGGGTTTTTAATGAAAACATGGTTTTCGAAAAACAATTCAATGTAACACGCCAGATTTGGGCCTGACTCCTAGGCCGGGTTTGGGGTGTCGCACTCACATTCCCTTATCGCTCCAAAACTGTCCCGGGCCTCAAATCCCCAAAAACATAACATAATGATGAGTACTCACATTATCCTATGGCATACCAACTATATCTAACGGTCTCAAAAGGTCACAAGGCCAAAATATCTACAATAAAACATGTATATACTTACCATTTTCTGCACACTTTCACTACATATTTACATCTTTAACACAACATCATCACTGTCATTTGGCATGTTTAACATGCCTACAATTAACACATTCACAATAGTTATCACAAACACATATCTCATATCACACTAACACATCAAAATACATAATCCACATCGCATAATCACATATCTCGCAAAATTAACGAAGGGAATAGGAAAGCTTACACTTGGAACTTAGAGTAGTGGTTTAAGCTACTCCTAAGATCTCATTTAACACTATGAATCGTGTCTACAAGCAATGATTCTAAACACTACCGTTTGCGCTTTTGCCTAGTCGCCGAAAGCCTAAACTAACGTTTCGTTTTCTTTTGCCTTGTTCGTCGAAGGCTCCAACGGTTCTAAATCTTCACCAAAATTAACCAGACCTAAACAATCAAAACGCAGATCTAAGGTTTCTTCTCTTAGAACTAAAATTTTTGAATTGCAAATTTGAAACCCAAATATCTTAATATTGACTCATTTCATTTGCCTCAAATTTATTCCAATCATCTAATTACTTATCTAAAAGTAATTCCCAATCTTCAAACGACTCCAAACTACTCAGAATCACGGTTCCAAAATTTTGACATACAATGACCATCTTTCATGAAAACTCAATAAAACTTTATAATCTTTTAATGAAACTTTAAGGAGAGCTTAGAAACCTTCCAATCACATCAAAACGAGTTGAAAAGCACTTTGAAACATCGATTTCATTCAAAATCCCAAATTTCACCATTAACGACCCAAATTTCAACATTTATTCAAAACTTTGGATTCAATAGATAAAAACTCAATTTAAAAGGCTAGATATCATCAAAAACTAATAGGAAAACGAAACATTACCTTCACTAGAAGAAAATAAGATGTTTGGTGTAAATCTAAGAAAACCCACAAGTTGCACAATGGTAAAATCAATGATGTTTTTTTATGCTTTTCTTGAAATTCTAAGGAGGTTTAATGCTTGGAAGTTAATGGGAACCAAAAGAATTGAAATAAGTGAATGTTTCTTGGGGATTTCAAGGGATGGCAAAAACAATTGGGTAGAAGAGGTTTTCGTGAGTCTCCGGTAGGTGGGGAGAAAAATAGGGCAATTTTTAAAAATTTAGGATATTTAGCTTTGTGGTACTCCTAACTTCAACTCAATTTTCAAAACAATCCACTTTTTAAATCAAAGGTCTTTTCTACATTATTTTCAAAAGTTGATTTAATTTTCTAAAATCCATAGTCGAATATATTTTTGGGTTACCATACTTCTAAATTTTCGAACTCACTTGGAGCCAAAATCCCCTAATTACCCTCAAAACTTCTAGGCCCAATTTCGGTGTGTGACATAAAGAGTCAAAACTCAATTACAAATTATTTGAGCTCTTATTATATATGTCAAAGCGGTCTCTCTACTAGCTCGACATAACCCAAACAAATTGCATGTAAAATTGATAATTTGAAATGAATGAAAATGACGATTAAGAGAAATAAGTCGCATCACTATCTGCAGCGAATGCATTTTCTCGCTAAGTACAAAAAGATGACTTAAAGATTAAATTAAATTTTTTGAATAGTTATTTAATTGATTGAAATTAATTTATTAAAATTTGATGTGAGAATTAATAAAATAGTTGTGATAGTTTTATTGAATGGGAAATTAAATGTATTTCTTCATAAATTTTAATGCGGTAAAGTTGTTATGACTTTAATGGAATTAGAATTGGGTTGAAAAAGTAATTTAATTGAATAAATAAATAAATAAATTTAAATAAATAATATTTTGGGAAATAGAAAAATAGTTATTGGGTAGGTTAAAATTATATGTATTGGTTAAAAGTTCAGAAAACACATATAATTATATCCAGCACACGAGACAAGCCCAACAGACCTATCCCATATAAGAGAGGCGACAAACCATAATGCAGAATAAGGTGTGCCTCCACCCTCTTAGTATTCTAGATAAAGGAATATTGTATTATTTTGTTGGTCGCCCACCAATTGATTGTGCGACATCTTGGTTATCACCAACCCCCCAACCATTTGAGCTGAGATCTTCCAGATAGATCTAAAGATATTCCTCGCAGTCAGGACCGCCTCCAGAGCCAGCAGGCGACCAACGCGCAACCTCTAAAATTACGTGAAAACCTCATCAGTGGTAATACTCTTTTGAAATGCACGCATGTCTTCACTAGGGGAAGACCACCTGGTAGGGAACCCAAAATCTTAGCCAAGGATGCTGCGGACTTGGATATACTTCCCCCGTTTCAGTCAAATATTCTTATACTGATTTCGTATGATCGTCCTCACCTTCCGATGAGGGGAAAAGTAGTAGAACTCCGCCGACCCCTCACATTAGTCCCCTTCAACTGGTACAGGTGCTGAAAGACAAAGAGCATCGTCACTTCACCGCGTTGGCAGCTATCGAGAGAGTACGCCATTGCTAGCCATTAGAAAAAACTAAAGAGTTGGCCATGAGCGAATCGGTAATCCTTGAGGAGGTTACAAAAGAAGAGATGCAGGGGGAGGTAGAATCTCGCCTCTATGTCGTGCAACGGGAGAAGGAAACTATCATCCGTTGCCTCGCACACACGGTGAGACCTTGAAGGAATGGAAAATTCATAGGCAAAGTGGGGAAGCTTGATTCCCCACATAGCTAGAGCCCGTTCCATTTTCTCCGGCGTGGTGGTGCAGATGTAGGGCTTCTCAGTTACAACGACTGGAGTTGGATGGACCGAGACGATATGGTTGTGGGATTCTCTCATCTTCACCTTGATTTGAGTAAAAAACAGAAATAGAAACTAAGAAGCAGAAAGGATTTGTGAAAATTACCTCAATTCTAATTTGCAGAAAATACCAAACAGTGAAGAAACCTAAACCCTCGAAGATCCCCTTTTAGGGAGAGTTTTCTTAAACCGTTCGGATGGCCAAAAATGAACCAACGACCCAAATGTGAGTAAGAAGAAACGATTCGTCTCTCAACGGTTAGATGTGCGCACCCAATATCTGGATTCACTCGTGGCAAGGTAACTGTTATGCACCACGACCCGTGGCGTACCTTGTAAGTTATGTTCGAAATGGACCTAAGGCCCACCATTTTATAACATCCTTTAGGCTCACTAAGGGGGGACTGGATTGTTAGGATTTGGTAATCGCCAGCCCAAATGACCTAATAGGATCCGTATC
Organism: Gossypium raimondii; assembly: GCF_025698545.1. Classification (NCBI taxonomy): domain Eukaryota; kingdom Viridiplantae; phylum Streptophyta; class Magnoliopsida; order Malvales; family Malvaceae; genus Gossypium; species Gossypium raimondii. Next base: position 2,041,766 of record NC_068576.1, on the reverse strand, counting down.
TCTGACCCGGATAGACCCGACCAGGAAGAAGAATGTTCGCCTACAGAGGTAGTTTGCTAGGGACCCTGTTGGAATGCTAGATGTTGGAAAAAATAGCTCCCAAGGAGAGCTCGCGTAAGCCTTGCAAGAATGAGATCGTGAGCTATGTCCATAGAAGGGATCGCGAGCCCTACAAGATACCCACGCTCGTGAATAGCGGGTACGAGGCTCGCTGGAGGAGTCAATCTTAAGATAAAAAAGGACCGTGTGCTCCACAGACACGCGTCTAATAAGCCAAGAGATTCCCAGAGAATGTCAGCACCAGAGACAAGGATGCCAGTGCCATCAACCCTAGGACCGAGACAAAATAGCGGGCCCTATTGTGAGCTGTAATAGTAACAGAAGGAACATGTATAATATCATACGAGAAAAATATTACTCAACACAAATATATAACTCAATAAAAGGAAGATCTAATTGAAGGAAAACCCAACATTTTGTCAATAGAGAAATCAAACGGAAGAAGTTCATGCATTTGCTGAGTAGCAATATTACCATTGAAGCATCCCCATGAAATCATGTTCAAACAGGAAAATAAATGAGAAGATTACCCGGTAGGTAACCAGTTTCTTGGTGTCAGAGTTCGAATTAGTTTCAATTGAATGAACTGAAGCACGTCTGTTAAGAAGCAAAGAAATGTAATTTAAAGTTATAAACTAGGATGCCGTTAATATGATAAGTCAAAACAAAAAGAGTAAAGGTGTTAGGATCGTCCCGATTAAGTAACAAACAAGTAAAAATAGCGGAAGAAATTGAGAAGATGAACACACAAATTTAACCTGGAAAAACCCCTCTAAAGAGGATAAAAAACCACGGGCCAAGATAATTTTACTATAATGGCAAAAGAATGAAGAGTACAAAATATGGAGATAAAACTAAACCCCGAAAACCCGAAAACAAAGAACCCTCAAAACGTAAACACAAACTTCTCTGAATGTGTTATGAGTTCTAATCTAATGGGTGTATTTACTAAGGTTGTAAAAGAGCCTATTTATAGGCTAAATTCATATGTCAAATAATAATAAAATAATCTAAACTAATCAGTGTTTGATTGAAACAAATAAACAGAGTTTAACTAAAAGTTTATTTCTCAAATTTGACTGAAAATAGGAGTCATACTTAACAAGTCTCCACATTGACTCATATTTCCACAACGCCATCTTTGCCAAAGCCCGCCACGAGCCTATCTTGAACTATGTAGGGAATTAACTGAGTTGAATCTGTGCTTAGAAACTGGAAGACTTCTAGTCTTCGACTTGTACACTGCCAAATCAAAACTAACCCGGGTCTGATTTTCACGAACACAGTGCCCTAACTTTTAAAACCTGCATCCAAAAGAGAACCTCTCTTCAACGAAACGGTCATACATTTTTCCTTCCTATGACCAAGTTGCCTCCACTCCAAACGAGTTGACTTCGACTCTGTAACGGACAAGGGACGTCCAATTTCACCGATCACTGTAGAACCTTCCAGAATATAAAGACTGCTAGTTCTTTTACCTTTTAACAAAACGAGAGCTCCACGAGATACTTTAATGCCGCTTGACTCGATGTTGATTCTGCATCCTTTCAAGTCTAAAAAACTCAAGGAGATGAGATTCTTTCGTAAATCAGGTACATACCTGACATCTGAAAGTGTCTTAATCGTCCCATCATGTATCATAATTTTAACAGTACCAATACCAATTACCTTACTAGATGAATCGTTTACCATGCGCACAAATCCACCTTCAACCGAACTGTATGTAGAGAACCATTCTCTATTGGGACACACGTGGATAGAACATCCCGAATCTAGGATCCACTCAGACGTGAGCTTGGAGTTATCGCTCGTTGACACTAACAAGAAATCATCACCGCTTTTATCGATCAAATTAGCACCAGTTACATCTTCCTCGTTACTCTTAGCAGCTATTTTATTTCGCAGTTTATAACAATCTGCTTTGATGTGACCTAACTTTTTACAATAGCAACACCTTTTGTCTATTTTCTTTGATGCTATCAAAACGGAAGCTTGCCTATCTGCCTTGCTATCCAAATGAAGCTCATTGTCGAGTTTGTCTCTACTCAACAAATGACCTTTTACATCTTCGAACGAGAGTTTGTCTCTGCCATAAATCAGGGTCTCCCTGAAAGACTTGTATGAAGGGGGTAAAGAGCACAATAATACCATAGCTTGATCTTCATCATCAATATGAACCTCAACGTTCTTTAAATCATTTAAAAGAGTAATGAATTGACTGATGTGATCTCTAAGAAGCTCACCTTCGTTCATGCGAAACGTAAATAAACGTTGTTTCAACACTAAACAGTTAGCCAGAGACTTAGTCGCATAAAGAGTTTCCAACCTTTTCCACAAAGCGGATGAGGTCTTCTCCATCAATACCTCCTGCAATACCGTATTCGCAAGGCACAACTGGATTGCAGACAAGGCCTTTTCATCAAGCTCTTCCCATTCTGTTTTATTTAGATTCTCAGGCTTTTTCCCGGTAACAACCTTTTTCAAACCGGATTGAACTAAAATTGCCATCATCTGAACTTGCCACAGATTGAAATTTGTCTCACCATCGAACTTCTCAATTTCAAATCTTGTTGTTGCCATATCTGAATGGGTTGATCTATGAAAATTGAACTAGCTTTGATACCACTTGTTAGGGATCGTCCCGATTAAGTAACAAACAAATAAAAATAGCGGAAGAAATTGAGAAGATGAACACACAAATTTAACATGGAAAAATCCCTCAAAAGAGGATAAAAAATTACGGGCAAAGATAATTTTACTATAATGGCAAAAGAATGAAGAGTACAAAATATGGAGATAAAACTAAACCCCGAAAACCCGAAAAACAAAGAACCCTCAAAATGTAAACACAAAATTCTCTGAATGTGTTATGAGTTCTAATCTAATGGGTGTATTTACTAAGGTTGTAAAAGAGCCTATTTATAGGCTAAATTCATATGTCAAATAATAATAAAATAATCTAAACTAATCAGTGTTTGACTGAAACAAATAAACAGAGTTTAAATAAAAGTTTATTTCTTAAATTTGACTGAAAATAGGAGTCGTAAGTTTATTTCTCAAATTTGACTGAAAATAGAAGTCATACTTAACAAAAGGTAAGAGAACTAAACAAAAGAAACAACAAAATCCTAACTATTCAACATGTTAATAAAAAAAAAAAAAACCACGCAAGAGTATCAAGGCAAATCAATGCAAACTTAATAAAAGCTAGGAAACCCATAGTTCAACATGTTAATAAAAAAAAAAAAAAAAAGATTAACATGCAAGAGCATCAATGCAAACTTGATAAAAGCTTGGAAACCCATCTTGAATTCGAACCGCCCTTCTGATTAGTTTATCTTCTGAAACTGGCATAAATGGTGGAGGCTAGACCTTAGAAAACCTCTTTTAATTGCTTTTATTTTTTGTTAACTCATTTTAACGACCTGGGGTTGATTTAGAAGTGGGAGACTAGATTCAAAATGAAAACCTAACTTAATCTATAGGGATGTTTCATAAATATCCTGGATTGGATGGAAACTGTTATACTTAATTCATTGCTTAAGGGATAGCCGGAATATAATGTTAATATTATATGAATTATTATTATTAGATACATTTTCAGAAAAATGGATTCAGATTAAGAAATTAAAATTGTTTCTACTAAAGTTTTGAAGTCTTGTGAAGCACTTGTACTTGGTTCTGTTGCTTTCAAAACAAGCTCTTTCAGTGTTCTAATCCTTTCTCTCATTTGCTTCCCGTGTTCATGTCCCAAAACGATCTTCAAGCTCTTGAGTACCCCACTCTTAGTGAACACATCCCCCTCAACTCTTAGCACCAATTCCCCATATTTCCTCCACCACACGTCCATTCATCCAGTGATCCCCAAACATCGGTCCGCAGATCATTGGGACTCCATTTGCGACGCTTTCAAACACTGAGTTCGCCCCACAATGTGTCACAAACACGCCTGTTGAAACGAGTTTCCCTTGCTTGCTTATCCTTTTAATAAACCCATTCGGTAAATGATGCTTATGGTCATCCTTGAGACACCAAAGATATGGAATGCCCCTCTCTTCAACTGCCTCCGCTAAGGCTCTTAACTCCAACCCTGCTGGCGTTGCCGCTGTCCCAAAGCTAATATACTCAACAGACTTGGAACTTTGCTTGTCTAACCATGATAAACACTCTGCCGCATCTGAATCCGATGGTGGTAATGGAGGCAAGGGAAGTTCTTGCGTTAAGAAACCAACATTCAGCAAAGCTGGAAACATGGATTTGAGATCATCAAAGAGTGCTGTGGGATAGAGTTCTTGGCAGAAATTCATAACAATGGCGGTAGATCGAGGTAAAACACACCCGATTTTACTCAATGTGTAAGAAAAGAACGTTTCTTTCGAATGTCTAACGTGCATTGGAGATAACCCTGGAATAACTTCCAAAGTTTGGTTGGAATTTGCCACCATTTTCGTCACCACCACCATGTCCGAAAAGCTTGCATGTCCTCGGCCATATCTGCGGAAAATGTCAAAAACATATCCGTGACGAAGCAGCTAGCACCTCCTGCCAGCTTACATGACTGCAACATCTAAGCCCTTTTGAAAGTTTGCAGGAGTTGCTTTAAGGAAAAGGTCCAATCTCTCCACTGGGTTTCCACTAAAAACATCATTCGCGGGCACACCATCCTCCACATTGTAAGCTCTGATATTATTCGGGACATCAAAGTTTAAAAGTGGAAAAAATGGAATCATTAGACTTCGCTTTGGTTAGGAAAGAAAACTGCACATTCGGAGCTGCACGAGCTAACCTGCACGCAAGTCTTAGGATGGTTAGATCGTGACTGCCAAATGGGAAGGCCAAGATGGCAACATGTTCTTTTAAGCTTTGGGTCGGTAGCATTTAGGAACCCTATTTTTGACTGATGGAGATAAACAACTGGGCAGTTGCTGAGAAATAGGAATTTGGAGATTGAATAGCAAAAGCTTTAAAATAAAAATAAAGGGCTAAAATCCAAATCCATGGATAGTACAAGATCTTTTAGCACATTTTAACCTTTATTTATTTATAATATAAATACCAAAATTAGAACTTCATATTGATTTCCCGAAGCATTGGAGAACGCATAGCTAAAATGAATACCACAGTAATAAATTAATTAATATAATTCCCAAGCCACAATTACATAGTCTGCTTCAAGTTCAATCATACGATCAAAGCTTCAAGATCTCTTTTATCTCTAGTAAACACAAAGCATTAGAAAAGAAAAAGAAAAATAAAGAGTCAGTTCCAAAACCTAGCTTGATAGCATTTTCATATAAAATCCTGTAAATCTTTTCATCAATCGATCAATCATTAAAATTCAATGGCTGAAGAAGCGGCTGCATCGACGCCGCCTCAATTATCCGCGGCTCCTTTGGGATCTTCCGTTATACCGATTGTGAACAAGCTACAAGACATCTTCGCGCAGCTGGGTAGCCAGTCCACCATAGAGTTGCCGCAGGTGGCGGTGGTCGGAAGCCAGAGTAGTGGCAAGTCCAGCGTACTTGAGTCACTCGTTGGCCGTGACTTCTTGCCTCGCGGTTCTGATATCTGCACGCGCCGCCCTCTCGTCCTTCAGCTCCTCCAGACCAAGCGTAAACCTGATGGTTCTGAGGAGGAGTATGGCGAGTTCCTTCACTTGCCTGGAAAGCGCTTCTATGACTTTTCTGAGATTCGCAGGGAGATTCAGGTTCTTTATTGCTTACCTTTTATGATTGAGAAATTCAAAAGTTACTCATTTAGATTATACAATTCAAAAATTTGGGGTTTTAATTTGTATTTTTGTTAAGTTGACATTTTTAAATTTTCCTTTGCAAACTGGTTGCTTAAGGAGTATTAGAATTGCTATATATATAATATTGAAGCGAGAAAGATATTATTAGATTCTATGTTGAATAACAAAGATGCAGTAGCTGGTGGTACTGAAATTTGTAATTAGGGAAATTGGGAGCTTGCCAGAAGGAATTATTTGGCTTTAGGCTTTGCACTGATGGTTACAATGAGTAGAAAAGTGAATCACTTAATCTAGCTGTTCTTGGATAAGGATCGTAAGTAGAATTTTTCTCTCACCCTTTGGGTATCTGAAAAACTCTAGCCTTTTTATTGTTTTCTAGTTAATAATAGTTTTATCAAATCAAGGAACAATATATATAATTTGTGGTGTTGAGTGTTTCCTTTTTCTCTGTTAATGTAAAATCCTTAAATAAATATCTATTGACTTCAGGCTGAGACAGATAGGGAGGCTGGAGGAAACAAAGGTGCGTCAGACAAGCAAATTCGACTTAAGATTTTCTCCCCAAATGTTCTTGATATCAATCTTGTGGATCTTCCTGGAATCACAAAGGTTCCTGTGGGTGACCAGCCCTCAGACATTGAAGCTCGAATTAGAACAATGATCATGTCGTATATTAAACAGCCAAGCTGTCTGATTCTTGCTGTTACTCCTGCAAATTCAGACTTGGCAAACTCTGATGCACTTCAAATTGCTGGAAATGCTGATCCTGATGGTAATTTCTACTATCAAAATCTCACTTCAGCATTGAGTTGCTATTTATTTAGTTGAACAATCTTTCTAATTTTTTGGTGTTCGGCAGGTTATAGAACCATTGGTGTTATTACAAAGGTGCATCTGTCAACGTGAAAATCTCCTTTCTAATTATGACAAACTTATGTTTAAGCTGTTTTTGGTTTCTGATTAGTTGGATATAATGGACCGAGGTACTGATGCTCGTAACCTGTTGCTTGGAAAAGTGGTTCCTCTTCGACTTGGTTATGTAGGTGTTGTAAATCGAAGTCAGGAGGTAACCATGGAACCTAACAGAAATAAAGATATTAATTCATCAATCTGTATTTTATAAAACTTTTCTTAATAAATTATTTCTTGTACATTGTTAATGTGGAAGGTTTCTCATTTTTACAGTTATTTTCTTAAAATTTATGCCATAGTTATTAATTCAAGATGCTCTAAAGGCAATTTTGTCTTTCTTCATATTTCTTCTTTGGATTAAGACATATGTCAATCTTTTTAGTCATTTTTCATTTTGAGATCTTCCTGTCCATTTAAATGTCCTGTCATTTTGTTTCTTGTGGTAACTCTACTGCCTCAAAAACCTAATTATTTCTTTCCCTCCTCAAAAGTAACTGTAAGAAATATTAATGGTTAGTAAGTTATCATGTTTTTGCTTCTATATGACTTCTTTAATGGTTACTCGGACCATGTACAAGAACTTTCATATGGGTAATTCTACTTCCTGAACCCATTTATTTCTTCCCTTTACCAAAGCAACTAAACGCAATTTTAATGGTTAATAAGTTATCATTTTTGCTCTTACTTGTACTTCATATACTGATTATCAGGTACCTTATTTTACTAGTGCTGACAACTTGATTGCACTTCTAATATTGTCTTCTAAACAGGATATTTTACTCAACCGGAGTATCAAGGATGCCCTTGTTGCAGAGGAGAAGTTCTTCCGCAGTCGTCCAGTATGGCTGCGCCAACCTTTAGTTTCATTGTTTGATACAGTTTCCATCTACAATTGGCTTATTCGTTTTTGATGTTACACAGGTATATACTAGTCTAGCTGATCGTTGTGGTGTTCCTCAATTGGCAAAGAAGTTGAACCAGGTAAAATATTTGCTAGTTGAAGTTTCCAGAACTTTTATGGGGTATAATTGAAAAAAATCTAAATGTCAATGCTTTTTTCTAGTGTTCGTACTTTCTATTGATGTTTACTTAACCCTGTCATCCTATTAATTTTCCTCTGTGCTATGCATTTGGTAGAAAAATCTCCCATTTACTTCTGACCAGATTGTAAACTTGCATCATTCTACTCTTATCTAGAGCAATTTTCTGTAGGCTTGGTTATGTTTGGAGTGTTTCTTCTTTCCTTTTGCCTTTTATCTTAATCAAATCACCCTCATGCTTATAGCATCTGTTGAAGGCCTTGTGCTAGTAGTTGGGGACTGACTTGCGATCCTACTAGTTGAGCCTTGTGACCTAGTTGTGCTGTATTTCTTTTATCTAAGTGATGAGTCTTTCTATGCTGTTTCTAATGTAGATTTTAGTACAACATATAAAGGCAATACTTCCTGGCCTGAAATCACGCATTAGTTCTGCACTGGTTTCTGTGGCAAAGGAGCATGCAAGCTATGGAGAAATTACAGAATCAAAGGCATGTATATTTGTTTGTCTACCACGACCCTTGTTGAGTCGTAACTGAAATAATTTTCTTACGACAAAATTATGGTTTTATAATCTATAGGCTGGCCAGGGAGCTCTTCTCCTGAATATTCTTTCGAAGTACTGTGAAGGTAAATTTTTTGTTTGGCTGTCTGTAAAATTAATATTCTGAAACACCTATCATTTACAATCTACTAAATTGGTAATGATACCATAATGGTTTGTTGGAACCAGCATTCTCATCAATGGTAGAGGGGAGAAATGAAGAAATGTCTACATGTGAGCTGTCTGGTGGAGCAAGAATTCATTACATTTTCCAATCAATTTTTGTCAAGAGCTTAGAGGTGCGTAGACTGTAGACTGATATTTGTGCTTTGATATTTGCCTAGTTAGTTGGATTCGCTTTCCATTTGAAGTTAGATGTGCATTCTATTATACATCTCTTTGTCTTTAGGGTGTTTCCTCACACCGTCTTACAATAGTTAGTTGTTAATTACTATGCACGTAATTGTACAAAATATTGGTTATAAAATACTATCTTTTACGATTAATATTTTTATTCAATCTACTGATATGTGCATTTCACTACCCCATGAGTGATTTTGCGTAGTCTCTCTACTACGGCAGGATAAGAAAGTTAAATAATGGCAACCTTATCTATATAATTGGTTATCTGGTTTCATGATCTTAATTTCTCACCTTCCCTCCCTTTTTTAACAATACAATAAAACCTTTGACTTCCTGCATGAGCTACTGCTTTCTTTAAAACAGACATTAGGAGTCCTGCAGTGCAACTTTATAAATTGGTGATGCATAACATGTCTTTGTAAGAGGGTTTTTATGTAAATATTTTCCATGTTAATTGATTTGTTTCACAGGAGGTTGATCCATGTGAAGACTTGACCAACGATGGCATTCGAACTGCCATTGAGAATGCGAATGGTCCTCGATCTGCACTATTTGTTCCAGAAGTAGGTTATAGTGTCTTCTAATTCAAATGTCTAATCTAAGATTATTTTTGTTTTATACAGATCTACATTGCTGTTTTCCAAATTGTTCCCTGGGGTTATTTCATGTTAATCTCAGTGAATATTGGTTATAATTCTAGTTTTTATGTATAGGTTCCGTTTGAAGTGCTTGTTCGAAGGCAAATAGCACGTTTGCTAGATCCAAGCCTTCAATGTGCAAGGTTCATATATGATGAGTTAATAAAGGTGATTCTTCCAGATTATTATTGTAGTCCCTCATCTTTATTGCTTCACAATCTAGATTTATAATAGAATTGTCCTCTTTCCAGATTAGCCATCGCTGCATGGTGAATGAACTGCAGCGATTTCCTGTTCTGAGAAGACATATGGACCAAGTTATTGGGAACTTTCTCCGACAAGGCCTCGAACCATCTGAGACAATGATAGGACATATTATTGAAATGGAGGTATTTCTGCTAATTTTATTTTTATATATTATTTTATGTATCTATTCTTAATCCTGTTACAAGAGATGAAGTTGATACAGTTGAGTGCAATACTGGTTACATTCATATGTTCTTTTCAAAGATCTGTAGTGATTTGTGCTATATGCCATTTAATTTTGCAGATGGATTACATAAATACTTCTCACCCAAGTTTTATTGGTGGGAGCAAGGCTGTAGAACTTGCCAATCAGCAGATAAAGAATTCCAGAGTTCCTTTACCTATCAGATCAAAGGTAGGTTTCTACTTATGGTAATTTCTCTGGTATTATTTCTGTTCTTTTTCAAATACCAATACCAATCCCAATTCCTTTTCATTTTTTCCTGTGTTTCTTTGTTGACTTAATCAGGATGGTTCAGAGCCTGATAAGGCACTTACTTCTGAAAGAAGTAATAAATCTCGGGCTATTCTTGCAAGACAAGTTAATGGAATCGTTGCTGATCAGGCATGAAAATTTGTGTTTCTGCTGCCCAATATATGCTTTTCCTTCCCTGCCTGTTCTTTTTCGTTTTTTCCATTAACTTTTTCTCCTTCATCTGTCTGTTTTCTACGTAAATAACTTGAGAAGCCTTTTACTCATTTTTTGTGCAGGGAGTCCGTCCTGTTGCAGATGGTGAAAAACTTCCATCTACTGGTACTGCATTTTAGGCTGTCGTTTTGAATTTGTTGTTGCAATATCTGATGTTCTTTATGATAGTTATGTAGGATGGCCAAATATTGAGGATTCTCTCTCCCTTTTTTCCTTTTGAAAGGGATCTGGCTGATTTTCCAATGTGAATTTTGTGTTTATAGTTCTCACCCTATTTTGATTAATTATCAAGCAGCATAAGAGTAAAATGAGTGTGGGTCTTTTCAGGAAGCACAAGTATTTCAACTTGGGGTATTCCATCAATATTTGGTGGCAGTGATAACCGCACATCAGTGAAAGAGAGCTCAACAAACAACAAGCCATATAGTGAACCTGTTCATGATGCTGAACATTCCTTTTCCATGATCCATCTCAGAGAGGTGCGTACACATCAGATAAATTCATCAAGGATCCAGTGCTAAATTAAAAAAAGAATGTTATTCTGATCTTGACAAGCATGTTTTTTACTCTTTTCAGCCCCCAACTGTATTGAGGCCTTCAGAAGACCGTTCAGAAACTCAAGCTATTGAAATTGCTATTACCAAACTGCTCTTAAGATCATACTATGACATTGTTAGGAAGAACATAGAGGACTCTGTGCCCAAAGCAATTATGCACTTCTTGGTAAGTTTAACCTGAGTAGATTTGCTAATTGTGTATTTTTTGGTCTCTTTCTGCTATCTATCCATGTTCACATTCAAGCTCCTGATGACTGAAATCCAAAAACACATTATGGGTCTGGCCAAAAGAAAGAAGGCATTATGGTATTCAAGTTAGAAGATTGTAAGTCTTTCTAGTGAAATTAAGTTCAAATTTTCACCTTATCAGTTCAGCATCTGTGTGGCTTGATGTAAACAATATTTGGTGCTAAGTATGTTGATCTCTATCCTCAACTATTTTGATCTGTAGAGGAGCATATATCATGTAATTTGAACTAGGATACCATTTCTTTTGTCTGTGGTTGATGTATTTTAGTTATGTTAGAACAGTGATGAAATACATGATTGTGTGAATGTATCCAGCTTGACTTCTGTAACATGGAGCTAGCTAGTTGGTTGAAATTTGCTCATTTATTTCTTATTTGGAACCTGAAACTGTTGTAACTTTGTAAATATAACCGTATAAGCCATGTCTTCTAATGATAGTTTATGGTGCAATATTGCATTGCTAAGCTGAAGCATTACATGAGTAGTGATCTCTGATATCAATGTCTAGGTAAACCATACAAAACGTGAACTTCACAATGTCTTTATCAAAAAGCTCTACAGGTGATATAAAGCTTTCTGCCATTTGACTTGATTTCAATTATTTATCTCTGTGATAATCTCTTTGTTTACCTTCGAGTGTCCTGTATGTCTTATCATCCAAAACAGAGAAAACCTGTTTGAAGAAATGTTACAAGAACCTGATGAGATCGCTTCTAAGAGAAAACGTACTCGAGAAACACTTCGAGTTCTCCAACTGGCATTCAGGGTGGGTTCTCTTAACTGCATATCTACATATGTTGATTATTAGAGCAATCACTAGACTTTTAATCTGTTTGTGAAGAGGACATGACCCAAATGTCTTTTTCCTTGTCTGCATTCACGTTAATGCGTACTATTGCTTAATTTTTAATTTCTTACTAAATTACAACATTAAGTGCAGCTGCAGCCACATTTATTTATTTATTTAAATCGTTTTGAATAGACATTGGATGAATTGCCATTGGAAGCTGAAACAGTTGAGAGGGGATATAGTCTGGGTTCTGATCCAACAGGGCTGCCGGAGATTCATGGACTGCCAACATCATCAATGTATTCTATAAGTAGTAGTTCAAATGATTCTTACACAGCTTCTTCCAAAAACCCAAAACCTCGCAAGTCAGCTCACTCGGGCGAACTACAGTCACACTTGTTTGACAATGCAGATTCAAATGGAAATGGGCGCCATTACATGCCAGGCCTCTATCCCACAGTTTATCTGTAAGCCATTTGAACGTGAAACTGTGCAGGTTGGTCCAAGTTTCTTTTATCAAATATGGAGGCGTTATATTCATTTGATTGCTTAGTCTAATTTTTTTCCCTCAAGATCTTCAGAACTCCTCCAACCAAAGCTGGCATATCGGTAAGTTGGTGTTATTTCCTAGCTTTTATGCATTTTATTTTGACTCCATATATTTCCTTGTTCTACTGCCATAATATAGGGTTATTTGCATTGTTTATCACTCCGGGAAGAAGTAACTTGCTCTTTTTTTTTGTCAGAAATGATAGTTTTCTGTTCCTATAACCATTCTTTTCGCAATCTCTTTTCGCTCCCCTATTTGTTAACATCAGGCAGTAAACACAGCCGACTATTTGGGTGATAATGCATTTGGATCAAGAATGTTAGCCATGGAGTCTGTGTCCGTTGGCCTGGTTGTTTTTTGGTTTTGCCTGTAAAGAAACGGATAATTGCAATTTTGGATTCCATAATTTCGGCAGAAGTTGAAGAATAATAATCATAAAAGCTATGAAAATTACTGTTGTTTCATTGTAAAAGTTTTAGATTTTGCTGTCATCCAACTTGTGCATGATCTGAAGACTGAAATTTGCCCCCATTTTTATGGTTGTGGATTTATTTTTATGAAGTCCGGTGAAAATTTTCAATAGCTAATTATAAGGGAGGGATAAGTTTATTTTCTATCCCATTTTTTAGATGTGATGAATGGGTTTGATCTTTTATAATGGGAAAAAAAGGACTTAATTCTTTTATAAGTTATTTTTCTTTCATTTTTGGTTAGAAAGAGGAACATGATATATTAAATTATGGAAACAATAGCCTAAGCTGGCTCATTACAAACATGATAAAAGCATTAAAACTAGCACTATCCGAGTAAGCTGGGGCTTGGAATTGCTTCCTAATGTAGCCAAAGCAATAGCGTTCCGGTTCTCCTTGAAGATATATTTAAGCTTTTTATTGGGGATGAATAAAAACATTTAAAGAATTTACAAATAAATAAAATATCTTTATTTAATACTAAATAAAAAAAATTTAGTAGTTGAATTCACCTCATACTACGATTTCTAACGTTATCTATATTAGTAAATAATACAAAATGGAATTTTCATTTTGATTTATATTTTCCCATTTAGAAATTTTATTGCATTTTCACTGTAATTTTCATCAAATGAATATAGTTTGATTCTAATACATGTCGATTGAATTTGAAATTCTGTTTATACAAATGTATTAATTATACTTGCAAATTATAATTGTACCTTAAAAAAAATTGCAAACAATCATTTCCAATTACCTTCAGTTATTTACCCTATATTTCAGATAATAAGTACAATAATTTCATTTATTCAAATTAAAAAATTATAAAAACAAGTAGGCAAAAAAAGGAGCTAATAAGTATAATAAAAACCTCGGTAAATTGCAATGGAGTGCCCTAAACTGCAGTATTTTAGGTGAGCGTCTAGTTCTTATAATGCTGAATATCGTTAGTGTTGAAAATGTTGCAAATTGGACAAGAATGGTTAACCAAAATGTTGAATCAGCTAGTGCCTGGACTCTGGGTAACCGATATGTAGAGCAGCATGGGGAAGGCAAGAAAAGACCCATAACAGCTACTGTAGCAGGGGTTTTACCTGACCGGTTTAAACACGATACGAAATCACAACCAACACATATACAACACATCCAGTGCATGTATTGCCAAACGTACAAAAGTGTACAGACAAAACACACGACACAACAGAACAATCAGGAGGCAGAACTGAGAATAATAAGAAAGTAGCTAAGCAGACATTCTTTAGGAATTGCAGCCTCAAGACTTGGGACATTCAGTGGCGAAATGAATGTGCCTCTTTTCCCAGCTGCTTGTGTTCAAGCTTATCTTAATATTTCCACTTTTTTACAAGGAAAGGAAAGGAATTTGTCAAAACAAGCTCTGGTTTCGACGCATATTGAAGGAAGAAATCATTTCTAATCTTCCTACAGACACCATGTAGGCTGTATTTCGCAATTCTGCAGTTACATAATGATCGGCAATGAACCATATATACAGTTGTCAAACGAACTCAATTATTACAACAAAGTTCGACATGTGCCCCTTAAACATCAAGTTACATAGCACTCACCACAGCAGAAGGATCTTGTTAATCATCTTTCAGCAGTGACAGTGGAGTTATCCCCATTAGATGAAGATACAACATCTGGAGTTACAGTTACAGCCTCTGACTCGTTAGCTTCAGCATCACTCTGATAAACACCCAAGGAGTAACAATGTAATCAGATTCAAGGGGCATTCAGGATTTTATCACAATGAAAAAAGGTAATAAATAACAATCATCAATACTGTTATTCTGAGCTAGCAAAACCTGCTCAGCAGTCTTTACAGTTGGATCCGGGATTGCTACTGTAGAAACCTTTGAAAGGTCTCTCAAAACACCCTGCAAATGAGAACTTCCCAAGTGAATGACCAAAGAATTACAAGCAATTATTGAAGATTATAAGAATCATGAATCATCCTCCGCAAGTTACTAGAATGCAGAAGACATGATGTATTGCTTAAAGGATATGTTTACTTCTGAGTCATCAAACAAATTAAGTTTAAGTGGTGCCAGAAACAAATCAACTGGAAGTATAGAACTGAATATTAAGGTTATAATCTTGCCAAACTCTTAATATACACCTCTCTGACAATCAGAAGGACTAATCATAAATTTGTGTGATTAAATATCATTAGAATTGCAAAGAACGCATTATCAACAAAGAAGATTGTCAATCATCTTATAGTACTCTCTCTTGAGTTCACAATCTACATGCAATTAAATGGGGAATAGACTTATGAACAACTCTTTCCTGGTTTAGACAAACCTTATTTGCCCACTTGAGTCCACATGCATTGCAAAGAGTCCTTGGACCAGCAGGTCCACGACGCATCATAGGAGTTTTCTTAGAGCTGATTCCACAGTGTGTACATCTACACAGAAAAAACATGCAAAATAAAGGAGAGAATCTATAGGAACATAACAAATGATAGCTGAAGTGAAAACTACAACTTCAACTGAGGGGTGATATCAATCCAATGATAATTTCTTTTAAAAACAACATCATTTGATCATTGGGAGAAGCTACTCACAAAACTTCTTGAATATTCTCATCTTGCCCAGAACCTGGTGTTCCACTCCATCCTGAAGAGGCTGAGGCTACTTCTTCAGAAATTGCCTTGGATGATGTGAATTGACCCTTCTTACGTTGCATCCTAACAAACCACACCTAGAATGTTAGCAAGCGACTTGAAGAACAATCTTGTCTTGAAGAAAGAAGAATGTGGAAAAAGAGGTGAAACCAATTGTTGAAATACCTGAGGGCCACTTCTTTCCGCACAGTATAGCGGATTTTCTTCTCAAAGCACCGCTCTTTTCTCTTCTCCCGGAACCGGTTTAAAGAAGCAGCTCTCTGTGGCTGAATTGACCTCCCAGGAAAGTCACTTAAGCCCTAGGAGAATGCCATTAAAGATGTTAAAAAAAAGAAAAGGAACAAAAACAGAATCCTCTTAAAAGAACTAATCACAAGATAGATAGGATGATTGATCTAACGCGCACCCTTTGAGTAACAGACACTGTCCCCATTGCAGGAATGCCTGAAGGGATTTCATATCCACCTAGAAGTAACAACACCGCCTGTACCTGAAAATATCAAGCACCACAAATCATGACTTCCCTTTTCTTACTTCATATTTGAAACTTTAAGCCCTAATAGCATCCACTTCAATTGAGGAGAAAAGAGAGGATCTTTCTTGCATAACCCACGACATTATTTAGAAACAAAGCAATTCAGTAATTGACTGTATAAACGAGAATATAGATGCAAAAACCAATGAGTCATCAGCTAAATTAGCATTAAAACAGGATAGGCCACCACATAATTCACCAAACTAACAAAAAAATTATTAAATCCATCCAATCAGCCTAAAACCAGATGCAACAAGTGAACAATTTTAATAAAAAATTCAACATTTAAAAAACAAACATACGAATCAAATTCAAAACTAAAAGGCCCAGATGAAAAGGAAAACGAACCTTGTCAGGAGAAACGGAATCAAAGACATAAACCTCCCCTTGAAACGATAGAGTGAGCTGATCAGCACCACCATTACCAGGAGCAGAGGTTGAATCAGATCCTTGACCATAAACGTGGGCATGAGAAGCTTCGTCCATGCCATTATTCATAACCGCAACAACGGCACCGTTTTCTTGAAATCCAATCTGAGGGTTATCCACGGACTCTTCCCCTCCTCCTCCGGCTCCGCCTGGAACGTCATCGTCTTCTTCTTCGTCAATGTTCCGTTGCATGTTCGCGGCACCTGAACCGTACATTGGCGTTCGCTGGTGATTCGAATTCGCCATTCGTTTAACATTACAAATTACCACAAAATCTCCCCCAAAAGGGGAAAAATAAAAACAAGAAATGCAACAGAATATTATATAATTAAATATATAGAGAAACTCAGGAAGAGAAATTAAAACTAAGGTTAAAGAATTAAAAAAAACAATAATTTATAATGAAACAAAATTTAAAGTGAAATTCTGGGCTTAATAAATAATTAATTAAGGTGAAGCGATTGAGACGGAATGGAAGCAGGTTGGGGAGGATGGAAGGAGATGAGAGGCTTGAGATAAGGCCCTTGATTCATGATCAAATTTACCGTTTTATGCCACTCACTAACAAAAAGGATTTGGGACGGTGATTGGTGGTGTGCTGCTTCTTACCTTAGGACAACATTAAGGGTTTCGATAGAGAAACCAATGGGTATATGAAAAAGTTTCAAAGTCACACGTGTTTTTATCGTGAATTTTTTTGTTGAATAGATGTTTTAGATCTTAATAATCAATTATTTGTAATCGAGCCGCCTAAAATATTGGGAAAACTCTAAAATTCTACTATTCAACTATATCAACTCCGACAGCCATGACTACGTCAGAAAGCAACGACCTCCAACAGCTCTCCGACGGTCTCTTCACTAAGTGCAAACCATCACCAGTACCCTGTACCCACTTAGCCATAAAATTTGCAGCAATATTACAAGCTTTCGGCACATTCTCTAGCTTGATAGTCCAGTGTCACTAAAGCATCCCCCTAATCTATCGAACAAGCAAGCATACATGTTCCCCTCTCGATCCTCGGCATAGTAATTGTAAGGCCTCAATATTATCACTCTCCATAACCACCTATCAAAATCCCTTAGCCCAAGGCACCTTTAATCCATCTAACACCGCCCACAGCTCCGAGTGGAGCACCGACGTGATTCCAATCTTCTTGGAGAACCCGACATCCCAGCTCCCATAATAGTTCTGGAACAGCCCCCAGTCATCGCCTGACAAGTTCTTTCCGACACAACCCCATCAACATTCGTCTTCACCCATCCTAGCTCCAGACAGCGCCATCGTAAATTTCCAGTCCCCATTCGCCTCCAACTCTCCAAAACAATAGCAACATAGATCCCAGCATCCTATAAGCATCCTAGCTGCTTGCAAACCTCGTAATCGAGCCATCAATTCCCTTTTTCGCCTACCAATACTACCAAAAACTTTCTCATTCTAATCCGACGCATCAACCACAAACTATTGGACCAATTCAACAAGTGAGCAATTGTCATCCCAACACATCTTAACCAACGTATCAAGCCACTGTGAAATAACCAACTAGAAAAAAGAAACTTAAACGTCTTAGTCCCACTAGGTCGACTAGAGTCATTCAACACAAAGAGAAGAGGCCAATGATCAAATTTAATGTGCTGGAGATGATACACAGAAGAAAACTGATATCGTCGTTCCCATGATGCATTATAAAGAACTCGATTGAGCAGCTCGTGAACCCGACCTTGACACCATGTAAATTTAAGTCCTTTGAACCCCAAATCCTTAATATTGTTGTCAAATAGAAAGGTTTGAAAGCGTTTGCAAGTTGCCATACGCCTCACCAACCCACCCTGTTTCTCATCTGTATGCAACAAAGCATTAAAATCACCCAAAAGTACCCATGGTTTAACTATACCCTGTGCTACTGCATTCAGTTCCGTCCACAGGGATCTCTATTTCCAGTTATTTGAACTACCATAAACTGCAGTACATAAAACTCGTTGCTGCAACGAATTCGAAACTATTGCAAAATGCACAAACTGGCTATGATTACATAGAACCTCGACGCGCACTGATTCATCCCAATGAATCCAAATCCCACTAGAAAAACCTTTAGCTTCCACTCTATGAGACCAATTAAAGCTGGATTTCTTAATCACCTTTGTTGAAGTATAGAAGTAACGTGAAATAAACTTCTTTCTTGATTGATTTGGAAAGAAGATACATGCCCATTTAATAGAGAAAGTTCATAACCGTTTCTAAACAGTTTAACTAACTATACTAACTGTCAACTGCTAAACTAACAGTCCTTGATACTCATAACATTTCCCTTGTTGTCCTGACTTCCTTTCCTTTGACTGACTTGTTCTTCATTTGGAGCCACCTGCAGCTGCTGTCTGAACTTGTTAAACATAAGTGCAGCCAATGGTTTTGTTAACAAATCAGCAACCTGATTCAGACTCGACACATGTCCAACTTGAATTATTCCTGCTGCTACTTTCTCTCTTGCAAAGAATATGTCTAGTTCCACATGCTTGAATTTTGAGTGCATGACTAGGTTGCCGGCAACAGTAACTGCAGCGGAGCTATCACACAGACCAAATATTTCCTCTGAGTAAAGACACATAGCTCAGTTAACAATGACTGAAGCCAGACTATTTCCGTAGTGGCGTTTGCCAAACTCCTGTATTCTGCTTCGGCTGTAGAGCTGGAGACAACAGATTGCTTCCTAGAGCTCCACGAAACCAGATTTCCTCCCTAAAAAACACAGTAACCCGATGTGGATCTTCGATCATCGATGTCAGATACCCAGCTGGAATCCGAGTAACCTTCAAGCACAAACTTAGATGTACGATGGAAATGAAGACCATAATCTAAGGTGCTTTGTAAATACCTCAAAATCCTTTTTACAACTTTAAAGTGTGTATCGAGTGGTCTATGCATGAACTGACAGACTTTGTTTACAGAAAATGCAATGTCTGGTCTGATAATCACTATGTACTGGAGAGTACCTACGATGCTCCTGAAGAAACTCTCATCTTCAACCATGCTTCTTTCACGAGCGGACAAACAACAAGTGGAGACTATTGGTGTGGGAGAGTAATTTGACTTTTCCATCGATGTTTTCTTAAGAAGATCCAGTATGTATTTCTTCTGATTTAGCATGAGTCCATTTGCGGTGGGAGTTACTGATACGGAAATCCGGATCTAGACACAAGAGAAACACAAATTAGAAATAAAACGAGAATAAATAAAATTAGTTAAATAATAAATAAATAAAAAGGATAGATTTGCCCTATGGAACCCTTGGTTAACTTGTAACCAAAAACACCAATGATTGAGCGGCTCCCTACGAAACCCCTAGAAGAAGAACCTCTAGAAACACCGATGAACGGGAAAGAAATTTGAATATTTGCAACTCCGAAATACCTTCGAAAGTAACAAACTCCAAACTAAATAGCAAGAGAAGAATCACTCTACTCCCAAAAATTTGCCTCACACAAATTTGAAAGAAAACAAATACTCTTCTTTTTATTCTCCCCTCAATGTGTAGAAAACAAGCCTATTTATAGGCAAATTACAAGAGTAATTGAATCCTAATAAAACTCTTTCAAGAGTAATTGAATCCTAATAAAAACTCTTTAAAGAGTAATTGAATCCTAATAAAACTCTTTAAAATTATCTAAGAAAATAAATAAATAATAACCTAACCAATAAAATTACTTAACTCATAAATGATGTGTCCCAACCAATGAGAATTAAGTAAATAATAATAATAATATACATAAAAGATTAATCCACCAATTTATGGGCTTTCACTATTCCAAGATTGGTCCGTTGAATTGCATTCTCGTATTTGTCAATGTCACGAGCAGGATGAATTAAATTTGTAGCAACAAAGTCTTGGACAAAAGCATTCATCTTTAATTTTAATTGTCGTGCCTTGCTTGAGTAATTGGACCACTAGGAAAAACAACCCATTGAGTGTCACCTCCTTGGCTCGTATCATTCTCCCTCTTCAAGAAGATTAGTCCTCGAATCGAACACGCATCAAATTCAAAAGGAGAAAGATCAGAAACATTGAAAGTAGCACTAACACTATACTCACCAGGAAGATCAATGCGATAAGCATTGTCATTTATTTTCTCGAGTACTTGGAATGGTCCATCTCCTCGTGCATCAAGTTTATTCTTTCTCTTAGAAGGAAATTGTTCCTTCCTCATATACACCCATACCCAATCTCCAAGTTCAAACAAGACTTGCTTTCGCCCTTTATTAGCTCGATGTGCATTAGACTCATTCTTTTTCTCAATGGCTTTACGAGCCTTCTCATGGATCTCTTTCACTAAATCAGCTTTCCTTTCACCATCTAAATTAGCAATCTCATTCAAAGGTAAAGGAAGCAAATCTAAAACAGTAAGTGGATTAAAGCCATATACAATCTCAAAAGGAGTAAAACCTGTGGAAGAATGAACAGAACGATTATAAGCAAACTCAACATAGGGTATCCATTCTTCCCAAGATTTAACATTCTTACCTATTATGGCTCTAAGCAAAGATCCCAAAACTCGATTTACCACCTCGGTTTGACCATCAGTTTGAGGGTGGCATGTAGTAGAGAAAAGTAGTTTAGTACCTAACTTACCCCATAACACCTTCCAAAAGTGACTAAGAAATTTTGCATCTCTATCGGAAACGATAGTCCTAGGGATTCCATGTAATCTCACAACTTCACGGAAAAATAGATCGGCAACATGGGTTGCATCATCAGTCTTATGGCATGGAATGAAATGAGCCATTTTAGAAAATCGATCCACAACCACAAAGATGCTATCTCATCCACGCTTTGTCCTCGGTAAACCTATTACAAAATCCATTGAAATGTCAGTCCAAGGTGAACTAGGAACAGGAAGAGGAGTATATAGACCATGAGGCATCACAGTGGATTTAGCTTATTTACAAGTAATGCAAGTAGAGCAAATTTTTTCAACAAGTTTTCGCATGTTAGGCCAATAAAAATGCTCATGTAAAACATCATAAGTCTTAGTGACTTCAAAATGACCCATAAGACCACCACTATGAGCCTCTCGAACCAACAATTCTCGCATTGAACACTTTGGTAAGCATAGTCTATTATTTCGAAAAAGATAGCCATCATGCTTATAAAATTTGTGAAATGCACCATGTTCACATGCGTCATAAATGCTTGTAAAATCAGAATCAGTTGCATATAAATCTTTGAGATACTCAAAACCTAATAACTTAGTATGCAAAGTACTAAGTAAAGTATACCTCCTTGATAGAGCATCAGCCACAATATTATCTTTACCTTTCTTATACCTTATAACATAAGGAAAAGATTCAATAAATTCAACCCACCTCGCATGTCGCTTGTTCAACTTACCTTGTCCCTTTAAGTGCTTAAGTGATTCATGGTTAGTGTGAATCACAAACTCCTTTGGTAAAAGGTAATGTTGCCAAACTTCTAATGCCCTTACCAAGGCATACAACTCTTTATCATAGGTCGAATAGTTCAAATGTGCTCCACCAAGTTTCTCACTAAAGTAGGCTATTGGTTTACTATCTTGCATGAGGACGGCACCTATACCTACACCAGAAGCATCACATTCAATCTCAAAGGTCTTTTCAAAATTAGGTAAAACAAGAATAGGAGCATTACACAATTTATCTTTAAGTTCATTAAATGCTAATTCTTGCTTATCTGTCTAATGAAAAGATACATCCTTTTTAATAAGTGTAGTCAAAGGTGAAGCAATTGTGGAAAAGTTACGAACAAACCTGCGGTAGAAACCGGCTAACCCAATGAAAGACCTTACATCAGAAACAGTTTTAGGGATAGGCCATTCTTGAATTGCCTTTACCTTCTCCTCATCCACATGGATTCCTGTAGAACTTATCACAAAACCCAAAAAAATAAGCTTATCCATACAAAAGGTGCATTTTTCAAGATTAGCAAAGAGTCGTTCATGCCTTAACACATCCAATACTAATTTAACATGCCCAACATGATCATTCAAAGTTTTGCTATAAATCAGTATGTCATCAAAATACACAACGACAAATTTTCCTAAAAAAGGTCTAAGTATGTGGTTCATTAATCTCATGAATGTGCTAGGAGTATTAGTTAAGCCAAATGGCATAACTAACCACTCATATAGGCCATACTTAGTCTTAAAAGCAGTTTTCCATTCATCACCTTGTTTCATTCTTATTTGATGGTAACCACTTTTTAAGTCAATTTTAGAGAAAATGCATGCACCATTAAGCTCATCCAACATATCATCTAATCGAGGAATTGGATATCGATACTTTACCGTAATCTTGTTGACAGCACGACAATCAATACATATTCTCCAAGAACCATCTTTTTTTGGGACGAGAAGTACAGGGACCGCACAAGGGCTTAGACTCTCACGAATTAACCCTTTCTCTAAGAGATCTTCAACTTGCCTTTGCAACTCCTTAGTTTCTTCAGGATTGCTTCGATAGACTGGTCTATTCGGAATACTCGAACCAGGCACAAAGTCAATTTGATGTTCAATCCCTCGTAAAGGAGGTAATCCCTTAGGCATTTCAGAAGGAAATACATCCTCAAAATCCTGCAAAAGATCAACAAAACAACTAGGCAAATGTGTATTAAGGTTAGTCAAAATAAAGTTTTCCTTAAACCTAATAATTACAAATGTTTGTTTTGTACAAAGAGCAAATTTGATATCTCGAAACCTAGCGAATAAACTCACTTTCTCATCTCGTGACTTGTGTGTGCAATCACTCACCAATGTTGGGCCTTTAAGTTGGCTTTTAACACTAAGGGCCTCTTTACTCTCAGCCTTTTTCAATGATTTTACCTCACTTCCCTTACCCATCTCACTAGCAAGTTTGAGTTGATCATTGTAGACTTCTTGAGGAGGAAGTGGAGCCAAAGTAAACTTCTTTCCAAGGAACACAAAAGTATATTGGTTAAGGAAACCATCATGATTTACTCGTCGATCAAACTGCCATGGCCGTCCAAGTAATATGTGCCCAGCTTGCATTGGAACAACATCACACAAAACTTTATCAGAGTATCTACCAATAGAAAATGAAACTAAGCATTGTTTAGATAATTTTACCTCCCCACTATCATTCAGCCATTGTAAGCGGTATGGCCTTGGATGCTTCACACAAGGTAGGTCAAGTTTCTCAACAAGGGAAGAACTCACCACATTGGTGCAACTTCCACTATCGATGATCAATGAACTAGGTTGTCCACCAATCAAACATCTCGTGTGGAAAATGTTATCTCTTTTTTGCTCATCCTCTTCATTTTTACTAGTTTGGGATCTAGTGATCGGCATGGTATCTGTGAAAAAATCACACAAACAGGAACAAGAAAAAATAATAATAACCTCACTCGTTAGCTCTCAAAAGAATAACTCTCTGAATGATTCAAAACTTGTAAATATGTTTGGAGAGGGTTACTAATCAAGATCAAATAATGGAGGTGCAAACTTCAAAGAAACAATGAAGATCCTAATTGCTTTAATAGGCCAATAAACTTGACGAAGCAATTTATAATGGAGGCTACATGGATGAAGAAATTGTGCGTGCCTTTAATATCTGTTAACACAAGAAGAAACAAAGTGTTAGAAAACGTAAGAGAAACAAAAAAAAACGTAGACCTGCAACGATCCCTAACTCTAGAGTCAAAGAAAAGCTTTAATAAGAAGAAAACTTAAGAAAACTCTACCCAATTTAAAGGAAAACAAAAAATCGAAACGTTTGGTGTCTTAAGATTTTTAAAATTGAAGCTTTAATTATACTTGAGTCAAGAAAGAAGGGGAAAAATTCAATTTTGGGAAAAATAAAATAAAAATAATAACAATAATAGGAAAAGAAGAAACCTACGTATGAAAGGTAGGCAACTTTTTTTTGCGCTTTTTGCTTTTTGCTTTTTTTTTGCTTTTACTCACTTTTTTTGGCTTTTTGTTTTTTTAAAGAATAAGAGGAGAATAAACACAAACTTCACAAAAAAGAGAATCAAGAAACCGATGAAAAGTGTTTTAGGTATTTTGACTCGTTTGGATTTGATTTTAGCCGAAAATAACAATCGAATGGCTCAAATCGATACCAACCGATACGAAACCGGATCTAGACACAAGAGAAACACAAATTAGAAATAAAACGAGAATAAATAAAATTAGTTAAATAATAAATAAATAAATAAATAAATAAAAGGATAGATTTACCTATGAAATCCTTGGTTAACTTGTAACCAAAACGCCAATGATTGAGCGGCTCCTCACGAAACCCCTAGAAGAAGAACCTCTAGAAACACCGATGAACGGAAAGAAATTTGAATATTTGCAACTCAAATACCTCAAAGTAACAAACTCCAAACTAAATAGCAAGAGAAGAATCACTCTACTCCCAAAAATTTGCCTCACACAAATTTGAAAGAAAACAAATACTCTTCTTTTATTCTCCCTCAATGTGTAGAAAACAAGCCTATTTATAGGCAAATTACAAGAGTAATTGAATCCTAATAAAACTCTTTCAAGAGTAATTGAATCCTAATAAAAACTCTTTAAAGAGTAATTGAATCCTAATAAAACTCTTTAAAATTATCTAAGAAAATAAATAAATAATAACCTAACCAATAAAATTACTTAACTCATAAATGATGTGTCCCAACCAATGAGAATTAAGTAAATAATAATAATAATATACATAAAAGATTAATCCACCAATTTATGGGCTTTCACTATTCCAAGATTGGT
Organism: Gossypium raimondii; assembly: GCF_025698545.1. Lineage (NCBI taxonomy): Eukaryota > Viridiplantae > Streptophyta > Magnoliopsida > Malvales > Malvaceae > Gossypium > Gossypium raimondii. The sequence goes on along the minus strand of NC_068576.1, from coordinate 2,016,516 downwards.
CCAGTGAATTGCATTCTCGTATTTGTCAATGTCACGAACAGGATGAATTAAATTTGTAGCAACAAAGTCTTGGACAAAAGCATTCATCTTTAATTTTAATTGTCGTGCCTTGCTTCGAGTAATTGGACCACTAGGAAAAACAACCCCTTGAGTGTCACCTCCTTGGCTCGTATCAGTTCCTTCAATACCTAGAAAGTAGTTTAACCTCCCCAAATCTTTTAGAGAAAACTGGTGGTTGAGACGTGTAATAAAATGATCTACAGCTCTCGAATTAGAACCAGTAACCACGATGTCATCAACATAGACGAGGACATACATCAAATAATTCCTAACTTTATGAATAAAGAGGGAATTGTCTGCCATTGAAGTTTCAAACTGATTTCCAAGTAAGAACTCCCTTAACTTGTGGAACCAAGCTCGAGGGGCTTGCTTGAGCCCGTACAAAGCTTTCCTCAACCTGCATACCAGCTGCTGGCCATTACCGCATTGTTGTTCAAAACCTGGTGGTTGTACCATATATATTTCTTCACTTAAATCACCATTTAAGAATGCATTATTAACATCAATCTGACGGAGAGACCATTTCAAAGACACGGCAAGTGTCAAGACCACTCAAATTTTAGTAGCTTTCACAACAGGGTTAAACGTCTCGTGGAAGTCAATGTCAGCTTCTTGAAGATATCCCTTAACTACTAAACGGCCCTTGTACCGTGCAACCGAGCCATCAGCATTCCTTTTAACCTTGAATATCCATTTGTATCCGACCGTCTTTCTACCTTCAGGTAATGGTACAAGGTCCCAGGTGTTATTTGAAATCAAAGCCCGATACTCAGCTTGTGCAGCTGTTGTCTACTCAGAACTCTGAAAGGCTTCTTCTATAGAGATTGGCTCCCTAGTTGTCACAACTGAAGTAAGCACCTTAGGCCTGTAGATGCCAGACTTAGATCGGGTTTGTATAGGATGAACATTCTCAGTAGCCCGGACTGGAGAATCAGATTGAACTATAGGCAAGACTCACATTGTTCATCACAAGAGTCAGATGGCTGAGCTGATATATTTGGAATAGGGTGACTTGGTGTAAAATCAGGCACAAGGTTCAAGTTGTCAGAACTAGTCACCATAGTATTCGAGGGAACTGTAGGTGCAACAAGAGGAATGTATGGTTGTTGACAAGGTTGCTGATGACAATTAACCAAAGTCTTGAAAAGAGGGCGTTGCTGAAATAAAAAATGAGTCTCATCAAAAACCACATGTCGAGACACAAATATACGACCAATGTCATCAAGACATCTATACCCTTTATGATTAGCCTCAATGCCAAGAAACACACAGCACTTAGACCTAAATTGTAGCTTGTGTTTATTGTATGGTTGCAAATAAAGGAAGCAGGCACAACCAAAAATGCTCAAGCAGGAGTAGTCAGGCGGACTTTTATGAAACATTTCATAAGGATTGGCACCTTAAAAAGCAGACGAGGGTAACTTATTGACTATATGTACAGCATAGGAAAAAGTAGAGGACCAAAATTTCAAAGGAAGAGGTGCATGTGCTAGAAGTGTCAACCCCATGTCAACCACTTGTCGATGTCTCCTCTCAACCACACCATTTTGCTCCGAGGTATGATGACACGTAAGTCTATATTGAATGCCACATTTGAACAACTCAGCAGATAGGGACTGATATTCACCCCCAATCTGTTTGAACCATACTTATGGAGAACCCAAACTGAACTTGAACCATTCGTTGAAAATGAAGAAAACAGTTCAATACCTCAGACTTAGCCTTGATAAAATACAACTACGTATATCGGCTGTACATATCTACAAAGGACACATAGTAAGAAAATCCATTTGATTTCTCATGAGTTGGTCCCCAAACGTCAGACACAACAAGCTCAAATGGGACAAAATACACTGTTGTAAACGTGCTAAACGAAAGTTTATGAGATTTGCCTAATTGGCAAGCAGAACAAACACTCGGCAGACAATTATTTTTGAAGGAAATATTACAACTTCGTAAAACTTTAGAGAGAACACCGTTGCATGGATGCCCGAGCCGTTGATGCCACAACAAAGGCACTGAGATACGCGAAGTATTACACATACTCACAGAATTGACCCTTGGTGCAGCAGGTGACTTGAAAGAATCAGCTATAGACACGTCAAACCTATAGAGGCCTTTATGCATGTGGCCCACCAAGAGCACCTTCCTTGTCTGAATGTCCTTCACAAAGCACAGATAGGGGTGAAATTTGAAATACACCAAATTGTCCTTAGCAAATTGACCCACAGACAATAAATTTTCGCAAACAGTAGGTACATGAAGTACATTTCTAAGATGAAACAATCTAGATCTAGAGACCATCGATGAGGAGCCTACATAAGCTATCGAGACTCGTTCACCATTTCCTATAAAGACCCTATCCATACATGTGTAAGGCGAAGGGGACGAGAGATTGTCCACGTCTGGAGTGACATGGTTCATGGCACCAGAATCCGGATACCAAGCCTAAAAAGAAGAACCTGTAGTAGGAGATCGAGAGGCCTGTGCAGGAGCTTGAGAATGAAAGTTACAACAGGAAGAAGAACTTTGTTCATAAGAATGATAGTTAACAGTTTTTGAGACATTAGTGTCCACACCAGAGAAGTTTTCATTAAACCGATGATAGCAAGTTTGAACAACATGCCCAACCTTACCACACAACTGACACTGTGGTTTGGAACGTGTCCACCCCCTGCTATTGCTGCGACTCCGACCACGAAACCAGCCTCTACCATGTTCCCTAGGACATTGTCTAAAACTTGAACCATAACTATTTGAACCATCAGTAGATTTGGAAGAATGAGAATTCTTGGAATAAGAGGTTACATTTGCTTGCATAGGAACTTCAGTCAACATATCCAACTGTCGAGCTTCACAGTCAAGAAGTAACTCAGTCAATAGATCTAGAGACATCGGTGTAGCTGAAGCAATCACACGAACAGACTCAAATTCTGACAAGAGTCCAGCTAAGATAATGTTGATCTGTTCTTGCTCAAATACAACACTTCCAGCAACAATGAGGCTATCACTCAGCCGTTTTACCTTTGAAAAATATTCTTTAATTGAAAGACTGGCTTTCTTGAAGGAATACAGATCATGTCACATTCTTGAAATCTTAATGCTAGACTTCACACCAAATCGCTTTTCAATAGCGGACCAAATGTCAAAACTACTCTTTGCGGACGTGAGATGAACTAGAATCTCATCTGACACTATAGACAATAGCCAAGACGCAAGAAATTTGTCTTGTTTCTTGTGAGCAAGAAACAACGGGTTATCAACCAAATAACCATCAACACCAGGAACAATGAGGGAAGGAACCGAAACAGTACATTATACAAAACCTTCAAGATCATAGCCTCAAGAATGAGCAAGATTTGATGTTTCCAGAAAAGAAAATTACTCTCGGTGAGCTTGATAGTGTCATGCTTAGAAAAGGAATGGATTGTGTGTGACACAGCACTTCCAGAACCTCGCGAAGGATCTACCCAAAAAATAGAAGAGTGACAAGGAGTATCATCCCCAAGTACAGGATCAGAAGCCATGAAGAAGAGAAAAAAAATTATGAACCTGTTGCTCATGATACCATGTTGAAGTATAAAAGTAACGTGAAGTAAACTTCTTTCTTGATTGATTTGGAGAGAGGATACATGCCCATTTAATAGAGAAAGTTCATAACTGTTTCTTAACCGTTTAACTAACTATACTAACTGTCAACTGCTAAACTAACAGTCATTGATACTCATAACAACCTTGTTCGCTCTCAAACCACTAACCCTAGTTTCAAGCAACACTACTACCGCTGGATTGTGAATCTTCAGATACTCTTGTAGCATACGGTTAAATTGGGGATGTCTAGCCCCTTTACAATTCCAACTAAGAATATTAAACTCCATAACAAGCACATTGAGAAAAGAGATAAGCAACAACTTGATAATTCTTACTATCTCTCTGACGGCCCTGATCCCAGCTGTTAAACACCGTCCCAGGTAAAATTACCATCGGCACTATCACATTCCCCAGTAGTCTCCAATCGCTCAACAATACCTTCCATAGTCGAACGTACAATAACTAAAGCAACACCTCCTCGCATGCACACCCCACAACAAGGGATCTCTTTCCGGTCATCTCGCCATTTGATTATGTTAACATCATTCTCAGAACATTCAACCAATGTCACATCCTCCTCCCCTATTTTATCTTCCATAGATCCTTCCTCCCGCTGAACATTCTGGTCTAAATTCTCGTCAACCACAATAATCGTATGACATTGAGGATTCAAGATGGAAGTAACCCTTTTAGTAGAGAACCAAATTGACTCCCCATCCATCTGGCCATTGGATACCAAGGAGCAAGTCGTAATACATTTGTCATTTCGGCTCCCAAAGATAGAGGTAGTACGAAGCTCGCATGGGCATTACTCCCCTCACTATTATGTCTAGGCTCAGAAGCCACTGCTCGCTTACCTTTTTCCTTAGCTAAAAATCAGCATTCAGTTACACCTTTGCTGCCCATGCTTTACGGTGATATCCCCACCGGTCTATCATCTCCCAATCCCTGCACAAATTGCGCCAGATGCGCACATTCATCATCCACCTCCATATCCAAAAGAACACTGGACTTTAATCCGATCCTCACACCACCCCAATCTTTAATGCCTGACGTACCACGTTGCTTACTTGTCTATTGTGGTCGACTCGAAGTCCTCATCCTCAATTTTCTTAGCAACATTAATCGGTTTCTCCTTCGCTATCTCCACCACCTCATCTAGAACCACCCAGTCTTTGTTCTTAGGACATACCTCCTTCATGTGGCCATAGCATTTGCAACAATAACATATATTCAACAATGACTCGTACTCAACTCAATGCAATTGATCCTCAATATGAATTTTAGATCAATACATATCGCCATCCAGGCAAACTGTTCTCTGCTTTCAATCTTTGTGTTATCATCAATCTTTATAATTCACCCAACTAGTTCGCCAATCACTTTTAATAGGCTCCCCTTATATAAATTACCTAATAGCCCTGAAAACAGAATCCAAGCCATCACCTCTGTCAAAAGAGCTACGGATCAAACCCCATCCGCCATGGTTGCACCATTAAATATTTCCTAAAGATAACCCACGGCCCTCTAGCCAGCTAATCCTCATTCGCTTGAAATCGCACCAAGAAGTATTCATTATCGAAATCCATCAACCTAAAGTGTCGAGATGGCTTCCATAGGGCATAAAATTTATTGTGAAATGCACTATAACCAATTCGTCGACCTAGTAGTTTAATAATAATCGACCTACTCATACTCTCCTCTATTAACTGATGAACCCGCGACGAGAATTTGATCGACGACACCCATTCATAGTCTCAGTAACCACATCCCTATCCTTGAGTGCGATATCTTCATCTTCAATTACCCTCTCATTTGGTAGTCTCATTCATCCACTACTCCCCAACGGAGCATTAGTCCCCCGCTGTCGACGCTAGCCCATCGGCGATAGAAGAGCTCTCTTCATCTCGAAACCTGACTTTCTTGGTGGCCCTAGCAATAGCAATTGCTGCCGCCCCATTCCCTAGGTCTTGCGGTCAGTTTTCCACTTTTCCTCTGTCTAAACTTCTACTATTTAAGTTCAGTTAAATTTAATATTGATTTCATTTTTTATAATTACCGAACTAATAAATTTGTTACACTGAAAATGTCATTGTGTTCGAATCTGACGTCAAATTAGTATGAAGTTTGAAAAATATTTCAAACTTGATGAGTTGAAATTAAAAATTAGCACTAAAATCGCAGCTCAGTACGGAAAGATATTATCCACAATCTTTTATAGATTTTCAGTATCATCAAATCCGTCATGTATAACCGGCTTAAGCTTATTGATGATGAAAGATGTCCAGACAAATTACCAGTTAATTGCAAATCTAAAAATATGGCAGCAGAGTTGTACGTGGAGTTGGATCATGCTGAGCAGGGAAATGTGGTAGCTAAAGTTCCAAGTTCACCCAAACTGCCTGTGAATATTTTCCCACTAGTGTCGAGATTTTGCAAGCTTTACACGGATATATCATCAGCATCTCTAGAGGGACGATCTTCAGTTTAATTTACCTTCGGATAATCTGTATCAATTTGCCCCTCCATTGATTTCTGGCAACATTCAATACCCTATATTCGACATTAATTGAGGAGTAGGTCATAGAATGGCAATTCATGGTAATACGCATCAAAACAACAAACCCGATCCGTATCTAGATGAGGACATGCAACCTTTGGCATTTATGTTATCGAGATTCGGTTTACGTGCGATAGTGCAGGACATCAGGTTGTGGACGTTGTGGGTTAAAAGCTTGTCAAATTTGTCTCAAATCATAGAGCCTATTGCCTTTCACAATTAACCATGACTGTTGACATTGTAATAACAGCACATTTTGCTGTCACTGAACCATGATTCCTATAGGAGACAAGATGAGTGAAAAGGCTGGAGATTAAGCAGCCTTTGGAGATAGTTTTAGAGAACTTACATCATTTGAAGATTTTATTTTGTGATGTGATCTTCAGGCTAAAAGTATTAACAACGTGAAACAAGAGTGAACTTTAGAGAAACAGAGCAATGAATCTGTTTAAAACAACGAAAGTGATTAAACTTCATACCCAGGGTTTACTTTCTGTTGAACATCTCCATAACTTTCCAACTCATCTATATCTTCCAAACTACCCAAAAACAGAGGCAATCTTTGATGCAGTTTCACCGGTTGGATCGAAAGTATCCTACTTTTACCATCCGAACCTTTGCCTCCAGCTTGCTCTGCAAGATAACTTAGAGGGTTTGCCTCGTAAACCAGCCGCAGATGGTCCCTTGGATTCATTGCTATTCCACCGTACAACACGGTCCTATGGAAATCAGCAACCAACGAACATATATACCGAGCCGAATATTTCTTAGGGAATTTGCCTTTGCCTTGTCTTACTGTATCAATGTATTGCCTTAGACCTTCAGGCCAATCGAAATACCTTGCATCATTGACAGAATATATTTGACCTGGAATCATCAAGTAGGCCGAGCTTGAATTATTAATGGGATAAAAAAAACAATATTAATTTCATACTTTCATATGATTAAGAGTTCCCATTTAATCAAACTGTTAATGAAGACCATCAGTAAGAAAATCCAAATAGGATACCATTGAATTTGTGAAGCAAATATCAGATATCTCAATGAATTCCATGAGCATAACATTTTAACCCTCAAAATTCCAGTACGTTTACCTCGAGGCGGAATTCTAATGCTTGGATGTGTGAGAATAAAGTCTCCCGTTGAATGATCTAAGGTAAATGCATGTGTTCCTGAGCCAAAGCTAGCACATAGGATTGTGGCAGATGAATAGAGGACATAGCCAGCAGCTACAAGCTTTCTTCCGCTCTGTAGCGAATTCAGCAATGCCTTCTCTTCCGTCGGTTGATTATCTAGCTCTGTGAGCCGGTTATATACCCCAAAGATTGTTCCAGTGGGAATAGAAGCATCTATATTTCGAGAACCATCAAGGGGATCCAATACAACCACAAAGGGACCATCATCATTGATCCAAATTGGAGCATCATCTTCTTCTGAAGCCATCACTGAAACTTTTCCTGAATTTCTAAGAGATGACAATATGATTTCATTCTGCAGGAAAAAAAACCAAAATTTTAGCATATCAGAAAACTTTAATTCTTTTTTCCCTACTCAATTCCTTTTACTCTAGTTTAAAAAAAAATTGAAAGGGGCATTGAAAACCTAAAGTTCGACTGATTTGCATCTTTAAAATCAATCTGTTTCTGTATCAACTCAACCTCTTTTCTTGCTCTAATAATTTGCAATGATGCAATCATTCATACTATTAAGAATTCATGTCAATTATAATCGCAGCCAAACTATTTAAGAGTTATATGCCCAACAATATACCAGTGCACCATGAAAATACTACTTAAAGGGAAAAAAGAGCAATATTTTCATGAAATTCAATGACGAAATTAGCATAGTTAAACATACTGCCACAATATCAAGCGGCTTTGGCTTATCCCTATCAGAAGCAGCGGCCCCGGATGTGGCACCAGTGAGAGCTGAATGTTTCCCGAGAGCAGAATTGAAGGGAGAAGCCACAAGAGCAGCAATTCTCTTGCAAGCAAACTGTATATGATAAAGCAAAACAAGTAAATCATCTCCTACATCTAGTCCTCCTTTCCCAACATAGTCCATCAGTGAAGAGAACCCATTTGCACCATCACCAGCAGCAGCAGCAGCAGTCATGCCCATCTGAGACTTAGCCAAAAACCCAGAAAAAGAAGCCATTTTTGGTGGGGGGTAAAAGCTCAACCTGTGGGTAGGACAGAAGTGGGGTTTTGGAGGGAAAGGATGGGAAGTTAGATGGAGAAGTGGAGATGGGTAGGAGATGGTGGGAGACAATAATTGTCGCATATTAGTATAAGAGGTTGCTTTAATGTGTTGGAAGAGTAAAGAGGTGAAAAGAACTGGTAATGGGAAATGGAATCATGGGATCATATCAGAACCTGAAGATTGAGGATTGAACGTTTCAAAGGAATTTAAGGTGGGATTTGGCTTGGTTTTGGGTGGATATAGCGTAGCAGTGTGAGAACGTGATTAGGAAACAGTGTAGTGATACGGAAAAATGTCTGTTATGAAGGCTCGGTTCTGTAGCTGTTTTCTTTTTTAAGGTACTATTCCATTTTTTTTCTAAAAATATCCCAATATCATTTAAATAAGGGTAAACTATCAAAACAGTCACTTTTATTTTTTTAAATTACATTTTAGTCACTGAGCCGTTAATTATTGTTAACGGTGTAATGTTAAGCTGACATGGCACGTTAAATCATCATTTCAAACAAAAATTTTAGTTAATTGGTCTTCATATTTTTTCGTTTTAAGTTTTTTTTTTCCTTTTAAGTGTTCTTTTTAGAGCTAATTGGGACAAATCGTGCCTCAAAATAGGGCCACAGTATGGACCACATGACTCCCTTACACGACCATGTTTCTCTTGAAACCCTAGGATATTCGATTATTACATGGCCTATGACCCTCCAGACAACCTCCCACACGGTCGTGTCTCCCTTAAAGCCTAATTTTGCATGTCCCACACGGCCATAGCCTAGCTACACGACCGTGTAACCCCTCCACACGACTTAAGGTATTGCACACGGCCTAACCACACGGGCGTATGCCCCTGTTTTAAAATTTTGCCCAGAATTTTCGTAAACTGTTCAATTTAGACTTTGCATGATCCCCAATTTGTTTTAGTGATTTATTTCATTTAATTGAGTCCCTGGTATTATGAATAATGTTGGAATCTATGATTTAATTGGCTAAATTACTATTGTATATGCATGATTTAGGACTATTACATGCCTACTGTGACTAAATAACTGATGAATTGTTATTGTTACTTGTACTACTATACACCGATTACATGATCAACACGCTTATTGCTATTGCTAAACTGAATACATGATAAACATGACTAATGCTACTGATGAACTAGAAACATGATGAGCATGCTTATGAACTAGAAACATGATGAGCATGTTTATTGTTTTACATTATACTATTGCAAGCATGACATACTGTATTGCATGGGGTGGGACGATTGTATGGTGGAAGTACTGACAGTTTAATAATTTGCAAACACTGGTGGTTTATCCACAATTTATACCAGTAGCTTTAATCTGCAACTAAGTTGTGTATTCACAAGTACTGGCAGCGTATTAACTTGCAAACACTGGTGGTATCCATAATTCATCTAGCATCTTTTATCTGCAAACTCGTTGTGTAATCACAACTACTAGCAGTATATTAACCTGCAACCTTGGTGGCTCAGCCACAAACTGGAGTGTTACGGCTGGAAGAGTTCTAGGGAACTCTTACTGAGGAGTGTAGTGGAGTATGGGTAGGATTATTCCCGTTAAATTGAAATCGCATTTGTATTGACATTCTTAAAGCATGCTGAGTGAATTGTTTAAATACTATTATCCTATATGAATGTTAATGTGATGATAACTGTTAAATTGTATGCTTAGTTATTGTTCTGCACTAGTTCACTTGTGATAGGACTCGTACTGAGCTTCATAGCTCACCCCTTTTTATTTCCATCTCTACAGATAACCCACCAGATTAGGACATGAACAAGGCATCCAGAGGGTCTTGGCTCGGTTTTATTTATTAAAATGTTTTAGATCCATTAATTGATATTTTTATTATTTAGAGACTATATAATTTTGTTTTGAACTGTGGCATGGGACATAGGATTTGGGATTTTTTTTTATATAGCTTGCACTACATTTAATTTGATTTAGGATATCAACTTATGAATATTAATTAGTTAGGCATGAACTCCGATTTTTATTAAAAACATAGTAAATATCACTTTTCCATTGCTAATTATAATTAAAATTTTGAGTAATAAATAAATTGGTAATTAACAAAGTTTTCTTCTAAAATAATCAAATGCTTTAAATTGACTATTTTAAAACTCAATTATTGGACTTTAGATTCGTGTTTAATCCATATTGGGCTTACTTTTAATGTTTAATTTTGATTATATATAATATCAATATTGTATTTATTAAGTTTTATGTTTTAAGTATTTATTTATTTGAATTTTAAGAGATTTTAAGTCTTTTAAGTTGTTTAGAAGTTTTTATGTTTTCTACTTGACAAGAAATTTTAGTTCAACTAAAACTACGTCTTGTTTTGCCAATTTATGTAGTCTATATAAAGGCATTCATTCATTATAAATTAAATCTTTCTTTGAAATTAAGACAAGTACTCGATGGAGTTATTCTTTTGAAATATTCAATTCTTGTTTATTTTCAAAAAAAAATTTTACTTAATTTTATTCAAGATTTTGGAGAAAGTTCTTAAAACTTCAATTTGTCAATAATTAGAGCCAATAATTGAGTTTGTTAGGATAATTTTATCTCGAATGGCCCCATTGGACATCTTATCCATTTATCCATCTCAATCAGTTTCATCTTTCCCTAACTTAGAGGCAGATCCTTATGGTGGCCTAAGGGACCTTAGTCCCTCCAAAATTTTGGGAAATTTTGATTTTTCCCTTGAATTTTTTTAAAATTTTAATTAGGCCCCAAAATTTTTGGAAATTTTAATTTTTTTCTCTTAAAGTTTTGGAAATTTTAATTAGGTCTCAAATTTTTAAAAATTCTTATTAATCTCACAAAAAATTTAAAAATTTCAATTAGACCCCCCATTTTTTTTAAAAAAAACTGATTGAACTTCTAAAATTTTTGAAAATTTTATTAAACCCCCAAAACTTAGTCTCAGGATCAACCACTGCCATAACTCATCACTTATTTCAGTTTTTGGTTATTTTATTACTTGGTTTGTTTTTCTTGACTTATTTACATTCAATCTTCAGTTTTTTTTCAGATCAAGAAAGCAATTCCAAGCAATTTCTTTCAAGTTGATTTTCAAGGAAAATTCGATCAAACTTCTTCGAGTCTAGAAACAACTTGGATTCTTGAACTTTAGGAGTAATCTCCTCTATCTCTCTTTCCAATTTTCTAATTAGTTTTTCCCTGCACATGCAATTTGAATGTAAAACAACAGACAATCCTCATTCCACAGTTGGCCACCACTTGATTGCTATATATATTCTTCCTCATCCTTTCCCTCCACAAAAATTGAACCCTAAATCCTTTCAAATCAATCAAACTCAACATCAGCCTAAGTTTCTTCTTTTATGATGTTTATGTTTCTAGAAAAAAATAATTTTGTTACTATAGCAGTATCCTATTGTTGAAATTATGGTTAGAATAATGTTTTTAGTTTGAAGCATTTTAAAAAAAATTGGTGGCTATTCTGAAAGGCCAAAATAACTGTTGAAAAAATTACATTTTTTTTGGGAACTTTGAGGCATATTCTCAATAGATAAAGGTGGAGAGTTGAATCATAAAATTATAGTTTCTTATTCTACTCCATGTGACCTTTACAATGATATATCATATGCTCAAAATGGTTGAATGATGAATGAGAAATTGATGCTCAAAGTAAGCTACTTAGGAATATTTGTTGAGGAAAAGAAAAGCTTAGATCCCACATTGGTTAAATATCAAGTATGAGATGTGTTTATATATGGGAACCCTCTTAAAAGATGATTGAATGATTAAGCTTGGAACTTTGTCTTGTGCACAAAGGGGATGTAGGTTTAAACTTGATGGGGTTGGGAGCACCGATGTAGGTGATGCAAAAATATTTTGATCGGTCGGGCCCGTAATTAGCCTACAAATATTTTAGTCCAACACGAAATTTAAGTTTGCCTACAAAATATATTGATATAAAAGGATAGTTGCATTACTTATAGCTTTCTTGTTCGTAGACAAAGCCGGTTCAGAATTGTCTTTCACTCCAAGGCATAACTTGTATCTATGCGCTTCATATTCACCTGGAGTTCTCTCCCAGAAATATAGTCATCCTTACCCCCTCACATCAATCCCATGAGCCTCTTATCCATTCTTATTCGATCACGGCGAGGGGCAAGGCAAAATAGAAAAACTCACATTAGGTTTATGGATAATCAGACTTGAACTGATGACTTCCACCACATCAAGGTGACACTCTAACGCTAAGTTATATCCCTTCCCTGCCCCCGTCAAGATATAGAACTGACTAATCCTAAGTCAAAGGATTGAGAAACTTAACAACGCCACTATTCTTGAACAACTTGGAGCCAGACTTTCCTTTCGCACTATTACAGATACGAAAATAATGGAAAAAGTTAGATTCAATTGTCAACTGCTCCTATCGGAAATAGGATTGACTACGGATTTGATCCATATACACATGATTTCATAAAACCGTACGATTCTCTCGATCTAAATCAAACATGTTTTACATGAAGAAGGTTTGTCTCAACATGTTCTATTCGATACGAGTAGGAGATAATTTTAATCAATTTGATTTGATTTTAATCAAATTGATTCAATTGCTCCTTTAATGCAGATTTTGTCTACATTTCTCCAAGTACTGTAGGAGTGGCCAAATTTGTCTTAAGAAAACTGTTTTTCAACAGGCCTCAACGTTTAGTAAAAACTCTATTCTTCTTTTTTATTTTAACTTTTGTTACGGTTTTGATTGTTTTTCGTATTTGATAAATTAAATATAAATCATTCTATTTATATTTTATTTTTTATATATTTATATATATTTATTTTATTTGCTAACGTGTTTTGTCCAACTACAACTATTCTTTGGTAATAATGTTGAATGGCTATTATAAGATACCTATCCTGCCATTTAATTAATCTAGTCAAGCAAGTAATGGTATTGTGAACTCGAGCTAAATAAGGTCATATTCACACGAACCAAATATGGTGTCAATGTCTTACATTCATCTTATATAATAATCATATTTTATTTTTATATAAATTTAAATACATTAACAATTTCATTATATAAATTTTAACATTTTTATAAAGAGAAAACTAACTCAATAATCACAATGTTTTAATTTTGGTGAAAGCTCAAGACTCACCGATATTAGTACCCGTTAATCCATGATACCAACTTAGTCGGGGTTTTATAAATAGTATAGATACATAAATCGGTAAGAAAAACATTTTATGTTAAAAGTAATCTTTTAAAAATTTAATCATGAATTATTATTGTAGTAGTAGTAAAATATTTGTTTATAAATTTATTAAACATGTGTTCAACTATTAAATATCTTAATTTTAGTTATTTTATTTAAAAATATGCAGAAGTATGAAAAAATAAAAAAATCATCAAAATAATAATAGTAACCCTTTAATAAAGGATATATTAATCATTTCCTACTGCAGGTACATATGAAGAAATGATCAAAAGCGCTGTGTGTGTTAGAGAATTAAGAGTTCCTTTCATAATGCATGACTACTTAAGAGGTGGGTTCACTGCAAATACTAGCTTGGCTCATTACCGCCGAGATAATGGTTCACTTCTTCACATCCATCACGCAATAACTAAGTTGGTACTCAGTTAATCCGTAACACCAACTCAATCATAGATTTTATTAATAGTATAAGTAATATATTAACTTTAATTAATATATAAATTTTATATGCAAAAGACATTTAATTCAAGTTGAAGCTTAAACTTGAATGTAGGAATCTATAAATAAATTTTTTTTATCAAATTGGAATGAATCAGCTGAGCTTAAAAAAATCTTAATTTAAAATTGTGCCATAATATATATTTTCTGTTGAAATAAGACTTTTCATCCAAAGCAGCACAAAAAGTTGAAGCTATTCCTACTATATTTAATTATTTATGCCGTATGTATCCTTCTAATAATCAAATGTAGCCAAGCATGACGGCTGAAACTAGTATAATCGATAAAAGTTGAAACTGAAGCTCGAAAATTATTTTGGATAGATCCCCACGTCTTATCCTTTGATACAACCTCTTTTGAAATACAGCAATAATTGAGATACTTTTCAGGCTCTTTTTGGAGCTTAGCATGGCTACCGTTTTCAAAATTCAATATAACTGAAGTTGCTCTACTGAAACTCCTTCACTTTGGTTTTGTAATTTCGAGGTCACCTGTTACTAAATTTCGAAAAATGGTGTCCCAAACCATTGATGTGTTGAAGAACGAGCTGCCTCTAGAGCAGGAGCTTGTGGTTTTGCCTGAAGATGTTGTCACTGGCCTTGTTCTTGTCGATATCATCAATGGCTTCTGCACTGTCGGTGCTGGAAACCTGGTAAAGTGCCTGACCCTTGAACTATTGATATATATTTTGTTACAAGTATTCGAATTTACATATGTTAGATGCTAACTTTAAAAAAACAATAGTTGAATCAACTCGATTAAGTTGTGATGTAATAAACGATTCCTTAAACTACACACGCATGTATATGTCGAAGAGGATGTATGCAGGATCTGCTTTGTGCATTGAATCAGGAAAAGTTTATAGCACTAATATTATGGGTTTTAGGCCCCAAGAGAACCCAACAGACAAATATCAGGAATGATCAGCGAATCAGTGAGGCTGGCAAGACTTTTCTGCGACAAGAAATTGCCTGTTATGGCGTTTCTTGATTCTCATCATCCTGACAAGCCCGAGGATCCTTATCCTCCTCACTGCATTCAAGGCACCGATGAATCTAATTTGGTTCCAGGTACCTACATATATATATATATATATTTACTTCTCCCTTTTTAGCTTTATATAACGAATTTCTAAATCAAGATTCTGCAAAACAAATAAATAAAATGCAGCTTTGCAATGGATACAAAACGAAACAAACGTGACAATCAGGCGGAAAGATTGCTATGATGGGTATCTGGGTTCCATGGAAGCTGATGGTTCAAATGTTTTTGCGGATTGGGTGAAGAACAATCACATTGAAGCTGTAAGAACTCGTTTGAAGATTTTAGTAGCGTATACTAGTGTCAAGAATGGTTTTACATTGCAGCCTCGAACTTGTTTTCAGTGGCAAAACAAATCAGAACCCTAGTGTGGAGCTTGTTTAATCAATTGTTGGATATGATGAGTTTATATAAACCATGATTATGATGGTTGCAGATATTGGTAGTAGGGGTGTGCACAGATATATGTGTGCTGGATTTCGTGTGTTCGACATTATCAGTGAGGAATCGAGGATTTCTGGCTCCGCTCAAGGATGTTATCGTGTATTCGCGTGCCTGTGCAACCTTTGACGTTCCTCTTCACATCGCCACAAACACAAAAGGAGCTCTGCCTCACCCTCAGGTATTTCGTTTCTTAAAATGTCCCAAATTGTTACATGGAAACAAGAGATCCCCACACCATATGCATCAAGAATAACTTGAATGCTGCTGCTTTTAATGTTGCAGGAATTGATGCACCATATAGGGCTATACATGGCAAAAGAAAGGGGAGCCAAGATTGCAAATGAAGTCTTATTTGGTGCTTTAAAATAAGTTCATAAGCTAGTAGGAAGCCTGAAATAGCGTATCTTGAATTTAGAAGCTCGAGTTTCTTTTGGATAGAGATCAAGTATGTATGAACTGTTAAGTTGAACATTTACTCTTACACAGTGGGCCTTCAAAATTATAATGCCGTGTATTTGTTGTTAATAAGCACAATTATCTCTCTTTCTCACTTTATCTCTCTGCTTCTAAAAAGGCTTTGAAAAGTCTGTTTAAGTAGTAGATATATATATGTATGTATATACTTTTAATTGTGGATAAGCTTAGATGATGAGACTTGGAAGATTTTATAGAAACAGAAAAAAGAGGGAAAAAGAGAGTCGGTGAGCTTGTCGACATTCATTCCACTTCATTTTATATTTTTTCACCAAACGCAGACACCAAGATTCCTTTTTCTTCATCTTAATAAAAATGGAAGCTGGTGGAGTGATCAGAAATTGCTGACTCATTGAAAACAGAAAAGGGCACAAATACTTACAAACACAACGAACTTGTTCTTGTGGATGATTCAATATGATAAATCAATACAGTTTCTATTTTCATCTCCATTTATTAACTTCATACATTAAGCTGCAATTAGTACCTGGAACTTAAGAAGACAGGTACTTAAAAAGACTTCTTATGTAACAAGGGATCAGAGATGACTTGGGGTTCAAAGTCTGGTTTCAGATAACTGGCAAGCGTATCTGCATATAACTCATATCTTGCAGTCATTCGGAACCCCCATTTGTCTTTCAGTTGCCTACAGAGGTTAAGATCCATATCTGAGATCATCAGTCCATCCTTATAACGGGAGAGTGATGGTGTGCAGGAAGCATCAGGTGCTGAAAAATGACTAGATCCATAGAAATGGCCAAAATCTGGATGTGGTGGCTTTCCATCCCCTGAGGTGAATGGGTTGGGGAAAATCTCAGTCCCTACACGATTGATTGACCCAACAAAGTAACTGTTTGCTATTGCAGCGTTACGTGCCTGTAATATAAAGGAATAATATGTCAAACGACTTGTAGAAGACAGTTCAGTGGTAGGCAGGCATTAACTGATATAATGCTAACATCTGTATCAAAATGTCATTTGCACTTGTAATATTACATAAATGACTCTCTACTAAATCAGTATCACATCCAATCTTTAGATAGTTAAGTATTATATGAAATGAGGGTAAAGAATAACCTCAATGGGCCACATCGGTTCACTAAGTTCACCAACCGTGGCTGATGGGTTGAAAACGATCTCAGCACCATTCAAACCAAAAGCTAGCCAATTCAAAGGATGGTGCCTTCCGTAACATATATTAACAGCAATCTTCCCATAAGCAGTCTCAAATACAGGATGCCCGGTATTTCCTTCCATATAATACGTGCTCTCATTGAAGTCCCCAACTCTAGGAATATGGTTCTGCCAGAAGCCAGTCAATTAAGCAAAATCAATAAAAATTCCAAGAAACATAAGCCCAAACCCAGATAAACTACTGCATTTACCTTACGGTGCTTGCCTATTATGTTGCCATGATTTCCAATTATAACAGCAGTATTCCAGAGAGTCTCTCCATGATTTATATCCCTCTCAAGAATTGAGCTTATAATGACCATGTTATACTTGAGTGCAAATTCCTGAAGAAATTGTGTAGATTCCCGTTAACAGGTTCTGCAAATTCACACCACCTCTTTTCTCGTGTACAGAAGGCAAATGGCATCATCCATGCTTCCTGAACTTGCATCATAGACTCATTAATTTGCATTTTCAGAATATTATGCAACGATCAATAAAATTGACCATACCTGCAAGCATAGTATGTTGACTCCTGAAGCACCAGCAGCATCAATTATTGGTCCCAATTTCTCAAAGATAGCTTTTTTCTGGTCTGAAAAGGGAGCAGTGGTTGGGAGAGCAATGGAGTTCTGAATAAGACCGACCCTTACTACCCGGGGTTCTCTTAACAACTCTTTGTCAGCAGAAAATTTGAAAGCCTGGAATGATTTGAAATGGAAAAGCACATATAACTGCCTTCTACAATATACTTGTATTAATAACAAAAATCTACGGAGATAATAGCTACAAGTATGCTCAGGTCAGGTCGGTAAGAGAATAATTTTGTAATGAGAAAAGGGATGTTTTTCAACCACTTAGATAAGAGTGGATTGAATGAAAATCAACATATTTCAAGGAGATCCTGGTAGTACTAAAATTATACATTAGAAGTGTTATAACCAAATGTTCAAATGTATGAACTAGAAACTGGAAAAGGCGGAAAATGGAGGAAGAAAAATATTCCATACAAATATCAGAACATATGACATAGATTAACTAACCCTGCCTAAAGATTAACATAATCTTCAGTTGCAGTCAAAATGCATGGTAGTGCCTTGTATATCTAACGTGTCCAAAACATATATTGTTCCTTCACTTTGATTGTTTTATAAGAGTATTACGATTTCAGCCAGGCCAACCTTGTGGTTATTGTTTTCCAATATTGATGAGCTAAGATGATGGATCTCTATATCAACGAATCGTTATAATGCAGTAATGTTGGATAAATAAATAGGCACCTGAAGATCAAAATCATGTTTTGAAGAGAGGGCTTTAGCTGATTCAGGTGGAACAATAGTTTCAAGTGCTTTTCCGCAATTCAGCCCCAGAAGCAACCGGCTGACTTCCTGTTAATAAACCATAACAAAATTCCAAAAGATTGTTACTTTCATCAGCAATAAGATCAGTAGATTTTGACTTTTAATAGGCAAAACATGTTACTTGTTAATGAGATAAACTGTTTACAAATTCTAGGATCGACTGCAATGATCATTTCAGTGGCAAAAACTGACCAAAATAACAATAACCAATCGATTCATAATAGACAATTTGAACTGGGGTTTCCTTTTTCATGATTAAATTTGCTTTTACAATATATATATATATATATAAGCAAGAAAAATAACAGGAAAGATTGGAATTTTTTGCCCAGTGCATGGCCAGATTAAGAAAAACAAAAATACCCAATTAAATCAACAAAGTGAAGGCAGATAAATTACAACTCGGAAAGCGGGAAAAAAGAAAAAGAAAAGACCTGGTAGAGTTGAGGCTTGAGATTTGCGCTCAAGAGGTGGTGAAGCGAATTATACCCACAAATTGATCCATCTTTGAAACTTTGATTTTCTTCTGTGCTTCCATGTTCTTTCCCAATTCCATCAGTTTTCTCCATTTTCTGATTCCCTCAATTATTGCTCCGAAATCAAAACATTCTTTTCTTTTAATGATAGTAGCTAACGTATCACTCTGACTCACTCACTGATAATCTTTTTAATTAAATATGAACAGTCAATTACTGATCGTTCGATAAGATGAAATCTAACGGTCAGAACTGTTTTTAGTCTGCGGACCGCATCTCGACGAAATAAAAAATGGATACACAGTTATCAGAAAACAAGATGGATACGCAAGCATAACCGTCACGAATCTGTAGTTCCATTCGACAACCGACAAGTGCCAGTGAAATTTAACCGCCGGCCCAAAGGTGAAATTATCCCGCCCTCGCCAACCAACCGCTAAAATCCGCAACCGGAACTATAATATCCGGTAACCTACACTGATGCGATTAATTTATTAATAAATTTACATTTTGACTATTTAATTCTAAAATGTTATAAAATTATTAGATTATTCGAAAATTTTCATGTAAGTAATTAAAGTATTCAATTTTTTTTATTTAAGTCATTCAGCTATTAAGTTTTTTCTAAGTCGGGCTAGCGAACTCTAAGCACGATTTTATAATTGGCATGGTGAATTAAAATACATTAACAAGTAAAAGAACATACCGTATATTCAAGTTGTTTGTATTTTGGTTCATAGATTTATGACATTCAAAGTTATTTAAAGAAAATGACTGAACTGTAGAAGAGAAGTGGAAAGAGAGCTTTCGATTAGTGCAAGTGGTGCGAAAAAAGAAGGCCATACATCAACAATTAACAGCTTAATAACTTAAATGAAAACTTTTGAATAGTTTAATGGCCAAAACATAAAGTTTACCCTATGATATTTTGGCTTTGGGCTTTGCACTTATGACCAAAACATAAACCCCATGTCTCGAGACCTCAAAACATCGAAACTAAATTAAAAATGTTGTATCTCAGGTATTGAGACTTGAGACTAAAGTATCGAGACCTGAAAACATCGAAACTGAGGTTCTAAAAAAAAGGAGGCAAGTATTGAGACCTATCCTTAAGGTATTAAGATAAAGCCCTCCATTTTGACACTTTGAGTTAAGACTTGCATCTTGACTTCGTAATTGACCACATATATCCCCAGGTCATTACTTGTGGGCCCATTTGACCTCTTTCACGTGTATTTCACTTGGACAATATGGATAATTATGATTTTTTTCAACACTTGTGTGTTTAGCTTCAATGAAGCAAGTGAGGATAGTCTGAGTTGCTCCAGCAACAGAGGGTGACATCTTGCTTTTAGACCCACCGGCCGAGTAAAGTGTCGGGTGCCATAGTAATAATAACTTCCAAAGTTTTGATTTGGCTAAGTTTGATTAGTATTTTGGGTTAGACTTGAGTTTGACCAGTAGGAATGTTGCATCAGGAAAATATTGCAATGAAAGTGGCCCACACTTACTGTACTAATTGTTGATATAAGAATCAAGTAAGGTGGATATGATATTGGTTTTGTCTTGAGTTTTACCTGTGAGGATATTGCTTAAAGTAAGGCGGAGAGCTGTTGTGTGCGGTAGCCTGGCTATGGTAATTGATAGAGTCGAGGGGAAGGAGGAGGGAGAAAGGAAGAAAAGAGAAAAGAGAGAAGAGAGGAAAATGGATCATTTTCTAGGCAAGAACTAAGGGTTTATATACCCTTCTCTATGATCTTAAGGTGCCATGTGTCATCTTCCCCTAGATCGGCCAAAGACAAGTTGATCAATTGGTTAGCCATCATAGTTTTAGGTAAGGCTAGGGGTGTGCAAATTTTGGGTAAAACTGAATTAATTCGGTTAACCGATTGAATTCGATTAATCGGTCAGTTAATCGAATTAATTCGGTCAGGGACCGGTTAATAATTTTTTGGAAGTTTGGTTAACGGTTAATTCGGTTCCAAATCGGTCGGCTAACCGAATTAATCGAATTTAATAAATAATATTATAATATATAAGTATTCGGTCGGTTCGGTTAATTTTTTGGAAATATAAATTAATCGGTCGGTTAAGTCGGTTAATTTTTTATATGTTTTATACTTGTTTTAACCAAAAATAAAAAAAAATATAAATTTTGGTTAATTCAGTTAACCAACCGAATTAACCGAAAAAGTTTGGTTCGGTTAAATTTTTTTTGAAAAAATTTCGGTTCGGTTAACAGTTAAGAGTTTAAAAGGGTTGGTTAATTCGATTAATGTTAGTTCGGGTTGATTAACCGGTCGGTTAACCAATTGAACACCCCTAGGTAAGGCGACGATTGAACACAATATTAATCACTTTAGATAGGACATAATAGTTGGCATTAGAAGTGTCGGTTATTGAGCGAGACCCACTTATAGGACACTCTTAATTTTTATTTTATATAAAATATATAAATATTTTTAATTTTTTATGAAATAAAATGGAACATTTTATAATAAATTAATGAGAATAACGAGTATAAAAATTTGTTTTAATGCAAAATTTAAAAATCGATTAACTACACCGATTTTATTTTTATTTTTTTGAGCAATACAATTCGGTTCAATTATTTTTACCATTTGATTTTTTAAAACTAAAATAATAAATGGTAATGCAATTTTGTTCCAAAATCATTTCGAGCGGAACCATTATCAACGCTAACACAAGTGCTAAAGTAATTTGTATGCAGCAAATAAGAACAATCTTTCTAAGTATAAATGACTGGTTTCAAATAATCTTGAATTTTTAACCCATTCTCCCCTATGAATTTGGGTTTTTGGAGTACATTATGATCCTATTTCCGCTGGTTCTTGTCTGATGCATTTTGGTTTTCAGTGAATTGAGTTAGCCCTCGTCTCAACGCTCTCAGATTAACCCCATTATCAACATATATGCTCGTCACTCCCATCTTGGAAGCCTGCCATTATCATTAATTCAAACCTCATTTCCCCAATAGCCATATCTATGTTACTCATACTCATTTGAATATGTAGTGTTTCAGAGAGAGAAAAAAGAAGAAGAGTTCAAGCAAAATAGACCATGACAGAGAAAGGGTAGAGAAGGTCCAAATACCCAATACCATAGAATAACAGCAAGTGACCAAATATAAAAAAGAAGAGGCAAGCAGAGAATATAGGAGAAACCATTCTTACAGCTTCTATGTTCCAATCCTCATCATCAAAAAAGAGCATTGAGTTGAAGGGAATCCCAGTCCTTGACTGAATTCTCCTGAAATGATCTGTCTTGTTCTTGCAGCTGAAAAAAATTTCCTGAATGATCCAAACCAGAATAATTGAAACGTGAAACAAACAGTTATCAATAAGCAGCAAAAGAGCAACTTTGCATATGGGTCAGCTTGTTATAAATAAGGTTACCCATGAATGAATTGACAAGGATAATCTTTTAGCTACATCACTCTACATTAGCCTGTAAACACTGCAGCTCAAAACACAACCTTGCTAATAAACAAGTAGAAGGGGAGTTCTAACAGTCTCACCTTTGTAACAAACATAGATTTGATGCTCAATTTGTCAAGAAACGTGTTTGCTGTATCTGCAGTCGGAGATCTTGAAGCAATAGCTAAATTAATCCTCTTGTCCTTGAGTGCATATAATATGCCTTTAGCATGGGGGTACAAAGATGGGGTTTCACGTTTGGAGCGGCGCAGACTGAAAATTTTAAGCATCAGCAGGAAAACATGCCAATCCAAACATCCACAACAACAAAAACAACATAAAATGTCATTTCTTTTCATGCCTTGTCTGGGTTGTAAAATAAAGAGCAAGGCACATAAACTAAGGACACTTACAATAGGCAGTCATATTGTTTCTACAACTAACATGAAAACCCAAGTATTTTGGTTGGTTTTAAGTATTAGTAAATGGTGATAAAATAATAAAAAAAAAGCAGAATTTTGAAAATTGACTCTGTTCCATTAAAAAATAGATAAACAGTAAGCTCTGATTAAAGGGTTGCTATAATATATACTAAAACTAAGATCAAAGCACTAAAATGAATAGAATTAAGACAAAAATTTGTGGGTATTCTCATTTGAAAACAGAAATTATATAGAAGAAGAAGAAAGAAAGAAACCAGTAGAAAGGCCAGAGGGTGTAATCAAGATCGAAAACCACCAAACGAGGAAGAAGTTGGAACATCCCAATAAGCTGCAAGGCCTCTTCTTTCACCCTCTCTTCTCCCATCCTTGGAGGAGGAGTCGCCTTTGGATTTGGAGAGTCGAGAGGCGGTGGATTCAATATGGACCAATCTTTCTTGTACTTGTATTTTATCTTATTACCGATTCGCTAACGACAGGGTCTTTTTATTCGACCTTTTCGGCCATGGGTAAAATGCTGAAGTCAAAACAATGATGTTTCGAAATTCACAAATCCCAACTTTCATTCCGATTTCCAGCTCTCTTGGAATTATTTGATTGCAGTGTTAAGAATACCCAAAATGTTTTAAAATTTGAATGGGATTATCAATTAGTTGATAAGAGATTTTACCTTATACAATTATAAATACTGCACTTTTGTAAGTTCATTAAGCAACACATTATCTTCTTTGACTTTGATTTTTTACAGTTTAACTTCGTAATTTTAAACAAAAGATTTTCTTGGGGGTAAGTATTTGATATTCCAGTGTACCTTTTTATATTTACTTTTATTTCTATACGGTATTTGTCAATTACTAATTGTAATACCCAATTTTAGCCCGGGCTCACATATGAAAACATAATTTTGAGGATATGCAATATTAGATATG
The DNA here is from genome assembly GCF_025698545.1 of Gossypium raimondii. Lineage (NCBI taxonomy): Eukaryota > Viridiplantae > Streptophyta > Magnoliopsida > Malvales > Malvaceae > Gossypium > Gossypium raimondii. Next base: position 1,992,606 of record NC_068576.1, on the reverse strand, counting down.
ATATGCAATCCTAGATATGATATGTAATCTTAGATATGATATGTAATCTTAGAATATATGATTTTGTAATCTTAGAGATTTAATTTGTAGATTCCCTTTAATCTCAGCCGTTGATGTAATTGATCTGTATCGTTGGATTTGGGGAGGCTCAACTATAAATAGAGGCCTCTCCCTTCATTGTGAAAAAAAAAAGAGAAAAGAGGAGGAGGAATAAAAAAAGAACGATTGGCAGCTTTTTAAAGGTGGCTTACTATTTTTTTCTTTCGATTATTTTTTACTTATTTACGACTTTAAAAAAGGGAGAAGGTGATACCACTGCGAATTTTATTTTATTTTATTATTTAGCCCCACCGTCTTTTAATGTTTTTGTAATTAAGTTTTCTTTATTTTTTTAATTTACCCTTTTATTTATTTTAAATTCCAATTTAATCCTTTTGAACGACACCGTTTCAGAGAAGGGAAAATTTCCCTTCCAGCCCCTCTATGTAATTCGCTCGTTCAATTTAGTCCTCCAGATTTTATTTATTTGCATATTTACCACAGATTTGTTTACTTGTAGTTCAATTTAATCCTTTTTATATTTTTCTTAAAATTAATTAATTTTGTTAATGTAATTATTATTATTATTTTCATATGTAATTATTATTATTTTAGCTATATATATATATGTATACTTGTTTCTATGTGCGTATTTATATTTTTTAAAAATTAATATTTTCGCATATTTATTTTTTAATATGAGGTAATTATTTTATTTTATTTTATTTGTATATAATTATTTTTGTATAATCTATATATGTTATATTTATCTTTGTATATATATGTATGTATACATATTAATATTTTTAACCAGTTTTTATATATATGAATATATATATTTTTTAAATGCTCAAATATATGTATTTTTTAACACTTTATAATTTATATTTTATTTTCACAAATGCATTATATATTCTCGCTTTTATAAATTTTAATCCAAAGTTATATATGTAAATTATGTGTAAGGCTTTTAATTTCAATGCATATATTATGTGCCTTTTATTCTTTATATTTTGTTTATTTTCTTCATTCGATTATTAATTCATGTTTTCGTTTATATGTTAAAAGAATTGTTTTTATGATTTATTTGATATTTTGTATGTGATTATTTTTATTATGTATATTGATTTTATTTATTCATTTATTTATATTATTTCTATGCCATTGTAATATTTATTATTGCATTGTATATTTAATATAGCATCACATCATTCTTTACTCGATTTCAAACTTTTCAAAATTGAGAGAATGCTTGAATTTAGGATTTTCAAGGAAATTGAGCCCTAACGTATTGGGTTCCGATTTTCTTCGTTAAGTCTAACAATCGAGCATTTCTCTTTAATCAAAAAATAAGAATTCATTATTGGAAATTCAACACGTTGTGTCCTAACGTATTGGATGTGACGCATTGATTTCTCGAAATGAAATTTTTTTCTAAAAATAATAAAGGAAATATTCCGAGTTTGGGATTCTAAAGGAATTGTGCCCTAACGTATTGGGTCGCGATTTCTTAAATCTTGGATAAATGGATATTCTTTTAATTTTTTTCATTATACGAGTATTCTGACCTAATTCATTTTGGAGGAAATTAGAATGTTGTGGCCTAACGCATTGGGTGTGACATTTTTGCTTCTCTGAATTGAGAAGGGTCTTAATACGTAACGTTTTAAGTGTTTTAAAGATTATATTTTTTTCGACCTTAAGACACTAATTAATTAATTAGGTACCAATTTTGGGCGTTACAAGGGTGCTAATCCTTCCTTGTACGTAACTGACTCCCGGACCCGTTTTTTTTTAAAACTCGTAGACCAAAGCCGTTTTTTAGGTGATCCAATCACACCTCAATAAAAGATTGGTGGCGACTCCCAATTTTAATTTTTTTTGAAGTCGACAACCCTAAATTTTTTGTTTTCAAAAAAATGGTTTCGACGCTAATGATATCACCAAAACGTACTCCTAAAAAAATAATATAAATTCAAATTTTAAAAACATCATTGTTAAAAGGGATAGCCACGAACTTCAAATTCTGACCGTAAATTAGACATGATACTAAAAAAAAAATCACACTTGGTTCAAGAAGAACTAGGGATGTAGCCAAAGGGGTAGGAGCCTTGGCCCCTTGCTAAATGAGAAAATCACTTTATAGTCTCTTCCTAAAATTAGTAACTTCCCCAAATTAGATAACAAGGTCCATAATTAGTAACTTCCCCAAATTAGCCAACTTGTCCGCACAAAGTATTTGCCTCTCGTTCGACGTGCCGAAAACTTAGCTGCCAATCCTAGTCACAAGCTTTCTATATCTGTCTTAGCTTTGCAAAATCATTGTTACTTGTCACACCACTACAATTGTCTCAATGTGTAAGGCATTGTCATTCTCAACAACAATTTTCCTGTACCCCTGGTTCCATGCTAGCTGTAAGAATTCCTCTAGCCTCTGCCTGAAAGACTGATACATCCCCCAAGTGTCGAGCATATCCCAACGCCCATTCTCCTCTTGCGTTTTAGAATAAACCAGCAATACCTGCATGCCATTTACTTCTGTCTACAGCAACATCAGTATTGAGTTTCATCCAACCCTCCTCAGGTGCTTCCCAATTTGCATTAGCAGACATCCCCATATGAATTGCACCCCCCGCCGCTGAGCATTATATATACTTCTCACCCATAAGAGATTGGTACGAATCAGCTCCTCTGTGCTACTACGAGAGCCTTGAAAATTAAAATTATTTTGTTGTTTCCATGGTAGTTAAATAATGATCGAATAGTACATACTCCACTTTATACCAACAAAACTGAGATGGAAGGCTTCTTGAATATTCTTGACAATCCTCTCATTTAATGGTAGTTGAAAAAACCAGCATCGAACATTACTCGTTAGCAATGAATTCCACACATTTTTAGCGTAGACACAATCATGGAGAACATGAAGGATTGCCTCCAGCAACTCTCCACAACAATTGCAACATGCATCGTCCGTGATCCCTCGTCCAGCATTCACCATTTGTCAAAAGGCCATCTCGATAATCCAGCCATAAGAAACTATGAACACGTTGAGGTGTTTGGCATCTCCAAATGAGTTGCCAAACTAGGTTAGAATATCCCCAGTTAGTGCCAACGATCCCCTCATACGTTCGAGCCACTGAGAATCCACCAGCATCGCTCTAATTCCATGCCAACCTGTCAATACTTGTACCGTCCAAGGGCGACATTATACCTGCAATTTTATTCAGCAAGAACTGTGGTATTAAACCGAAGAGCTTCTCCCAGTCCCACTCACCAGATCTTGTAGCCATGCCTCTAACAACCGCAATATCCTCCAAAGGCCTTGCTCCACTATACTAGTGTTTAATGACCCAAAACCAACCATCCATGTATCCAACAAAAACTAGTCAACCTCTCATCCCCAAGTGACCAATGTACCCCTTGTGACACTTTCGGCCAAATAAGTGCAAGTGTCATGGGCCACGGATCAAAACCCGTTACCATTGCACACAGACCAACTTATTAAATGGGACATATTTGACCTGCTTAAACTGGCTTGATTCGTGGAACCCATGAAGAAGCCCATTAATTTGTACAGTTGATTTTGGGAGAGCTCAACTATAAATAGAGGTCTCCCCTTTCATTTGTATTCATCTCATTGTATTTAGTTATTCTTGGGTTAATAATATATTGAGAGCATTTATTCAAACATTTGGTGTGCATTGTTTTCCTATGACTTTTTAGTTCTCGTGTTGCTCTTTTTGTTTCATTATGCTTCCGCTATATTTCTAGTGCCTTAGAGAATTTGACTTAGGCTGACTTAGGCGCGTTTGAAACAAAGAAATTGCCTAAAGTCGCATAGATTACAAGACTAAAGTTCTAACCCCGTGACACAAGTGAATGCCACATATATGAACAAGAGCCTCAATATATAAAATTATTACATGCACCTTGCACATTATATATGGACAACATGACTAGATCATCAACATTATATTTTCAATTTTAGTTTCCCCATAAAGAAAGTTATCTTTCCCCGTTAAAAGGTTGAAACTTTTCATTTTGTTTTCGGTTCTTAATAAGAACTCGCTCTCTTATCATTTAAAAGTTCGAGAATAACGAAGAAAATCATTTAGTCAAAAGCTAGAAGGGTTTAGTCGTTAGATTCAGAATTTGACAAGACTCGCTAGCTCAAAAATACAAGTTCTAAATTTAGTGGAAATCCAATTTTAGGAAAATGTTTTAAAGTTTTGCTACACCATAAAACCGTTTTCATAAACAATTTTTTCAACAAATTAATTATTCCTCTATCTATTAAGGTTAGCCTCCCGTTCCCTATTAAAGTTACACACAAAAATTTATAACCTCCACAACTTAAAGTTTGTATAACAAAGGGAAAATGTGGAGGAGGAATCAATTTATTGCGATTCTAATTTGCATCAAATAATTCTTTATATTTTTAAAATTATATTATTTTAAAGATCTTAAAATAATTATTTATGCAATATTAAGTTTTTAGTTTGGATAATATTTCTATATTGAGAAAACTAGTTTGAATATCCAATGCGATGCATGAGCTGATTAGATGTATCAATCAAAACAATTTTAATTTTTATAATGATGTTTTAAATAGATATTAGTTTTTTTAAAATAATTAAAATGTTTATATAAATAATATTTAAAAATTTTAATGTACAAAACATATTTAAAAACAATTTAAATTTAAAATTTTAAACATATTAATTAAAAATATTTCCAATATAATGACAATGTTAAAATAACTGTTTTAACTTTCAAAATATTTCCTATCCTCCTCCATTTCCGTTAGTAGCTCTTTCGGTGGATTATGCACGAGATATGTATTAACATTATCAACTAAAATAGTTAAATTTAATTATAATATTGGGTTTTAGAATTTAGGCATCATCGTTTTCTCTGTGTTTTCCCTACATTAAATTAAATATTATCAATGTAATGAATAAAATAAAATTGATGTAGAAAACATTAATACTAAAAATATGCATTTAAAATAAAAAAAATTAAATTAATTAATAATTTTATATAATGAGAGATGATTATTAACAGAGATCATCCTTTGAATGCTTCATCTTTGCCCTACAAAGCAGAAACTTCCAAGGCAGAAAGCAGACTTGATAATATTAGTGTTGAGTTGCTGGTATCTTTTTTTATAAAGATGCAAAACTTTACTCAAAAGGTAATTTACTATATTTCACTCATGCTCATTATAGCCTCAAACCAAGACTTGACCCAATACTGATAAAACCCAGAGAAATTCCTAACACCAATTGAAATGTGCTCTCTTCATTTATCTATTACTATTGTAGTATTCACTACGTTGTATACGAACAAGTGTGATGGAAATAAATCTCTGAAATTTCTCCACTTACGGACATGTCTTTATAAATAAAGAATTTTAAGAAATGTGATAATTGCATCGAGCTCCTGCAATGCTGGAGTTAGCCTCCACAGCTCTTTCCAACTCGTCGATCCCTACTTTGATCATACACTTAGCATCTATTTATACCCTTTCTCTACTTGCAGGGATGGCAGTGGATAGTATCAGATAGCCGATTTTTTCTTGCATATAAAAGTCAGTTTTATTGCAATACCTTTTTCTTTTGTTTTCGTAAACATCAATGAACTTGATAATTAAATGGTTATCTTCAGCCTATAGATATATAGATACATTTAACATAGAGGAGCCAGGTTGTAAATTTACTCGTATAGATGAGCTTTAAAGATACGATTTTATGCAAAGATGAGGAGCATTTCTTCACAACATCCCCGCTAACCTTTCTATCAGCTAGGGAAAGGTAACCTGCAAAAGGGCATTGGTTGATGCACTCAGGCCGGGCTATAGCAGATATTAGCAATATACCACACGTACTTGCATTTTTTTTTCTTAAAAGTTGTTATCGAAAATCATATTTTATATCCATGTTTTAATGTGTAGGAAAAGATAAAAGAGTTTACAAAGTATATATGAGAGCTTACCCCAAGGTGAGTGAAATATCAGAGGTGTTATACCCTTGAGGAGGAGGAGGGGGGTCTCCAGATTTGTGAAGATGGGGAAATGGCTCTGATGGTTGGCCTTTGACCACAAGCGGTAATTTCTCCACCTACCCAAAATTAACTTGGCTGTCAAATGAAAATGTATTGAAACCAAGAAACAAGATATGGTGTAACACACTCACTTGCTGTTTCAATATCAGGTTTTCTTCCTTCAGTTCTGCTCCCTTCAAGGTATAAACAAACAGTTAAGTAAAAAAGGATGTTTTTGCCATTAAAATCTTTGAATGCATGCATGGCTTTTGACCATTTCTTATAAGTTAGCCATTTATATATCAATCACCTTCTTCTCCAGGGTGCTGATCTCTTTCAAAAATCGCTCATCCTGAAACATGAATGCTTTTCCACTGACTCAACTAAGGAAAATAATAAAACTTGAAAAAGCAAAGATGAGTATGGGGCTTGAAGAAAACACCTTTGTTTCTGAAATTTGGCTCAAGCCACCTTGGACTAATTTCTCTAGTTGTTTCAGCTGGTCTAGGTTTAGTCCGTGGAGGTCTTCTCCCCTTAGCTGTCTATCAACGAAACCATGCCAAAATATCATTATGGCATTGACAACCTCATATATCACAGTAATAAATACTCGGATTTACCTCAGTTCTTGGGTCTTTTCTGCAATTTCCTTACTCAACACGGAATGAGTAGCACTCTCCAGCTAAAACAAACCAGTTCACAACTTCATTAAAATGCGGTTCGGTTTCCAGGCAGATAGGATAAAAAATGTGGCCTTTTCAAGGATCTAATGTTTCATACAGGCAGCACTAGTTACACAAGAAGTTCAAGATCTTAAAAGGGGTTCTTAGTTGTGCTTAATCCATCTCATGATCATCGGAATGCATTTACCTTGTAATTATTATAAATAAAAACAGATAATTTCCCATAAATCTGTACGTGCAATACAAACAATAAGAGAAAAAACAGAAGTTGTAACCTGCAGCTCAACAGATGGAGCGCCCTCCAATCCATCAATCCTTTCTGACTGCAAACGGCGCCTTTCAATCACCTGCCTCATACTGGGCCATAATGTAAATTGTAATTCAACAATTAGGTTTTATCAAAGTTCAATCAAGTAATGTATTAAACCTAAAAAATATATAGAATCAAATTAATAATAAAATGACCTTAAACACAAGTTAAGAAAATCCTATATAATATAATCCAATTTATACACCACTATTGGACTTGGATGATCACCCTTAACACTCCTGTTCCCTCAAATCGATCTAAGAGTTTTTTTTTTTTTTCTTTCCATTTTTGAATGCATATTTTTAAAGATTAAGAATAGATTTAGTTAAAACTATGGAATTCATGTTTATTTTGACTTTGGGTTCTAAGCTATTAACTTGGATTTTCATATAGAAACTACCATAAAGTATTCAACCATTAATATTTGTAATCTTCACATGGGAGCCACCAATTTTTCAATAGCAACTAAATTTCTAGTCTTTGTAAACTAATGAAAAGACCATAAGCAATGGGAAACTACCAACATCAACCCCAACATTAAATTGAATTCAAACAAATAAAAGCTAAATTCATAAAAAAAAAAGGAGAGAATTAACAGAGAAATATCAAATCTTGAACATAGGACTAATTTAGAAAGGTTATATGCATTGAATGCATTGTTTTACTTAACACACAAAAAAATCATTGATTGCACATTATCTTCCTTTAATATCATTTTGTTAGCATCTCTTTTCTCAAGATGATATTTATGGGAAGAAAATTATTGTTAATCAACTTTTTTCTTGAATTTAGTAAAAATTGCATTAAATGCAAAAATAAAATTTTTCCTTATAATTTATAAAAGAAAATCCTTTAATTACTATATAAATATCAGTTAACTGGTGTTGAAAATTTGAGATATTTCAAAGAATGAATCTCACATTTCTAAAAAAAAAATTTGAGACCATTGTTTATAAGTCCTTATATTTCATTGGGCTAGTAATAACCAAATTGATAAAGGTGAATTTGCGCATTAGGCCCCAAAAGTTAGTGTAATTTACATTTGAGTCATTTTGTTTTGAATTTCTTTTTAATGAATTTTGAGAGACAAGTAAACTTCTTAACTAGTAGCATTTATATTTAGTCAAGTCTAAATTCATTGAATCATTTTCAAACTATTTTTAACTAATTCAATCCACTTATCTGTGTTATTTTTAGCCAATACAACTTTTATACATACCATGGTTCATTTTCACTCTCAACCCACTTCAAAAAAATCTTTCATTCTCCTTTTGCTCCTTCTCTCCTTTTGAGTTTGTTAGATTATTGTTTCCTTTCCATTTCATAATGTAAAAGCTTATAGATTTTGGGGGATACCAATAATAATAAAGATGTTGGATTATATATATTTACATTTAAAATTGAGGGTTTACGTAGAACTGATCTTTTCTATAAAAAGCTTTATTTATCTATAAAGATTTTTACTATTATAATGAGGTAGTTGTTATATACCCATAATCATATTTTTGATCGAAAAATCAATTTGATTTAGTTCGTACCCCTCGCTCAATGAGAAAATGGGTCAAATTCTATAGGATCAAACCTATGGGACTTAGGGAATGATGGAAGGGAATAAAATAAAAAAAAGAAATTAAAAAAAGAGGGGGAAAAATAATAAAAATAATAAATAAGCAAATAAAAATGAAGTAGAAGAACCCAGATTCCAAATGAACAAATTCAAACTTGAAAAGGATCTTTCTGATTCTCGAAGAATGAGGGGAAAGGGATTGATCGAGAAAGATCTCTTGTTCTTATTATAAGATCGTGTGATTGGATCCGCAGATGTTTGGTAAAAAAATCTTCTCTTTGAGAATAATCAAAATGGAAAGTGTTCAATTGGAACATGAAAACGTGACTGAATTTGTCCTAGTTACTCTTGGGACAGAGTGGAAGAAGGAGGAGATTCTCGAGCGAGGAAAAGGACCCAATGACTTGAAAGAATTGAGCGAGGAGCTATATGAGGTGAAAACCTCATATGCGGTTCTATAGAGTGGCGATAAAGGTGACTTATCATCAACTTTTTCACTATCACCCCAATAAACCAAACTCGCCTTACGTAAAGTTGCGAGTACGATTAACTGTGGGTTTGAAATCACTGCTTATATACCTGGTATTGGCCATAATTCACAAGAACATTCTATAGTCTTAGTATGAGGGGGAAGGGTTTAGAGTTTAGGGTTTAGGGCTTAAAGCTTAGGACTTAGATTTAAATCATATTTGACTTTTTAAATTTTGAGTAAAGACTACAATATATATTAATAATATTAATTAGGAGATTTAAATCATATCTTTAATAAAATTTATCATTTTATTCCACTTAGGATTAAAATTAATTTTGGGAGAAGAGGCTCTTACAAAGAACTAGTTTAGTAATGGGTATACTTCATAATTTATGCATGTTGCTCTTATAGGTTGAAATGTGTTATAAAGGGTAAAAATATTTAGATCTACAACAAACTAAAGAAATGAATTTATAAAGGATGGAATGGGATGGAGTCCACTTACAACGATGTAAAAATAACATGATTTTACATTCTTTTAACCCACCACTTTCCGTTATGTAGAAATGAAGGTGCTTTTTGCTTAACATCCTTTGTTATATTATCATTCGTCTTTTTGTTGTGTTGTAATGTAAATAGTACAGGATGGAGCTAGAAGAGAAACATCCATTTTTTAGGGGCAAGGATCTAGGGTTAGTTAATGAAAATCAATAAGTTGGAACAATTTCATTACTTTATTAACTCTTAATATTTTAACCATCCAATCGATGAATTTATCAATATAATTGAATTTTTCATGCATGTAAAATTTTGAATCGATCCGTATATCTATCATATCGATAAAAATATTGTCTATGAATTAATAAATAGTTAACGATTGAATTTTTTAAAACAAAACAAATAGTTAAAACAATTTTATTTACTACAAACTTGACATGCATGAAATATGATAGTCGGACTGTTAAAATATCAACAATAAAAGAAATTATGAAAGAGTATAAAACTAGTTTTACATCATTATAAGCGGATCTTTTCCCAAAAAAATATTGTTATTGAAAGATTTGATCATATCTTATTTGTTGTCACATTTTCTTAATATATGTCTGCTTTTAAACTTAATTATGTATTTTAGGATTCATAAATTGATATTATATTAATAGATGAATTCTTGTTTTTTACACAATGATGAATTGAACCATGCTATTCATGATATTCCTAGGAAAGGTGAACTCTATATTAATAGGTCAGAGCTTGAAGTTCAACAAATTCTTATTGTTAAATAAACATAAAATTTATGTATATATATATATATATATATGGATAATTTGGTTAATCAAAATAAAATTTTACTAAAAAGAGATAATAAACAACATTTATTCATAGATAAGCCAACACACCAAAACAAGACAGGATTCATGTCGATTTACCTAAAATAGTAGAAATGCATACGCTTATTACAACATATGGAACATAAATCATTGTAATATTGTTGTAGATATTCATGTATAGGATTGGTGATTAGGAGCCCTAATATTTTATGAAAACCTAAGGTTTCGTTCATGGAAAGCATCAGTCAAGTACCAACTAGAAATTTACAAAGATTGATTAGACAAAGAATTTGATGAAACTATCACCCAACCCTAAGTCCCCCACCCAGCTTCTGACATGGATTATTAAAAGAAGTTTTTTTTCTTTTTTTAATTTTTGAAAAGAAAAATATAAGATTCAAGTACATTGGTCATTATGAATTTAGATTCTTGTACAGTTCTCTTGATTTGGCAGATCTTGTTTCAAATCAAATTAATCTCACAGTTACCAAACAACCAAATGGAGAAGCAGCAGAGATAAGGTATGTATGGGAGATGAAAGGGAAGAGCTACCGATAAGTAACCTGGTGCTGGAATATTTGAAGAGCTTGCCGGTGGCTGAGAAGACTATAAGAGCTATCTCGGCATCGCAAAGAGTGGAAAGCTCGTGAGCTTTCTTGAAAAGTCCTCTTCTCCTCTTTGAGAATGTCACCTGTCGTGCCGCTGTGTTGGCGATCTTCTTGATCTCTATCCTTTGTCTCGTCATTCTCTTTCCACTCCACAAAAAACAAGCAAACAACAGCAATCGGTTTGTTAAAGAAACACATGTGTTCAAAGGAATCAAAATTTGAACCCTATGCTAATTGCTACTAACAAGCACATTAACAAAATGGGGTTTAGTCACAAGAAATCAAACCCAATATACATATGTATGTAAATTGATAGATCTCAGTTTCTCACCTTAAATCAAGCAAAATACAGGAGAAAAGAAAGTTTTAAGTACCAAGAAAATTGTGTAGAAGAGAATCTCTGTTGTGAAGCAGCAAACAGATAAGAAACAGTAGTAGGATCAAGAGATTAGCTGTGCAACTGGGTTTTTTTTTTCTTCTTTTGCTTTTTTGGCTTTCCAAAGTAAGCCAGTAGAATCAAATACTCTTATCTAAAAAAAAACCGATACTAAAGAAAATAAAATGACATCAGGAAGAAAACATTGAAGCAAAACCCTAGTTGCCAAAGAGAGAAAAAAGCCTCCCAACCCTACCCAACCTCATTGTAGGATGAAAAATGGAAGAAGGTGGGGGATTTTGATTGGTCAGAATTTATGGGTTTTTCTCATATTAATTTTCTTTTTTTTTGGAGGGGGGTGGGGGTTGAGTGATGAGAATGGTGGTGGTGACACTTGACAGAAAGAGATAAAAATAAAAAGCTACTAAATTATTGAAAGAAATGGAAGAAGGAAAATATAGAAAGATTCCTTTTGTGTCCAAACAAGGACTGGCTTTGCAAATATTTTGCCATATTGGTCTCTATGGATAAATTGTAAATATCAAGTGGTTTGTTTTTTGCAACTGGGTTAGATTTTTTTATCCCAAAAAGAAAACTGGGATTAGATTTTTATCCTTTATATATAAAATATGTGTGTGTGGTGGAGTTTTGGTTTTTCGTACAGATTGATTGACGATGCTGGAGAGAGATGGAACATTTGTCAGAAAATTTGAGACTCTGTTGTACCCTCGTACTGAGTCTTGTCTCTAACGCCCTCATCTTGCATTTACTTTATTGTAATGGTATGATAAAAACTGTAAAAATAACCAGTCAAATTGATAAGAACAAAGCTTAATTTTATTATTTTTCTTTTTATTCTCGTAATTTTATATAAAAATCATATCTTCAAAACATCTATTTTATGAGTAGCTTCCTCATGGAATCGACTCTTAATTCGAGGGTTATTAGTTTTTACTTCGAAGAAACAAAGGTCGTACTTGCATTATTATTATTATTATTTGAGGAATGCTTCCACTACATTGCGGGATAAATTTTATAATTTTATTTTATATATTGTATAATTGTGAATAATTTTATATCTTGTACATGAATTAAATAATTATATTTCATTAAAAGTAAGATTTATTTTATTGTAATTTTAGAAAAAAAATTTAGTAAGACACCCTAAATCCGGTCTACACGTTATAGCCGAATCTTGAAAGTTATATTAATAAATCAACACTGCTATCAACTTTATTTACTTGTTTTTGTAAAAATGCATATTCCTGGTTAAAATTTTGCAAAGGAAATTTTCTTAGACTTGTTTAGGCATGAAAATCGAATGCTAAGTTTTAGCTTTTTAAGAAAACTTGCCAAATCTTAATATAACTAATTAAAATATTTAGCAAATCCTGAAAACCACCATTAAAATCCGCAAAACCGTCCAATGATCAAAAAGTCCATGAATTTTAAAATAAGAATTACTAGATAAGTTTTATACGTAATAACTGAACCGAGCTGTCGAGTGCCACCAAATCCTAAGTCTAGGTGTTACCTGAAAAGATTAAGTAAACAAGATGACTTATAAAGCTTAGTGTGTGTCTTGGCCCACAAGCAAATAGTGAAATCATGCATAGATGCATATATCAAAATAGACGGATCATAAATTATAACATGCTTAGCATAGAGATGTCATACAGAAATTCTTATCTTCATCCACTACACACGAACTCCATCCAACCAATCACACCAAATAAGGCTTAAAGAACTCATCCATCTATCACACCATAATGTGGTCGTATGCCGATCAGATAATATACAGCAATGCTGCCAGAAGCATATTGCGAAAATTCTACCAAAATCATAAAGCGCAGATAAACTGCCAGAACAAACTTTCTCCATCACATAATCATATCTCACCCCAATGCACATGCAAAAACATACTAAGTGTCATTGGTCTGATAGGGTGATACGATCACGGTGAGTCAGGTGTTGATAATTTAAAAAAAATTGGTGTAAAAAAAAAAGCTAAGACTAGCAAATTTTTTTTAATGGGTGTCGTCAGTGGGTCAGGTAACACCACTAATATTTTTTTTAAAAAAATTAATGGGTGTCGTCGATGTGTCAGGCGACATCGATACAATTTTTTAATAAATGTTGTCAGGAAAAAAAGGGAAACCGAAAAAATTAATTTATTAGTGGTGCCGCCAACATGTCAAGAGACACTGGTGGTCCTACGACGCTGTCAGGCAGCACCACCTAGTATATATACCCGACCCCCAACCAAAAATCTATTTCTGTTGAAGTTTTGGGTTTTTGTTGAACTTTTTGGTTTCTATTGAATGGAAGAAAAAAGAGAGGAAAGATTTGTGTTCAGTAGAATAGGAGAAACCAGAAAAAGAAAAGAATATTTGTGTTTTAAACTTCAAAAATCAAGTTCGAGTTTATAAGGTTAGTTTATAATTATTTATATGTAATTATATTTTTTTCAGTAGGGTCTAATATTTTTAAATAAAAGCTATTTTTTATTTTTAAATTATTTTATAAATTTAGTATCGTTTGAATAACCAATTTTTCATATATGTTTAGTTTGAGGGGGTAATTTTACAAGAAATTGTTGGTTATATATTTGAATCTTACTAGCAAATAATGATGATGCTTAATAAGAATGTAAAATTCAAAGATATGAAAGAAAAGATTATTGCAAAAATTACTCAACGTTGTGGGAGGTGGATGTCAAGACTATTTTACAAATTTCCAAATTTGTCAAATCTATGCAAATATACTAAGATGAAACTTGTAGATGATGAAGACATGGAGACAATTATCACACTTTATTGCTTGACTGGGAACGTGAACGTTGAACTAGTTGAGCTATTGGTTGAGTTAGAAGATGTAGAGCCCGTTCAAAATGTCACTCCACTAAGTTAATAACATGGAGTTCAAGACCCGTGTATGGAGGCTCCGAGAGTGTCTATCGATAGGCGATCATTTGTACATGGGTTTGACTTCAATTAGAATATTAGAAGGGCAGAATAGTGCGGTTATGAAGCAACATCGACACTAGTCGAAAATCCACACCATGCTCCGACTGCGTATAACAACGCTAATTCGGGTCCCCATTTACAGATGCATCCGACGGTAATTGAGACAGATGCAAATGATAGAGAATGACTCGGTAATGATGGTCGTTTTGATAATGAGGGTGAAGATTTTGGTGACCCCGATCTGGATAAGGTCTCGGATGATATCGACGATAAAGGCACAGACAATGATGAAAATGTATACGCCCCTTCGGTCAAGAACCAGACCTGTAGCATTGTAATATGCAATGACCTTGGGCCCACATGTTGAGCGTAGATCTTGATGTGGCACATACATCCGAGTTTCTTGAGTACCCAGATATAATATCTTTTCATTGGTTGCTAGCAGTTTTGGACTTAGAAGAGTTGTTTGTAGGCCAATAATTCACAACCAATGAAGACTGCATATTTTCCATCAAACAATATAGCATGAAGGTGTCGGTCGACTAAAAAATCGTTGTATCTAAATCGACATTATATGTTGGGGAGTGTTGGAGGTCGGTAGAAAGGTGCAACTGGTGGTTACTAGATGCATTTATCCAGATGTTGCAATTGTGGGAGATCCGAAAATTTGTTGGGTGTCATACATGCACTTTTGCACGTATGACGCAAGGCCATCGCAAACTTAATACAAAAACTATTTGTAATTGCATCATGACATTGGTGAATAACATGCCCACAATTATTGTATCGGTCTTGATTGTCGACATGCAAGCACAATTCCAGTACTGAATGTCATATTGGAAAGCATGGTGGATTAAGAAGATGACCAATAAGCAGTTGCATGGAGATTGAGGTGCGTTGTACAACAAACTTTAGGGATGGTTAGCCGCGACCGCATCACCTTGACAGCGTGATGACACCATTAAAAAAATATTTTTTTCATTGTGAATACTCATATTTTCATGGATATGTTTAAATATATATATAGGTGTCGCTTGACATGATGGCGACACAAAATTTTTTTTAAACGATGATGATTAAAAGATGATTGACTGAAAAAAGGGAAGTGATGTTGCCGACATGTCAGGCGGCACCCGCGGGTATGGTAGCAAACATTCTTTTTTCGTAAATATTTTTCATAATTAATTAATTTTATTATTATTTATATAAAAAGCCACGTTTCTTTCCTTTTTTGTTGATTGGTTCGGTTCCTTTAACTCAATCGTTTTGTTGATTGGTTCGGTTCCGTTAACTCAATCCATGGAAGTCGTAACAACTCAGTACAGGAAACTCGCCCCCCCTTTGAATCCTGCGGCTCTCTTTCCTTTCCGAAGCTTGGAATGTGTTGTCCTGTCCTTCGAAGAAGGAGATGAGATTCTTTCAGTTTGGACACCTGAGTCAACTCAATCAACAACAACAACCCCAGTTTAAGCACTGCAAACGCAGATGCTGCCACCTCTGCCCAAAGGAACTCAACCGCAAGTTGCGCAACCACTATCCGTGGTAAGAAGCAGTAGCGGAGATGGATATGCCACATTACAAGGAGGGCAATTCAGTTTAAATACCAATCTGCCCGAGTCAACTCGCCCCACCCTCTGTGTCGCCTTGGTGGAGGGAGATTTAATCAAATCGGTTTCGCTGGGACAGACAGGATCAATTAGTTTCAAACACACTAATCCTCCCATGGATTAATCGTCTTGGGCCTATTCCGATGAGCCAAATGGATCAGTCAGGAAACGCTACCTCCAGTCAGTTTGATCAGACCGAGTCGACTCGGATGGGTCAAATTAATCAGGCAACTCCTCCTTCTACGGAGCATAGTGAGACAGACACAACCGATGTGACCTGGAAGACCGATTCGACTCGGCCTAGTAAACCCCCCGACTCAGAGTCATTGACTTTCTGGACGGCTTGTCCGTACTGTTACGTTCTCTACGAGTATCCAAAGGTTTACGAGGATTGCACACTGAGGTGTCAGGCTGAGAACTGCAGGAGAGCCTTCCATGCGGTTGTGATTCCGTCGCCGCCGCCTGTGGACGGAAAGGAAACGTATTTGTGTACTATGGGGTTTTTCCCATTAGGATTTTCGGGGAATGGTGAGAACATGGGCGGTAATTTCCCCCGTTGGTCACCTGTTTCAACCATGTTTGCTTGCCCTAACAACAAGAATGCAGGTAAACAAACTAGTGCCCAGAAATCTGCCCCAAGAGTGTTTTACGATGAAGATGATATATATATAGAAATTTCTTCTGCTGAGGATACTAATAATGATGATGATGATGATAAGTGGCAGAAGGAGAGGAGGAAGAAGAAAGCCAAAGGGGAAGGATCTGTGGTGAGAAACGCTAAGACGCAAAGGAGTGAGAGAGTGAACGGCAATGGCAGAGGTGTATCGATGGTGCCGGAAGCCGAGCCGAGCAAAAGAGGGGTGACAAATAGTGGATATGTTGAGGGTCTTGAAGAGTTTTTGAGTAGCTTACATATGCTCGCAGTTGGTGGGGGACGATAAAATCAGGGCTGCATAGTGAAGTAAGATCCTTGTTTTATGTTGTCTTTTTTCAGCGACTATTGTAGTTAATGTAATTGTATGCTTGTGGAGCTACTTGGGATCTCGTTTCATAGTTGTTTCCAAGTTGAATTCGACAGTATATATCGTAGCATCATGTTTTGTCATTGTTTTGAACAGGCTGTTTGAGAGGATAGGGTAGAAAGTTGAACACATAAAACCATGAGGCATTTTTGGTTTGAAGATTGCCTCCATCTTCATACTTGGCAGTCAAAAGGAATATAGGTGATAATCTTTCTCATTGATTCTCTTTCTCTTTCGAGTCAGAATAATCGTTAAGTGTGATAATAATGTATTGCTTCTCCTCTTCCCTTTCTGCCTCTTTATTGCTGCTTTGATGTTGAATATAGTATGTTCAATTACTTTTCCAAAATTTTCATATAGTTCCATATCTATGCCTGAATATGTGCGGGATACATATGTTAAAGATGCCAGTTTACGTCTGTAATTCATGGATCCAGAACAATTCTTGATTACATCTTTCACCAGCTTGAAAGCTCTTTCTGACCGTCAATTATGGTAATATGAAGCCTTCTTCATTCTGGGCTGACTCAACACCGACCGTCGCTCGAAGATTGAGTACTGTATTAAGTGGCGTAGGGATTTCAGTCTGAAAGAGTTTATATTACTGTTACTAGTTTTGTTTATGTAGTTGTTCCATAAATAAGACCTAATTGGCTCAACTGAAGTTCTCTTTGGCTTTAAAAAAAAATCCAAAAATTAAATTTATATTTGAAAGATTACATTCGTATCGGGATTATTATAAAATAATCTGGGTTTAATCATCAAACTATATAGTGAAACAAATCAAGAATCAAAGCAAATAAAGACGAGGCAAAACAAGGAACGAGCAAAGCCGTGAAAGAGGGGCAGCAGCGGCTGGAAGAAGAACATTAGTTCCTCAGCAACGATGTCCATAGCCTGGAGAAGGTACCAACAGAAACCTGCAACTAAGTAGTCCAAATAAAAGTACTCCAAATCAGCTATCACCTCCCTCATGCCTGTTCACGGCAACAACACAATCAACCCAACGTAATAAAACCATATAAATATTTAGGGAAAAACACTGATAATTGGATATTAATACATATACAAATCCAGTAAATCCAAGAAAACATTAAGCTAGAATTTCTTTTATCGATAATTGGGGATATTATGATTAACTGTAATTATAATCATAAATTATTACCTATCAAAAGCTCTCTGAAAAAAGTTCGTGTATCCATAAATTTCAAACTCGAAAATAAGATCTGAAAATTTTGAGAAAAACACTTTACAATAGTTTAGAGAGTTGATTGATCCAAAGGTGGCTTCAAGAGCTGCCCAGAGTTCAATTTTATCTCCGGTGTGCAACAATCCAATAGCATTTAAAACTTGATTTTGAATTTCCAAGAATCATCAAATCGAGCAAAATCTAAAGCAATTTTCTTTTAAACAAGACCCAAAAACATCTCTCTTTAAAACTGAATTTCTTTCCAACTCTTCAAATTTCTAATTTTGAATTTATATTTTCTTAGCTAAATAGTTTAGAGGTACCAATATGACAAATTAAAAGAGATGTAATAGAACAAAACTTCTTTATTTAAGTAAATTAAAAGCATTAAACTTTTTTGTTTATTATTATTTTATATTAATTTTAAACTACTTATAAATAAAAACGTAATATCTTTTATAAATTTAAAAGGATTTAAATACTTGGACTTGAGAGGGTTTGTGCAAAAATATTAGACCTATAAAATTTGGAGTTGGGCAAAAAATTCATTTCGTTTAAAATATGGGTCCAGCTCGATCCCGACCAAGCTGGACCTTTTTCTAAGAATTTATAATTTTTTTATTATATTATTTTTATATATCATGTAATTTATAACACATAAAAATTAAATGTATAATATTGTTATAATGTAAATACTAAAAAATGTTAAGATGAGTATATCTAAAATTTTAATAAATAAAAATATTTAAATTTATTAAATATTAAATTAAGAATAATATAAATATATTTTTTTAATTCTTTTTAAAAATAATATGAGCAGTCATAAAATTAATTTAGATTAACCATTTATAAGCATAGACGGGCTTGGGAAGAATTTTAGGCCCGTATTTCTAGTTAAGTTAAACTTGAGTAAGTATAAAATATATTAATATCATACTTAAATTCGACTCAAACTTGACCTAGCCTGATCTATAAACACCTTTATCCGCATCAAATAAGATGGCCTCTTGATATTCTCAAGATGTCGACCATCGTCTTTAAATATAATTTTTGAAAAATAAAATAAAATAATTAATAATGTAATTTTTAAATTTTTTTAGTAAAGGTATTAAAATATCATTTGAGTGAACTTGTAAATTATTCTTTAAATTATCTCATGAGTGATGTGGAAATCAATCTTTAATATATATTAAAATAAAATATAATCATTACATAAGCATGAATTAAGAAACACCTAGAAAAATTTTAAAATATAAACTAATAATAATTAAAAAATATCAGATTTGAAACTAGCATTGAAAAATAGAAAATATATATTTAAAAGCATAAAAATGCAAATGAACATGAAATAAACTTATTTTTATTAAATAGAAATATAAATAGCAAAAGAGAATGTTCTTTTATTCATCAACGAGAATGTGTCTCCAAAGTCTATATTTATAAAAATAAGAAGTATAAATGAAATAAAATTTTACTTCTAATGACTATTGAAGTCCTAAAGTACATCAAATTTATCTTGACCTTGATGAACATCCACTTAATAATAAAATATCCATAACACTCCTCCTTGGGTGTCTTTTGGTAGATAATGTATCTGGTTAAAACCATACTAAGATAAAAACTATGTGAAAAAAATTTCTAGTGAAGGAAAAAAAAGTACAGATATCTATAATACGCATAATATGTCGTTCCATTAAAAACCCTTACCAAGAAAGTCCAATGGGACAAAACTTTGGTTAAGAGAAAAAGAGTAGCTCATATTTAGTCCCCCTCATGACAACATCACATGATATCTTAAATTCTACGTATTTCAATCTTGAATACTAGATTTTCAAATAATAGCTTGAACTAATTTATTAAATATTTATATCATCATTCTTCTGAAGGTTATGCGTGAGGAATAATTTTGGGGAAAAATATTTTGATATCATTAGGAGTTCCAACAATAATCAACAAACTTTAATCATGGCCCTTTTATAAAAATATATACGTGGATTTTGGATCATTTTATAATCTTCCTTCACTATTATTCACCGAGTTGAATTTACCACGTGTTCAAATCATTTCAATTTATATAAATATTTATGCAAACATATTAAACAATTTCTCATGAATTTTTTATATGCTTTTAGCTTTCTAAATCCTTCAAGGATTTTAATATAAACTTTACTATATAATGATTCATATAAAATATTGTAACAACAATTATTAGACGCATGTCAAGTTTTTCATAAATTGCCATACTAATAAGATACCTCAATGTTATTGCATCCACCACAAAAGAATATTTTTTCATAATCAATGCTAAGACTTACTAAAAAACTTTGTAATTCTTCTTTGTTTTCGCAAAACTACTTCATTTGTACCCTCACTCGCTTTATACCTTTAGTTATTTGGACGACTGGTCCAAAAGCTTCCCAAATTTAATTCTACTTAAATTGCGTCATTTTATTTGGGCTAATCAATTCCATGTCTATAATTTTTAACAGTTTTATTCAAGATCCTCATTTTCTTTCATAATTTCAACAATACTATTGCATACAAAATTGTTGCCGACAACTTTCTATTTTTCACGATTCTATATTTTTTCGTATTGACATTACTTATCGATATCTTTTTATTTTCACTATTTCCATCTTCAATTTTAGGCATCTAAATCTCTTCCGGAGTTTTAATAATTAGTTATATCTTAGGACTCTTTTGGATCATCACCTCCAATATAAAACCATCTTGATTTATTATTTTTTTCTACGGGAATTTTCACCTTTGGAACCAATTAATCTACCATGCTTCAGGCACACATTACTTTCATTTGAACACATTGTCCTACTGGGACTTCAATTCAAATAAAGACGTTAGCCGATTTATAACACTTGCTTATTCTCATCAGGTTAGTAATTGCATCTGGCAATTAATTTGCAATAAAGTGATTTATTTATCCATCTATTATTTATCTCCCCCTAATGTTGGAAAAACTATCAAATTAAATAGTAATCACAAATCACGTCATAATTGAATCTCCAATTCATTTAAAACATTTAATAACATTCATAATTAATATATATATTCCCAACATTATGTGATACGAACTCATTTCGTGATTGATTCGAGTCGTTAGTGATGCTCGATCGTGAATTGAGTAGAATAGAATTGTTTCGGTTTAAAAGTAACAAAATAGAGTTAATGACTTCAAACAAAGGTAATGAATAAAATAGATAGGAAACAATAACAAATTAAATGGCTAAGACCAAAAAAAATGAACCAACAATAACGAATTGTTGACCCGAATCTCAAAATGGTCTTCAGTTGTTTTTCGGTTAAAGGAAACAGCAAGGAACCTTGACCCACTATCAACTATGATGGGAACCAAAGGTATATTGAACGCCACACCAAAGGTGATAAGTTCAGCAACAAAGAATAGATGGACGCCACAAGCTATGCTTGATAAGTCAAATCAATTCCGAAAGAACAAAGAGAATTGGATAGCTCACAATTCAAATATTTCATCTATATTCAGCAAAAAGTTCTTCCTCTATGGTGATTACATCTATTTATAATGCTAGAACAAGGTAATCGAATGGTCAAAAACATCCACTTAATGTGCCATAAAAAAGCGATGTCTTTTCTTATTCTTTGAACCAAATAACTCCTTCCATAAAATCACTTTAATTCAGCTGATTTGAATGTCTTTAATGGCTTAGAAAATGACTCTTGAGTTGTCCTTGGCTAGTTGAATAGTCACCATCTCTTAACCTGCTCCTTAATGACATTCAAAGGCTTGATTAATTTCTCTTGAAAGCTCCAAAAACGGCTGGAAGTGGAAGAGTTGCTGCTGAATTTTAAAGGGCATAAAATGCTCTTTAAAAACTCCTTTAATGATTTTTAAGCTCCCTTTATAACAACCCCTTTAATTGTAACTCAAAAGAACTTGAACAGCCACTTAATTAAATGTGTAACAGCCTTGAATTGTAACCACTATAAGCTAAAAAGTCACCTGCAATAAACACATTAAAATGAGTTTATTAAACACATGAAAACACTTATTAATCATAACTCACACTAAACTTACTTAAATAAATAAACTAAAACATATATGCAATAATTATTCCAAGAACTAGTTTAATTAAAGAAGCATAATTAAATGAACTTAACTCATGCATCAATAAATAATCCTAGGAACTAGATTAATTAAGAACAACACTTATTAAATAAAGTTAAACAAAAACACTTATTAATTAAAACTAAGATGAGTTGAATAAATGTTCAGCAACTCATTTATTAAACTAAGATGCTTAAATGCATGATTTTGAAATGCAAATTTAACTAACATGAAAGTTACATAATTAAACTAATTTGACTTAATTTAATGATGCAAAAATTAACTAACATGAAAGTTACATAATGCATGACTTTATTAAATGCAGAACACATATTAATGATGTGTAAACTATGACATAATTAAAAACACAAACTAAAATAACTAAAAATTAATGAATCAAAGTCCGTATTTTCCCGCAGCCAAATTACCAAACTAAAATTAAAAGCTTCATTTTGCACTTGGGCCCCTCGAGTTTGGACCAATCTCGGTAGCATCGAGTTGTGTCGTAACATGATGCGACCGGGATCGCATCATTATGATGGAGCAACTTAAACATATATTGTACATTCAAAAATTCTAAAATGGGTTGTATTTGGCTACTAACCAAATGCCAATTGTAATGGGAGTACTTATCACAACTTATTGACATGATGCGTACAAGTGTTGATTCATATAAAATATCATATCTTTATATATAAAAAGTTTTGCTCTCAAAAGATATGATTTAGCTACTAACTGGAGGCATTAACTATGCTTGTAACAACCAGTTTTTCAGTGGTGTCGAAAGTAGTAGTTTCAGGACCACAATTCTGATGAGTGGGTCCTTAGATGTTACTAATTAATATTTACGAGTCTAATAGAGTGCCATATTAAAGTTTGATCCAATGATTTTGATGTTTGGTTGGTCAATTAAGGAAAAAGGATTAAATCGTAAAAGTCGTATAAGTTAATCGATATTGATTTTTATTAGTTAAAAGGTTTGAATAGTAAATGTATAAGGGTTTATGTGGTAAATATACCATAATTTAATGGCACGTACGGTTAGGGCTTAGATTTTTATTAGTCAAAAGTAAAGTTAAAATATAATATAATAAAACAAAACAAAACATGTCATCTTTTTCATTTTCTTTTCCTCCGAAAAAAAACCATAATTTAAGGAAGAAGAAAAACTTTCAAGCCACCTTAAAGTTTTGGTCATTGCATGTAAGTTAAATCTAAGATCGTTTTTAGTAAATTTTATGTTTTTGAGATCGTTGTAGCTTAATCTAACTAACTCATGGACTATTTTGTAAAAATACTATAAATTTGAAAAGTTACCATTGTTTTTCTTAAATCCTTTTGGATGTTAATGGTTAAGCTTGAAGCTTGGTGTTGAAATAAAACTAATTTGTAAAGTGAATTTGGATAGTTTTGAGTATAAGGACTAAAATGTTAATATGTTGAAATTTGACATGAATTTCCTATAAATTTAGTTGATTGGGAACTGTTATGGGATGATATTAAAGTTGGCTCTAAGGTCTTGGGGTTAATTGTGAAAATATGTAACTTTTGATTTTAGGGACTAAATTGAATTAAAGGTAAAAGTTTAATGAAATATTTTAAATGTTATTAAAGGGTCATATGCATATATTTAGACATTATAAGGCATTGGGAATTGTTTATTGATTTAAATCATTATATAAATCAAGAAACGGATCAATCGATAGATAAACGTGGAAAAGAAAAAATTGCTAACTTTCCTTAGTGTCATGTTTGTTGTTGTTTTTATTAGGTAAGTTCATATAATAATTAAACTGATTTATAATTACTTTTTGGTTTGATATGCTTACTTATATATAACTTGTAATTGAATATCTTTGAAAAATAGTTTTGATTATTGGAAGGACTAAATTGTAAAAGTTGGTATAATTGATGTTTGAAATTGAAAAAGGGAATGTATATAGTTGCATTCATGTGCATATGATGATGTTCAAAGGTCTGATTGATATGGATATAAATTGAGATCCTTATGAACTTAATGAACAACTAGGGTACGAATAACATATCATTAAGGTTATTACAGTTTTGAGTGCTGGTCTTGAATGTTTTATTGATGGCTAAGGTCTTGCATTTGCTGCAGAATCTTCACAGCTCGTATGAGCAACTGTGTGTAATGTTACCATCTCGACCCATAATTCGTGTAAGCATTTCTATCCCGAGTATTCAACATAATTTCGCTATATAGTTTATCGGGTAAAAACGAGACATACGGAATGGAAATGATAGTATGATTTTGTTGTTTGTGAATGGTGAAATGTGTATTAAGTATGCTTACTTGTGTGTGATGCATAAGAATGAAAATGTTTTATGTCTCAATTGTGAGGAAACTAACCTTATTGGGTATGTGGTTTACATAAGCCATCAAAGAATATCATGGTTCTTAATTATATAATTGTATGTTCAATAATTAAGTTATGTTAAATTTGGGTAAGTCATGTTAAATTCTGCACGAACTTACAAAGCATTATGTATGCTTATGTCCATTTTGTTTGTTTTCTTGTAGATCATAAAAAATTATGTAGTCGCCTGGAATCAAGTTGGAGTTCACATTATCTGTTCATTGACTCGGTAGATTTTTTTTTTATCATTTTGGGATAGGTTAATAGTGGCATGTAAATAGGCGTTTTGGTTATAAATGTGTATTTATAAGTTTGTGATTTGAAATGGTCACATAAATGTTAAAATGGTATGTAATTTTAAGCTTCAAGGTTGTGTCATGTTTTGATATGAATTGGCAATTATGTTTTGGTCATTTGGTGAACTTTGCTTGATGTCATATTGGTATTTGAAATGATGATCATGTGAAAATGTTTAGTTGTCACATCCTAAAAATTAGATTAATAGAATTGGGTTAGTGAACTGGAAACAGTAATTAAGTTAGATAATTAAATAATTAGGCATAATTATATAAAATATTAAAATAATTAAAATTAAAGATTTTAGGTTAAGAGGTTAAAATTAAGAGCTCGGGAATTAATTTGGTTAAAATAGATTTTAAAAACGAGATTTGATTTGAAAATAGATTTGAAATTGGTTATAATTGAAAAACAATGACCAATTTGGAAAAAGGGAGGAAACTGTAGGTGGTCAAATGGGAAAAAGCCCAATTTTTAAAATTTGGTTGGTTATATAAATGACCTACCATCTCCTTCCCTCCCTTCTACATCTCTTTAAACAATTTTGCCAAACACCAAATTAATGCTTTTCTCCCGAAATTAGTTCATTCTTTTTTATTTTCAAGCTTTCCAAACACAAAATCCTCATTCAATTTCAAAGATTAATCACATTTTCATCCTTAAATCCTCAAAAGATCTTCATATGTTTTAGCTCGAATTAGGTCAATAGCTCGTTGATTTTACAAAATCGAGGTGAGCTTCTAACTTTTTATGATTAAACTTTATTTCAATTTGAGATTTAAATGATTTAATCAAGATTCCAATAGATCACTTGATTTTAAGTTGATTCTTGGCTTGAAAATGGTAGATCTCATATTACTTAGCTAAGCTTTTGTTTTAAAGTGGTTTCTAACTCATTTTGATCTAATTAAAAGTCCCACTTTAAAAAAACAAAACGAGAGAAGAAGAATATTTATGGTAGAAGTTTTTGAGTAAGTGATTTATAAATAAATAGTAGTATAAGAAATTGTGATCGTTTTTAGAGGAAACAGTCAGGCATGAAAACACAGAGGATTATTAGTAGGAGCATGTAGTTAAGTCAAGAATCCAGTATCGAGTTCAGGGATTAAATTGAATAAGTTAGAAAATTTTAGAGACTAAAGTGTAATTATCTTATTTTTATTTTGATGGAAAAGACTTAATGACAATTTTACCATTACTTCAAAAAATCAATGGTTTCATGATCACTTTTAAATGATTTTTTATTAAGTAATAATATTTTATTAATTAATATTATAATAAGTGAAAAAGAGAAATATGTTCATCTTTCTCATCTTTCTTTCTTTTCACTCCAAAAAATGGGGAAAGAAAAAATTGCTTCCATTATTTTCCTTCAATTTCAAGTATAAGGTATGATTTTTCTTCAATTTTTTCTAGATTTTGAATCTTTGAAGTTTGTTTTACATATATATACCAATAGTTTTTTATTTTATCAAGTATTTTGAAAGTTGCCATTAAAGAACATTGATGGAAGCTTAGAAAAATTAAGTGAAATAGGTATATTTTTGGATAGGAAATGATTAGAAGATGAATTCTAGCTTGTTAGAAGTGTGAAAAAGAAATAAAAATGGATGGAAAGTTTACTTGGTATATTTGACCATGTTAAAGAGGAAGTAGAGAACATTGGCCACTTTGTGTAATATTGGTGCTAAATGATAGCTTGTGAAGCAGTGAGTACTCTAGTGAAGACGGAATTGGAAACGTATAATCGAGTCGAAAGATATGCGAATTTCGGACTAGAAAACTTAAGTTGCTAACTTGATTAACCATGCATATTTAAGCTTGTTTTTATTAGTTTTAGTATTAAAATGGATAAATGACATTGTTTCGTATTGAACTGCTCCTATTGTAGCTAAAAACGAAGTGAGTGTAACACCCCAGACCCGGCCTAAACATTATGATCGAATCCGAAGATGTCACAAAGAAGGGTTTTGAAAACAGTGATATTTCGACAAAACTTTGTAAAGTTGTTCGGCAAATCGTCCAAATTTTACAACTATTGCCTGATGCTTATCTAATTAATCCATTTGCCAAAGTATTCTTTATAGTGGAAGTTTTAGAAACCGTTTAAATTTTAAAAATCCCGTTCGTATTTTCAGAAAACCTTGTTTTAGTAAACCACGTTTAGATAACCGTCGCAAATACAGTGTTAAAACAAAAATTCAAATCCCAAAATTAAAATAAATAGTCCGGAGAGTCCAATTATTACAAAACTTCCAAAATAAACCTTAAATTAAAATTAACCTTAATCTTAAACCGTTTACGAACTCGTGGTCACCGAGAGGCTCTGTCACACCGATCCGCTTAAGTCCGTGGATTACTTGAACAAAACAGACAAACAAATGTGAGTTTTTCGTAAATTCAGAGTGCACCCAACAGAAATAGACATGCTATTCATACAGAAATCACATATACGGTCAGATTCAGATTCGGATCTATGTCTTTTACAGATACAAATAACAGAATCAGATATGCAGAACAGATATACAAAATTCTACCCCCATCTTCTACACACCAACTCCGACCATCCCATCACATCATGTGGGGTTAAAAAAACACCCACCAATTCCTACACACCATGTTGTGTCGGTATGACACATATCAGATAATATGCAGCCAAGTTGCCAGAATATAGGCGAAGGTCGCCATACAGAATACTTCCTCCACATATACAATTCACACCCCAAACATAATTACAGATTACGAATTCAGAAATATCATGCTTAACATGCTCGCATACAGATATCATATATATAGCAGAATAATTAGACATGCATAACAGTGTCCTACTCAGAGCAAACTATCAGGATATCATATCACATAATCTAGGGTTTGACTAGCCTTTACCGACCCTACGGTTGGCCCACAGTCGATCAGAATGACTCGTGCGACTCTAGGAAAAATTTCAGAATTATAGGCCCACATGCCTGTGTGGGCCCACACGCCCAGATTGGCCTCACCCGTGTGGCCTACATGGCTTGGCCCAAAACCCATACGCCCGTGTGGCCCACACGACCACACTCACACCACCACACGACTATGTCTATATACAATCAATTTGAGTGAAAAATATTAAAATTTATAAAAATAATTGAAATAAAATTTTGGTTGAAGTGGTAAAAATTGCGGTTTTATAAAAATTGGTTCATGAGTTCAAATTTCACCATATTAGAATTTGTTATTATTTGTATTAAAAAATAATAAAAAAATAAAGGGTAAACTACACCCTAGGTCATTAAACTATTAATAAGTTTACGTTTTGGTCACTCAAATTCAAAAAGTTGCAAAATGGTCAGTAAACTATTTGAATGTTTTCATTTAAGTCATTTTACTATTCAAAAGTTTTTATTTAAGTTACTGGGATGTTAATTTTTTTTATAACGAGTTTAACTAGTGAACTCTAAGTGACAATTCAACAACTGGTATGGTGGATCAGTACCCATTGACGAGTAGAATAACATACCTTATATCCTAGTCAATTTGACGATCAGTGTTAGAGATCAGAGAAGAAAGTGTTTAGAATTTGATGAACAGATTCCTAATGTTCAAAATTGTCTCAACGAAAAAGAATTGAATTGTAGAAGATAAGGAGAAGGAAAGCTTTTGATTGTTGCAGGTAGTGCAAATAGATAAGGCCATATAGCAACAATTTTAATAACCCAATGACTTAAATGAAAATTTTTAAATAGTTCAATGACCATTTTTGTAATTTTTTGAAGTTGAGTAACCAAAATATAAACTTACTAGCATTTTAGTGACATTGGGTGTAATTTACCAAAAATAAAAGTATATCCTCGTAATAATACAACTTATTTTGTACATATACAAATATTTTAATTCTTTTCCAATTGAATTGGTGCCTAATTAACTCGTAGCGCCTAATCGAGTCAAGGATTTAAACTTTAAAGTTAGTAATTAAAATTTTAATTATTTATATATTTTTAAAACGTTTTAACTAGGTATAATGTATGGCATACTATCATTATATAAGTTTATGCACAAGATTAGATACAAATAATTATTTATCGATAAATAGTTCGAAAAAGTGGCAGTGATATTTTTCCTAGACATTTGGATTCAGTTCGAATTTTGGACTCATCATTTTTGGGAGGATTTTACATAAATACCACATACCCTAAACAAGATCAAACTCAAAACTTAAAATGGATTAGGATAGTTATGGATATACCAAAATGAAAATAGTTATTTAAAATAAAATGCAATAATATTTGGTAAAAGTAGTATGGAGGCCCTTACATTAAGAGTTGGATTACAAAAAAATGAGCAAATTAATCCATTTATATTAGATTAAAAAACAAAATGGTCATTCTGTTAAAAACTTCATTCATTTTTACTGTTAATAACTAGTTCTTGTACGTCGACATGAGGTACTTGTGGCAAGCCAAGTATAACTATCTGGTTATTCCGTCAACCACGTTAGCTTTTAATTGTATAAATAGATGAAAATTCTAACCGAGAGGACTAGTTTACTCTTTAATTTAACGTATAAGGACTAATTTGTTTATTTTTTTAATAAATGGGATAAAATGCAATCAAACTCCTAATACAAAGCCATCTATGATACTTTTACCAATAATATTTTTTATAAATATCGATCCAAAAAATCAAGCTAGAACATAATCTACGAGGCAAACAACAGAGAAATTAGCCTTTGTTTAAACCCAGAAGGGATCCAAAACTAGTTTCTTATTAAACAAATCAAAGAACAATTTGACTCCGTCCATAATTGATATAATAATATATTACACTTTGGTGACTCATTGCAACTAAATTTGACAATTCTCAGAAGAAGATGGATTTGGAGTTAATCTAACAAAGACATGCAAAATAATTAAGTTTTCCACATTTTCCCAACCATAAATCACAACCTGAACCAAATCTTACCAACCAGACATCCCAACCCTCCTGCATTAAACTTATATAATCCCCCCCACCAGGCCTTCTTTTCTTCACTCCAACCATCACAAATCTCTTCAGTGAATCCTCTCACATACACAAAAAATGGCTTCTTTCAATTACATGTTCTTGACCTTTGTCCTGGCTTTGTCATTTGCAAGCTTTGATGTTGGGTTTGGAGCCCGTCATCTTCTGCAACTGCCTCAGTTACCTCCATTGCCAGCGATCCCAAATCTGCCAATGCCAACGATACCAACATTGCCAACGACTCAACCATCTTTGCCGAGGCCAGGCGCGATGCCTCCACTCCCCGCCATGCCTAACATGCCCACTTTGCCGAATGTACCAAGGGCCACTTTGCCACCATTACCAAGCTTTCCCACAATCCCAAGTACGATCCCTTCTATCCCATTCCTCTCCCCGCCACCTGCACCGTCTACTCCATGAATCTTCTGCCTTAACTCTGGATGCCTACGGATTGGATTTTATGTTTTATGGTCCTATCATTTATACCCACTTATTAGCTGTTTGTGTTTGATGTTATAGATTAAGTCTGATTTTTCTTTTCTTTTTTTTTACTTTTCATCTACCATTATATGTTTGTCTGTAAAATTGGGAGTTGTACTTTTAGTTTATTCATTGTTGTTGCTTATTATGGGATTATTTATTTATGTTTTATTCCACTTTTATTGGTACTTCTGTTAATCCCTTTTGATATTCATTCTTCTCACTAACTTTTTGTAAAAATGAGAAATTAGAAACTGTGATTAACCATTACTAAAAGCAGTGATAAACAAGTTTAGCTGCTGAGAGAAAAAGAATAAAAAAAAAAAACTAAAGATAGACAAGATAATGGAGACAAATGAGTAGCTATATCTTCATCTTCCAAAGCTGAACCAGATCTCAAAACAGGATTAAAGGGGGATTTGGAAAGCCAATGAAAAAATAATAATTTAAAATCTATGTATATTATATCTAACTTAGAAAGATAGCGAGTAAATTTATTCATAAATCGAATTAGATTGAGTTCGAATCTAAAACTTTATTATAATTACTAACTCAGTAGTACTGAGTGTTTTTCACCAATGGTGGATGAGACCTTACCCTTAAGATATGGTGTTAACCTGGTTTAAAATATGCTTATTCAATAAAAATAGTTTAAAATATTTTTCAAGTTCTCCTACTTTTCGTATATTTAGAATTAAATTTTACATTTTATTTTTAGGAATTTAGTTTTTCTATTTTTCAGATTTTTAAATTCAGATTTGTTAAATTTGTTAGTGTGACATTTTTAAATGAAAGAAATATTTCGTAATCATATAACAAAAAATGGTTACAATAAACCTAAATTTAATAGAAGAATTTTAATTCTGTCAACAATTAAATTTTCATTTTAAATATAAAATATAGAGAAACTAATTTCCTAGGGGTTAAATTTCAAATGTGCAAAAATAAATTAATATTTAATTCACTTTTTTTCATTATGTTAATTAAGCTTTACCACTAAAATTTTCCATTCAATTTTATTTTTGAAAATTTTGAAGATAATAATTAATAAATAAAACTTAATATAACATTTAGTATCTGAATAGCTTCTTCCTTTTTTTTAATTTGGTACTTTTTTTTCAATTTGATATTTGAATTTTGAACCTAACACTTTTTTTAATTTGGTATCTAAATTTTTTGGGTCCAAATTGATACTTGAACTTGACATTTTTTCCTAATTTGGTAGCTAAGCTTGTTTTTAGGTTTAATTTGGTACCTAAATTTATTAAATGTTATACAAATTACATAAAACACCAACGATGTTTTTCTTTTGTTATGCTACAAAAGTATTGTCAGTATCATCGGAGGAAATTCATGTTACAAAAATAGGTATTGAGCTATGATTAATAAATTACTATTAAATAAGAAAAAAGAGTTTTAAAACTTAAATTAGAAGAAATTCATTATTTTCAATTAATAAATAAATAATTAAATAAATAAAACTAAAAGTAATTGAATATATATATTATATCATTTGTCACATATCGATTATCGTTGATTATATTTGCTACCTCATAAAAAAATAACAATATTGTTAGCATATTGGAGTAATTTGTAAAACGTTTGACAAGTTCAAGTACCAAATCGAACAAACAAAAATTGGGTACCAAATTAGGAAAAAGAGTCAAGTTTAAGTACCAAATTGAACCCAAAAAAAGATCAAGTACCAATGTAAGAAAAAAAAATGTCAAGTTTAAATACCAAATTAGAAAAAAAAAATGTCAAGTTCAGGTACCAAATATTTTATTAAGCGTTAATAAAAATAATATTTTTGTTATTTTATTTTAGTAGTTAACAATAATAAATTAATTAGAATAATATTGGAAATTAATGAAATGTTTTTTTCCCTATTTTCCAGTTTTTCGTTCATTAAAATATTGCTGTCCGATTTTATTTTATTTTTCTTGAAAGGAAGAACCCAATGTTTTTTGATACACTTTAGGATTCAGGTGAAAAGCTGTTTAATCATTCGGTGATACGTAGAAACTTCAATAGTATGTATATTATAATTAAATGATTCTCTACGGTACCAATCATAAACATAAGTTAGAAGAACCAATGAGCTGAGCTGATGTTAGATAACCCGACTTTATTGGTAACCTCCATGATTTGGTCAAGTGGCTGACTTCAGTGCTTCATTCAGGTAGCTTCTGTGCCAACCACATGCACCAGTAGTTCACCAATTTTCAGTCCAATGCAGATGAGAAGATGAGCTAACCTCTCTTTTTCCTATCTCCAACCAGAGTGCCCAATTCCCAGTGTTCCAAGGCCTATTTAAGCCCCAAACACCAGGGCCTCTCTGTCGCCTTCCTCACTCACTCAAACTATATATATTATCAAGACAACTCCTTTTTTCAGTTTCAAACCTCTCGAATATGGCCTCTTTCAATTGCTTTGTTTTAGCATTGTTCATGGCTTTATCGTTTTCAAGCGTCAACGTTGGCCTAGCTGCGCGTCATCTTCTTCAGCTGCCAACATTGCCACCGTTGCCATCGATTCCAAATCTCCCACAGCCAACGATGCCCACCCTGCCGCAACCATCTATACCCAACCCCGTCGCTCTTCCTCCACTGCCTACCATTCCTACCCTGCCACCCTTGCCCAGCTTGCCTTCAATCCCCACTTTGCCAACTACCATTCCATCCTTCTCCCCACCACCTGCTAGAACTACCCCTTGAAGTTTTCCACTTCCACCAAAGTGTTTGGACTGTGCACCTTTGCTCTACCGTGCCTCTTCGCTTTTTGCATATTGGGCATATATTGTGCTCCGCTTTTCTTTTCTTTTTTTCAATTTTTCCACCACACTTGTTTGCTGCATTTTCCTTTTTTATAGAGTTTCCCATATTGGGTTTATTGTACGACCAGCAATCAGTTTATGTTAATGTATTAAATGTAATTCTTTTTATAAATATGATTAGAATCTATCCATAAAATGCAAACCGTTTATAACAATATCATAATTAATTGCTTCATCCGACTATCCAATTAAATTAATAGAAACAAAATATGCAAATAGCAAACATAAAACAGTACTATAATAAGATTAAACATAATAGGATAGATATAGATTCTCATTCCCTTATATGAACACAGAACTACAATGCAAGAGAGAGGGAGATTACAAACAAGCCCACATTTAATGCATCCAACAACAACATTAATCAATACTACAATCTATGCTCTGATTATTTGATCCAAAAGCAAACCAAGTGTGCCAAAGTTTCCACCCCCCCAAAAAAAAAAGAAGATTAAATCCTACAAACATTAACCTTTATTTAGCACTAATTATTTAGAAAATGAACGCGTAATCGTTCATGGTGATAGTTTTAATTCAGTGGATTCAAGGGGTAGTGTTGGGCAATGTTGGTGGAGCAGGGAACGAAGGGAAGGAACCAGGAAAGCCAGATGCTGAAGAGCCAGGAAAGCCAGGTGCTGAAGAGCCAGGAAAGCCAGGTGCTGAAGGAGGGACGTTTGAAATACCTGGAAATGGCGGCAACCTATATTCCGGGAAAGGTCCGCTGTAAGGAGGAAACTGGAAGCCACGAAAGGGAGGCAAATTTGGAAATATTGGTGGGGTCGTCGTTGTTGCCTGCAAGAGACGGCGAGCCGTCCCCGCCCCTTGAGCTACATTCATGCATGAAAGTGACAGTGCAATGAAGAAAGGTAAAACGAGAAGACGAGCAGAATTAGCCATCACTGGACCTCAAAAACTTATAAAAAACAAAGATTGAGTTTTGAGTTGTGTTGATGAGGACCCGGACTGGGTTTCTGTTTTATAGTGTAGGAGAAAATGTTTAAATGAAAGGAAGTTGGCCTCCGATTTTGGTGAGTTTGATTCCATTAATGGCCTGTAATTCTTCAACAAAAAGGGTTGGAATGAAGGTGTAGTAGTACAGTTTTTTAATGGCTTGAAATATTGTTGTATTTACTGCTTGTCCCTTAGGTTAATCTAGCTAGTTGTTTAGATTCATCCGCGTCACAATTACTTTGAATTATTCATTGTGGAGGGCAACTGTTACCTTTGCTTTTGCATTAATATGTTGCAAATTCTGGTTGTGTCTTGTCCAAATCTCCCCTCACTCTATGCTATTTTTCGGTAATTTATCAACTCACTCAAGCAAAAAGTAAATTATAATATAAATATAATATTCGCAATTACTTTAATTCATTTTCATTTGATAAATGTATAAATACTTAATCATTCTTTCATTAATTTTATTTAGGTAGAGATCAAAATTTGTTTGAAGTAGTGTTCAATTTTTTGTTTGGTACTTAAATGACACGGGTTTAAATTTATTCTTGTTTTCTTATTTTAATATAGAGTTGTTGATCGAGACTTGAATGGCTTTGTATGAGCAAGTTGTGCTTAGTGTCAAGAGCCATATGGATCAAATCCCGTGACTATTGCGCACGGAATGTCTCATAGGGGTCAACTAATTAAACGAGGCTCGTTTAATTCACTTGAACTGCCCAGATTTGTGGAACATATAAATAAATCTATCTATTTGAAGCCTTGGTGGCCCAATGAAACATTCCAATAAAATTAGAGTTACCAATGTAATTAATGTAAATCCTAAGGAATAAAGATGTATAGACTTTAAATCCTAAAACTTTCAATTGTAGATGTAACTCAATCTATATCATTGGATCTAAGGGAGCTTCAGTTATAAACAGAGGTTTTCTCTTTTATTTATAATCATCCCATTGTGCTTTATTATTAAGTTTAAAATATATATCGAGAGCATTTATGTAAACACCTGGTATGCATTTTTTTTTGTAATTTTTCTGTTCAATTCAAATTACTTTCATTTTTCGAGTTACTTTCACTTTATTTTCAGAGTCTTACAAAAATTTTCGAAAATTCTCACTTTACTCTAGCATAAGCTTTTTTGATGCGTACTCCAACAGGACGTATGCTATGATTAGCACTCTCAAGCTAACTAGAGACCATGCCTTTAGATCATGTTTCATTCATCCTATATTTTGCATGATAATTACATTTTCAAATCTAAATTTATTTACTTGAGATATTTAAATACTTTTAAAATGTTTTAATTTAAATAAAATTTTACTAGATGCTTACTATATAAATATAGCTAAATTTAGATTTTATAATTAATTAAATAAATTAGTAAGAGAAAAGCTAGAAGACCCGAGCGGGTGTATTAATGGTAGATGATGATCTGTAATGGATGGTGGTTTACGTGGGCTCAACACATTAATACACAGTCGGTCAAGATTGGTTCTAACCACTCTTTAACTTTCTGGTTTTCATTTTTCCTTCTTCATTTGGGGCATTTTGCCTTTTTTGACATCTTTATTAGGGTTCTATGGATTGAAACACTAAAGTAATGTGAAATTAGCTGATATATCAAATTTGTCACCATCTCGTCACTCCCGATCTATAACTAACTATAGCAAGTAGTTAGTATATTGTACCGGGTATTAATATTGATTTGTTTTGATATATTATTTTAAATTTATCGATATTATAAAAAGATATTTAATTTATGTATATAAATATAAAATTAATAATATTAAATAATTTTTATACAAAATATTCATGTATTGACCAATAACAATGTTTTAATGTATTGATAGGAAGTAGATTTTTGTGGGTTAATATTTATTTTAATATTTTTTATGTATTTTTAAACATGTGCCTATCTCATTCATTCTATTTTTATATTGTATTTTAATTGTTTTTTTCTAAGTCAGCACATCTGTCATGTTTATTTATAAATTAATAAATTAAAAAAGTTATTTTATTGGTTATTTTATTTTTAAGTTTAAATGATAATTAAAAAATTATTCACAAATTTATTTGCATTTCAATTTAATGCCCCAACTTGATTTATTAAGAGAGAAAAAATTATTAGCTTATGTTTTTAACCAATGCTTTTAAGGGGTATTTGATTCACAAGATGTAACATTACGACCCATAATAGTACATCTCAAAATCAGATTATAGTGTTTGGATTGTCAATATTTCAACTGTCATGTAAGCTCACATTATAGAATAGGATCAAGATGTTGTAATATAGGGTGTAATGACTTTAAGGAGGCATTTGATTCACTGAATGTAACATTAGAACCCTCAATGTTACATGCCATTATGTTACATTCCGAAATGAGAATGGTGTTTGGATTGTCAATATTCTTGTAACACCTGGATTTTGGGGTTAGAAGTTTTGAGCGTTGTGGTTAAGGGCAATGAGTAGGTTGACCTATTCTGTTTATCTTTGAATTTTAATGTTAGAATGAGCTTGTTGGTTTGGTGGTTGGATGTGTGTTAGTTTGCCTCTGGGTTTTGGATTTGAATCTTTATGTGTGTTTAAGGGAGTAATTTTATTTTAGATTTGTTATTTTTTATTTGCTAAAATATTTAGTAGTTTTAGCTATTTTAATTTATTTTTATTTTGAGAATAGAAAAAAATTCCAAAAAGAAAAAAAAAAGAGTTGCACATTCTTCCCCTCTTCTCCATTTTGCTCTCTGTGACTTTTTTGCTTTTCTTTCTTCCTCAAAAGAAAATATTCGGCTTCTTTTGATTCTTTGATTCATCCGTTTTATCGTTGTTGTTGGTTGTCAAGGGAGTTTCGTTCTCGGGTGTTTGGTAAATCAGAAGAGAAGAAGATAGGTTTTGCTTTTGGGGTTTTTGATAATGTCTCTTTCATTTTCTATTTCGTTATTGAATTGAATTTTTTGTTAATTTGTTTGTTAATTGAGGTTTTTGAATCTGTTTGGAGGAGTGAATCGAACGATTTTGGTGTTTGCTATCACGTCTAAGGTGTGTGTTCGGAAACTCCCCCTTTTCGTTATCTAATTTCTGATTTGTTTCTGTGAAATTCGACATATTTCGTGTGTTTTTGAAATTGACCAATCGAAGTGTTGATTGTTTTGGAATTGCTTGAAATTCTGAGTGTTTTTGGTGTATTTCTAAGTTATTGAGGGTTGGGGATCGTTTCGACATCAAAGGCACGTTTTGCAGCCTATTTCGGTGTGGTTTCGTGACCACACTGGTGGCCACACTGGTGTGTGTCGCACACAAGTGATTCACACGGTCGTATGAAATTGGGAATTATGGTTTTTGGGCAATTTTTGGTGCCACATCGTCATGTGCCTACGATTTGGGGATTTTTTCAATTTTCACATGGGTGTGTGCCTTGGCCACACGGTCGTGTCCCCTAGCCACACAAGCGTGTCAGATTTTCACACGGCGGTTTCTACTCTGCACTTAATTTTAGCACTTTTGGACAGTGAGTTACACAAGCTGCTCACACGGGCGTGTGTCCCCTCTACACAGGCGTGTGTAGCCTTCATATGGGCGTGTAGACCCCCACATGGTCGAGGCACACGGCCATGTGACCCTATTTCGCAAAACTTTGTTCTGTGTCAGATTTTGTCTTGTTCATGTTCCTGTGTGTTCCGACCCTCAGCTAGGCTTTAGTAAGGGGGTTGGGACTCTGTTTTGGCTCGGACTTATGAGTTATTTGTAATTATTGCACTAATTTAATGACTTGTTTAACTGTTAAGTGATGTTACCTAGTAATTAAGTATCGTTATAACTGATTTTGAATCTGTCAATTGAATATATGCACATTATTTCTGTAAGTTTGTTATTGATCTGTTCGCATACATGCATTTGTATAAAATTTTGGGTTTGGTTGCGAAGAGAAGGAAGTTTGATCTGATTTGACAATTTTAACTGCAACATATTTGTACAGCAGTTTACCGTAATGTACTATACATATGCTAGCTCAGTTGCATATGGTTACTTCAGTGGCTTAGTTCCACATATGTGGTGTGTAGGGTTGGATGGGCCTTTCGAGGTCCTATGTGGTGTGCACGGTTGGTTGAGCTTCCTATAGCTCTTTCGTGGTGTGTACAGGGATCGAAGTGGTGTTCGATTGGTGGGGTGAGTTTGTTTTTAATCTGTTATGCATTCGTACATACATCTGGCTGTGCAAACATCCGTTTGTTGAAAGATATGTTTAAAATGACATGATGTGCTTTGATTGTTACGTATGGTTGGGACCTTGGTTTCGTGTTTACATTCTGGTTTTACAATAGCTTTGTAAGTACGTTTCGTTATTGAACTGATATCTGAAATTTTGTTTTGAAACTTTGTCGTTGGTTATGTTTTGAACTCACACTAAGCTCGGGTAGCTCACCCCTTAATTTTCTCCCTTTCAGGTACTCTCGTAATTTGAAGTTGGACTCGGCATACCGGAGGTCTTGGAGTGATATGTTTTTAAATAGGCTTATAAAGTATTTCTTTAATTCTGAGTTTAAATAAATGGTTTTGGACTGTAAGTACTTTTTTGAAAACTGTGGTGCAAATTTTGTGTTATATACACGTAAGTGTTATTTGTATCTGTTAGTTGGAAATTGGGGATTTTATTATCGAACATGTTCTTCGTATCCTGATTATCATTTTGATTTTGGCATATTTTATTAAATGATTGAGCTCAATTAAAGCAATGATTTTCCGACGAATTCTAAAACAATTCATTTTTTAAAAACTTTCTATTATCACTTCAGTGATCAATGTAACCTCCGAGATTCGATCTAAACTTTTAGGCTGGGTTTTGGGGTGTTACAATTCCGGTCGTCGTGTAATCTCACATTATAAAATAGGGTCAAGACATCATAATATATGGTGTAATCTTATCACGATCAATTCCTTACAATATTAAATTTTGGACCAAATTGCCCTTTGTTATTTGTTACTTTTATTAATTTAGGTTTTTCTTAAATAAAGTTTAAAACTAATTAAAACAAAAAATCTTAGTAGTGAACCAGTAGATGTCATACAATACAATACAATACAATACAATTATAATTATTATATTTTATTTATATACTAATTATGGTTAGTGTTGCAATCACTTTTCATGAATTACTATAACTCGATTTATAAATTTACTTCAACATCATATATTTACTTATTAATATATAAATTATAATAAAAATATTTTGCAATAGTTTATCATAATTTTATAGAAATTGAGACTAAAAAATGTTAAAGGAACTAAACTTATTCAAAAAAAAATCTATAACAAAAACAATTGGTTAACGGAAAGTAAGATTATCCAAAAGCACATTTTACTCAATTGTCCTTGTGTTTATTTAACATTTATCAAAGAGTAGTGTTGGTCACTCAACTTTTAGGGTGCTTTCATTGTGGTTACTCAAAATAAAATCCTTACAATTTCGTCACCCAATTTTTAGGTCGCTTTCATTTTATTCACCTAGGCATTAAATCTCTAACGGTGGTTGATTGTACACACCATACCACATCATATTTTTATTTTTATTTTGGTCACCTGACTTCTTGGTAGCTTTCATTTTGGTCACCCATAAAGCAATTTTTAAAAAATTGATTGAGGTAAAATTATAGATTAAAGTAAAAAGCAGTAGAAACTAAAATAATCCATTAAAACAATAGTCAAATTGTACTTGTCTACCCCTTTGTCGAAAATTCTAAAATCCTTGTTTTTCAATATTGAAATTTTAAATTTCAAAACATCAAAATTAATTAAATAAATTATTGAAAATTGTTATCCTTTGATAGTGTCAACTGATTTGTTGCTATAATATAATAATATTAAAATTATTTAATTTAATCTCCTTCTAAAATTTAAAATTTATTTTATGTTTTCAAATTATAATCAGCTCAAATGACTCATATTTAATAATTGTTTATGAAATTAAAATTTCTTTTGATTGTATGATCTTAAATCTTTTATACTAAGCTAAAAGGCAAAGAAAAATCTTTGCAAATAATTAAATCAATTAATTTTATATTTCATACCAAACAAAGCCCCAAATTTTTTATTAGTTCTTTACCCAAACAAAGAACAAGTAATTAATTTACTTAGCTGCAAGGATTTTTTTCTTTGCTTTTAGTTAGCATGCAATATTCGATATCATATTTAATAATTGTCTCTGAAACTTGAATCATTAAATATGATTTATTTGAGTTGATTTTGTTAAGGATAATCTAGAAATATAAAATAAAATTTAAAAATTTAAAAGGAGATTAAATTAATTAATTTCAATATTATTGTAACAAATCGTTGAAATTATCAAGGATAAAAAATCAATTATTTATTTAATTGATTTTATTGTTTTGAAATTTAAAATAGCAATGTTGAAAAATAATAATAATTTTCAGCAACGGATAAACAAATATTGTCAATCGTTAATGCATTATTTTAGTTTCTACTACTTTTTCACTTTAATCTTTAATTTTTTTACCTCGATGAATATTTAAAAAAAGAAGAAGATTTTTTTTGTGACCAAAATGAAAACAACCTATAAGTTGGGTGACCAAAATAAAAGTGTAATTATGATGTGATGTGTACAGTTTGCCATTAGAGATTTAAGGCTTAGGTAACTAAAATGAAAGTGCCTTAAAAGTTAAGTGACGAAATTGCAAGGGTTTCATTTTAAGTGACCAAAATGAAAGCACCCTAAAAATTTAGTGACCAACAGAATAATTTACCCCTTACAAAAAAATGTTTGATTTACCCAATTAAATATATATAAATATATATTACAAAGTCTTAGGCACCTGGCTAAAGTTAACAGCTTAATTTCTTTTTATCATGTGACATAATTATCACATAATAAAATATTTATAGTATTAAAAAATATATTTTAGCTAAATATATATTTCTTACCGTATTCCTAAACAATTCTTTTGAATATCATTTCCTAATTTTCTATATTAAAATTAGTGAAAAATAATAAAATAATTATTAAATGTATTAAATTAATTGTTTTTTCCTTAGCTGTGGAACTAAATTAAATTTCTTCGAATTTTTGAATTAATTACAAATTAAAAATTTGTATATATATTTTACTATTTCAATCATAATATGCTTGAAAGGTTACACAATTTGCAATAATTTTTAATAAATAAATGTAATACATTTTAATTGATATATGCAATTAAATTCATGTATTGCACGGATAAAAAACTAATATATATTAGATATTATAAGGTCTTAGACTCCCAGTTGACATGAACAACCTAAATTTTTTCACGTATCATTCCTATCCTGTTGAGATGTAGCAGCAAAATCTTTTTATATATAATATCTATTGTTTTGTTTTTAAATTATTACAAAATAATAATTTAAAATTATAATATTTTTAAATTAATAATAAAATCTAAAAAATTAAAACTTTAAACGTTTTATTCTAAAAAAAATCTAAATGTTTTTGTTTTAAATTTGTTTTAATATATTATAATTTAAGATTTTAAATTTAATTTAAGTGATATATACAATTCTTAAAAATAAATAAAAAACAGAGAAGAATTTTAAAATATAATATAATTCTATTAAATTTAAATAATGGTATACTAATTAAAATATATACCAAATAAATATTAATTTAATTTTGAATTTTGAATTTAAATAATTTTATAAAATTATCACAACAAAAACAAATATATTTTAAATTCAAAATTCAAAAATAAACATAATATAATATTTATCATAAAGTTTAAAGATAAATAATATTTATCTTAATATTATCATAAAATAAATATTTAATATTTAATAATCATAAAGATAAATATTATTTATATAATTTCTATTTTGGTCACTCACGTTTTAGATCGTTTCTATTTTGGTTACTCTCTGTTAAATGGTTAACAAAGGTGATGATGTAACTTTTTCTAACCATTGTGATAACACATTTAGTCCTCAATACTTACACATTTTATCAATTTGATCTTAATTCTAAATAATTCAATAAATTTAACCATCCGCATTTACAAATTCTATTAATTTTATGCTCAAACACATATAATTAAATATAATTATAATTATATTTAAACACATAATTAAATCTTGATAAACTTATATGTAAATTTGTGATTTTTATAAACTTTATTCATAATTGTGCAAATAGAATTCTCAACAAAGGAACCCAATTTTCCTTATGAAACATAACAAATAAGTAACAAATAGAATGAAAATGAAAAATCTTCCTCTAAGCCTTTTATAAATCATCATCTTTTGCATTCTTGTCAACTTGAAGAATAGTGCAATAATTTGCACCCATCTCTAAACATAAAATTTATTGTAAAATTTATCTTCATCTAATTTGTTTGTAATTTATTTAGAAAAAGATATAAATTTCATGAGTTTTAAAATTTTCTAACTTGAATTTTAGGGTTTTTCTTTTTAATTTTTTGATACATATATTTTTATAATTTATAATTTCTTTTATATTTAAAAAATTTAACTTTTCAAAAATTTTTATAAAAAAATTTCATAATTTAGTCACTAAGGGTGAGTTTGGATGGGCGGTGCGTTTACCTGCGGTTAGTGTAAAAACAACGGTGGCGATGAGATTAGATACTGTAGCGACATTGTAGCGTGAGACAAAAAGTAAACTAAACGCACCGCACCGCACTCAATCGCCCATCCAAACCCACCCTAAATCTATAGTTTCCCTTAAAAGTATTTGGGACCGACACATGTGTATGATATCTCAGGTAGGAGTGAGCAAAACTCGATTCGACTCGAAAAATGGAAAAAAAAATTCGAATTTCGAGTTAAACGAATCGAGTTATTCGAATCAACTCGAATTTTTTTTTTCAAATTTTGAGTTCGAATCGAGTTGAATTTTCGAATTTGAATAATTCGAATAATTCGAATATCAAACTATAATATTTTACATTTTTACCCCAAACTCCTAAACCTTTTTACTTTTCCCTCAAAACTTTTACTCTTTCCCACTTTCCCCCAAAAACTTTTACTCCCCTCCCCTCCCAACCCTCCCAATCTATCCAAAATCCATTTTCCACCAAAATTTTACTCTCCCATTTACTTTTTCTCAAAATTTTACTCCCAAAAACCCTCAAAACCTTTTATTTTCCCCCAAAATTTTTACTCTCTCCCACTTTTCCCCTAAAACTTTTATTCCCTTCCCATCCCACCTTTCATCTACCCCAGACCCTCCCCCCTCCAAATTTTTTTTAATATTTTCCCTCCAAAATTTTACTCCCCCTATTTACTTTCCCTCAAATTTTTATTCCCAAAACTTTTATTTTCCCCTAAACTTTTACTTCTCACCCTTTACTCTCAAATAAAAATCAAAATTATCCAAAAAATCACTAAACATAAATAGTAATAATTTTATTTATATCTACTATTTATATTATTAAATTAAATTTCACATTTTATATTATTTATATTATTGAATTGTTTAGTCATATTGAATATTTATATTAAAATTGAATTATTAATTATGCCATAAAATATTCGTGTTAAAATTTTATATTGGTATCAATTTCACATTTTATTTTTAAAATAACTTTTATTAAAAATTATATTTTTACATTTAATATATTTTTAATTTCAAAATACATAGTGACAAGAATCAAGATAATTGAAACAACTAAGCAAGCAAAGAAGCTAACCAAGATATAAAAAT
Organism: Gossypium raimondii; assembly: GCF_025698545.1. NCBI lineage: Eukaryota > Viridiplantae > Streptophyta > Magnoliopsida > Malvales > Malvaceae > Gossypium > Gossypium raimondii. The sequence continues at coordinate 1,948,662 of NC_068576.1, read as the reverse complement.
TAATAAATAAATTATGAGGTGATGAAAGTTAATAAAAAATTTGATTAAGGTGGACAAATTTTATTACGATGGGTGACAGTGGTTACAAGGACCCAAAATTATTTTTTAAAATTTAACTCGAACAAATATATTTGATTCGATTCGATTCGAATTTCATCTCACTCGACTCGATTCGAGAAAACTTCAAATAAAGTTAGGATGATAAAATGAGATTCGAAAACTCGGTTAACTCGAAAATTTTTTATTCGATTCGATTCGATCGAATGCTCACCCCTAATCTCAGGTTTTATGGTTTTTGTTTACATAAGTTAGGAGGGTTCAAGGACTGATACCTTTCTATTATTTTTTGTTTAAATGGGTTACCTGAGCTATCTAGTATATTTTAAATTTTATTCAGACTTTTATGATTGTGCCAAGTTGTTTTATCCAACACATATACTGGATTGATCTCATAACCTATTTAAACCAAACCCAAAATCCCTAAACCCTTTAGAGATACATAAGGTATAGATTTTGGTGGAGTCTTATGTATTTGGTCAAATTATCTTTTAAAACCTCCAAATTGAAAAGTTTAACTTTTACAAAAATATTCTTAAAATTTTGTAAATTTTACAATTTAATCCTAGACTCTCTCCCTATTAAACTAACTTTAACAAAAGCCTAATAATTACATTAATTAACTACCAATTAATAACCCACTACTTATTCTTAAGCTAATTCCCAAAAATCATTCAATTTAGCTTTTTGAAATAGCTTGGTTTCATAAATCTGATCAAAATTGAATTTTTGAAAACCAAGGAATTACAAGATCTTATGTGTAACACCTTAAATTCGGCCTAGAAGTCCTGTTGGATCCGAAGCATTATTTTCATTGCCGGAGTGATACGCTCATTTTATCATTCATTTAATACACATTAAAACATAAAATATTAAGCATGCAAACCATATTCTCATTAGTCATTTCAAACATATATTGATTCAAACGGGCTTTAAATTATCATTCAAGGCCAAATTAGGAAACCTGCAACCCAAGTACTAATACATGGGTCGTGGGTACCGATACTTTGAATGAATTTTTGAAACAATAAGCTTTAATGTTTTGGAGTACCAATACTCCAAGGGTTTGTACTGATACTTGAGCACGAGTACAGATAACTAGGGTCAAGTATAGATACTTGCCTCCCTTATTTCAAAATTTTGGCTATTGTTTGCACAAATATCAGTACCAGAGGTTTGAGTACTGATACTCAAGCCAAGAGGTAGTAATACTTGGGCGAGAGATATCAACACCCAAGCTAAGAAATGCAAAAAACAAGCCAATTCAAAGCAACCAAACATTGATCAATATATGCCTAAACATACAAAACATTCGACCAAAACCATTCCATCACATTTGACATATAAAAATAAGTTCAAAACATGCTAATTAAACAATACAAATCAACAAATTCACAATTTAGTATCATAAGTAAAATTTCTAGCTCGTCTTAAAACAATTCAAAATTCTTAATAAAAAATTCAAAGAAATATTATACCAACAAACTAAAGTATCAAAGATAATGTGTACCATTAAGTCCAATAGGCAAGATCAATATAAACAAAATCAAATGACTCAAAATATCAAATGTCCTAAGTAAGTACATGCCTTAACTAAGCTAAATTAAGAAAGTGTTTACGAAAATGTAACACGAAGACTTTGAGGGGATGATGCATGATTATGAACCTCTTGTGTTATCTAAACCTACACATGAAACAATCTGATATGTTGAGTAAAACGCTCAAGTGTATTCATCCAAAATTTAAGATGTCATATAGAAAGGTTAACATGCAAGTGTCACGGGACTAGAACTTTATTTTGACAAATTGTGTGGCCTTAGGTGAGAACTTAGCTTCAAATTTGCCTAAGTCAATCTTACTCTAGGAAAGTGAGAATTCACAGAGGAAATTCTCTGAGGCACCAAAACTAAGCAGAACCTAACTCCAATGGAAAGAAGCAACGAACGGACAAAAAAAGCCACAAAAAAAATACAAACCAAATGTTTGAGTAAATGCTCTCAAAGTATTTTATAACTTTGAAGAAATGCAACTAAATGTAAAATGGGATGATTACAAATTAGGGGGAAGACCTCTATTTATAGTTAAGCTCCCACAGATCCAACGGTATAGTTTAAATTACATTGACAAATGAAATTGAAACGTATCTACAAGATGAGATTCCTAAAAGATTTAAATTCTATACAATATTATCCCTTAGGATTACAAACATTCACTATGATAACTCTAATTTTACTAGAGTATTTCACTGAGCCATTAAGGCTTCAATAGATGGGCTTTTCCATAAGTTCCACAAATTGGGTAAGTTCATATGGGCAAAGCGAGCCCCATTTGATCAATTGACCTCCATAGGCAATTTTGTGCGCAATGGTCATGGAATTTGATCTATGGTCTGTGACACAAGCACATTGTAACTGCTCTATAAATCTATAAATTAGACATTCATGCATAAGCGATAAGTCTAACTAAAATCGTATCATGCTTTTTATTATTCAATAATGTTGTATTTATTTAGCGCATGTAAACATATACAAAAATCACATTGGATACACAAGTATCCAGCCAAACCTTGTGAATTCACAAAGTACAACAATATGATAAACCATTTACATTACTCTAATGTGTGCAAAGTACTCTTAGCTAACCTATCTCTATGAGTTCTCAAAGCACAAAATACAATACTCCTATATGCATAAGCAACTTGTATAAACGCATATTTAAATAGCAATATATAATCTATGGCATACCAACTATACTTGATAAGCTTTCTTTTGTCGTTACAAGGGTTGTCAATAGACAAATTATACTCGATGCACATCTATATATAAGGGTGTGCAAATTTCGGGTAAAATCGAATTAATTCAGTTAACCGGCCGAATACGATTAATCGGTCAGGGGTCAGTTAATAATTTTTTAAAAGTTCGGTTAACGGTTAATTCAGTTTGAAATCTGTCGGTTAACCGAACTTAATAAATAATATTATAATATATAAGTATTCGGTCAGTTCGGCTAATTTTTTGGAAATATAAATTAAATGGTCAGTTAATTCGATTAATTTTTTATAAGTTTTATAGTTTTTTTAACCAAAAATAAATAAATAAAACATATAAATTTCGGTCAACTCGGCTAACTGACCCAATTAACTGAAAATTTTCGATTCGGTTAATTATTTTTTTAAAAATTTCGATTTGGTTAACGGTTAAGGGTTTAAAAGGTTCGATTAATTTGGTTAATAGTAGTTATTGAACATCCCTATCTATATAATCAATTCATTAGAAATAAATTTAGGAGCATAATATTTTATATTGGCAGCAAACCAAAGTCATTAAAACATACTTTACACCAAAAACTCAACCAAAGTAACTACTAAACAACCATATATCACGTCATAATGCTTCATAATCCTAAGGAAACAAATTAACACAATCTATACAAAAAATCAGAATTTAGATAAACTAAAAATGATAACCCAACTATCTCTTGATCAATCCTCTCGTACAATCACTTTTCCATTGGCTTTCCGATGATTCGCCCACTTTTTTTTGCTTCAAATCAGAATTCAATATGCAATTAACTAACAAAATCAATCATAATAGTACGCCATACAATCTAATCAAATGCAAAGAATGCAAACGATGCAATAAACTTTGCTCTTCGTTACCATATAAAAAAAACCCATTTGGTTTTTACCCAAAGACCACAAAAACTATTCTCCCATGGAATCATTACTGATTTCCACCCCTTAAATACTCTTATCATTCCCATATCTTATCGATAAAACACCAAAAACTAAACTTTTCTTCTCCAACAAGAATTTGGTGGCAATGGGGAAGAAGAGAACAAGGAAATCACACTTATCGATCTTGATATGATGATTTTGATGTAAGAAATTGAAGGAATTTTCCTCTCTTCGTCATCTTCTGTTTGATAACACAATGGGGAAAAGAATGCCAAACATTTTACATAAATTTCCCTTATGGGAAATTAGCTATTAAGTTCTTGGGTAAATTTTAGCATAAAACCCTCTTTTCTCTTCTTTGCTACTTTCTAAGCCTTAGACATTTACCCACATAGATTTTACTCATTTTACTAATTGGTCCATGACCCAAAATTACTAAAAATTTAATTTTTTATCATTTCATCCAAAGTTTCCAAGGCAATTTATTTTACTAATACTACATGAATAATACGATATAAATTATTTGAAAACTTCACGGAACTTATCTTAGATAGGTACAAAAATCAATATTGGAATTTTTGGGTGTTACAATTCTCCACTCATTGAAAAGAAATTTTGTTCTCAAAATTTACCTGAATTAAAAAGTTGTGGATGTTGTTTTCCCATGACATAGATTCCCATGTAGCCTTCTTGGTATTATGATTCCTCTAAAGAACCTTAACAAGTGAAATTCTTTTGTTTCTTAGCTCTTTGATTTCTCGAGCTAAAATCTTAACAGGTTCTTTTTTATAAGTCAAATATGGTTGCATTTCTATCGTCTCAATAAAAATAACGTGCACAAGGTCGATTCTATATATTTGGAGCATTGATACATGAAAAATATTATATATGCACTCCAATTCAGGTAGCAACTATTGGGAAATGTGTCTATATTGTAGTAAACATGTAATTGTTTTCTATATATTTGAACGATAAATAAATAAATTTCACATTTCACTGTTATGTCTTTGTATTTCTGTCTTTCATATTTTGCATGCATGGCGAAATTGTGACAAGCAAATATTAACTCATTGATTGTCTAAGTTCAAACTGATGATAAGTGGTATTGTAAGAACGTTTACATTGTGAGAAAGACAACTTACTTCAATAGATAATATAAACGAGTCCGTCATCCCCTAAAAGAATCAAAGTGAGCATTTGATTCAAATACTAAGAAGGATTATTATGTCGTCTACAATTCCAATTGTGGAGGTGGCTAGTATTGGCTATCAAAGCACTTGAATCCACCGGTAGAGACATGGATGTATTCATTGGCAGAATGATACATTGGGCTGGACCCAAGATGAATTAATTTTGAATCGGTTTGTAAATTAATTCACTTGTGACATTCATTGTGTGATTTACCTAAATCATGAGCTAGTCACTGACCATGCGTATGAAACTCATGTGCCTTAATATAAGTGGAGGCTTATACTCTAAAGATGATTTAGTTGATAGTCGGTATGTTGGGTACATGACTTGTGTATGGCATGACTTTACTAGCAACAGTGGAATTCATAGCTCAATTAAAGAGTTAACGATATCCTCTCATTGGCATTATATGGTTGATGAATATGAAACGTGGCCACGGATTGCTAGTTCTTGAACAAGCAATTTATCACAATCATTTGTTAACAGTGATCATATTAATAATTAAGAAGACACAATGGTGACAATGAGATAAAATAAGATTGTATTGAGTAAACAAATTTAATTCAAAAGAATCAAGGATATCATATGAGGGTAACACACACATGACGAGGTCATTGGATAAAGTAGTTGGATCAATTGCTTTCGTAAAGAGTATACAATAAGGAGTTTTCAATCATGGTACTTCTTGTGGACTGACTCCATGATTAAGTAATTGCAAATTATCGAAGTGATGCTTCTGCACATAATTACAATTCCTAGAACCTAATTGTATATGTCTGATTGGTCCCTCCGCTAGTTCAATAAAAGCTCGATAGAACTACATTTGAATCAGAAAGAAATTTTACGACTTTGGAAATAATTTAATTGAGTCTATTTATTCAACATGGAATTAAATTGGGTTGTCGTAAGAATTTTTTAACTAGAGAATTTGATCAAAAAGTTTTCTTGAAAATTTAATTTAGAAAATTTAAGTAATTTTTGGAAAAATTAATTTTGGTCAAGTAAAATTAAATTAATTAAATGAATTAAAATTAATATGATATTTTTGGAAAGTAATTTTCAAGTTGCAAAATTGGCTCAATGGGTAATTGAATTTGAAAATTAAACCTGAAATCGTAAATTGGGCTTGGGATCCCAAAATCAAGACCAAGACCTGAAAACTGGTCTAACCGGGCTTGGTATGTGAAACCAAGCTGACGGTCCAATCGATGGCTTGACCGGATCAGTCAGGCCGTCACTAGCTAGTCTTTAGAGCATTAGCCTCCACTTATATCAAAGCACATAAGTTACATACGCATGGTCAGTGACTAACTCAGGATTTAGGTAAATCACACAATGAATGTCACAAGTGAATTAATTTACAAACAGATTCAGAATTAATTCATCTTGGGTCCAGTCCAATGTATCATTCTTTCAATGAATACATCTATGTCTCTACCCGTAGAGTCAACTACTCCGATAGCCAAGACTAGTCATCTCCTCAATTGGAATTATAGACGACATAATAATTGTAACAGCCCGTTTTCAACAGAATCGAAATAGTGGTTTCGGGATCACAAATTTGAGTCAGAAAGAAAATTTTATTTTAATATTATTGCATGGTCTGCATTATGATAGGAATGACATATGAAAATTTCGTTAAGAAAATTTTATCGGTTACATGTTTAATTGCTAGAAAGGACCAAATTGCATGAAATGCAAAAGTTGAATTCTAGTAGCTAAAAGGATTAAATAGCTATATGATTCAAAATTTGAAGTCCTTATATGGCAATTAGACCATTAAATATAGTTAGTAGATAAGCATGCTTAGTCATCCATGGAAAATTAATTAAAGAAAATGATGAAATTGGAAAGTTGAAAAATTAAAAGATGATAAGTTAATTAAATAAAAGAAAATATCATTTTATTATCATTTTCCCCAAATTTTCTATGGAAACCCTAGCTAAGAGAAAGAAATTCAAGCAAGCTTAATTGGGTAAGTAATCTTGTCCCGCTTTTAGTAATTTCTATATTTTCGAGATCGTAATAACCTAATCTAGCTATTTTAGGGATTAATTTGCAAAGTTATCAAAGTATCAAATTTTTTTCATGGATGAGTATGCTGAAATTTTGAAATTTATGGTAGAAAATGAAAGGTTGTTGCTAGATAAATAACTTTTGTAAAGGAAATTTTCATGAAATTGTGATTTAGGGACTAAATTGAAAAGATGAAAAATTCATGGAAAATTTCTAATTTTTTGTGAAATACATGGGCTGTAAATGTTATATGAAAAATTTGGCTAGGCTTGGAATAAAGATTAAATTGCATGAATTTCATTTTCTGAGACTAGGGATGAAATCAGAATTAATTAAAAGTATATGGGCAAAGTGGCAATTTTGCCTAAAATGTGAATTGAGTTGAATTAAATATGAATTGTATTAAATTGAGTTAAATTTACTCGTATAGATCCGGATAGACCTAGTACGGAGTTGGATTGAGGAAAACAAAGAGTATCGGATTAGTAGATTCTCGTATATAAACAAGTGTCGAGGTAAGTTCATGTAACTAAATTGTGTGTATTTACATGTTTAAGTGAAATGTTGTATATGTGAATGTTATATTATGAATTTGGTATGTTTAGGAAATAAATTCATAAATCCGATAATGCCCGGTAAATAATAAATCCCGTTTGAATACGTGAAATTTGATTGGATACTGGGCTCTTGTATTGGTTGGGGTCTTGCATATGTTGTAGACACACCATAGCTCGAAAGAGCATCCCATTATTAGCTCTCATAAGCTTCATGTTAAATGGTTCTTGCGAGCTTTCCGTTATAGCTCTTTAGGGCGTCCCGATATATGCTTGGTATGATAGATTGAATTTTGATAAACTTATATGATTATACAAATAGGTAAGTTTGAATACTTAAATACATGTGATGATATATCATGCATAAGATTGGTTTTGGCTTGGTTTTAATGTCTTGAATTGGTTGGTGAATGTATTCAAGTGTTGTTGGAGGTTGAAGGCAAATTTGGGTGAGAAAAGTGACCTTAAAAATGGTCTATTTTCGTCCACACGGGTAGACACACGGGCGTGTGTCTCAACTGTGTGTGACACACGGCCATGCGCATGGGCGTGTGGTTTGGCCATGTGTCCCCTGCATCCTTAAAATTGAGAAACAGAATGCCCAGGTATTTTCACACGGGCAAAGACACGGGCGTGTGTCTCAACCGTGTGTGACACACAGCCTAGCACACGGGCGTGTGACTTGGTCGTGTAAACCCTGCACCTAATTAATGCAAGTCAGTATGCTCACACGGCCTAGCACACGTGCGTGTGCCTGGCCGTGTGACCCAAGTCAATAGCTACCCAAATTTTGAGCACGGCCTGGGACAGGGGCGTGTCACTTCACACGGTCTGGCCACACGGGTGTGTGTCCCCTGCACCTAAGAAAAATTTTGAAATTTCGCGAAATGTTTTTTGAGTTCTCGGTTTAGTCTCGACTTGTTTTAAGTACATATTTTGGGTCTGGAAAGCCCATATAAGAGACATTATGATTGAATATGATTGGTTTCGGATATGCATAGTAAATGTTACAAATTTACTGTATTTGATCTGTAAACTCCGGTAATGCTCTGTAACCCTATTCCGGCGGCGAATATGGGTTAGGGGTGTTACAATAATCCTTCTCAATATTTGAGTCAAATGCCCAATTTGATTCTTTTATGGGATTATGAACTCATTTAGATTATCTACTGGAGTAAATTTTCTTTCTCACAATGTAAGTGTTCTTATAGTGCCGCTTATCATTAGTTTGAACTTAGACAATTAATGAACTAATATTTGCTTGTCACAATTTCACTATTTATGCAAAATATGAAAGACAGAAATACAAAAGACATAATAGTAAAATGTGAAATTAAATTTATTTATTTATTTATTCATCGTTCAAATAAATAGAAAACAATTATATGTTTACTACAATATGGGCTCGTTTCCCAATAACCAAATCAAAAACCCACCCTCATTTATACTTAAGAACCATGGGAGGCCGGAGAAAATCTCCAAAAATTGAATTTTTTTTCTAATGTTAATTGAGTAAAAAAAAGTTTTGACTTGTCATATTACTGACGCGATTGATGTGATGTGACCAGTCAGTCACGGTTTTCCCTATTTATTTATTGATCCTCTTTTTTTTTATATGACTCAATATGTTTTACTTTATACGTAAATTCCCCTTTTTTCTTGTTTTTTCCCACCCCACTCCCTCTCCCACTTTCTTTTTTTTTTCTTTCTCATTCGTCAGTTTTTCTCCACTTTTTTTTTTCTTTCTTATTCATTTTTTCCCACACTTTCTTTTTTCCTTATCCTTCCTTTTTTCTTCTATTTAAAATTCCCCCAATCTTTATTTTTTTCACCATTTCGCCCATTATATTTATGTTTTTTTAGTTATGCCCCTTATCAAACGATTAATTCACATTGCGGAAATAATTTAAATGGAAATTATTTTACTTTGGCAACATTTCAAATAACTATTAATTTACATAATTCGAAATTATATTTTACAAAATATAATTTTACATTGGCAACATTCCAAAATAATTTCAAATAACTTACTTTAGTACGTGATTTACATTTTCCTACATTTAAAAAAAATTGTTGAAAATTGAAACATAAAAATTACAACAGAACATAAACGACCATTTTTAGCGACAACACTAACAAGTTTCTCAATACTAATAAAACATAATTAAACGGTGATTTCAATTTTGTTCAAGACTAACATCATTGTGTCTTACAAATTGAAAAAGACCATGTTTAACTGTAACATGAGCAAGTCAACCGAGCAAGTTTCTCGGTACTAATATTTTGCAGCTCGGACGCTGTTGATATTGATAATATCACCCATGCTATTCAATTGGGATTCCAATGGACCTTCAAACATCCTGTTGGCCTAGAGAATCCCAGAAAATCCACACGTTGGCTGCATAACCAATTTGAAACCGTTATTGTCCTACCACAGCCAATGAAAAGACTTACATAACCAATTTGAACCCGTTACCGCATAAATCACTGGCAACTGAGACCCTTATTTTTACTTGAAATCGTTACCACATATGAAATTAAGGAATCAAATCTACACTCCTTAAAAGGACCATTAAATTTTCCGGTGTCAGAGCTCCACTGCATCATCGTTAAATAAAACATACCTTCAAATTATAAAATTTTCTAAACAAATAGAAACAAAAAAATAAAAAATCAGTCCTGATCTCCCTCCCCTTCGTCCTTTAACATAATAAAATTCTAAAAAAAAACTCTTCACCTTACATTGATCTTTCATTTGGTTATAGTATATATAGTCATTTGATGACGCCAATGATATTGACACCACAAAAAAAATTAACAGAAAAAAACACAGTGATGATGCCAATGTCAGTGGCACCACCAAAAAATTCATAGTGGTGATGCCAAAGACGTTGGCACCACCAAATAAAAAATCATTTTAAAAAATAAAAAAAAAACACTTAAAAAAAGGGATTGAGGATTGGTGACGTCAATCTATTTTACACCATCAAAATTCTGACATTGGTGATGTCAATCTATTTGGCACCACCAAAATTCTGACATTGGTGACGCCAAACAGATTGGCACCACCCTAAACAAAATTTTCACTCCCACGAAATACAAGTAATTAAGGTATTGGAGGGGGTATTTATACTAGTGGTGCTGCCAAATACGTTGGAACCACCCCAAATTTTTTTTTTAAGCAATCAGGTCAATCATTGTCTAACGTGGCAAGGTAGTGACACCAATAAGATTGACACCACTCATGTTTACTATTTATTTCAAATCATTTATGTATTTAATAAAAAAAAGTGGATATTTTTATAAATAATCAAAAAAAAATAGTCCCACTTAAACATACATATATGTATTCGTATTGGGATTCTTTTTAAAATATTCATATTTGATATTTATTTTTTAACATATAATCCAACACTCATCTTTCTAATATATGTATGAAAGATGATTCCGGATTCACATTAACTTTCAAATCAAGGAGTGGGAGTTGCATGAAGCATGCAATGCTTATAGTAATGGAAAATTACTCGCTTTGATGTAACTTTGCAACTAACATTGGCACCCCTTTTTTTCTCTGTATATTAGACTTTGAACGATTTAATTTGATTCGAGCTTAGCTTTAATTAATGCCTACATTGTGGGTTTAGATAGTTTTTGTCTCCCACCTCTTTACAAACTTCAAAAAATATTGACCCAGAATGATGCCAAAATCTGAATCTTGAAATATTCCCTGTTTTCTTTCCAGATTATAATCATTGGATCATATATGTATTTACTCGGTATAATTAGGATGATCCTAAAATAAAATCATGACTATTAAAATACACATCCATAGACAATCCCTTCCCTAACTCAATTTAACGTTAATTAAATTATTTAAAAACTTAATTAAGTTGTAAGAGGAAATGAATCATCTCTGCTAATTTGGACTGTTTATCTTTTAAATAATTGAACAATGTTAAATGAGTTAGAGATGAGATTATCTATGGATGTGTATATCTGAATGACATGGCTTCATTTTATTGGTGCCTAAAAACTAAGTTTTTTAGAATTATAAGTTATTCCTTAACCATATAAAAACATTTGTATGTATATAAAGTATTCTTGAAGGATAGCATCCGTGTTTATCAACTAACCTGCATGCGCAAAACAAAGTGATGTCCATAAAATGCAGTTTCTATTTACATATCAAATCTGCAGATCCAACACTTCCCAGTAAGTTAAGTAATAATACATACAACCCAGATTACATACAAGTCAATCGCATAAAGTCTCAAAACAAATACGCTTCTCTTAAAAAACAGTAGCAGGAACTAGGTCATGGATCATAACAATTAGAAGAGTCAGCTTATTTATAACTATCATATAGTATTTGCCATCCAGTTGAAAGCTTCAGTCATGGTGAGCTATCCTCCACGGTTATAACCACTTTTAATGCAGTGGACTCAAAATGCTGTACAGAGGTTGTTGTTGTTGTTGTTGTTGACCTTAATGTTAGAAGAACACTCTTGTTGAATAGAACCAGTAGGGCCGCATAGCCTGGTTCTTTTTGGTTCAGATATCGCCACGCGAGAAATCGCAACAGTGAGAGCATCAACCAATGCGCTGTCTTGCACTTCTGACCTTGTAGATGAACTATTAGATGATAAAAACAGGAAAGAATCATCATTGAGAAAGCCATTGGGTATCATCTTGCTTCTCTCCGACACAACCCCAGGTGAGACGGTCAGTTGTGGGGAAGCCGGTTTTTCATGGTTTCCCATTTTTGTCTCAAGAGCAGCCATTCCCAATGTTGCTTCAGTATGGAACAATATCCATGGATGCCCTGGAACATTTTAGTCATAAATGCATCAAGAGGCACAATCAAGAACTTGGGTACTCCGGCATTTAATGCTCTTCATAAAACTACGGCATTTAATACTCTTCATAAAACTACAAATGAACCATATAAGTATATGAACTCTACTCCATTTCCCATACGGATATATGCACAAACTACAGTCATATCTAGTGCCGGAACTAAAACTACTTGGCCCATAAGAGGTCAAGAAACTGACTTAAGATTGCAATAACCCGTGGATGCTTCAGTAGCATTCACCATTCATGGAATCAGGATTCACGAGTGTAAAACGTGAAAATGGCATGCTACTAGTTTCCCATAAAAAAGCCACCAATGAAATATTTATTGAATGATTTACAATGTTTGGCAGATCAATGAAACCGTTCTTTACAGGTGTTGCCTTAACTAGATATCTTATCCTGTGATATACAGCCTTATATAATCTAGGGGGGAGAACACAGTATGCTTACCTAATACTTCATCAGCAGTTAACCTCACTGAAACATCTCTTGTCAGCATACGTGCAACCAGATCTCGTGCAGGTTGAGATATGGACCTCCACGCACCATTCTCAAAATCAAGGTCAGCATTCTTAATAGCCTCGAATACTGAATCCAAAGAGTCACCATGGAATGGAAGCACACTAACCAAGAGGGCATGAAGGAGGACACCAGCACTCCAGATGTCAACTTTTTCCGAATAATGGCCTGTTAGAACTTCTGGGGCAACATAAGCAGGACTGCCTACCACACCTGTCAAGCTCTGACCTAGAAGAATGAAAGCAAATTGTTCATTTTGTCTAAACTTCCCATAAGTGACTGATGTAAAAGAAACAGTATAAAACTAAAAAAGGAAAGGCAACATCGAGGAGAACACAAAAATAATGAACCATTATAGACATAGATGGAACAACGCATTTTATTTCAAAAAAAATTCCATTACATGTTGTCATTTCACTAAAAAGAGGGTCATGCTACACAGCTAACAGCATCAACTTATATACTTCATTTCCAAAAGAGAACTTTGGACATCTTGCTTGTCAACATACCCTCACAGCCCTATAAGAATCAATGTAGAAACAATGCAGTTAATATATGAGTTTATCCAAAAAAAAATTTTTGCGCCAGTCATGGTTTAACACACTAATCTACTGATGTACTCAAAGCAGTTCAACCAAAGGAGAAGATGTTAGCAGATGCTGAAACTAGTGGGAAAATAAATATCACGAATCCACTACAAATTTACAAGCTTAAATGATCAAGACTTCAGAACATATCCATGAATATTGTAAGACCAAAATAAATTTGGTAAAGAAAAAAATTACCATTTGACATCCTCACAGCTAATCCAAAATCTGCGAGCTTCATCTGTCCAGTAGCTGTGAGAAGGATATTCTCAGGCTTTATATCCCGATGAACGACACGCATATCATGGCAATATTTGATAACTAGAACCAGTTCCTTGAGTATATTAGCGGCATGGTACTCTGAATAACGCCTCTCTTTAGCCATCTGATCGAGCAGCCGTCCCCCGGAGCAAAGCTCCATCACAAGAAAGAAAGATTTCAGATCCTCATACACTGCCTTCAATGTCACAATACCAGGATGACCAGAGAGGTGTTGCATTATCTCCACTTCCTGATGCACAAGATCTTCACCTTTGCGTAACGTTTTGCATGCAAACTCTTCGCCATTCACCTTACTTCGACACAATACAACCGATCCAAATTTTCCACTCCCAATTGTTGCACCCAAATCATAATCTTGCTCAATCTTCTTTTTCCGACCAAATTGAGTTGCTGCCTCAATACACCCAATTTTCCTCTTAAGGCCCCTATTGGGTGGTTCCAAAGATGCACTCCCACAAGGTGGGGCAATGGCAATCCCTTTGACTACTCTCGTAACAGAGGCAACAGCTACTTTAAGCACTTCATGTTCCTTACACTTCCTTTTCTGCCTCGAGTAATCTTCCAGTGACAAGTGAGGCCAAACAACCGTTATAGGAGAAAAGGAGCTACGACATGATGGCAACATTTCCAAGCCCTTCCTCTTCTTCCCAAGGGTTTCCATTGAACATTTCAAGGAAGACTACTTGCCAACATTTCTAAAGGTTAACTACTAGGCACTAGCAACCCAGCAAGGTAATGGATTCACTGAGTTAATAACAAAACTCCAAAATTTCTCAAACATAAACTCAACAACTAAGTTCCTTAAAAGCAAAAATTATGTATAAACTACACTACCATAAAGTTAAATATTTGAGCACTTCCTGCATTTCCGGAAAAAGGTATTCAGATGACACCATTATTCTATTCATTTATATATCAATTAAACTTTAAACACAAAGGTGAAGAAGCCATTCAGAGAAGGTTAAAACTTAGACACTGGAAGCCGCTTGTTCTTCTTCTTTCAAGCCATATCAACAGACATATAAAACATTCTCAGTATCGATCTGCTTTTTTCTGCAAATACAACCTGATAAGATAAGAAATCAAAGAACCAATGAACCCCAAAATGAGTAAAGGAAAAGCAAAGGCATGCAACTCTCAAAAGAAAGAGAGGATAAAATAAACAAGCTTCGTCATCTTTTTCTTTTTTCTTTTTGGTTCTGAATAATAATCAGAGGAACAAGAACCAGTAGTTTTTTTTTTTTTTTGGACTAGTTAAGAAGAAATAAGAACATATCCCTGAATTCGTTTTAAAAATATTATTTTAAAAAATAAACCCAGAATCTGTAGAAAGTTTCTTCCCATTTGCGTAGTCATAAACCAGAGATCAGACAGAATCAAAACAAGAAAAAAATAAAAATAAAAAAGTTTTAAGTGATAAAATCAGATCAATCACAAGGGTTTTAGTTAGAAGAACATTAAACCCCATTACTCACCGAAGAGGGAAAGAGGGTTTTCTGAGGAATAAAAACAGATTTCTATGAAATCCAAGTGCTTGTCTAAATAGGGTTGTTTCTTAGTTCTGATAATTATATACAACCAAAAAAAGAAAAGAAGGTTACCTTGATGGAGAGGGAAAACAAATGAAAGGGAATACGGGGATCATGAAGTATTAAAAGAAGAGGGGTTTGATGGAAAGGGAAAGTTTCTTCATGCTTTGATTGAAAACTAATATACTATACTAAATTATTTTCTTTCGTTCTTAGTGTCAGAGAAAAGAAAAGAAAAGAAAAGAAAAGAAAAGAAGATGAAAAGAAGCGTGACCGAGAGAGAGTGCGTTGCTTCCACGGTGCCTGCTGCTCTTATGTCCTTCCCCGCCTTTTTATTAACTGCCAATCCAACTGGCTTCTCCCCATTTACGTACCATTTGTTTTTTTTCTAATACCCTTATGTTACCCAAATGCTCAACTTGGTAATTAATTTTTTTCCCAATTTTAATATTTAATTTAACACTTACATTGCCTAATAAATATTCGACCTATGTGCTTTAGTAAAAAAAAATTATAGGTACTTAATTGAAATAAAAAAAAGTTAAAATACTAAATTAAACAATAAAACCAAAATCAAGTATTTCACTGGGACAAAGGAAAACTTAAGTATCAATTTAAAAAATTCAGTACTAAAGTGAACATTAAAGCTAAACTCAAGTGCTAAATTGCAACAAAATAACTCAGATATCAAATTGAATATTATTTTTATGGTGTCATGTTATTAATTTGAATCTCATACGATATCGACAAATAATAATATGATATTTTATTATTAGATCAAATAAAATATTTGTAGAATATTTATAATAAAACATTAATAATTTTAATTAAATATTAGTTAATTAGAATTTTATAAATAAATATTAATAAATCTCAGCTTTAGGGTTTAAATCTTAGATTTAAGGTTTAGAATTTAGTATTTAAAGTTTAGGGTTTTAGTATTTATTATTTAATTATATTTAAAAATTATTTGTATTTATTTATAAATCTTCTTTTTTTTTTCGCTTTATTCAATGATGTACTATGTTATTATTCACTTATAGTATATAAAATTCATTGCATTAACAATGCAGCAAATTTCCTTTATAAAATATTATATGATTTAAATATTAATAAAGCTATGAAACTAAAAGCTTTCTTTAAGCATCTATTAAGTAAATTATTTTTAATAATATTTTTATTCTATTTACTTTAATTTTATATTAATTAAATAAAATTTAATCAATAATTATAGTAGAGTTATCTTTGGTTTTCAATTTTGTTTGTTTTTGCTTTTTAATTTCATCAAATAATAGAATTAAAGTGTATGGTTTAATATTTAGAGTTTATTTAGTAAATTGGAAACAAAAATAGAAAGAGGAAAATTTTATAAGGTAAAAATAAACATGTTATTAAAGTTAAAGAAGAAAAGGGTAAATGATGACTATTTATGTGGTAAAGTATCGAGCGCCATTAAAGAAGAGGAATGATGTATAGGGTAGAATTTGAAAGAAAAAAAAGGGAGAAGAAGAACCTTCCTAATCCTACGGACATGTATTTATAGGCGAGGATAGCCTTCTATTCACCTTAGTTCTTGACACCTTACTCAATCACCAGTCAGGACTTCACTAGTAGACAAGATCTCGTCAACGATGAACCTCATAGGCAAGTATACGCATAACACATGGAATTTTCTTAATTTGTCACCAATTACAAGTGTTGAATTATTTTTTTACATGGATTACACGTAAAGCCCTACTAAGTCCATGCCAATCATATCAAAAAGGTCACCCTCGCCTATAAATATCCATCTTTAACATTAAGTGGGATTTTTTTCTTTCCCTTGAACTCTCCCCTTTATATCTTTTGCATCCTTTCTTTTCTTAGTAAGTTTCGTCGCTTTTTTATTATATAAAGTGTCATCTTTTGCGTATTCCCTTCTTTGATCTCAATATATAATCTTGCGATGAAAAATTTATATAAAATATTATTTTCACTTCATTCATTAATTGGTAACATTGAAAAAGGAGATAAAAAATGAAAATATTAAAAATGCACACTTTTGAATAATTAGCTTACATCTCTTTTATTTTCTCTCTTATTATTATTTTATTTTAAATTATTTGTTTTTATGATTTGGGATGAAAATGAACAATTTGTCTATTTGTTTTCTCTCACTTTTCTTTCTTATTTTCTGCCTTCTTTTTATCTTTTTCACTGGATCAAGCACACTTTACAGTTTAGGGTTTATGTTTTTTATTTATGCTACATTTGATTGGGGTATTCTTTTTTACATGTTTTAGCACCTGAGTTAACAATTTACTAATTTCAATTGGTAATTTTTACATGATTTGTATGTGGTAAAGAAAATGATTTTTTTTTTGTTTACCTTGAAGAGGTTTTTTTTTCAAGAGTGTTACCCACCCTTCAAATCTCAAGTTTAAATTTGTAATAATTATTCTCTATTTTATGTCTAACTATTTTAGCACATATGTATTAAATAAGTTTTCTCTTCATGTTATTACAGTTGTTATTAGTGTTTAACCTTAGAGGTGTTTATGCCCGGCCCTTTTGGATTAAACTTTAGCCTAGAATTTTTTATTCTTGAGTTGACTCGATTTAACCCATTTTACTGTTAAAAATATAAAAAATATTTTATATTTTATATTTTTTATAATTTAATTTAAATAATAAAAAAAACTTTTTCTTTAAATAGTGCATCAAACCATTTAGATCTACCTAGGCAAGTTGAAGTGAAGTAGGGCTTGGGAATTATTTTAAAATTTAGAATGAAACCTAAGGCTTAGTTTGGATGGGCGGTGTGTTTACCTTCAGGTGAGGTTAAAAATAGCGGTGGCGGTAAAATTAGTTAATGTAGTGGTGAGATTAAAACTAACGGTGGGGTGTGTGTTTGGATTTAAACGCAGCTATAACAGTGAGGTGAGAATAGAAAATGACTATTAAGGACATTAGATTAGAAATAATATATAATAGAAGTTTTTTAAATTATTTTAATTTTACTGAAATTATCAAAAATATGTGAATTTATAAATTCATTTAATAAAATATTAAAATGTATCTTCCGTATTTTATTACATAAATGGGAATTTTAACATTTTAAATCAAAATAATAAAATCTAAAATTAAAATAAATAATCTAAAAGTTATTTTAAAATAATCTAAAAACTATATTAGTTTGATATAAAATAATGGGGAAAATGTTTATTATTTTAAATTAATAAAATTATTTTACAATTGAAAATACAAATTTATTGAAGTAGAAGGTAAAATGAAGAAAGAGACAAAAGAAAAAAAAAGTAAAATGGAGAAAAATAAGAGTAAGGGTGTAAAAGGAAAAATGACCATCAATGGGATGTTGGAACATTTGACTAGAGCATAAAGTTCTAGTGCAGAAACCGGTGTTCAAAGTGTATTGAGTGATGCTCCAATCGTTCTGCTCTTTACAACCCAAATGGATTGGTACGGTGCGATTAAACAAAAAAATACTCCAAACACAATGAAATAAGATCAAACGGGCATTGAGAAGAAGCCTTACTCAACTTACTTGGTTAAATTTTCCCTTTGCGGTTAATTTAGAGTGGTGAGATAAATCAATAGTATAATTAGTAGAAGCTGTGCAATTAAGCAAGGGTATATAGAGCCCCAACTTCAGGTCTCACTCCTACAGATATCAACATATTTCTTGTATCCTTTTCTGTTGATTCATATGGATTGGTTGAGTAACGATATTCAACTTCAGGGATGACTGATACGAGCCAAGGAGGTGACACTCAAGGGGTTGTTTTTCCTAGTGGTCCAATCACTCGAAGCAAGGCACGACAATTAAAATCAAAGATGAATGCTTTTGTCCAAGACTTTGTTGCTACAAATTTAATTCATCATGTTCGTGACATTGACAAATACGGGAATGCAATTCACTGGACCAATCTTGGAATAATGAAAGCCCATAAATTGGTGGATTAATCTTTTATGTATCTTATTATTATTATTATTATTATTATTTACTTAATTCTCATTGGTTGGGACACATCATTTATGAGTTAAGTAATTTTATTGGTTAGGTTATTATTTATTTATTTTCTTAGATAATTTTAAAGAGTTTTATTAGGATTCAATTACTCTTTAAAGAGTTTTTATTAGGATTCAATTACTCTTATAATTTGCCTATAAATAGGCTTGTTTTCTACACATTGGAGAGGATATATAAAAAAGAGAGTATTTGTTTTCTTCCAAATTTGTGTGAGGCAAATTTTTGAGAGTAGAGTGATTCTTCTCTTACTATTTAGTTTGGAGTTTGTTACTTTCGAGGGTATTTCGGAGTTACAAATATTCAAATTTCTTTCCCGTTCATCGGTGTTTCTAGAGGTTCTTCTTCTAGGGGTTTCGTAGGGAGCCGCTCAATCATTGGCGTTTTTGGTTGCAAGTTAACCAAGGGTTCCATAAGACAAATCTATCCTTTTATTATTATTATTATTATTATTTAACTAATTTTATTTATTCTCGTTTTTATTTCTAATTTGTATTTCTCTTATGTCTAGATCCGGAGTTCCGCATCAATGACATTACAAAACAAAGTTTTCCCCTTACATCAATTGGATAAGAATGAGATTGTATACAACATCAACATATTTGCATGTTGCATTCTATAGCCATACAAACCCTTTCTTAGTGGATAAACATATTCTAGAATCCAACAAATTTCCACTAATATCCCTCAAGACCAGAGACTGATATCCATTCACAGTCTTTAACTAAAATCAAAGCTGCAGGGCAGGCATGAATGTCAAAGCCCCCTTTTGCATGGAGATTGATAAGATGGATGCTTAAAGTTGAGACATTTGCTGTTGAACAACCACAACAAGTTCGCCCCTTTGCATGTAAAAGGGGGCAGCAATCATCATACCACAAGATAAAATCATTTTGTCTCAAAACCTCTACTTACAACCGTAATGTTTTTTTCTATATAAAACTGATGCTTCAACATGGATCCTGTTTTCATGAGCCTCGTTTCTGTGTATTATTTAGACAAGTTTCACATCATCTATTTGTCAAAGTTTCTTCATATTACAGCAAATATTTAAAAAAAAAAAAAACCCACAGCTTATCGGGTTCCCAAGTCTGACCTGAAAGTAGATTACAAAACAGCAGCGAAGGATCAAAAGCTTCTCAATGGAGGATTTGTATTGTGGGTCTTGTTGTTGATTATAGGCAACGAGAATTTCCCACTGTAAGAAAATGATCTTCTCATGAAACCTGGCTTATTTTGCAAGGATCTACCTATGGAAGATTGACACATAAATCTGAGCAAACTTTGATTCCCTGCAACTCTCCTTGGAACAATCCTGACGCTCGGTTCTTTCTCTTTTCCCCTTTCATTATCTGAATTGCCATTAGACGACCCCTCTGGATTACTACCATTAATAAGATCCTTGCTGATCTGAGAAGCTGCCATGGAATGCAATGAAACTGATCTTCTCATAGCTTGAATCCCATCCTCTGTCCCCGAACTATCACCGTTGTTTCTCTCACTTTCAACTGCCAATTCATCTCTCTCTTCCTCCTCCCTTATTTCACTTGTTCCACCATCATCAGGTCCTTCATTATTATCCTCTTCCACAATCACAACTTGGGTTTCTTCAGTTCTTCCCGGATTTTCATTATTTACCCCGGACGACGACGGTCCTCTATTACCGGGGTTGGAAACAATAGGTGCTCGGCACATAGGACAAGTGGTGTGCGACCTAAGCCAAGTGTCGATACAAGGAACGTGAAAAGCATGGTTGCACTTGGGTAACAGCCTGAGAGTCTCGTCTTCTTCGAACTCGGTCAAGCAAACAGCGCAGTCGGTTCCTTCCACAAGACCCTCGCCTCTCTTATACTTACAAACCGCGATTGAACGGATGATGGACGGTTGCAAACCAACGGTGTTGATATACCAGATGGGATGGTCAACGATAGGACCATGATTTTCATCTAGGAATTCATCTCGGGTTTCATCCGTTTCGACCTCCGATGATCTGCTCCGACCATTAGACCGTCGTCTATAACACCAGACATAGTAAGCAAAACAACAGAGAACCAGAAAAGCGGCGGCGAGGATAGTTGAAGTTATGATCAAAAACTTGTTGGGTTTATTTGAATGAGAACCGGAATCGGAAAAAGGGCTCGGAGGAGGGTATATACCAACATAAGGAGGTACATAAGGGGGACAAAGAGCAGGACATGTTTCAGAACATGATGTAAGACAGAACTGGTAACAAATGGAACAATCATTTGTTGAGCTTTCATTTATAGGATCAGACATCAACTTTCTATGTTGGAAACCCATTTTACAGGGACCAAGAATCAAACATCAAAACAAGAAGATGTCAGCAAACAAGAAGAAAGAAATCAAAAGGTGGAAGAAGCAGAAGTAGGAGAAAACTAGGGGAGGGTTGGTGGGTTCAAACAACTACCGTATTTTATCATCAAAAGAAAAAGAAAAAGGAGGAAAGACACAAATTGAAAATAATGATGGAGAACGAAATATGAATTTTTTTTATTTGTTTGATGTTTTCTCTCTGTGCGTGTTTCTGACCTTTTTGCGGTTGGGTTGTCAATGTTATGGCGGTTGAATTTGGACCATATGCGGCATGATTGAGCTTAGTACATACTGAGTCCAGTTACAACCCAAATTAGGACCATTTTATACTTTTGAAAAACAAAATGATTCATAGTTATTTATGTCCAATTTTAAAATTATTCATATTTATAATTTTAACTTTTTTTTGCATTATATTTTATGTATTTTTTGGTAACTTGGAATAAAATCATTGTAAGTAAGGGTGTATTTGATAAAATTAAAATAAAAGTTTTGAATAAAATAAATAAGTAATTATTTATTACTTAATATTAGAAAATATTAGTTTATTTTTATTTTAAAAATTACATTAAAATTATGATATTTCACTTTTATTTAGAATCATCCAAATGAAAAATTTATAATTATGATTTTTATTTTATTTAAATTACATAAAATGGTATAATTTTAATTTTGGTCTTTGTACTACGCTTAAATTTAAGATTTAATCTTCATACGTTATTTTTTACTTAATTCGATATTTCAATGTTTATAATTTCATTTATTATTATATTAAAAAGTCTTAAACAATCCTGTCAGCACATTTGTCCTTTTCTCCTTTTATTTATTTATTTATGTTTTCTCTATAAGATGGCAGGAAAATTTTAGTATTGATCTCTCTATTTTGCTAAAGTTTAGGATTTAATCTATATTTTAATTTGATATAATTTTTCATCTACTTTATCAATGGCATAAGTTGGTCTAGATAATTAATATCCTTAATTATTCCAGTTAAAATATTGTCGTGATTTTTCTTAAAAGCACATTTCTAACACATACAAAAATAAATCTATTTCGTATAATAAGTACATCTTCCTAACACTTTGGTATAATAAGTCTGGAATGAGTATTTCTAGGAGAAACTCCGGCCTCAACATTTTAATCGAAATAATCAATTATTTGGACTAACTAAAAGTAGAACCAAATTGTGTCAAATTAAAGTATAGATATTAAATCTTAAATTTATACATAATAAACGGACCATAATCATATTTTAACTTAAGGCAATCATTTGTCATTTGATTTAATACAAAAAATTGACTTTTATAAAAATATTTTTAATTAAAATAAAGATATATTAAACTTTTAACAAACATTTAATAGATATAAATAATTAAAAATTGAAGCCTAGCGAAAGCGGACAAAACATTCTAGTATTATATTAATAATAGGTAATTATTTGGTGAAATTTTAATTCTAGAAGCGAAGTTGAGATTATGGCATATACAGCTTGTGAAAATTTTTTACACTTTACAAGCGGGCTAAGAGTGTGACAAGTGTTTGAAAAGATATAACAGGAAAATTAAATATATAAATAAAGAGGACATTGCTCATATTTTCAACCATATTTGCGATACCCACTAATTAAATTTAATTACCAAAACATGTCACAATTGTATAATTACAAACAATTACACCTAAATTCAATTACTAAAATAATTTTTAAACATTATATTTAAATTTTCCAGCTTATCTAAATTAAAATAGTATTCAACATAAAATTGATTTTACATATCCCTTGTAAAACTGATTTTACATTTTAATTTCTTAGCACAATTTATTTAGATACAATTAACTATGAATGATTTATTTGTAAAATATTTTTATGTATTTTTATATTAATAGGTAAAATTAAAGGTCGATGGAAATTTAACTCGGTTGATATTGTTGTTATTACAAATTATGGGCGTCAATGTGAACATAGTTAAGTACAGGATCTCCTTTGATTTAAGTATTTAGAGGTTTAGGGTAGTAATAGGAATTATATAAAATAAAATAAAATTAAGGAGTTTTTTAAAATTATTTTAACTTAAATCTCCACAAGAAATATGATTTTTATTTAACATATGTGCTCTAGTAAAAGAATAAAAATAAAGAAACTATACTAAAGGTTCTAAAAATTTGAAATGGAGAAAATACGAATATTTAGGGGTGTGCAAAATTCGGGTAAAACTGAAAAAATTAATAAATAAAATTATAATATATAAATAGGCCCACTATTCACCTAAACCCAATCTAAACCCAAGTGTTCAACCCAACCCAATTACCCAACCCAACCCAATCATAAAATTAAATTACAAATAATTTAATAAATAAAAATAAAATTTTAAAACTAAGACTAAAACTAAAGTCTAAAAGTCTAAAAATAATTTAATTATGTAGTGATTCAATTTGGTTAATTCGGGTAATTCGGTTAATTCGGGTAATTCGGTTAATTTTTAACCAAAAATAAAAAAAACATATAATTTTCGGTTAATTCTGTTAACCGACTGAATTAACCGAAAAAATTTTGGTTCGGTTAATTTTTTTGAAAAAAAATTCGGTTCGGTTAACGGTTAAAGATTTTGAAAGGTCGGTTAATTCGGTTAATGTTATTTCGGGTCGGTTAACCGAATGAACACCCCTACGAATATTTAAAAGCATATTTTAACCTTTACTTTTAACGCTTGATACATGAGTTTGACATTCTTTTTTTCTAACATGCTATTTGTGTTATTTTTTGGTTCAATGCGGTACTTGTAGTTGAGAAAAGTTATACATTTTAGTACTTAAAGGTAATAATATTTAATTCAGTTTTTAGAGTGGACTTGATGAAAATTCATAATATTAACACTTAACGGTCATCAAATCAACTTTAAAACCGAATTAAATCACATACATCATATTGTATTTGACAAATTAAACAAATTCACAATTAATAGTAAATTTATTCTATTAACCAAATCATGAAAAATTCAAACATAATAATATTAACAATTAATTTTCATCAAATCAATCTCAAAATCCGGATTAAACACTAAATATATATAACTTTGTAAAATATAAAACCAAATTAAATGAACAAATATTATATTAAAAAATGTTAAACTCGAATAACAAATGTTTTATTAAAAAATTAAATTTAAAAAAAAAGTCAACTTATTTTATGTCGGCATTAGCGTGACGCTGCCATGAAATTTCTTTTCTTTCTTCACATAAATATATTAAAACTAAAGTAGCTTATGTAACACTGCATAAGAAAGGAACAAATTTGGTCGACAAAACGAGTTCAACCACAATCTTATGCCATCTATGGTACCTCCTGATTTGTTAATAGAGAAAGAGATATTGGATTCTTCTTTATATAATCAAGGTATCCTCTTATTTTAAACACTTTGAAACACATAGTATTTTAAAGCTTTGAAAATATTTAACGATTTTTTTTAATAACATTTTCATAAAATAACTTAGAAATAAATATAAAATTTATTTTAAATGTTTTAATTTTAAATTTATCTAGTGATTTTGTGTCTTATCTTAATGTGTTCATGACATTATGAGGTAGTTTTGCTACAATTAGTCATCCAGTTAGATGGTACTCGATGTTCCTTGTTATAACTTAGATTCTAGCGATATTGCAACAGAATTTTACCCCCCATCGTTGGATGTCAATAGATGTGGCAAGCTTCGAGAATGAATCAACGTTCATGTTGTCTACCTGAGAAATGCTTTATTTCTTGAAAACCTAAAAACGGTTGTTGGACTGTATTTACCCTCGTGTCTACGACAAATGAATTAATTACTATTTCTTAAGAATTAATTTTTTTCATAAAGAAAGTTTTAATGATTATTATTAGATAAAATAGGATCATATTGAGTAATACATATATGATAAAATTATTGGACAAGGTTCTGTGTACTGCCATCCACCCCTATTAGTCCTAATAGATCTTTGTGTTTTCTATTAAAATAATGTTATTTAGCCCTATTTGTTTGTTCTATGTATGAAACGATTGAGACATTTAATTGAGTATGCAGTTGAACTTTGGGAGCCGATTATGATGTCTCGCAGAGGTCCCAGTGTGTCTTACTTTTTTTCGCATACGACTGAGTCTTATTTAGTAGAGCGAATGATAAAGGGGCTAGTTGCCTTAAAAAAATACTTGATACTTTCTGCCATTTCTCTAGTCTTTGAGTTAATGAGCAGAAGACTCAAGGGTTTTTCCCGAATAATGTGGCTGAGTAAGATCATATAAAAATTGGTGCTACGCTTGGGTTTACTAGAGTTAATGGTTTGGGTAGATATTTGGGGATGCCTTTTGTAACACCCTTAACCCTTATCCGTCGTCAAAATAAGGTTACGAAGCATTACCAGACTTTACGGATTAAATATGAACATTTTACAATATTTAATATACATATCAAGAACCAATCATAAAACACTCATATTATCCCTTATATGGGCTCTCGAGGCCCAAAACACGTATTAGAAATAAATCAGGACCAAATCGAAAACTCAAAGAATTTTTCCCAAAATTTTAATTTTTTTCCTAGGTGTAGGAGACACACGCCCGTGTGGCCGGCCGTGTGAGGAGACACACCCATCTCTTAGGCCTTGTGGGCATTCGATGTGAGGCACACGGTTGTGTCCCAGCCCGTGTCCATACCCGTGTAACTCTTTGACTTAGGTCACACGGCCAAGCCACACGCTAGTGTACTAGGCCGTGTGAAAGGTGCAGGGGTCACACAGCCAAGCCACACGCCCGTGTGCTAGGCCGTGTGTAAAAACCTGGGCATTCTGTTTCTCAATTTTAAGATGCAAGGGACACACGGCCAATCCACACGCCCATGTGCTAGGCAGTGTGTCACACACGGCTAAGGCACACGCCCGTGTCTTTGCCCATGTGGACGAAAATAGGCTATTTTATGGCCTATTCTCTCACCCTTTCTTGACTTCAACCTAAACACCTCAAATTTCATACTTATAGGTCATAACTAGATCTTCAAAACAACCAATTTCTAACCTTAATATGGTCATATTATCACATGTATATTCTAACATTCCAAGCTAGAACATAAATCAATTTACACATGTAATCACCTATATCAACATGTTTTACCAATTCATTTATTACTATGCCTAGGAACTATCCATTATTAATCACACCAACACTTATACTAAACATGATAAAACCATACATATATAAGTTGACTTGAAACATAAAGAAAATGTAATTCTTGACATTTACACAACCATTTCAATCCCTATACATGCCATATAAACCATAGTATGTATAGCAAAATCTATCGGAGCAAATTGGATAGTGTGACCGATGTGTTGATCCAATCCCCTGATCTCACGTTAATCTACAAAGCCATTAAACAACAAGTAAGCTTAATGAAGTTTAGTAAGTTCATTGACTTTTAAACATAAATCTTACCGAACATATTATAACAATTAATTTAAGTAAATCATTCAATATACTATTCCTGCCAGTCACAACTTCAATCGATGAATTCAGTTATTTCAGATCGATATCAATAATAACTTTAAATCTCCAGACATTAATTCCATATGTCATTTACTGACATTGTCAAATCGGAGAACGTCTTACGGATATGAGTACATCGTATACAAAAGCCCAAAGGCTGCACAGAAGCACATAAATACTAAACAAAAACTCATAAGGGTTGAACGGAAACCCATAATGGTTAAAGTGAAGCTCAAAAGAGCTAAACGGAAACTCATATGAGTTAACTGAAGCTCATGAGAGCTAAACGGAAAGTAAACACGAAATTTCAAAACAAATGTTGAACCTCGATTTACTTGGGTAATTTTTCGTCAATTCCTCCTTTGCACAAAATGACTGTACTCAATTCCGCGTTCCATTCGTTTCGAACATTCAATTCAATTTCACAATTTTAACAATAATTTTATTTTCAAAAATTGATATCAATAAATACATAATATCATTCATTAATTTAACATATAACATTAAATTTTAACCATACGAACTTACCTGAGTTAAATTGTAAGTTTGTAGTAGTTCAAGGACTATTCTGCTAATTTCCCTTTTTCTCGTTGGTCTACGGGCTCTTGATCTAAAATATAAAATTATTCATACATTAACATATTTTCATTTCCAATTCACTTTACAATTAATACCCTTTAATTTTTGAAATTACACAATTACCCTAACTTTTATAGTTTTTGTAATTTGGTCCTCACCAATTATCCTATCAAATGAGCTAATTTTTCTAAATTGAAAATTTATCTAATTATTATAAACTACCATACAGCCTTTTATCAACAAAATGTTAGTATCAAACCCTAATATTTAATATTTTCACAATTTGGTCCTAAAATTAATTTCTATTGAAATCACTTAATAAAATATCATATAACAAAATTAAAGCTCTAAATTCATGTTAATTCATCACAAACATCCAGCACTAATCAATGGTAACTTTAAAAAGTACCCATAAAATCAAAAACTAATGACATAGATAGTTAGACCTAATTGTAAAAGTCTTAAACACACAAAAATTTCAAGAAAAGTGCAATAATTGAACTCACATGATGTAAAAATATGAAAAACCAGCTCTTGGAAACTCTCCTATGGTGCTTTTGGCTGAGAATTATGAAGAAATTGCTAGAAACTCTTTTAATTGTTGTTTTATTTGTTTAATTTACAAATTTTACAATTTTGCCCTTAGTTCACATTGTTTCCTTATTTCTTCCATGCTTATAACGCCTCAGCCATTCCTTATGTGTCAATTTTCCCTTTTAGTTCTCCCTTATTTACCATTTGAGCCAATTAATCACTAATTATTTAATTAGAAAGTTTTACAGCTTTTTCAATTTAGTTCTTTTTACTTAATTAACTATCAAAACGTTAAAATTTTCTAACGAAACTTTAATACTACCTTAATGACACTCCGTAAATATTTTTAAAAATATTTACAGCTCAGTTTATAAAATCGAAGTCTCGATACCTCATTTTTGAAACCAATTAGCCTAATAATTCTTTATAACACATAAATTACTAATTCAAAAATTCTCCTAAAATCACATTTAACTTGTGAATAATAAAATTTATGAACTCACTTATCGGATTTGGTGGTCTCGAACCACTGTTTCCGACGCCCTTGAGAATTAGGCTATTACAACTTTTTTCCATGGTAGGGTTGGAGTTAGTACTTTTCAGTCCATCCTTGATAAAGTTCAGAGTCGACTGAACGGTTGGGAAGTTTGAAAACTTTCCCTAGCTAGAAGACTCACTCTAGTTAAATTTGTCTTGATGTCGATTTCTAACTATTTTATGGCAACGATCAAGATTCTCATTACAATTTGTAAAGAAATAGAAAATTTGGCTCGTGGATTTCTGTGAGGGTCATCTAGTTTAGTACGGAAGCCATTTCTAATTAAATAGAAGGACTGTTGTAGACTTACGGCAAATGGGGGGCTTGGGATAAGGCAGTTACAAGATCAGAATGAGCTTTTCCTTATGAAGTTGGGTTTAATTTGATTCTAAACACAGAGGCGTTGTGGGTTCAAGTTCTAAGGAATAAATATAGTATTTTTGGATTGATACCAGAGAATATTAAACGTACAAACTGCTTCTATTTATGGAGATCCTTAATTGGCATTTGGGAAAAGGTGAAGAAGGGCCTTATATGGATTGCCCGTGATGGGTGCTTGGTTAACTTCTGAAATGATGAATGGGTGAGGGAAGTAGGACCTCTAAAGTGACATTATATTGGCCATGGAATTTTAGACGAGACAATCCGGATATGTGATGTTGTTACGTGAGATGGTTCATGGAATGTGCAATGGTTGTTTTTTGTTCTTCCTCATGGTGTGGTGAAGCAAATTTTAGCGTGTAAGGCACCCGAAAGGGATTCGGGGACTAATCATATTGATTGGCTTTAGATGTTATCAGGAAGGTTCTCGTTAGCATAATCATACAAGCATTTGTTTTCTGCCAGTGTACAAAGACAAAACGTAGATTTCACATTAATCTGGAAGGTGAGAACACCACAAAGAGTTCGTGTTTTCTTATGGTTATTTTTTCAAGATAAGTTGCTAAAAAATGAGGAGCACACTCGACGTGGTATGTCTTAGGTTTCGTTTTGTGAGAAATGTGGTGATCTGGTCGAATCATCAATTCACGCTACTAGAGATTGTGGTTTTCCAAAAGCAGTGTGGAAATTAGTTGTTCCACGTTGGTGTTGGGGCCATTTCTTTTACTTGTCGAGAAACAAATGGGTTATGTGAAACATCAAGAATGAAGGTGGGATAATGGTTCCTAACGGTGAGTGGGCTACTTTTTTCTCAATTATATGTTGGTTTATTTTGAAGTATAGGAATGCTTTTATCTTTAGTGGTGCTAGTGGGAGCAACTCAAAACTTATTAGTTCAGCTTTGGCGTGGACTAAGTCCTTGGGGGTTAAAGGGGTTTTTAATCAATGGGCATGTACGACAATGACATTTGGAAGATGGCAACCCCGGTGGCTGATTGGGTTAAATTTAATGTTGATGTTTCAATGTAAATAAATAACCCAAAAGCATTTGTAGGAAGGGCAGCGAGAGGACCTAATGGAGGATGGTAGGTAGGATTTAAGATGGTATTAGGTGTGAATGGTATATTCTAGATTGAAGCCAGAGTTATTCTTAAAGGACTGAAATTGGCTTGGGCTAAAGGATTCAAGTGTGTTGAGTTGGAAAGTGACAGCGCAATGTTGATTGAAATTATTCATAATGGGTTGGCTACAATAAGTAGTGTTGCTGAAGCCATACAAATTCACGATTGGTGTTCCAAAAATTGGGATGTCAAATTTTGATATATTTAGTGGAATTCCTATAAAGTTGCTAATTGCATAGCTAAGGCAGATGGAGGCGTAATTGAGCAGCTGGTTATCTTGGACGATCCTCCACAATATGTGAGATGCTGACTTGAAGAAGATATTAGATAGTCGTTGGTGACTGATGATAATTTTCATTAGTATTGATGTTGGCTTAATATTCTAAGCTTACGTTCAACCAAAAAAAAAACCTAAGACTCTTGTGATTTTCTCTATAAATAGGAAAATGAGTTAAGTCACAAGTCTCATATTCATACTACCATAGTTTCTTATCTTACAAGTTTAATCATTTCATGACATTTTTACAAGCTTTAACCTTTAGTAACCTTAGTAAAATAGGATTTGGACTCTTGGGAATTCTATCCAAACACAACAAAGTGTAAATTGCATAATGAGTGCATTCCAACCAAACACAACCAAGAAACCTCATAAGAGGGTTCTCGATGGCCTGCACAAGAGTTCTAAACCATGGGATAGCGTATCATATCTTTGTCCCCAGTACAAACCTGTACTCAATCACGCAACTTATCAGCATATCATTCATATCTTAACCCTCTCACCAAGTTTATAAGGGCATATTATGCTCATTAAAGGTTCATATTGTGTTATGAACATATGGTAAATCGCATATTCTCTCATATATTCAACTTTTTATATTCCATCCCAAGGAGATAATATAGTTTTATATAATCAAAATCTCCGATTCATATGTACATACATAAGCAAATTCCATGACCATTTTTCATATTTTCTCAATATGAATCATATCATAACATATTTGAATTCTACCATCAAGCCTTTACATACATACATACATACATATATCCAACTTGCTAATTTCATTAAAATAATTCATATTTCATAGTTCTCATGTACCATAGTCATAATTAATAATTAGATACAACAACCAACCACTTAACAAGCTAAGTAAGGTAAATTCCAAGAAAACTTACCCTCAACAGCAACCAAATAGAATAAATCTCCTCATTTATTTTTTATTCCACAATTTTCTCCTTGCCTTTGCTAGGAGCTCCTTTCTCAACCTCTTTATCTTGATCACACAATAAATACACAATAAATACACACAAAAAATCTCAACATAAATGGTCATATTAATGACTCAACTACCAAATGAAAATAAAAGTGTAAAATAAAAATAATGAGATGATGGATATAGGATTTCTTTACCCTTTGTGACTCCTCTCTCTAAAATGAATTTCTCTTACTAATCAACAAGATCTAGGTTATGGGTGATGAAGATGATGAGTGGAATAAGCTTACATGAAGGTTCTTTACGGTGGGTTCCAAGAAAATTAAAGAAAGGTGATTAAAATTTGAGTGAAATGGAATAATATGGCAAAATAATGAAAAATGGAGTTATCTCTCTTGCTAATCGTGGTGACCGATCATACAAGGAAGAAATATAAAGTTATAAATTAATTTATGGTCTTAATATAAAGTTTAATGGTTCAAAGCTCATCTCATCACCACGCATACTTATAAATTATAATATTCTAACATATGCATAGATAAAATATCTAAAATACCCTTTATAGGATAGAATTACCATTTTACCCTTCACCTCAAGACCTCATTCGAATAAGTCTAAATTCTTTTAAAGATAATTATTATACTAACTTGCACTCCATCACTGTGCCAATACTCTTACCTAATTCCAATTGATCAAAATTCTTATGCCATGGTCTTTACAAAATCTCAACAATAGTACCATATAGTAAACAGGAAAATTTTGGGATGCTATAGTAGTTATCGTTGTATTTTGATTTTGATGATCGAGAATATCTTTTATGAGACGAGACATATTTATCCACACACATAATACCAATCATTGATACATGAAGAAAGGTTGAAGGTATTAACAATTCACATAAAAATATTGTGGCAAGAGCTAAGAAGAAGTCTACATTTTCCTTAATAGATGGGAACATGCATACGTTCTAAGGTGTCCATTCATCTGATGTAAGTGTTCTTATACTCAATTTTTAAACCACATGTCACTTTTTAAAAGTGTCTTAGTCAACATGATATTTAATCGGCATGGTTTACGAGTGGCAAACAATATACTTGTCTTTAATGGAATTGTTGTTGCTGATAATGTGGATATATGGTGTGATCGTAATGGGATTGTGGGGGAATGCAAAATTAATTGTTAAAGCGATGTGTACAACTTCTTTTCAAGTTACAATAGATGTAAAATTAATTGGAGAGATAATAATTTACGTTACTGCCTAATAGCCTATATATTATATATAAGCATGAGTTTAAAGAAAATTTTAACTAATTAACATAGTTTTTTTGTTTATTATATTACTGAATTTTTATTTTATTTTTATAAGATTTATCACAATTGTAAAAATAATAATTGAACTAAAATATTTTACTTGATAAGAAATATTCATCATAATTATAAATAAGGATTTTATTCTATCAAATGCTTCTAATAAATGAATTTATATAATAACAAATAAAAATTAAATTTTATATTGAATTATTTTATATGTAAATTGTTATATTTTCATTAACCAAAACAAGTAAAAAGGAAAAAAATATTAATTTAATTTAAAATCGCAAATTTTAATTATTTATATAACTAACTTTATATTTCATATATATGATTTATAAATTATATAATATCTATGAAGTATTACAATCAATTTATTAATTATTAAAAATAAAAAATAGAAAGTGAATAGTGAATAGTGAATCGTTTAATTTACAATATATTAATTTTATTAGAATTTTTAATTAGCACTATATTTTTAGTTATTAAAATAATAGTTATATGCTATTTATATTTATTAATTATATTTTTGAGTAATGTTGCTTTGTTTAATTTCATGAAATAAAACAATATTGTACATTAAACAAATAAAAATATTTTAACTATGATTTGAATTTTTTATAGTAATATTTGAAATATTAAATCAGTTAAATATATTTTAATGAATATTACTATACAGTATTTATAATAATTAAAATATATTATTTAAAAATTAAACAAGTGAAATCATGTGCAAGGTACTCAGAAACTAGTAAAGGAAGAAAGCCCTAGTTGACCAGCAGAAAAAAATATATAGGAAAAGAAGTCTAAAGGATGCCATAGGCCATAATCCTGTATGAAAATAAACAGTAAACAGAGTTTTTTAACCAATGGATGCATCACTTGAACCTTGTATACCATCGTATCATCTGGTACTAGGGTTTTGAAAGAAGTCTTTGTCCAAAAGACGCCAGCAGTGTCCTATAAATACAAACAAACTTCTTCCACATTTAAAGCCATATAATCCTTGTATACCATCATATCATCAACTGGAACTAGGGCTTTGAAAGAAGTCTTTGGTCCAAAAGTTCTGTCCCGAACTTTCATAGCATCTACTTCAGGCTAGCATTTCAATAACCTAGCAAAAAGCAAATTGGTAAATTTTCTAAAACGTTATGGTTGTCAACTGCAATCCCAAAAGCAACCAGGATGCTTCCATGTTCTTGCAAATTTTGCATCAGTTGAAACCTTCCAAGCCGTTTGATTCCAGGGACTCATCGATCAAACTTAACTTTTCAAGAATTAATTTTTCTTGCTTGGCATCTATTGCATTGAAGTTAAGAATTCAAAAATTCTCCCTAGCAAATGAATGAAACATTGAAATAAAAAAATGATGACTTTGGTTAGAATTCCAAATTGCCAAGTGCCAATTAACACTTCAATTTTAGAGTATCGGTGATAAATGCATAGTTAAGTAGCTGAACTTTGGGAAATATGGATGCACGTCATATATTCATCATGAATGATTTAAAAGGTAAGCGTAGTGCCGGTAAGGATACATTCCTCGTCTGGGTTCTCGGTGAAATTGGAGTGCAGGGCATTCCCTATGCTGTCTATAATTGCGGAGATAGTCATGGATGACTCAATGCATAAAATGGCTGCAATGGCATCTAATCTAGTGACCTCATTTCTGAACATAAGCCTTGCGTGACCTGCAACATTGAGAGCATCAAAACCATTATTGACAGTTAGATAGATCTGCAACGTTGTGAACAACAAACTCCAATTGAGAGAGCATCGGCAGGTAAGGATGTTTAATCAACACATTCTCCAACATACCTTGAGCCAGGCGTATCAAGCTTTCAAGCATGCGCACCGTTGTTCTTGCTGCATTGCCCATTATGGCACGATGAAGGTGAATAGCATCAATGGCAATTTTGATCTAGTAGAAAGGATTTTTTAAAGGACGAACCTGCATTATGTGTGGCCGATCTCCTTTGGAGTTGATAATAGCTTGAGATAACCTTTTCAGCCTCTTTTGTAAGCACTGGTTTAAAGTGATTTTTTACATAGCCAATATACCTGCAAGACATCTAAATAAGCTACAAACTGAAATGATCCAAGGTGATACATAAGATTGTTGAGTACTTGGGGTCGAGCATAAGAGGGTTGCTAATAGAAGATGTTGCACATAAGTTCTACAGAGTGACCCAATAGTTCCATGTAACGAGGAAAGGTTTACCTCCGGAGGATAGAAAGTGACCAGATATTTGCTAGATCTTCATCCTGCTTGCCATTTCCATATTCTCCCTGAAATTAAAATAAAATAGGGACATCAATATTTGAATCCCTAATTATTTTTTACAATCAGAGATTTATTCAAATGCTCCTATAAGATTTACAACTTTAAGAAAAAATTACCTCACCCAGAATGTGTGATGATACAACTGCATCCCATTCAGGGTTCTTTGTATCCAAGAGCACAAGGACAATATCAAATCTACTTAGTAAGGGACCAGAGAGTGCCGTATTGACAGAGAGAGCTTGATTTGGTTAAGAACAATACAGGACAAACATAAATACAAGTAATATTCAGGGTAGATGGAGCAAAACCAAAGGAAAAGAGGCTTGGGACAAACAATTGTTGAGAAAGCAAAGTCAAAAACAGCAAGTGCAATTATATTCTGCATTTACCTACAATGCCACGGAAAGTAAGGTGGAAAACTACTTGTAATTTATATTTATTGGAAACAATAACTAGCACAATTAGGCAACTTAATTTTCAAAGTTCAATCCATAGAAGTTCCCTTAATTGAAAAGATACGTTGATCAGGATCATAGTGTCCTTTGGGATTTGTTGCACCGAAGACAATTGTCCTGGTACTAAGAGTAGTAACAAGGCCAGCCTGAAAAATAAGAAAGATGCCAAAACAAGTGTAATAGTCGTGCTTACACCAACAAGCAAGTGGAGCATCATATAAATAAATTAAAAATAAATAAAGAACTAAAGATGGATGCCAGACAACTATATTTAAACAATCATGGAAATCAACAACATATGGTAACATTAAGGAGGGAGTGATCTCCACCATGAACTTCACAAAATGCAACTCCCAACTTTCTCAAAGTACTCTAAATGAAACCCCAATAATGTGGGACACAAGATTTAGGCAAGGATGAATATTGCACAAGCTGAATAAACTTATTAATCTCTTCTGATAGCCTCCAAACTAAACTTGTCTTACATGGAAATATACAATATAATGCAACAAAATAGGCTATCCTAGATGTGTAAGGGGTAAAAGAAAATAAAACATGCCAAGATTTGAGTGAATTTGCCGGGACAGTGTAGGCACATCAAGCTGGATATCAACATAGTAACGTAGAGGGTAAGAATCTTCTCCAGCACTTTGTTTTAAAGTTTAAAATGAATATTAAAATTAATCTATGGTTGAAATTTGATGGCCTTAAATTTGTAAGAAGAAAAATTAAAAATTAATTTAAACAGAAAATAATTTGGAAAAATGTTGACCATAGATTTATTTGGAAGTACATACATCATCCTAGGACAAAGTGATAAACATCTTCACTACTTTTTAAGTAGAAGAGAAGATCCTTCCCCGCAGTAGAATATCCTCTAGCCTTTCCTACCTAAAATAAATAAGGAATCCAACAACTCTAGGATTGATTATTACAGAGAGTAAAGGTGTCTAGAAAAAACATGTTAATCAAAACAACGATTTGCATGGATTCAAACAAAAGTTATAGTCATGTGGCAAAATACTCTACCTTTGCAACACTTATAGTCTGCTGCTCCATTGCTTCATGAATGGTTGCCCTGTCATGTTCTCTCATACTAAATATCCCACAGCCCCACCCCCAAAACAGGAAGAAATACAATCAAACAAAAAATAAATAAAAACAAGAAGCTATACATATAGATCACTTAAAATTTTAGTTTGTTTCTATGGCAATAAAATGTTTATGTATCATAATCGCTGAAAAAAGGTTAATATGCATCATAGAAATGCTGTCAAAAGGTTCATATGCCTGTGTAAGTTTCTTCTGTGCTGCTTTTATACTTATGTTATCCTCTGGGACTTGAAAATCTAGGCATGTTGCTTAAGTTTGAATCTTTCTTTTGATCCTTGTTAAGTGGTGGCATCTCACATCCGTTAAGTAACTTCAAGTATTGTGTTTCCTGTGGTCTTATATTAAAGTTAGGCCCCTAAACTATTACCAGATAGTTTTAGGAAGGATGCTTAACATGATGTCAGAGTTCAAGGTTTGTTATGTTGTTCTTCTAGCTCAACCTATGCGAGGTTGTCCATATTTAGGCTCCGTGAGCTACACGTGAAGGCATTATCCCACATCTTTTTAAGTATTGGGTTTCGTGTGGCTGTATTTTAAAGTTGAATCCCTCCACCTACTGCCAATTGGTTTTTGGTTGCATGATTAACAATCCTTCTTGACCTTTGGTTCCTTGTATATCTTAGTCTTCAACAATTATTAGGTTATAGTATTATCTTCTTTTAATATTAATTATTAAGCTATTTTGCCTCTAAAAGAAAATAGTTGCCTCCTGAAAGTGCAGGTTCTCGAAGCACAAAAGACTGAAACTTCAAAGGCAGCATTAGATCTTATAAATATTTGTTGCCACCATATGTCGATAATAATACAGTTGTGATGGCTTGTGAAATGTACAAGATGAAAAAAAACTGTTTTGTGTCTATTATCGTGGTTATCGAAAATTGAGAAAAGAAAATATACGAGAATAGAATGGAGAGAAAATTATTTTATCTCTTGAGTTAATGAGTTTATATACAGGTCTATAGAGTCCAAATAAGAAAAGAACAATAAAAATAAATTAAAACCCTAAATTCAACCCTACGAATCTGTAACACTCCCCCTCAAGCTGGAGCATAGATATTGATCACGCCCAGCTTGTTACATAGATAGTCAACTCGATTCCCATTAATGCCTTAGTGAACAGATTAGTAAGTTGTTTTCTTGTCTTCACATAATCCATGGAAATTGACTTGTCCAAAATTTTCTTTCAAATAAAGTGAAAATCAACCTCAATGTGTTTGGTTCTTCCATGGTAAACTGGATTTGAAGTGATATGAAGAGCTACTTGATTATCGTAGAAGAGCTTTGCTGGTGACAAATGCTCCAACCCAATTTTAGTTAATAGATGTTGTATCCACATGATTTCATACATGGGTTGTGTCATAGCTCTATATTCTAACTCTACACTAGATCGAGATACAACTTTCTAGTTCTTACTCCATGATAGTAAGTTTTCACCAACAAAAAAACAGCACCCAGTAGTAGATCTTTTATCTATCTTAGATTCAGCCCAGTCAACTTCCACAAAACACTCAATACGAGTATGCCCATGATTATTTTATAGTATGCCACACCCAAGAACTCCTTTCAAGTAACATAAGATTTGCTCTAATACTGTCCAATGTTTGACTATGGGTGCAGACATAAATTGACTAACAATATTCATAGAGAACGCAATAGCTGGACGAGTTACAATAAGGTAATATCATTTCCCAACTACCCTCTTGTATCTCTCAGGATCATCAAAAGGATCATTGTAATGACCCGATTTTCAGTGGTATCAAAAAATGTAGTTTTGGGATCTCGTTTTTGTAAGTCGAGTTCGCAAATATTAAATAGGAATATTTACGAAGTTAATGTATAGATGAATTGAAATTTGAATAAATAATTTAGTTGAAATTATGATTAATTAAGGACAGGGACTAAATTGTAAAGTTCAATCGCCATATATTTTTAATTAGGAAATGACTTTGGGACTTAAATTTCAATTATCCAAAGTGTCAAAATGGTTAATAAACCATTATCAAACACATGTTGGTGGATGATATTGATGATTGTTAATTAACTTAAGAAATTAAAGGTTAATTAGATTAAAACATGATTAATTAAATAATAAACTAAGTATAAATAGTATTTGGGTGAAAAGAAAGATGAAATTATCATCTTCTCCACCCGTCCAAAAGAGAAAAAATAAGGAAACACCATTTTTAAAGCTTGAAGCATTTGACCCGATTTCAAGTAAGTCCCTAACCTTTTTTTTATGAAAATTGAATTATGAGAGCTTGATTTAATTAGCCCATGAACCAATTTGTGAAACTGTTAAAGTTTTAAAAAATTGTCATTGTTGAGAATTGAATTAAATTGACGTAAAATTGTTAAAAATTAAACTTAGTATATGAAAAAAGAATAAATTATAAAGTTTAATTGTTAATTTCGTACATTAAGGAGCAAATTGAATAAAACGCAAAACTATTATAAAATGTTAGTAGGGATAGAAAATAGAATGTCTCTAATGAGCCATGGTGAAATCAAATTTTAATCCGAAACCCTAAATTGAAAGTTATGCTTATCTTGGTTTTAAGGACTAAATTAAATAAATTGCAGAATCTGTGTAATTTGGTATTTGATTTTGAATTGGCTGGGAATTGATTGTATGATATATTTTGTGATTATTTGCAACTAACGACAATACCAAACTGTCGAGAGGGAAAAGAAAAGCAAAAGTCATCAACAAATGGTGCACGAAATCTCGATTTGTACTTTTATAATTCGAATAGAAATATTTAATTATATATGCATACTTATTGATTGATGAGTCATTGAGGTGAGTATTGTGATAATATGAAATGTTTCAATTGAATTTGATATGGAACATCAATATAGGGGCATCCAAACCCGCTGTTTTCGACTAAACAAAGTTTGCATTGTTCAGTTTATTTTTGTCTTGTGGCGTGTACCTAAAGACACTTTGCTAAATGTTTCAGATGGTTAAATTGTACATGTTATGATCTTATGCAAATGTTTAGAAATTATGATTGAACATGTTCATATGGTTGATTTGGAGTCTTAAGGTTAATGGTTATGCATTTGTTAGAATTTTTTGTTGGTTTTTGGAGTATAAATGATTGAAGTTAGAATTGGTAGTGAATGTTTTTGGAGACTACCATTTTGGTATATTTTGACTTGATATCATTTAGTAAGCTGATGTTTTGGTTGTATGGGAATAGGTACATGTGATTTTAAGTTATTTAAACTTGAAAAAAGTTGATTTTGAAAGTTACAGATTGTCATGTCATGACAACAAACCCCTGATGTCGGGACAAGAAACAACTTAGGGTTCACGTTGCAATGAAGTCTCAAGGTCACGATGAACCCTAGTCAAAGGGTCACGTCGCAGCGAGGGAATCCCCGAAATCATAACGTCAACTCAAAATTTTGTAATCTTTACAATTTGATCCATATCAACCCCGAGTTAGCAGAAAAGCTTTATTAAGCTCGTGCAAGACCCAAAAATGATTATGTATTGATTAATACGCATGATTTACTTACATTTAAATATATAATGACATTGGATTATATATTATTAATTGTAGTTGTTTCGACAATGAATGTGACACCCTGCAACTCGGACCCAATGATCGAGTCAGATATCAGGGTGTTACAATCATTGTCTTCTTTTACAAGATGCACATTAGGAACCATTAGAGCACTACAAGGTTTAGCTACCAATTTCCAATTTCTGCAAGTAGATCAAGAACATACTTTCTTTGAGACAGAAAATTTCTCTTTTTACCTATTACTTCTACCCCAACAAGTACTTCAATTGACCCAAGTCTTTTATATGAAATATGGTATGCAAGAAAGACTTAAGATAAGAAATACCTACATGATCATTTCCTGTAATAACGATATCATCAACGTATATTACGAGAAGAATAACACCAACCTCAAATCATTTGTAAAGCATCAAATGATAACAACTGCTTTTCTATAGTTCAAATTGTTAAACCGTCTCACTAAACTTTCTGAACTAAGCATGAGGGCTTTGCTTCAATCCATAAAGGGATTTCTTCAAATGATCTACCTTTGTAAACTTCTTGAGCAACAAACCCAAGTGGTTGCTCCATGTAAACTTCTTGGAAATCACCATGAAGAAAGGCGTTCTTAATATTTAATTGGTGTAAAGACCAATTATAAAATGAAACTAGCGAAATGAATAGACGAATAGAGATGAAATTGACCATGGGAGAAAGTTTCTGAATTATCCACCTCATAAGTCTGAGCACAGCCTTTTGCAACTAATCTCGCTTTAAGTTTAGCCACTAAACCATTTGGATTAACCTTGACAATGAACACCCATTTGCAACCAACAACCCTTTTTCCATCAAGTAAATCCACTAAGTTCCAAGTACCATTCTCGTTTAATGCATGTATTTCCTCTAACATCGCATCACGCCAACCAGGATGACTCAAAGTTTCCTGAACTTAGGAATGAAAATGATATCTAGGGACGCAATGAAAGAACAAGAGGAAGGAGACAAATTGTTATATGAAACAAAATTAGAAACAAGATAAGTACAATGACATTTACTTTTACATAAAGCAATGGAAAGATCAAGGTCACTTGAATCAAAAGACAAAAGCATTGATAAAAGGATTAGATCTAATGACGAAGATACAAGTATAGAACATGTATCATGAGTCTCTTTATGTCTAGAATAAACTTGAGTAATTGGTGGCTCTGTTGGAGCAATTGTCAAAGAATCAGAATCCTTTGGTTGACTAAGGACAATGCAAATTAACCAATCATCTTCCTCCCCTTATTTCGAAAGATTCGAAGGCATTTATTTTGAAAAGAATGACACTTGTTCTGAGAATGCAACATCGATGGACACCAAATATCTGTTGAGATCTGGACTATAACAATTGTACCTTTTTTTAAAGGCATGAGTACCCCAAAAACACATTTTGAGGATTTTGGATCCAAATTAGTGACATAAGGCTAAACATCTCAAAAAAAAACAGGTACTCTCAAAAATTCTTGGTTCCACTAGAAATAATGGTTTAAATAGAAATAAAACATTGTATGGGTTATCACCATCAAGTACGGAAAAAGGCATGCAATTGATCAAAAAGTAAGCTGTCGAAACAACATCAACCCAAAATTCTTTAAGAACTTTCATTTAAAATAAAAGAGCTAACTGTCTCAAAGAGATGTATGTTCTTTCATTTAGCAACCCCAGTCTAAGATGGCATGTCAACACAAGAGGATTGATGAAGAATCCCATTTTGGGTCATGAAACCCTCACAAAAGTCGAAAAAATATTCTTTAGCATTATCATTGCACAGAATCTGAACAGGCACCCCAAACTAAGTTCTTAACACAAAGCATGAAAATGAAAAAACACCTTTGACCGATTTTTCAAAAAATATATCCATGTCATTCGAGCATAATTATCCACAAACATAACAATATATTGAAATTCAAGTTTGGATACTATCGAACTAGGTCCCCAAACATCCAAGTGTACTAACTTAGAAGCGAAACTAACTCGTTTGTTAGATCTCGATCTCAAAGGGCTCTGTCAATGCTTCGCAAAGTGACATGTTTCAAATTCCAACGAAGGTAGGTCTTGAAATTGTGGACATAACTTTTTCAACAAAGAAAGAGAAGGATGTCCCAATCGACAATGTGCTTCAATCGAAGAAAGAACAATAGGACAAGCCATGAATCAAGGAACCCATGAGTTGAAAATATAAAGACCATCAGATACATTATTTTACCAATAGTGCACTTCCTCACAAGATCCTATAAAACACAATGATCGGGAAAAAACAAGATAGTGCAATTTAGGTCACAAATAAGTTTATTGACAGATATTAAATTAAAGGCGAAGTTAGATAAATTTAATATTGATGATAAAGTGATAGACGAAATTAGGTTAATACTTCCAGAACCAACGTTATAGATGGATCCATCACCAATAGTAACAGGAGGTGAATTTTGTGACGGAAAGATAGAAAAAAAGGATGGGATTAGCTTTCATATGATCTGTAACCCCTAAATCGATGACCCCTTTAGATAAAGAGAAAATAAAATATGCATTAAATTTACCTAAATCCGCAAATGAAGCAAAGAAGTTATGACAAAAGATAGTGAAACCCGCAAAAAAAAAGACTACAAATAGCCCAAAAACAATACTTGTGAATATCACCCAAATAGTACCCATGAACAATACCCAAACAATATACCCAAACAGTTTTGAACAGTACCCTGTGAACAATACCAAAACAATGACAAGAAATCCAAAACACCCTCGAACCACCTCCGACCAATAACCTAACCACTAGGCTTTGGTCCGAACCCTAAGTTGACGTCGAAGTCAAAAGACGATGATCAAACACCACTGCACGTGCCCCCACACATTGACGCGTGAAAGAAGAATCTTAACACTCTAGAGGCACGTGACGCTCACGCGCAACCTTGTTGGATGCCAAAAACTGCAATTCGGTCGTAGATCTAGTGGCGCACCTCCTTATGCCAATGGTGTACCCAAACGAGTACTTAGAAAAACTCACCCAAAAAATACCCTAATGGTTCGCATTCAAAAACAACAAACACAAACCCACTAAATCAAGCCAAGAGGCTCTAATGCCATGTTATCATGTTTATCGAAATCGGGAAAAAGAAAACATACGAGAACAAAACGGAGAGAAATTTCCTTGTATTTCATCTCTTGAGTTAGTTTGTTTATATACAAGTCTATATAGTCTAAAGAAAGAAACAAAAATAAAAATAAATTAAAACCCTAAAATCAACCCTAAGAATCTATAATAATGTCCTAGTAAAGTTCTTAGGAACCCCACCCAAAGGATAGCAGGAATGGGCCATCCATGATCCAACCACGTGGATAAACATTTCGAGAAAGGAAAAAAAACAAAACTTAATCTCTGGCCTGCCAATGGTCTCTTGCATTTGACTACTCACAAGGATCATGCTTGTTCTTACAACCATCTCAAATCTAAATTTCAAGGCTTCAAGCCTTTTCTTTTATCAAACACTACTTCATTTCAAAAGAAAGTTCTTAGGAACCCCAACTTTCTATGGACAAGTAGGGTTTCAAATAGTGATTAATTCTTGATCAAATTCCTAAGGAAAAAAAAGTCATGGTGATGTTTCAGAGGTAATACCTATCAAATTCATCAATGCAACAAAGGCCTCCATCAGCTAAAACAAGGGCCCCGGCTTCTAGCATCCACTCCCCTAGTAATATATAGATATGATTAGCCCTCTAACTAGAAACTTCTATAAATTTTTCAAAAGACAAGCAAAATCCATCAGTGTCAAGTCCTTGTCTTTCAATAAACAGAAAAAGACAATCCTATGGCAATACCAGCTCTACCATGCAAAGCTTTCAATTAAACGACCACCACAATTAGACAACACATAGAACCCTTTCAAAAGAACAAAGTGAGTTTGTGAATTCTAGAAATTGTTTCAGTTAGCTTAGGTGCAACAATGTTTGCACTCTATTCCATCTGCATTTCATGCCCATATCAACCTTAAGAATTAATTGAATTAACCCAAGAACGACCAATAATCATCTAATCAAGTTGTGGAACTTTTCACACAACCTTTAGGTGACTTGTGGCAAGTTCATCACTCTAAATATCTAAACCATGTATTTACCTTAATTTTATTTTCTAAACCTTACGGTCAAAGTTGCTGTTTTCTACTTATGAAAATCTAAACCATGTATTTATCTTAATTTTATTCTCTTGAATTACTTGAACAATCAAAGGGAAAAGTACTGTATCCATGGCCGAACCTTTGCCAGTTTTCATGCTCTCTACTCTAGAAATATCATCCTGAGCTAGTACGCAATATACTTCAGCAGTTGTGGAATCCAATTCATTATTATTTTCTTCAAGTTCACAAAATTAATTAAATGACAGAATCACATGGACTATATTATTTATTATATTAATGACTGTCTAAAAAGAAATCTAAAATTCCAATAAAGGTGAGATGAAATTACCACCATCCTTAACTGCAGTAACAGTCAGTCCAGCACTAGTGCTTCCCAGGCCAGTAGTAATGACAGATCGGTTGCTTAATTTAGCAGCAAATTTCAAGAACTGAGACTTTCCAGTACCTGTAAAAACTTTTCTTGTACTTTTTCCATGACATTGAT
The DNA here is from genome assembly GCF_025698545.1 of Gossypium raimondii. Lineage (NCBI taxonomy): Eukaryota > Viridiplantae > Streptophyta > Magnoliopsida > Malvales > Malvaceae > Gossypium > Gossypium raimondii. The sequence goes on along the minus strand of NC_068576.1, from coordinate 1,903,825 downwards.
TCTAGTATTCTAACAATTCATAGATTTCATGTACATTCTATATCTTTGTAAATCATAGAGAATTTGTGCACACTTACAGGCATGATTCAGTCCCTACATGCATTTTATAACACATGATGTGGATGAACTATATTTTTCATAATCACAAGAAAAGACCTTGTTCAATTGCTTTCAAGGAATATGCTAAAAGAAAGAAGTTACAAATTCAAGCATAAAATTGTAGATCAATTAAAAGTTTTGAATATTCAAGAAAGAACCCTATAACTTTACCTGGGTCACCAACCAGAAGCAAGTGAGACTCTCCTCGAATCTTTGTCCCAGAAGCATCAACATGTTGAACACCTCCAATCAGTGTGAGAGCAACTGAGATCAAGTAAAACTTCAGTGTGTTATGGCCAAACAAAAAAAAACTTCAGAGTGTTTGTCAACAAAACTTCCATATATGCCTACACTTGCATGAATCTGTTCCAAGAGAACATATGGGGTGAGAGAATACCTGCAAGTTTCACAGTGAAGAGTCCAAAAACTTGTGGGCAAATTCCTTGTAGAATAGTATTTCTTCCTGGGTTGACATTAAGCTACTTTTAATTATGCAGCAAAAATTATAAAAATCCGTCATAAACAATGGGAGACACTTCAAATAAATGTATAATCATAGGAAAACATTGAAACATGCCCCATAAAGGGAAAAAAAAAAGGTAATGAACTGCTATATATTCACAAAGACAAATTTCATTACTACACGTGAAATTTCTAGAGGATAAATGCATGACCAGCTATTACCTTTCAATGGGGTGTCTCTGAAGTCTAACCAGAATTGCTTGAATTTCATAGCAACATCATCCGGGATATCAATCTCTAATTTCATCTCATTAGTTTTCCTAAGATAAGAGAAATAATTTAAGAGCAAAACAAGCAAATGCAGTTATTGTAATTTCCGCTAAAAGTAATTTAGAATAACTAATTGTATTCACTAGAATAAGAAATTAGTTCGCAGAGACATGGAAAAAATTTTGGGACAAAAATCTGTTATTGAAGAGCTCATGAACCCAAATTAATGATGATTTACAAACAAATAAAATATGGTTGAAAAAGTCAGAAATACGTAACAGGTTAACATTTACCCTGATGTTATAAATACATTTCATAGTTTCATCTTTTATTTTACTCACAGATAATATAGGAAGGATTGAGACTTAGAGAACAATCAGTTGACTTGCCTTTTTTAAGCCTTAAGAATTTTAGATCATCTTAACAATGAGCAGCATTAGAGAAAAGTGACAAAATCAAGGGTGATTCTTGTTACCTCACATGGTTGGCAATTAATATGGGATCAAGATCGCATCGTACATCTTTTAAATCAGGAGACCACTTAGCAGTCAAGATCCCTGTAATGATTACATCATCTGAAAAAGCAAGAGTATATAACTCTGAGAAATTAGATGGTTAAGTAAACCAAATGAAAGTGTAAAGTAAACTAAAGAAACAAGCAGCATGTATCTAAAAGACTAAAATAGATGCTCAGCATTTATATCCAGATACTATCATGAAATGTAAGGCATATTCAAGATATAGGAGGTGCAAATATAAGATATAACATGGTGGTTGTACCCTTGAAGGGGCAGGGACAAACAGCTGACAGATATCTCAAAAACTTTTTCATGAGTGATACCTAATTTCCCAGAATCCTATAGGCTAAGTTTGTTAGAGGGCAATCATAAGCCATTAGAGTCAGCATAGGTTAATGTCTAATTCATTTTTTATCACAGCAGGTAATCTCCGAATTCAGTAACCTAAAGATATGAGCACTTGTGTCATTACAGATTTGAGAATTCTGAAACCATTTTTAGGTACGTTTACATCTACAGATGATATAGTGGAAATAAGTTTTTTCCTAGAAACAAAAATAAAAAGCACAAAGCAACTAAGCAGGTTGATTTAACTTGCAAGCCTCATAATTAGTTTCTTTTCCAAAACGCATCATTGCAAAGCACAAGAAGAAAGTTCCCAACATGGACAAAATCAAACAAAGGTAATATTCAGAAAAATGTCGAGAAAAATGAAAACCCTGGTTTGCCTGTGGTACCTCCAGCTTTAACAATGTCAACAAGATCATCTTGAAGAATGACTAGAATTAAACGGGGGATTACACCAACACCCAAAACCTGTGTGCTTTCTTGAAGTTTTATTTCCTGGTAATCATGACAGACTGTGGTATTTTCTATACAGAGGAATTTAGTGCCTTCGCAAGGATTGGACCTCTGTTATAAACAAGTAATCTGTTACCAAAATCTGAAGTACAATCACATCAACATATATAGAAGGCAAAATACTTTCAAAACTACATTTTAAGCTAAAAAAAGAACAAAATGAATAAAACCCATGCAGCACAAGTTAAAGGAAGTTTAAGGCATAATAATAAACCTGAGAGGGGCAGATTGACGGAAGTGTTATTGAGTTTCTTGTTTCAAGTTCAGGATAAAGTGGAAACCTGCAAACATTTTCAACAGTCAGCTTATGCCTTGGAAAATCATTGGGCGGCCAATAGTATTTCTAACTATCATTCTATAATCTGCACCAGGCAATGTAGGCCACAAGGAAAGACAAGAGAGCCAAAATTTTCACATTACAAGTATACTCTAGAGTAAATAAATGTATATAGAGTATGAACTAGAAACAGCAATTACATGTGCTTGCATTTCTTGCACTGATATGTCCTCTGCCCCTCATACATCTTCACCGCTCCAGATCGAATTACAGTCCCTTTGAGAGTAAGAAGAATTCCCCGATGTTTCACCCTCACACGCCCAATAGTCGGAAAAGTCTCTGTTCCATTCCGTCAATATATTAATAAAACAAATATGTATATATGTGCATATAGGAGCCGAGAACACGAGTAGAAACCAACCAGGAAATTCAAGAGGAGAACCACAGACATTGAAACGAACATGAATGAATTTCTTTTCAACTCCCTTCTCATGCGATACCATGTCTTTCAGTACTCTTTTCTGCACATAATCACATCAAAGGCATCCATGGATTATAGCTGCACTACTGATGCGAATAAAAATCCAAAAAGATAGAATATTTGACCATAACAACATCAAAATCCTTATATCTAGATATTTTCCAGTTCATGGTCCAAAGACTACATAAGTTGACTCACATTTCATACCCACTTGAACTTAATGAATATAGGAAGGCTAAAATGGGCAATCATGTGAATTAACAAAAACCCATATCTATTTTCGTCCTTAATTCAGGAAAGCTATCAACTAAGGAGCATAAAAAGTAATACTTTGGGATATATGTTTGAGTTAGATGAGATTACATGAGCCAAAATGGCGGCTTGGTCAAAGAATCTCAAATAGTCAGTCGGGTTGGCGAAGACGAGGCGGGCTAGAGGAGGATCAGCATCCATCAGCTCGGCATAACTATACAGGAAAAAGCGAAATAAAGAGAGGATGAAAATGAGAGAAAAAGAAAAGACACCTAAAAGCTTAGGGGGAAAACGAGATAAACAAAGGGAGAGAGAAAGTACTCGACGAAAAGAGGATAGTGAAGTTTAGGGTCAGGGGAGAGAATGATAGAGCGGAGCTGATCAGAGTGGGAATGTAGCAGATATTCCACCGCCGAATGCAGTCGTATAGGCACCTCCTCTTCATTACAGGAATTCATGGCTCTCTCTCAATAATGACTGCGGAGACAGAAAAGGTAGAGGATATGCGATGGCGGGAAAACGGCTATAAATACATTAGATGGAGAAGAAACGCCATGGGCTGGGCAGCTTTCTTTTGAGGTAGTAGAAGAAATACAAAACCCAACATAACCAAAACCTGAGGCCATCATATAAAAAGTAAGGCAGCATATATGAACCCTTTTTAAGTTTTGGAATACTTGTTTAGGTTGAAATTCACTAATTCATTCAAAACTTGATTCAATGGTTGAATCTTCGATTGTGATGTCAGTTTTTCTTTTTAATTCTATTATATTTTCTTAGGTAAACTATAAAAATAGTCATTTGTGTTTACCTCAGATTACATTTTAGTCACTTATGTTTGAAAAGTTACGTTTTGGTCACTTACGTTATCGTTTTGTTACGAAGTGCTCACTCTACCGTTAAGCTCTGTTACCACTCTAACGGCGGTTCTACGTAGTAGTCCAAATGGGTTTTAAATGCTAACTTGGATGTTCTACGTGGCAGTTCAAATTAAATTTATTTAACTAAAAACTTATCTTCATCCTAGCAACTGGATATCTAAATTGACATTCAAAACTTATTTTGACTGCCACATAGGAGTGCCGTTAGAGAGGTAACAGAATTTAACGGTTAAGTGATCACTTCGTGACAAAACGATAACGTAAATGAGTAAAACGTAACATTTTAAATATAAATGACTAAAATGTAATATGAGGTAAATAAAATAATTATTTTTAAATTTGATTTACAATCTTATCTATTTGATTTCAGTGATATTATTAAAGATAATTTGATAAGGAAAAACGAATGGGTGAAAATACTACAAAATCTAAAAATTTTTATAAAGCATGGTTGAGAAAATATTTAAAGTTTTTACAATAATGAACATCTTCATAGCTAATCATCAATAAAATAAAATATTTATTTTAATTTTATTAAATTACCCAGTTTGCTAAGCATTATAAAAATAATTATCTTTTGTACTAAATTTAAGTAGTTTTATAATTTAATTAATTTTTAAAAATAATAATTTTAATTTTTAGAACTAATATTTATTTCAACCTTTATTATAAAAAATTACAAAATGATAAATTTTAATTAATATACGTAATTAACATGTGCAACGCACGAGATAAAAAACTAGTGATTGTACTAGTATGGCCATTGGTTGCAATGGTTTTGATTAAATAAATTATTAAAAATTTATAATAATAAAATAAAAAATGGTTCAGTTGATTTATACTAGTTCGTGGGTCAATCGGTCTAATGTCTCTCTTCGAACTAATACTCAGTCAATTCCCGATCCAGTCTAATTCAAACAACCATAACTCTATATATCTATACAATTCATACATTTGGAATCCAGTCCTCTACTTTTATTTTAAGAATTTAGTCCCTCTACTTTTTTTAATTTAAAATTTGTTTCCATATTATAAATAACCATGTAAAATTTTGATTGAAAAGTTAATATATTAACTATTTGAACTAATTAATTATATTATAAAAATACAAAAACCAAATTATATTAGAATCTTATTATATATCAATAACCTGATATTCGAATCCTAGAAAAGATCTGAACCTTCGACCCGTGACCCAACCACGAGAGGACAATAAGGCGAACCAGATCGCAAGGCAAGGCTACAAACCCAGCTCACAGGAACCTTGTGTGAGCTTATAGGACAGGATCATAGGTACAACTCACAGAACCAGCTTGCAAAATAAGATTATAGACCCAACTCGAGGGGACCTAGGGAAGGTTGCAATCTCGTTTCGCATGTACCCAAGGAACTCACAGGAAGTGCCACGTGCTCCACAGACCACCCAGACACGTGTTCAATAGGTACGGAGCTTGCCCAGAACGTCAGTCTCAATGGCAGAAAGGACCGTGTGCTTCGTAGACACATGCCTAGCAAACCTGGAGTTTGTAGTGAATGTCAGTACTAGAGGCAGCAGAGTCAAGACAAAATAGTGAGGTCCTATCATGAGCCATAATAGTCTTAGTAACAACATGTATAAATACTTGGACACTCATATCAATAAGACACAAGCAAAATATTACTCAACAAAAATAAAATATTAAATATTAAATATTAAATTTAAATATAATAAAGAGATTAAAGCTGAAATTTAATTATTTATCTATAATCAGAAAAAAAAGCATGTTGACTGAATCCAACTTTCTTTTTATATAACCAATTTTCAATGAAAAAATTGAACATTTATATATCATATACAAATTACGATTAGTCATTTCGTAACACTACTCACTGTAATAGTATGTCACTATAAAATTTTAGTAAAATCGACTTTTTTATGTTTTATTTTAACCTTCTATAATATTTTTTATTTATAGCAATAACAATCATATTTATGAAATATATTTTTATTAAATTAATTTTTTTATAATAGCATATTGTCAAAAATTATAACATTTTAACTATTTCTTATAGACAAGATTAGTAATTATAATTTTTAAATAAAATTATTTTACTTAAAATATTATTTTAATAAAATGTTTAAATTTCACATGAAAATCTATTAATCACATTTTATTAAATAAAAATAATATTTAATGAGTGAAATTAAATATATTAGTTCAAACAAACTATAAAGTACCTTAATTAAATATTTTACTATGAATTTGGAATATCATAAACATATAAATTGATTACTTGAATCTAATAACTCACGATAAATTAATTAAATTTGATAACTCATTCCGTTTAATAGAGATTTTTAGATTTATAAACTTCATAATCAATCATGTGAAAGAATGTAAAATAAAATATGCATAAAACAAAAATGCATGTTTAATTTTGTTGATTTGATTCCTATTTTTTTATTTTTGAACAAAATTCTCACTTTCTTTATTTTATTGAAAATTCACAATATAAATATTATTGTAAGTTTATAACAATCATCTCTCCAAAACAACGTGATGTTATAGGTGAATAATAGCTACCTCCCTATAAGAGGTAAATCTTAGTAGACAAAAGAGGCTGTCATAGAAAAAATGATTGTCATAACAAAATTAAGATTATTATTTGATATATTAACTATGTATTAATAATGGAGTTGTTGTTTTTTTATAAGAACAATGTCCTATTTATTTAATTTTATTTTAAATATCAATTAAAGTTAAAATTTTGATAAGATTAATTTTAAAAAAACTCAATAGTATCGGGAAAAGTACTTACATTTTGTCAATTTACCCAAAATATTGGTAAATCAATCCCTATACGTTAAATGAAAGAGCAAACTGATTAATTTGTTAAAAATTTCATCCATTTTCTTTTGTTAAGTGATGATATGTCACGGTTTAGTTGCTTAAATCAATCCTTCCATATCAAAAAATTCCATCAAGTCCATTGTCTACAAAAAATTCTATCCATTTCTTTTGTTAAAAATTTCATCTATCCTACTTGAATTAATCCCTCCACATCAGCATGATGTACACTTAGTACTGTTTAGTTGCTTCATCAACCACGTCATAAATGAAATTTTTAACAAAAAGACTACTCTTTGATATAATATATAGAGATTAATTTACCAATTTTGTAAATAGAGACAATACAATCCAAGGTCTCCCTTTTTCCCAATATTACCCATTTAATTTGATATTTTACTGATTGGATGTCGTTAAAGCACCAAACCAAATCGGTCTGATTTAATCCAAGCCAATGTTTTCAACGCTAGCAGAAGATGGAAAGTATCTTGTTTCCCCAAAACCAGAACAGTGAAGAGAGCTTCCAACCTCTATAAGCCAAAAACCACACCACAAAGACAGTTTCAAGAAGAGCTTTTGATTACAAAACTGGTGTGTTTGGGAATGCTTTTACTGCCAATAAGCATTTCTAGCACCCAAACACACCTTGAAATCTAAAAACATTCAAAAGAAACCTAGACTTGTTCAAAGTAATGGTTAAAGTTCTTTCAAGATAACACAAATTCAAACCCAATGTTATAATGATAAAAAAAATAATTAAAAAGAACAAAGAAAAGGCAGTTGCAAGGAAGCAAACATCCGTAGTCGATGATTAACCTTATAATGCTAGGAATTACAAGTAAACAATATGCTGTGGCAGGCATATCCTGTGTTTCAGCTCTATGTGGTTTAGAAAGTCAATTGTAAAAAAATTGTGTACAATATTGAATGCTGCAAAATTAAGTCAAGATTCTCTTTCATTACACTCTGCATTCAGCTTGCCTCACAAACCAAACATCTTTCTGAGTTCGGTCTGAAATCAATTCTTTAGCTTCTACAATCTATCTACATGAATTGAACTTTTCAGAATTTTGTATCATGTTCAAAATTCATCGTCATCATCATGGTCTTTAGGGTCCATGCTTGATCGTTTCAGTTTCTGGAAAATTTCGTCCAGAGATTCAGACGAGGAAACATGGGAGGGTGCTTTACTTTCTTGAGTCTGGCGTAGAGGGAGGAAGTTCTTAGCTTCTAGGTTCGTTTTGAAACTTAAAAGGCCGGACTTCATCGATTCCCATTTCAACACTAATCCCCCAGACAGTGATGCCCTTGCACTTTCTGAGTTGCCATCATCAACTGCAATGGATGTGGATTCTTTATCAGTTGAATTCGAGTTAGATTCTTGGTTCTTTGGCTGTTCTCTTACGCCTGAATATTTCTTGGTGAGGGCTTCTCTGCTTGTCTCTTGTTTAACCTCTTCTTTCAGAGGTTTATATTCACCCATCTTTTCAAGTTCAGCAGCACTGTTTGCTCTTGAAATTGAAGCACTCTTATCCTTGTTTACCATCTTCAAGCAGATAACCCCATAATTAAACGTTGAAAAGAAGAATAACTATGGAAGATATCCTAAAATGTAAACCAGCAAAATCATTGGCATGACAGCAGATTTAAATATAATATCATACATACTGTGTTATTGCTGCCAGGTTCGATGTCAATACTCGTGCTGCTGAAATTCCTTGCCAATGGAATGATATTTTCTCCAACTTTATACCCTTGCTCAAGCCAAGAACGCTCTGGAAAAGAAATGGAAACATATACAACATGTAGTTACAGAGGAAAAAGAAAGAAACTTGCCATTGTGCATGCTAATGGAAAATATTTTAGTAGTTACCTTTCTGTAAGATAATTAGTCCTGACGTATCAAATCCATCTGTGCCATCAACTTCAATTTGTAATTTGAATAACTTCCAGTTCCCAAAATATTTGATGACACGATCAAAGAAGTTTGTCACGAGTAAGAGTGTGTATCCAACCATGATGAGGGGATAGATTTTATTGAATCCTTTACCAAAGAAAGGAACAGCATCATCTATGTTCCCCATTCTCTGCATATATGAAACATAATCAAATACCCTAAAAGGAAAGAGTAACTCAAACCACATTTCTGCTTAGACAAATTGGAGTTTCAAGTCTCTGAGGCAAGGTCTTGACAGTTTAAGGAACTAAATACTCCAGTACACAAGCCAACTATGTTACTCCGATTCTTCATTTTTCTTCAAGTACTTGTATCCAACATATATCTGGATATGTTTAATTGGATATGACCCTCCCAAGGATTCTCCAAATACATGGAAAAGCTTAGACAAGTTGAACACACCCTTTTTGGACATATACCCATGTCTAACACTCAGACACGAGTCCAAATAACATAGCATGCAATACTATCCTACTTTCATGCTTACTTTTTCATGCCTCTGCTAATGACATAAACCCCAGTTGCAGGGATACAATATAAGAACCATAAGTTATTTTGCAGAACTGGTGCATAGAATTGAAACATTACAATCATCATATGGCTGGCTGATTACAAAGAAAGTGCAATAAAGTAGAAAACTACTGACCTTCTCGAAGACCGTTTTTCCTTTACCAGGTAGATCAATAAGATTGAGAAAGTTGTATGAAATTGGTGGAGCATATCGTGCAACCATCCTGATAGACAATTAGGAGTGAGCTCAATTACAAATTCTAGAAGAGAGAGGACAAACAAAAGCTGCAACGACAGAAGAAAAAGATAGAATTACGAGCATATCATAAGCAAGCTGACTGAGCTTGTTTGTCCAGGTGTCAATGCATAGAACATCAGCATTCCAATTTTGAACAAGGAATAATAGGTGCAGACGCACATATACATCAGAGGGATGAAAGAAGTAATCTGCAAATCAACATGATCATTTGAAAACACCCAAATGCACCATTATTAACTTAAATAAAATAAGCTGATTGATTGGGCATCAAGAAGATATTTAAGGCAGATTTATCACTTGCTGCTGGTAAAAATAAGCAAATGAATAACTGACGTTATAAAGCACTAGTGTTTCCAACTCTTAGTTTTGAATCAGAAGTTAAAAAGGCATAATAACTGTTTGCTGGTGGATTTATTCCTTGCATAAAGGGAGAATGGGATTTAGGATAAAATGGTGCTATCAAATTGCAAACCTGATTTGTACAGTTCAATTGTTCTCATACAAGCTTGATGCTTGTGCTAAAAGCCATTTACCCATTTGAGCCTCTTAAGAGTTCAGTTTCTCAATATATTACCTGTCCGACCAGTTCCTGCCTTCCCACAGAATTTATGAGAATGGAGAAGAGAGATAAATCAACTCCACGGGGCAGTATGGTAGCCTCTGCTAAAAGTATTGCAGCTGACATGCAACCCAGAATTACAGCCAAGAGTTTTTGTAGTTGCTTTCTTAGAATACAACGCCAAACGAACTCTGTAAGGAATAACTCATTGGTTTGAATATTACCTGACTCGACAGTAAATTATTAAATGCAACTTAACAAAGAACCATTAATGCAAGTTCGCAAAAGTATTCCATTTCATTACTCAGAAGTTTAAATGATTAAGTATCCCATTATGTACATGAATTGACTTCTCAGTACTACCTTGTACATAAGGACATTTAGTCTTCGCATTCCAAACAGGAAAGGAAAAATATAACCATCAAATATTAAAGAAGATTTATTTACTTGTTTTATTGATCTCCAGTCTGCTATAAGGAAATCATAGAAAAGCTGAAACAGAAAATTTTAAGCATCTAGGATAGGTTAAATTTAGCACCCAGAAATTCCCAGATCCTAATAAAAATAAAAATAAAAATAAAAAAGACAGCATCCAGAATAGGATAATCACCAGTCGTATCAAGATAAGGCCCTAGTTTTCCAGTTCGTACAGGCCTGAAGCTTGAAACAAATTTCCTGCAACACTTAAAATTGAACTTTTGCAAACTAGAACATCATAGAAGACTTGAATAGAACATAAAAAACAGAAGAATAATGTACACTAACTTCTAACTTATATGTTAGATGATGATGACAAAAATAGCAACTAATAGGTTTAACCATAAATTCTTAAATGGATAATGTGAAGAATAGTAGAATCTTCATTTAAATTTACTTAATTCTGACCAACATTGGCAGCTTTCAGTGGAAAATAAGATGCAACAACTCCCATTATCTGAACATTTTGAGCCTCATTAATACTCCATTGGATTCAAAGGGAACCATTTGTTTAAAATTTAATTAAAACTCGCTCCAACAAGTTCTTTGTAAATAAACCTGATTTTAATGTTTCATGTGGAATCTCTTTCCTTGGCAATCCTCACTGTCATATAAATCAGCTACGTGACAACCCCAATACAGATGATCGGTATCTAAAGCTGTTTCTCTACTCAGTTACCAAAAATAAGCAATACCTGATCTTAACTACTCTCCCTAGCATTGAAGACTATATCCTCAAGGCTTAAAACATTGATAACGTCTTATTGAATGTCTCGGCTATTTCATGCCCACTTAAATGCTTATGCATAATGGTAATAAACAAATCACTAAATGTTCAACGAACTTAAATATCATATCTATATATTCTACACTAGGAGTTAGAGTATGACATAGCAAAGCACAAAAGAAAGTTGTAAATGCACCTCTCTGTGTATGTAAAAGAGAGCAAATCCAAGGTAAGTTTACAGGAAATGAAGGCAGGGGAAGAAGGATTTTAACACAATTCACTTCACGCAGTTCAGCTCAGCCAAGGTATTGAACCCCATAGCATAAGCACCTTAAGATATAACAAATGAACTTAGAATTTAAGTATGAAGTGATGCTTTACAGACCAAATCAGGGATAAAAAGGCACATAACATAATATGCATTCTTCTTTAAGTTTGAAGTACAAACCATCCAGTTGCATCACGGCGCTCATAGTTTTTGATGGCGTCTTCCAGCTCAAGAGCTTCCAAGACAAAGCTCATATATTCACTGCAGAAGTCTAAGAGTCAACTTTAATTACCACAGGAAAAGATTCAGTTGAAGCAGAGTACAGCAACAATATTCATATTTCTCAACCTTAATGATACCAAAACCATGCTAGACAGAGACAGTGATCTACCATCATTAGATCTCTTTCCTCAAAGCTTGGACAACTTAAAGAATCAAAAGGGTAAAAATAGCGATAATTCTTCTAAAAGTGCAAGAATAGCAGAAATAGAGTTTGACACTGTTTTCCCTCGTGTGTAAATTATATATCAATATGCAAGTTCACATGAATTTGGACGTTTCTCCCAAGAAATGCACACATGTGGACTGTCAATTTCAATCACCGCCACAAAATTTGTACAATATTGCATGAAAATTTAAACAAAGTGAGAACAATCAAAGAACAGTACTTCAATGATCAAAAAGAAAAAAAGAACAGTACTTCGTTGATCTTGACATATACTATACCATCCATAGAAAAATTTTTAACCACATTATGACATATACCTTCGATACCGACAGTATTGATCTCTAGCTATCCTAAGCCGGCGTCTGAGAGACGCCATTGATTTCTCGTCAGTATCATAATCCATATCATTCTCCCCAAACCTCCCACCTTGGGGTTTGAAGGAAGAATCTTCCTTCAACTGCAAAACAGAAAATAAATTTGAGGATAGTACAAAAAGGGTCCATTTCGCGACTAAAGACACATAGACAGCAATGGAGTACCATTTTCTCTAACATGCTATCAATAATATTCATATATGGTCTTAAAGGATCACGCTTTGTCATCTGACTTGATGTCGCCTGAGTAACCTAGTTAAATGCACCTTCATTAGTTCTGATGGAAAAAAGGATAATAAATTGATGTTATCTATAGCAACCTGAATTTGAAAATATACCAATATCAAAGGATATGAAAATTATATCCCTAATCATAAATCCAAACAGGCAACTAGACTGCAATAACATCCAACCGTGTAAGAATAGGGGAAAAAATTAACCTAACCTAATGTACTACTAAATGGTGCAGGCCCAAAAAATAAGGGAATGTTAAAATACTAATGGCTCCTATGGAGATGCTAACAGGAATATGACAGTAACTGAGTGTTACTAAACAAACAATATCCTTCCCTTTAGGCAATCATCAAAGGTATGTGAATAGGAAAAACATTTTGATCCAGCAAAGTTAAAAAAATAACTAAATAAAATAAACCACGAAAGATTTAAGAAACCCAAAGAGCAAAACAAGCTGAACATGGCCTGTAATATTTTTCCCTTGTTGCATTTACAAATGGAGAAGTTATAGATGAACTTACTACAATAGCATTTGAAAATTCTTGATGAGCGCCATCAAGTTTAACAGCCATTTTAGCAACTTTGTGTGAGAGAACCTTTTGGCGGGTGCTCCAATCCGCATTCTTCCAAATGCCCTTTGGGATTTCACTAAGACCAAAGCCAAGAAGAAAGGCACCAGTAACAAGCCCAAAAGTATTGGAGCAAGCCATAGCAAAACCAAGAATGCCTCCACTCCTTCACCCCCAAAATTAAAAAAACAAATAACGGATCAATCAGTGCAAAAGATGCCATACTAGTCACCAGCCAAAACCGCAGAAGCAGGAATTTTAATAAATGCAGGAATATAAGACCAAGGTAGTAGTTAAGGACTGATAAACCCAAAAAGAAAAAGATAGTCCAGGCTCTGTGTTGGCAACTTAAGGTCTAAGGTTCAAGCCCCGGCAATGATATACCCTCCCCTAATTTGTAATGTACCAAAAAGAAAACGACAGGAATATCAAATCACTAATCATTGTTACAACAGGCAATTGATTACCAAATAGCACTAACTTAGCACCTGAATGATGATGGTCATAACATCTACAGGAATAATTATATGCAGACAAACATGATGAGAAACAAGGATCAGTCTGAAACAAAGAAGACAAAGAGAATTAATCAATAGAGAAGAAAACGAACCAATTTCTGCGAAAAATAATGAATAAAATGACTCCGACAAGTCCAAGAGAACCAACGCAGAGGTTGAAGACCAAGTTTGCATGTACACTAGTCTTCAATCTTTCTGCCATGGTGAAATCTCCAGCATCTTCATAACCCTGAAGAGTAGGCACCACAACCCTGCTTAGAGAAATAATTTGATACAAATCTATGAGAATACATGCATCTTTTAACCATGAAGCTTCTAAAAATTTTACTGTAGATGGAAACACGATAAATAACAAAATATAACAGAAGCAATTAAAAGTAGAAGTATAATGATATTTCCAAATTCACAGAGAAGCAGCTGCAAGAACACTTGCAAAGAAGTAGGGCTGGCAAAGTAACATATAATTAGGGGGTAAAAACAGTTTGCAGATTCATTCTAGTTCACATACCATGTTAGCAGAAACGTACTCCAATAAGTCAAGCTCCAGAATAAAGATATTGCTTTGCTAGAATGACCCACCATTGTCTGCATGATGAAGAAAACAAAAGAAAATCAATCAATCAATCAATCAATCAATTCAAAACACATGCATAATTTGCAGGATAGAAATCAAATGCCTTGGAATTTCCTCAAATAAATTCAACCCGTACTTGGCATTTCCACGGTAGAAACCAAAATAAGCGCTTAGACTTCAAATACACTCAGGTAAAGAATGAAAAATTCAATTTCTTTTATCATCAATGTTCATTTCGTATTCAATTCCAAGCAACCAAAAGAATTACAAATTCAGCTTTAAATTTCAATTGACCAAGATCAGTAGTTCAACAGATGAAATACACAATCTTAAATCCAATCAATAATTGAAATGGGGAAAAGCATAACCCAAATAACAACGCATTGTAAAGAGAATACACACACACATATTATATGTAATGGTAGATATGAATCATGTTTAAAAAAACAAAGGAAATCACCGTCCAAATATCAGCAGGAACGAGGATGATGATTGAGAAAGAACAAAACCAGGTATATCCAACGGTTAACAAGACGTAAATAGGAACAGCTGGACCCGCGAAATATCTCAGTGTGAGAATCACCATCCCCATTGTTAAAGGCAATGAGATCAAATAGAAAACCAACATCATTTTCTTTGATCCCTTCTTCCTCTCTATCTATACTTTTTTACATAAAACACTATAGAATCTAAAATCTAATCAGATGAATAAAGAATGGGTAAATTTTCTTTCTCATTTTCTCTTCTCCTCTTGGGGCCTCAGTGTTGTTTTTCCCGGAAACACTAGAAAAGAGAAAATAAAGGTCAGTTGTGCAAAAAGCCACTTTTGTTCCCTTTTTTTGACCCTTTAATTTAATGAGAAACTAAATTAACGCAGCGATTAGCGAACAGCGGGTCAAGAGGCGCTTTTATACGATTTCTGGGGCGCTTTTTTTCCTTTTGTCCTTCTTTCTCCTTTGTATTGAATTTTTAACCAAATGCGCGCCAACTCGTTGGCTCAGCACAGCAACGGATTAACTCAGTGCTCAGTGTTTTTATGCCTCTTACCTGCAAATTCAGTTGATGGAAGAGAGAGGACGACAAGCCAACAGGTGCCTACGCCAAGATTTTGATCTTAATGGACTGAAATTGATCTATTCATCTTCGTCTCAAATTTCACTAAATGCTATGTACTTCTTTTTGATCCCCACTTTCACATCATAACCAGTACTCAGTAGACACTAGATCTTTTCATTGATATTGAAATATTTTGTTTCCCTTAACCAAATGTGAGTTGGAGCAGGACGATATCCACACTAATTTTTAAATTATATTAAAATGTTCTTTTTAATTAATAAACACGAGCTAAGTTGAATCATCAAATTAATCCCATCTTTTTCTTCATAATGGAAAATCCGTGATATGGATTGGATTTTGTCAGGCACTTGCTGGTACCACCACCGATAGCAGCAGAGGAGCTGCCCACATCCAAGACCCGCTCCTGGCCATTCTGGTGGAGACTGGCTATCAGCAATGGGTACCAATGGTGGTTGAAACAGGTGCTTGTACCAAGGACACAGCCAGAGGAGTGAGCACCTGTCTCTTGAACCCCCTTGAAAATGCTATTATGTTGCCTGAAGAACTTGTAAATATAAACAACAAATTTATTGGAATGCCTTGGTAACAACACAAAGTTTGCCATATTATCATTTCATTTCATGGCATGCAACTACATCACACAGTCCAAAATTAATACTAATAAACAATGTCACAATCCCATTATAGGCCTAAGAGTTCTAATTTTTTAACTACCTACAGCAGTAGTAAAGGAGAACATTCAAAGTCTAATAAAATCAGTCCAAAAGTGATATCTGCCTACCATAGCAGCAATTTATACGAACATCATTAACTCAGGCCTACTGTATATGTTGTTCTGCTCGCTACTCTGCTCGTCCTCTAGAATAGGATACGCTGCAACTAGAGCATCTTGGGATCCAATATAGAGTGAATTATAAATCTTCCAATAAACTTCCCTAACCTTACGCGCAGGATGGAAGAGTCCCTGGAGACAGTAGTTCAGCACAATTGCAGCACCTAAGGCTACCCTCATCCCTTCGATGGCTTCCATTACAGCATTGATTACGTGAGGTGAAGTCTCAAATATGTTGGGCCAGACATAGTTCATCAAGTGGACTAAAGCATCCTCACAACCTAACCCGGCAACACCCAAAGCCATGTGCTTGACAGCTGAAGCTGCAGTTTGCCTGTGAACCAAATCTCTATCCATAAGAGCATCCTCAAGTAATGGAGTCACAGCATAGATGTAATCCTTTCCCATTTCACCAATATACTCAAAAAGGAAGGAAAGAGACTTCAAGACACCATTCTGCACATTAAGTTCTGGCACACGGTACTCATTCATCAATGCTGGCAAAACTGTAAAAGGTGAACATGTTTCAGCAACAATTGCGATAGCCACAGTTGTGCAAACACGGTTCTGGCGTTCCTGCACTTTGAGATTGTTCAAAAGAGTTGCCAGGACATCTTGTGGGCCAATGGCTTTAGCAATATATCCAAAGG
The DNA here is from genome assembly GCF_025698545.1 of Gossypium raimondii. Taxonomy (NCBI): domain Eukaryota; kingdom Viridiplantae; phylum Streptophyta; class Magnoliopsida; order Malvales; family Malvaceae; genus Gossypium; species Gossypium raimondii. Next base: position 1,886,863 of record NC_068576.1, on the reverse strand, counting down.
TATTGACAGTAGCTCTTCGAATACCCTTCTTGTGAGCTTTAAGCATCTCAAGAAGCTCAAAACAAATCCTCATCCACTCCCTAGCTGGTACAAACTCTGCACCTCGATCAGCGATACGGCCAACAAGATCAATACAGTTCTCCTGGACCTTCTCATGTCTATTTTTCAGAATCGGTGTCAACCTTGGAAGCAAATCCTTGATTGGAGGGGTCATTTTAGTCATACCAATGACATTGACAATTGCCTTGAGGGCACCTAAAATAGATCCCAAAACTTCAGGGTACTCCTCACCCAGATACTCATATAGAACAACCCCTAGATGGCCCATCAATTGTTCCTCTTGACACTGTTTCATAACCACTGCAATTCTTGAAATAAGATCAGCTGCTTGCTGCCTGACCTTGGCACTCTTGTTATTCAAGCGCCATTTTATTGTACCACAGATCTGGGGAAGATAAGGCTTCACCCTCTGCCCAAGTGAATTCACAACAGCACCAAAACCATTAAGCATTACATTGGCATCATCACTGGTCTGCTCTTGGAAAGCATAAAGAATACCATCAATCAAGAGTTCCTCCAACCTGGCATCAATGTCAGACGCACCCAAGTTTGCAACCACCTTCTCAATTGTTTCCATTACCATACGCCTGTAAGGTTCACTCTCATCCTTAAGATCCTCTACTATTCTCCCTACAATATCAGCAACACCTACTTTATTTGCCATCTCAACAGTTGTCTCGACAAGCTGCCTATAATTTCTCCTATCTAAAGCCATCCTTCTCACCCAGAAATTCCTAAAGAACTCAGGTAGGATATCATTCCTAATATACTCAGCTTCGACACCCTCCGTGCTAACACATTGCTTGACCACCTTTAGCACAATTTTCTTCATTTCTTCATCAGGAGACTGAAATTCTCGGATAAGTATAAACATAACTTCTTTCGTATAGTAACTAGCATAAATTGCATCCATCAAAGGAATGATAAAACCAATGGCCTTTAAAAAAGCAGCCAATACTTTACCCCGGTGAGACCTGATACCTTTCCACAAAGGTTTTAACACTGAGTCAAAGCTCTCAATACCATAAGGGGCAGCAGCCTCAGCAAGAGCAGCCAAAGATAAAGCAGTGATTGTCCTCACCTTCTGATTCTCATCATTCAAACCATGTTCTATGATTTCTACTAGAGACTTCAAGTGAGGAAGAACAGCACAACCAATCAAAATAGCAATCTGCTGAACAATCTTGATCCCAGTATGCCTAGCTTGCCATGACTTCTTACTCTGACACACAGCTTTTAAAAATGGTAGAAGTGCAGGAATCCCAAGAGCAGAAGCAACAACACTAAAAGCTCTAGCAGTTGTATTCCTAACATATTCATCAATGTTGTCAATATCAGGACGCATTGCAGCAATCATAGTAGCCAAACCAGCTGCCTTACTGAGATTAGAAATGATCTCTCTACCCTCCACACGAGCATAATAATCTTCATCAATCAACAAGGGTTCAATAACAACAAGAATCTTGTGCACATAAGGCCTAACCAACTCATCCAATTTATATAGAACCCTGTCAATAACCTTAACCAATAGATGCCTCTCTTGATCTTCCAATGTAGGTTGCATAAGCAACGGAAGAATCCTGTTAAACAATGCATTAGCACCAAATTCCCTTGCCTTATCAGTGAGCTGCCTCAAAGCAGTTTTCCTCTGTGGCGGTGTTCCATTCTTTACCTTCAACAGAAGTTTCATAATCTTCCGTTCCTTCTGCTCTTCTGGTGTCAATTCCTCCTCATTTTCCTCGTTCAACAATGACCCAAAATACTGATAATCCTCTGGCTTCATAAATGGCAATCCACCAGGTGCCTCCTTAGGCACATCAAACTGCTGCCCACGATTCTCCTCAGGAATAGCATAAAGTGGAGTTCCCATAGGAGTTGGAGTAGCAAGAAGCTTTCGAGCAGGTGTCCTAATAGGCACATAAGAAGCAGGCGGCTCCAAAATCTTATAACCTTCTTGTGGGAACATAGCATCAAGCTCCTCATCAGTCAATGGCCTATTCCTCTCCTCAATATCCTTCTCCCACCTCAACAAATTATACTGCTCAGGAGTCATAGGCCCACGAAGATTACTTGGGGTTGGTGTCTGCAAATCAGTACCGCCAAAAGGAGTAACCCCAGGTGTAAGAGGAACCGCTGGTGTAGCCCCTGCCGTTGGAGTCGCACTTCCCATGGTTGCAGGAGTCTCATCCCACCTAGATCTCTGCCGCTTCGGCGTGGGAGTAACCAATCCCTTCGGAGTAGCATCCCATGTAACCCCAGCTGGGGTGGCCCCTGGAGTAACTCCACCTGCTGGGGTTGCATCGGAATCAGCCAACCGCCCGGGTGTTGGTGTCTCATCCCATCTATTCCTCCTCCCAACTGATGGGGTGGCATCAGAAACTCTCCCTGGCGTAGGAGTAGCATCCCAACGCCCAATACCAGGAGTAGCATCAGGCAAATCCCAATCTGACGTCGTTTTAGCCTTCTTTGCTGCAGCACTACCGTCATCTTGAGACTGGTCCCATCTATTCCTCCTCTTAGGCACCGCAGCAGCTGCCCCACCGCTCTCTTTCTCTACCTTAGCAGCCTCCTCTTCCTCCTTCTTCTTCTTCGCTATAGCTCTCAAAGTCTCTTCCTTCTCCCTCGCCAGCGCCTGCTCTCTCATTACATCCGCGTAAGTCCTCACAGAGGGATCCGGGGTCTTCTCCCCGGAAGCAAACGCATCGTGTCTATCAGGAGAAATAACTTGGTTCAACCTCCTCCTCCTATACTCATCTTCACGGTCAATAATTTTCGCTGGCTTCCTAAACCCCAGCGCGTTATCATCATCTTCACCGCGAGGCATCTCTTTGAGGAGTGATTTAGGAGCGGTGTAAGAAGCGAGCTTCCGAGCAACCTCGGAATCCATGGAATCAAGATTGGCATCGTCTTCATCGTTGACAGGGATAGAAGTAACGTAAGCATCCCTGTCTGTTCCGCCGTAAAGATCACGGTCGAAAGTAAGGGAGGTAAGCGAGGCGAGTTCCTCCTCCTTTCTTCTTCGCTCCTCTTGGGTTTTCGCGATCTCGTTATCAATATCCATAACTGGGGTTTTTTTCCAAATTTTTTTATCGAAAATTCAACAAAACCTAAAACTTAAAAGAAACAAAAAGAAAAGATCTATACGTAAAAGAAATGAAATGAAATACTTAAGATGGAAAATAAATATAAATAAATGAAAGAAAGACAGGCAGACCTGAAGCAGATGGTTAATATGGATATGGAGATCTGTGGCTGTGCTGCAGATATTTGAGTCGAGAGTGATTTCTAGGGATTTTTTGTATTGCGTGAGCCGTGATGGATATTAACCGACTTCAAAACAGGAAAATGAGTCCGTTTGGGCTTTGGGTCGGGTTAGATGTATTATGGACCCTGGCCTCGTACTGCTCACAAAAACATTAAGGGTAAACTACCAAGTTGGTCACTCAACTTTTAGTGTGTTTTCATTTTGGTCATCCAAAACAGTCATTTTAGTCACCCAAGCATTAAATCTCTAACGGTGGTTGACTTTACACGCCATATCATGTTTACACTTTCACTTTGGTCACTCAATTTCTAGGTCACTTTCATTTTGGTCACCCAAAAAAATATTTTTTTTTAAGTATTGATATGGGTAAAAAAAGTATTAAGGATTATAATGAAAAAAAGTGGTATAAGATAATATAATTCATTATAAAATTTTCAAATTATACTTATTTATTCCACTGCAGGTGGAAATCAATGTAGATAATTGTAGATGTAAAAAAAAAGATCAATTTGTGAATTTTGAAAAGTTTGAAGATTAAAATGTAAATTTGACCAAAAAGATAAAATGTGAATTAATATTGATTATTTGACATGGTAATAACTTGGAATATGTATTGGCTAGAAATCACTTTTGGACCAAATAGGAAAAGATTTGTATAATTTTCATTTTTATCGATGGAAGAATAAAAGTGTATTTTTATCCTCCAATGATCATAATTAAGGGTGTAAATTATGATATTTGTCTTTGATAAGTACTTATTTTTGTGAATAAATTATTTTAAGAGGCAAAATGAGACAAAATAGTAATATTACCATCTAAATACATTTTGATCATTTCTCAAGTATTTATTATTAAAACACCATATTATGAGATAATAAATTTGGGGATTAATTTTGAGCTATTGAATTAGATTATAACATGAAGGTTAAATGTGAACCACACATTAGTACTGAATTTGACCAAATTTTAAATGATCGATAAAATGAAAAGAGAAAGAACTTTTCTTTTCATCTCTCCTTCTCAAATTTGATAGCAACTATTGTGCAGGTTCTAAGTGAAACCCTACACAAAAATTCAAGTTTTTTTCATTATTTCTTCATAGAAAACATCTTTTTTTTCTCCTTGTTTTCACCACCATCATCTTCATTCAAGACTTAGGATTTTCATGATTAGAGAGAATCTTAAGTAAAGAGAGAGATTCAAATTAAGGTAAGAAAGTATATTTTTTTCTTCTTCACCATGTTTATTTAAGGTGATTAGTATGTGAAAGTTTTGAAGAGTGTATATTAATACTTCTGTTTATATTTGTGTGATGATAAATATTGTTTGGATGAAGAAAAGATTAGGATTAGTTTTTTTTTTAACAATCTCATTATAGGTTCTAATTATATCAATTCTTTTTAACACAATGTTTAGAATTATCCATAGCCCCTCCCCAACCCATAAATAAAAAGGTAATGCAGTTTAGCGTACTCGAACATATGTCCTCCTGCATTAGCAACAATACCCATACTAATTAAATTAAACAAAACTAAAAGTAATTGAATGAATGAATTCAACTATTGAAAACAAATAGAAACTTGTATTTAATTTTTGTCATCCAAAAAAGTGCAAGTATCCTTAGATTTTTCACACTTTTTCTTAAATAAAAATGTGGATTAATAAATAGTTAAAGTGAAGAATGTATGTGTAAATATTGATACACATACTAAAAGTGCTAAATAGTTGGAAAACATTCATAGAGATAATATTAATAAATTTTGCTTTTTTTAAATAATGAGTTATAACTTAATTTAAGTGAAAATATATTAAAAGAGTAATATGAAAATCATGGTAAAATGTGAAAGTATAATTTGATATTGATCATGAAGTATAATATTTAAATTAGTAAAAAGTGAATAAAGTGATAACAAAGGGCTTCTAAAAGCAATATTAAGAAACTTTTTTTTTAATAATTTCATTATAAGTTTTGATCATATCTGCTCTTTTTGATACAATGCTAGAACTACTCATAGTTCATCCCCAACCCATAAATAAGAGGATAATACGCTTCAGCTTACTCGAACCCATGTCCTCCTGCATTGCCAATAATACCCATGTCAATTAAGCTTAGACTTAATTTACAATATTAAAAAAGTTTGTTAAATGAAGGAATTATAAGAATAACATGTGTTTTAAATATATGTGCGTGAAAAATGAATTAGAGATTAAATTCACTTGCAAGGTGAAATTGTGAAATGGCAATGAATTATTCATTTAACATTTAAATGTGGTTTTAATTATATATGTGAAACTTGATACTTATATAAAGTGTCTAATTAATCAATTATGAAATTGAAAGTGTTAATAAAGTGAAATGCTTCCATATACTTAGTAAAATAGTTAGGATAGGTTGAGGCAATGTGTGCAACAAGGACCTGAGTGACACTCAACCCTGCTGATTATATATGGGGTAAACTACACAGATAGTCACTCAACCTTCAAAAGTTTTCATTTTAGGCACCAAAAATAAAAAAAATTGCAATTTAAGCACCACTGTTATATAGTTTAGTCATTTTGGCCACTCCCATTAAAATCACAAACGACAACTAATATTTTTTTGTTCTAAATATTGGAATGAATATTCTGGGTTGGGTCGTTCATTGGAGCTGCTATTGCTGCCATTTATCATCAGTATTGTTGAGTAATTTTCGTTGTGTCTCATTAAAGGGGACAATCAAATATTTATATACATGGTTACTGTACATGAAATTGACGTTCTTAGTAGACTCTATGCATACAGGACATGTGTGTTGTTATGGGTTGCCTGCTCTTCAGAGCTACTCGTTAATTTCTCTTTGGAGCTACCCATTGCTCTTTGTGAGCTTCCTGTTATATTGCCCGGATAAGCTTCCCGTCATAGTGCTTGAGAGAGAGCTTTCTGTTTAAGTGCTCATAAAAGCACACCCGGATATGAATTGACGGATTTATAGTATTGTACACTTCAGGTGTACTACCCAAGTATCCATCGAGATTTCAAATGATTCAACGGGTGAAATTCTGACAAGAGAACATGTGAAATCAAAATAAAACTATTATCTGTATATGCATGAAATACTTGGAAACTCGATATCTGATGAGCTTATCCTTATTCATGTTATTCATATGAAATACATGACTAACATGTTTGTTGAGGTTATATGTGTTAGGCTAATTGCCAAATTGCTTTGGATGTATTATGCATGTTTATTATATAAGTAAATGAATGGTAAGCTAATTTCCCGTTATACGAACTTACTAAGGATTAAGTGCTAACTCTATTTTATTTCCTCTGTTTTATAATACTCGGAGGCTTGTAAAGGTTGGAAGCTGGTCGGAGCTACATCACACTATCCCTCAGATTTTTCGGTATATATATAAATAGTAAACTAATTTTGGTAATAATGACATGTATAGGTTAAATGTTACCATTGATGGCAATGTAATGTTGGTTGAAATTAACCATTAGAATGGTTATTAAATGATATGTTTTAATATGTAAATAGTCTTAATATGCTTGATGAGTATGTTTATAGGGTTGAATGAGGAAAAATATATAAGTATATTGGATATTAGTTTATGATGGTGTATTTGGTAAAACATGTTTGTATGTCTTGAATTGGCTCTTGAATGTGTTTAAGTGTTTATGTAGGTGGAAGGTGAAATTGGGTGAGGAATAAGGCTTGGAAATGACCTTATTTTGTCCACACGGGCAAAGACATGGGCGTGTGTCTCAATCGTATGTGATACACGGCCTAGCACATGGGCGTGTGTTCTGGCCGTGTGTCCCTTGCATCTTAAAATTTCAAAACAGAATACTCAGAATTGATCACACGACCTAGCACACGGGCGTGTGGCTTGGCCGTGTGACCCCTGCACTTAAATGTATTGCAAGTCAAAGAGTTATACGGGCTAGGGACAAGGCTGTGTGCCCTACTTCAAATACCACACGGCCTAAGACACGGGTGTGTCACTTGGCCGTGTGAGCCACACGGCCTGTCCACACGGGCGTGTGTCCCTTGCACATTGGAGAATTTTGAAATTTCGCAAAAAAATTGTCTGAGTTTCTGATTTAGTCCTTATAACAGCCCGGTTTAGACCCTAGTCGGATAGTGGTTTTGGGACCACAAATCTAAGTCAAAAAAACATTTTAATATTATTTTCTGTGCTTATAATATGTGAATTGATATGTGTGAAATTTTCGTGATTTAATTTATCCGTTTGTGTGCTTAATTTGTGAAAAGGGCTAAATCGCATAAAAAGTAAAAGTGGCATTCTCATTGTTAATATGCTAATTTGTTATGATTTGATTTATGGGAAGTCCTTAAAAGGTTATTATGCCATTATAAGGTTAGTGGACATTTATGTCCATGATTCAAATGACATAAATTATGATTTTAATTAAGGATAAAATAGTAAAAAGTAAAATAACATATAATTAAATTAAATAAAACAAAAAAGGGCCATGCATTTGTGCATCCTTGGTCGAAACTTCAAAATAAAAAAGAAAGAAAAGAAAAGCTAGGTTCGGCACTTTGGAAGCTTAAATTAGGTATGTGTTTTGCTCGGTTTTGATAATTTTTACATTTTTAAGATCGTTGCTTTGTATATTACCTAGCCCATGTTTTAATTTTTGGAGTTGATGATGAATTTGAGAATTTCCAATGTTGATAATGTGATGAAATTGTTGTTTGATGATGGAAAATAAATCTTTGATGTTTGATTTTCATGTTTAATTATGTGATTTTTGATAAAAATTCAAATTAGGGATTTATTTGTAAAATTAGAAAATTTAGGGACTTAAATGTGAAATAAATGAAATACATGGGTTGCTAGGGATCATAGAAAGATTTGGATAAGGCATGGTTTTGATGAATTTTGTGATTTTATGAAGTAGAGACTAAATTGTAAAAAATGTAAAATTTAGGGGATAAAGTGCAAATTGCCCAAATTATGTGTTTGTGGTTTAAATTGAATGAAATGTGTTATTAAATAGCTAAATTTGAATTTATTTAGATCAAGAACAAAAGAAAACAGAATTAGAACGGGGGAAGTCGAAAGTAGTCGAGTAATCGATTCCACCAACTTGTCTTAGTCCGAGGTAAGTTCCTAAGTGAATAATTGATGCTAAATTGAATGTATTTATTTTATACGTAACCAAATTGAAATTTTTGTATGTATATCTTCGATGTCGAATTAAATTTAGCTTAATATGATTAATTACGAGCTTAATTCAATTGATTTACGACATTTGAAAACAGTACGAATTACGTGAATTCTAATATGTGATATTGTGTAAGACCACGTCTGGGACGTTGGCATCGAATTGAGATTTATGTGTAAGACCATGTCTGGGACATAGGCATCGTATATGATTTCGTGTAAAACCTTGTCCGGGACAGTGGCATCGTTATTTGAATACATGTAAGACCACGTCTGGGACGTTGGCATTATACGAGCTATTTAAAGCAGTCTGAATACCCTTTTTGATTCCGAATGGTATAACGGGAAATTATATGGCAAAATCGAAGGCGAGTTTGAATTAAACAATTCAGGAATGTTTAAGTTATACGAAGTTTGGAAGTAAAGGTAAGTACTTTGTATAACATGAAAACATGAATTAATCACTTAAATATGAGTATGTATCTATATATATGTGTTCAAGATTAATAGAATTCGGCCTACTTGTATAACTTATATGTATTCTTTGAAAACTATTTGCTTACGACTTATAAGCTATTTAAGCTTATTGTGTGTTTGTTCATTCATTGTTTTATAGATTTTGGAAGTTAGTAACGAGCTCGAGGATTGTCAAGGAAGTCCGTCACACTATCGATCTCTATTTCGGTACTTTGAAAACTTAAAATTTTAAACATATGGCATGTATAGGCTATTATTTGTCTTGTTTAGTCATGAAGTGTATATATATATATTTAGCCATGCGAAAATGGCTTAATCTTGATATAAATACTTATGTGTTTGGTTATGGTAATAGTTTTTTAGGAAAATATATTTCATGGTGTATATATGTGTGGCATTTGATTACATAGTTTGGTTTTAATGTTAAAGTTATGCATATATGGCTAGAACTTGATACTATTATGAAAGTAGGTTATTGATATATATATGATTGGGATGTTGGTTATAAATCGGTAATGAGAAATGATAGGTAGGTTAAATAGTTGGTTTGATAGTTAGCTAATTTTGGAAATACGAGATGTGGAACAATTTTTGAATGGTGGATAGTTGTATAATTTAGCTTAGTAATGAAGTAATGATATATATATATATATTTGTTGAAATTTTGACTATATAAGTTCGGTTGCCAAATGCAAGAATGGACATGTTCTATGATTGTTCGATTGATGGTTTTGTTTTGGATCTATTTGATAAAAGAGGGTAACTATTTATATATGTAATGATTAAGCATGCATATATTTTATAGGTTTGAATGAAAGAGTTTTAAGTTTAGTTCATGATGAAAATGACATGATTTGTTTTTTGGGGTTGAATGTGATGACCGAATATGTGGTTAAGGGATTGGCTATGTCTATGAAATTTTTCATCATGTGATTTAGGTGTACTTTAAGTATTATTTATGTTCGAAATGGTTCAGATTAATATGGTCTCATACGCACAAATTTAGAATGAGAAATAGGTATGTTTTGGTGTTATAGTTTGAGGTACTTTTATATTGGAAATAATTTGAGGGTTAGTATATGATGTGCATGTAAATTCAGATATTTATTAGTGAAAGTAAATGTATATACTAGTAATGAAATCACTTAAGGTTGAATTATTATGATTAGGTTCGTGATGGTATGATATGTTTCAATATGGATGAATGAAATTTACTCAAAATAAAGTGGTCATATGCGCATAATTTCATGATGAATGAAGTGGTATATTTGGTCTTTTTGTAATGACGGTTTTTGTGTAAAAAAATATGTTATTAGGTCGTGTGAATGGTTAAATTTAGATTGATATGCTAGCTGAATAGTTCATGAGGTGAATAAATAGATAAATATGGTTTGGCTTGATCATGAAATTTGTAATTTGAGTGCATGACTATGAAGTTTAAAATTTCATACATGACCATTTGTTGTGGTTGTTTAGGTCGAATATGTTGGAGTCTATATTCTGTGTGATACTGCATAGTAAATATAATATACATGATATACGTTATATAATAATATAAGCTTAGATAATATTTTTAAAATGCAAACATGATGAATATGGGTGATTTAAGCTCTGAAATTTGAATGGGCTAAATGTATAGATAGGGTTAATTTACAAAGCATGAATTGTAATGAATGCCTATTTTGAGCTATGATCTATTCGATAATGCCTCGTAATCCTAATCCAGTGACGGATACGGGTTAGGGGTATTACAGTCCCGATTTGTTTCTAAAGTGAAATTTGAGCCTCGAGGGCTCTCATAAGGGACTTTATGAATAATATCCGACATGAATGTTAAATAATAATATGAAATGTCTGTATTTAATCTGTTTACTCTAGTAATACTCTATGACCCTGTTCTGGCAACGAATACGAGTTAGGGGTGTTACAAACCCTAAAAAATTCTTAGATAACACACAACCGTATTGTCAGGCCGTGTGCCTCACACGGCCGTGTGACAGCCCATGTCCTAGTCTGTGTGAACCTAAATTTTACCTAAAATCAAGCCATTTCACAATCAATTCACACCTAACTAATATAACCATTTAAGCATATATCCAAAGGACTTAAACATCATTCACAATCACATAAACATGTCATTTTGGACACCCTAAAACAACTAACCAGTGTGCCATTCAAAGACACCACAATTATGTCAACATATCAACTATCAAAACATGTCAATCTTGTTTCATTTTATGCATGATAACCTAGTTCAAATATATACCATAGCATACCACAAATAATCATCTTCTAACCACTCAATTAACCAAAAAGAACCTTATTTATAAGTATATTAAAATAACCAAGTGACATAATTTGGTAAAGTATCAATATGTACCAAACTAACACATTTATCTATATATACATGTCATTACCCTAAGAGATACAAAAACTACCAACTTAGATGGATAGTGTGAGGCGGTTGAATGATCCTTCCAAACTGTTAGCAACATTTATCTACAAAACAATCCATAAGAACCGCTAAGGTTACAAAGCTTAGTAAGGACATAGTATAATATTTAATCTAAATTGAAATAAATACAGTTCATAACTATTTGATTCAGAGTTACCAGAGAATAAACAGGGGCACGTATGTGCACTCAGGGGTACTGAAGTACAAACAGGGGCACATGTGTGCAATCAGGGGTACTGAAGTACAAACAGGGGCACGTATGTGCAATTAGGGGTACCGAAGTATAAACAAGGGCATGTATGTGCATTCGGGGTATCGAAGTACAAACAGGGGCACGTATGTGCATTCAGGGATACTGAAGTACAAACAGGGGCACGTATGTGCAATCAAACAATAATTTTCTTTAAACATATTAAATAAAAATCATAATATAAGAACACAAATAGAAATTCATTTATGTATTGAAATACCATAAACTTACCTACTATTCGATTCCAACCAACACGCAGGGACAAATCCATTATTTTCTATTTTCCTCGGTTATTGTTTTTTTATCCAAGTTTTGATCTATATAATAAATAAATAAAATATATTAATCTCATACATATTTCAAATTCCATTCATTGTATATGACCCTTAAATTTTCATTAATTACACATTTTCCTTAAACTTTTACAACTTTTGCAAGTTAGTCCTCTAACCCGATATTCATCAAATTGACCAATTTCTAAGAACGAAATTACAAATGAATATTCTAGGCTCTTTAACAGTCCTTATTATACCTCAAATTCTCTATCAAACCTTGAAATTTTGACATTTTAACAATTTGATCCTTAAACCAAAATCTAACAAAAATTACTTCACAAAACAACCAAATACCACAATCAAAGCTTCAAACACATAGTTATCATAAAAAAAAATTCAAGATTCATCAATGGAAACTTCTAAAAATTTTAACAGATTCAAAAACAGAGGTACGAGCTAGCTAGACCTAGTTGCAACGATCACAAAAACATAAAAATTAGAAGAAATTACCGAGAGTTAGGATAACTCACCCAAATGAGAATTTCCCCTATTGGGTTTAAGGAATGCTATAAGCATGGATAGACTTCTAACCGACATATTTCTTTCAAGTTTGAAAAAAATTATCGAGAGTTAGGATGACTCACCCAAATGAGAATTTCCCCTTAAATCTTTCGTCCGAACAATTTGGAGCCTTGGGTTCTAGCAGTTAACCCAATGAAGCAGACTTGTTTGTCGGCTAGTTTGTCGATCGATCGGAGAACTTCGACAATGCAGCTTATTAGGGAGTTTCTGGTCCATTGGACTTGAACATATCCTTTAGGCATAGGCTACCACTTCCTTCAAATCAAGAAGCATCGCCATAAAAATTTCTTGCTCTCTAGGAGAAGATGAAGTTTATGAGTGAACAATGGTTGTGCAGGAGGCACGGTTCGAGTAGCAGCAGACTCTTCAGCAAGAGTTACTAAATCAAAATGAAGAGTTAAGAAGGAAAGTACACTCTGACAATTCTGATTTTCATGATAATGTAAATACACAGGACAAAGGTCTGGGTATACATGCAAGAGAATGGCAGAATGAGATGGACGAGTTACGACGATACGTGAGAGCGTTGCACCCTGAGTCCTAGGATATAGATTGACTTTTTTGTTCTAACAATCCATTGGCTCTTGAAATAGTAGTAATGAACTTACCACGTAATTTTAAAGTCCCAAAAGACATGTTTGAAGGTAGAAGAGACCCGCAAGCCCACTTGATGCAGTACAAGGATTATATGAACGTGTTAGGAGCATCAAATTTAATAAAATGCAAAGCTTTTTTCCACGACACTTAAAGAAAGTGTGAAGGATTAGTACTTGTCCCTTCCTAAGGGCTCAATTCGAAGTTTGTCCCAGCTGGGTCAAATGTTCTTGGGAAGATTCAGGGCCTACAAAACGATCATGAGTACATCTATGGGATTGATGTCTGTGAAATAGAGAGAATGTGAGTCTCTCCAAGATTATGTGAAGCGGTTTCATGTACCGACTTTGAACATGAATAATTTAGAGTATTAGTGGGCTATAGATGCTTTCATAATTGGGGTGCAAAATGACCATGTACAGTACTCCTTTACTAATAATAGGCCGCAGAGTTTGATAGATATGCATGCGCGAGCCCACAAGTCCGTAGAGGCAAATGAGATTAAAAGGGCATTGCGTGGCACTTTTTAAAGGAAAAACATGCATTTTAGGAACCGAGAGGGAGCACGCAGCAGACAGGGCCCTCCTTCTAGTGCTAAGATTGTTATGTGCTTATGATTACCAACCCGAGAACCAGATAAGGTCTGGGTCACCCACCCGCGACCCGAAAGTTCGCAATGAAGCTCGTAATCTCGGTTCGCACATGCCTCAGGGTGCTCCCAAGGGGAGGTCGCATATACCTAAGGAGTTCGCATATGAGGGCCACGAAGTCCAACTTGCAACCCAGAACAACACATGTGTCTTGTATGCTTGGAGTCTACTAAGAACGTCAATTCCATGAATAGTAACCATGTATATATATTCGATTATTCCCTTCAATGAGACACAACATAAAATTACTCAACAAGTATATAACAACCTAATTTTAGTGGTGTCGGAAATAATGGTTTCGGGCCCACAATTCCAGTGAGAGAATGCATATTTTATTATTTATTTAGAGTCTATGAGATTATATTAGGGTTGTATTAAAGTTCCATTAAGAAATTTTGAGGTTTATATAGTTAATTAATTAAAAAAGACTACATCGTAAAAGTTGAAAAAGTGGATTTCTATTAATCAAAAAGGTTAAATGGCTATGGAAAGGTAAATTAATGGATCTAGTAGGTAATTATGCCATTCATATTTATGGTGAACAATGATGGACATGATTGAGTTGTTTTATAAGTTATATCATAAGGGTAAATAAGTAATTTAATAAATAAATGCTTAAACATGAGAGAATTAGCTATCATCTTTCTCATTTCACATTGCTTGTAACACCCCCAACCCGTATCCCTCACTGAAACCGGGTTACGGAGCATTATCAGAGTTTACAGATCAAACAGACAGAAATTTCAAACATTTCATATCATCAAAATAAGTCACCAAAGCATCATTTTAATCCAAATTATAAACATATCAAATCCAAATCAATTTTGCCTAGTTCATGAGCACTTAAACATATAATTAAATTCACATGCACCTATCTAGATTTAGTTCAATTTATCATGCCATAATATGGCTTAAAAAACAAACACATATTTATATGTATAAAACCAACCAAAATTAAACTTATAACCTCATTTACAATCAAACCACAAAATAACTATTATTTAAACACCCTAGGTACATGCCGACACAAAGGATAAACATCATCACATTTGAGTTCTGGATTGTTGTTGGATGTTGAATCGACGATCAAAAGTTAAGTACCTAACCTGCGCACGGGAAACAAAACCGTACGCTGAGTAAAACTCAGTGGTATTTCTATAATCTGAATATTTAAAGATAATAAATTACAAATATACAATTGAAATATAAACACATATTAATATTTAATTATTACAACAATCATATCATATTTCATTTGTTTCATAAATATCTCAATTCTCATACCTGCTATATAAATAAATTTTCACAATTTATTTCATATTTCATTATACAATTGCAATATTCATTCCATAGTCATTTCATGAGTATATTCCATATATTTGCTACATATTTCACATTCTATTTTCAATTCACTATTTTACTTCCATTTCTCATACCATACCATTTCAATATCAATTATAAAACTTTATTATTCATTTACCCCTATTAACATGACTCGGACTAGGACGGATACACGAATCCAACCAAAACACACCAGTTTGGCACCCAGTGCCTATCAGATAATTCGAAGTAATAATTTGACACCCAGTGTCTCATCGGTTAAACCGAAGTAAATTGGCACCAGTGCCTCATCGAATTAATCCGAAGTAGTAAATTGACACCCAATGTCTCATAAACTCGAATTCGAAGAAATCCCTGAACTCTTCCAGTCCTATGGCATGTCATCTATATTTGACTCAGCCCAATACAATTAATAGGGTTTCAATTCGCTTTTCAAATACAACCAATATTCATTTCAATTCAAATAATCAGTATATTCAATATATATACCAATTCAATCAATATAAATTCAATAAATTCATCACATACTAAATCAATCCATTTCAATTGCAAAACACAATAATTCTCACCCCAACACTTACCATATACATTAAATTGAATTATAACAATTAACAACTAAATTCAGATTATAGAAATACAAACCAGAAATTTTGAGCTATTCTTCGTCGACTTTATCTTTCCCCTTTTTAGTCGAAGATTCCGGTACGATGTTAGCTGCGGAATTAAAACAATTAAAATTCATCAATGCAATAAAATTCAATTTCATATTGCATATTTCAATTTTTACTCAACATTTGTCTAAATTCCAATTTAGTCCTTAAACCGAGACTAATTTTATTTCTTCACAATCAATTATATATTTTTATTCAATTTCCACTTTAAACTAGATTTAACTCTCTAATTTCACTTAAATCCATAAATTTCAAAATTTTCACAATTTAGTCCCTATTGCTCAAAATTTACAATTTGTTCTACAATTTAATCCTTTTTCATTTATAGCTTAAAATCTATCAATTTAATCCCTAATACTAAAATTATTCAACATTAACAACATTTAAAAACTCAATAATTTCTAAAATTTTGACATGGGTCGGGTAGTATTTAATACCGAGATTCCAAGAACATAAAAATTACAAGAAAAAGAGATTAAATTGACTAACCAATTGAATTTGAAACTTTTAAAACCCTAAGGCCCTTCGTCTGTTTCTTTATCCTTTTTCTTTGTTTTTTTCGTTTTGCTTCTCTGTTTCGTTTCTACCTTTCTATTTATTTTTCTTTCTTTCTTTCTTTTGTTTGTTTTATTATTACTATAATATATAATATATATACTTATATATTAAGTAAACTTCCTTTAATATAATATATATTAAATTCACATATATTTAACTTATGCGGCCTCACCTAAAGAACAATGTCATAATTGTTTATTTAGTCCCTTTAATTTTTCTTTAATCTATAATTTAATTTTCACCCTATATGCAATTTAGTCCTTATACCTAATAACTTTTAATTTATGCAAATTCACCTAACCAAAACCTAATAAAAATATTTACGAGTCTAATTTATGGGAACGGAGTCCCGAAAATGCACTTCTTTTTAATTTGATCCTTTTAATTAATTAACCATCAAAACATTAAAATTTCTTAACTAAACTTTAATATCACCTTAATGACACTCCGTAATTATTTATAAAAATATTTACGGCTCAGTTTATAAAAATAAGGTCCCAATACTTCATTTTCTAAAACCACTTGAACTTAATAAATCACTTATATAACATAAATTATCAAATCAAAAATCTTTTCTTAAAAATCATATTTGACTCGTAAATATTAAATAATAATATTTACGAACTTACTCGTTGGATTTGGTGACCTCAAAATTATTGTTTTTGACACCACTAAAAAATGGACTGTTACATTGCTACTGCCGAAACTCCATTGTTAAGTTAAAGAAATATTCGGCCAAGCTCCCTAAATTAAAAAAAGAGAGAGCCTAAAAGCCCAATTAAAAAAAATCAACATATAAGTCTAATTTAGCCTAAAAAACATGAAATTTTTTGTTATTCTCCTTTTGCACTTACTTCAAAACTCAAGTACTAAATAATTAATTTTACTTATAACATATCATCAACGAAACTCAAGGTTTTCGAAAGTAGGCGAATTGGTTAGATCACTGGGTTCTAATTCATCTGATTTGACCAATTCAACCAGTTCGATTGAATAAATTATTAGAAATAAAAAAATATTTTAAAATAGATAAATCGATTCAATCGGTTCGATCGTCGATTTGGCCGGTTTGATCGGTTCAACCAATTCACGGATCAACCAATCTGACCCTTATTTCAGACTGGTACCCGATTGATTCCCAATCCAATCGGTTTGACTGACCAATTTGGTTCTATAAACAATGATAAAGTTTCATGCATTTAATTTAATACAATATAAATATTCAAAATTTTCATTTATATTGTAATTCAATGTTTTTAATTTATAAACCATCGACTTTTAATTTATAATTTCCATATTTAGGCAATCGACTTGCTAGTCCAACCGGTTTGATCAATTCGATCAATTTGATTGGTATGATTGGTTCGACCAATTCTATTAAATGAATCATTAGAAATTCATAAAAAAAAAATTGTTTTAATTGTCCAATCAATTGGTCCGTACCAGTTCCCGAGTCAACCGATCTAATGCCTTTCTCTAGACCGGTATCCTAGTCAATTATCGATTCGACCAACTGGTCCAATCTGATTCAAACAATAATGTTCAAAATCCTCCTAAATAATTAAATTAAAAAAGTTTTGAATGAATTGAAATCCAAATATAAATTTAAATTATCTAAACAATGAATTTAAAATTAAATCAAAATCTTAAATTTTAAATATTTTAATTCCCAAAAAAATTTAAAAACAAAAATTCATAAATTTGAAAGTTAATTTTAAAATCTAAATTCCAATTCTAGTTGTAAAATTTCCATATTAGAACAATTATCATCTCTTATTTCATTCGGTATTTGCATGGTAATCTGGAACAAAGACCCACTAGCTAGCTAACAAACCATTACTACTTCTTATAGTTTTTTTTTCCCTTTTTTCTCTTGGTATAATGTAATTATCGAACAAATTTTACAAATTCTTATACATCATTCAAGAAATCCACCTTTCTCTACCAATGTTTTTCTTCAAAGGGGACTGAATCAAATAATAATGAATTTGGAAACCACAATTTCCATCCATTCAACAACGTCTAACATCCTCAAAATACAATAACCAAAACAGAAAATTACTAAAGTAAGCAGCTTTAACTAACAATGGTTGAGCAGTGGAAAAGATTTTGCTTCGTCTACCAGCTGGATGGCAGAGGAGCGGTGGCGTACAGGTTGCGAAAGGGCAGACAGACTACTTCAGCTTCTTGGGTGTCTTCCTTGTTAGGTTAGAACTTGAAGTTTTGAACCAAAGCATTCACGCTTGGGTAATAGCTGGTCAAAGCTCAATTTTGATCATATACAATTAAGTTTTTAAATCGTTTTTAAGTAAATTTTGAATAGGCAATACGTTTATCTACAATTAATATAAAAATGACGATTATGATAATATTATATAAAAAAAAATTAAACGCACCACATCTAAATCTCATTTTAATATGGTTCGGTACATCTACATTTTGCCAGAACATGCAAAAAGCACCGGTACAAACCGAAATCGTTAGAATAGGGCGATATTTGGAGCGGAACAGAATTCTCCCATGTGTTTCCATTGAGCATTGTAACGGAGTGTTTCGGTCGGTGCAAAGGTATTAGCAAGGAACCGACTCTTGTTAAAAAAAGTAGAGAATGGATAATTTTTTTAACTTTTTTTGTTTTTTAAAAAAATTGGATATGGAATATTTTAATACTCTCTCACTTAATTTATTTTAAATTTGTTATTTATTTTATTTTAATAATATATTTTATAATTTTTAAAATCTTTAAAATAATTCTAGGTTTTTGTATTTTTATATATAATAAAAATTAAAATCAAAATTAAAAGTTTTTATATATATAAAACTAAAAAACTAAAATTAATATTATAATTTAATATTCTGACGTGGCACGGATAAGGTAGCTGGGAGACGTAAAATTTAGGGTTGAAAAGGTAAGAGAAACGAAATATCCCTAGCAAAGACCAAAGAGAGAAAATATCAGCTAAAGGATCTGACACTGGAAGAAAGTATATTTAGCTATAACGGGGAAAAGCGAAAAGGCTGCTTTCTAACCTTCTATTTTGAAAAGAGAGAGGGAGGATGGAAGGAGACGATGTAGTCATGGCAGCGCCGGAATCCACTGAAGCTGTATTTTTTCTATTTTATTTTTATATATTTTTTCTCACTTTTATTATTGTTAGGGCTTTTCCTATTTTTAGTAAACCCTAATTTTGGAGAAATTTGCAGGACCTCGATGACATGAAAAGAAGGTTGAAAGAGATGGAGGATGAAGCCGCTGCTCTTCGTGACATGCAAGCTAAGGTCGAGAAGGAGATGGGTTCCGTACAAGGTTATCTGTTTTTCTTTCTATTTTCCTGGTTCAATGTGCCTCTTTTTTTTCTTTGTTTTAAGATTTTGGGTTTTATTTTTATTTTTTTTGAAAAAATAATTTTTGTAGTTAATAGGTTCAATTAAAAGCGTTTGATTGGCGCTCTTTGTTTTTCTCCCCTTGTTTTCTCTTGTTGGTTTTTAGAAATGGGCTTCTGGTATTTAATATGTGATATCTTGCTAAATGATTGCGAAACTATCTGATAAATGCTTTCATTTGGCTTATTTTTGTTTTTCTTGTTATTGACAAAGCTTTCAAATCCAAAGCAAATCCCGTATAGGTTTTCAAAATTTTTAGGCTAAACTTCCGATGGTATCTGTTATGGAACACTTTGCTGGAATGTTGAATCCTGTGGATATGTGTGCATCATATAAGATGATTACCTTCTATCTTCTGTACTTTAAATTTTAGTTGCATTCTCATCTTTGTTGTTGGATTTGCTTCTTTGCAATAGATCCTGCTGCTGCTGCTACATCTCAGGCTAATCGAGAGGAAGTAGATTCCCGATCAATCTTTGTTGGCAATGTGAGGCTACTTTCCCTAGCTTATTTTTCTGCTTGCCTTCGCACATGTCTATAATGCTATTCCACGCGTATATTCACCTCCATTATCAAATATATAGAAATATCTATGAAGTTTGAGTCATAATGAGTAGGTAAATGACATGCTATCTTCTGAATCTACAACCGCAACAACGAAGTAAGCCTTTGCCAACTGCATGAGAATAGTTAATTTTTGCATCAGGTTGAACTTATCCTATCAGCTCTAGAAATATCTGTACATTCTTGCAAGTTCTTATTCCAAGTAATTGAGGCTGGACACAGTAATACCAGTATTCGGATCAATCATACCTGAACTTAAAATGTAATTGTAATTCAAATTGTTTCAACTAGTTGTCCAGCTTTACCAGTAGATATGCTGGATTAAGAGCCACTACCCAGCAGCATCTTATTGGACAGCTTTGGGCTCTTCTTTGTGTGAGACTAGTGCCAGAGGTTCTCTACATGCATGAAGAAACCAAGCATGGAAGGCTGCATCTTCCTGAATCCTGACATGTTTGTGTGGACGTGAAGAAGGATGAAATTATAATTATAACTTGAAAGCCGTTTAGAAAGTTACAATAACTATTGAATAATGAGTTTGTTAGTTGTTTAAAAAGTGACTGAAATGAAACATATCGTGATCAACTCTGAATCTGGTTTTTAGTTCTGATTATGGTGTTTCTATTGTGAAAGAAATTAAGTAAAGGTTGATGCAGTATTATTACACATTGATGAAAGCAAATATTGTGTTTCTTTTTCCACAACATATAACTCAAGTTGTCAAAATATTTTCTCATGAAACATTTGCATATGTGCTCTTGTTTTCTTCTCTGTATTTTTGAAGAATGTAATGGATTTTTCTTCTTTACCTGTGCTTGTTAAAATGAACTTTACCCTAGTTTGGTCATGTAAGGATGATGTGGCTGTAATATGGCACTGGCCTGGTTCGTGACTTAGCGAACTCGGAAATATCCTTTTATGTGCTGTCCTCCGTACATTTATCAAGTTTATATAATCTGTCTATATTTACTTGGGTTATTTAGATCATTGACCAATGTGTTGGCCCTATCTATCAACAGTATCTTTCCTATGTGAATGCTAATTGCTTGAGAAGATTTTTAACCATTTGCTTATTTAGTTTGACTCCTTTGTTAGAAACACCCGGGACATGTTTAATCTTGTAAACTAAGACCTGTTCTTTATTCAGGCCGCCTGGCCTTTCTTAACAAGGTGATTAGTAAGTAGATACTTGCTGCACAAGTGACCTTGTTTGCTGCTTTCTTATAACAAATTAATATTTGCAGCCCCTTGTTCTATATTGTTAATATTTTAGAATATCCTGTTCTGCACAATTTACTGGCTACATATAAAACATTCTGTGAATACAGGTGGATTATTCATGTACACCCGAGGAAGTTCAACAGCATTTTCAGTCTTGTGGGACTGTAAATAGGGTTACTATCCGTACTGATAAATATGGCCAGCCAAAGGGTTATGCTTACGTGGAGTTCCTTGAAGCTGAGGCTGTTCAAGAGGCTCTTCTTTTAAATGAATCTGAACTGCATGGCAGGCAGTTGAAGGTAAAATTTAGGTTTTTCCCCCTTTAAAACTTTCATCTGTTGAACTGTTCAAACATCATGTGCTTTCTTTCTCTATGTCTTTGCAGGTTACTGCTAAGCGGACCAATATACCTGGGATGAAACAATATCGGCCACGCCGGTCCAACCCTTTTATGCAACCCAGGGACCCATTTATGGCTCCATATTTCTTTTCTCCTTATGGATATGGGTATGTTTGCAGCGTTTGTTATCCATCTTAATTTGGATTACCTTCATATATGTACACACACATGTATACTATTGTGCTTTCGTTTTCAGTTTTAGCAACCTGAATGTAGTTAAACTTTATCCTCTATGCGTTGCAGGAAGGTTCCAAGGTTGAGAATGGCAACACGATATAGCCCCTATTATTAGACATCAAGGGCCATACTATTAGCTCCAAATACTTTTGATCGATGGGGAAAGTTTGTGAGGGAATTTTTTTATTGTAATCAATTTGGTTGATGTGCCAGAACTATGCAAGAATTTTGGTCTAGTTTTATTGGTGGTGAATTATGCAACTATCTTTCTTGCACTGCCCATGTTGCCTCTCCTAACATTAATGCATTTCCATTTATGTTGAGCTGGCCAGTGCCTGTATTGTTTTCTAAGTTCCTTAGGTCATTTGAAGTTTTTAATCGGTACCTGTTAAGAATTAAGTGTTAGTTATGAACCCTAAGCTTAGCTCAGTTGATTCTTGTAATCATTTTTTTTAAAGAAAAGGAACGATATTTAAAGTGTGTTTGGTTGGTTGTAGTAACCACTCGGTTCTAGATCCATTCTGAGTGCTACAGTATTCTGTTAATTTGGTTGGCCGAATGTTATTAAGCAGAATAGTTTATTACAGGATTATTCCTCATAGTTCTTGAATAGCAACTCAGAATAGATTCTTCTCTTTTATTTCCATTTTAACCCGACCAAAAATAATAAAGGAAAAGAAAAAATGGTAAGAACAAAAAATAATTTAAATAATTTAATATAAAATATTGTTTCTAAATTTCAAAAAATATAAAAATAAAATATTATTCTTTTGATAGAAAATATTGTTCTTTAATATTAAATTGATGTGTGTCGAAACTATTTTTTTGAGAACAAAAATAAGTTATCGACTTTAAAAACAAAAATTGGAGTCGCCACAGATCCTTGATTGAGGTGTGATCGGCTCACCTTAAAAACTATTTTGGTCTGCGAAATTTGAGAAACCAAGTTCGGGAGTCAGTTACGCACGAGGAAGGGTTAGCACCCTCGTAATGCCCAAAAATCGGTACCAAATTTGATTATTTTATGTCTTGATGTCGAAAATTTGAAAAGAGTTAAAATAAAAAATTTTAAACTCGTGAATGAATTAAAATGATAAACATTCTTATTTCAAAGAAATAAAACATCAAACCCAGTGAGTTAGGGCACAATATTTTTAAATCTTCAAAATTAAGTTCGTCTTTTGATTTTTAAAACTCATGTATTTAAAACTTAAGAGGATATTCGGTTATTTGGGTTAAAGGAGAAAAATCGAAACCCAGTAAGTTAGGGCACAATCACTCGAATTTCCCAAATGCGGAACATTGCCTTTTGTTTTAGAAATTCTTATTTCGAGATCACGAAATGTCACGACCAGTAAGTTAGGACCCGACATTTTTGGATTCCCGAGAATAAGTTTTTATTCGAAATCTTTGTGAATTTATTACAAAATAAATACTTAGTTTTCCAAATTCATCGAAAAATAATAACAATCCAGTAAGTTAGGACACGATCTTTCTTGAGAATCAAGAAT
This sequence comes from Gossypium raimondii, assembly GCF_025698545.1. Classification (NCBI taxonomy): domain Eukaryota; kingdom Viridiplantae; phylum Streptophyta; class Magnoliopsida; order Malvales; family Malvaceae; genus Gossypium; species Gossypium raimondii. Next base: position 1,863,247 of record NC_068576.1, on the reverse strand, counting down.
GCCAAATACTTAAAATTTAAAAACGATTTTAATGATTTGACGAAACCAAAAGATATTTTCTTTAAAATATGCTAAAATGTTAATGCATAACATGAAACCATTACCTTAATTTAAATTATATGTACACGTATTCACAAAATAAAATATGATATATAAGTAAATTTTAAAGATATGTATATGCATGTATGAAAACATGTATGAAAGTTATGAAAATAAATTATAAAATATGGATAGGTATATAAACATATAAGTAAAATATATTAATAAATTATGAAAACGTGTGTATATATATATATAAGAAAATGCAAAAAATATATTTATAACAACTTTGAATAGTGTGTACTTACATATTATAAAAATGTATATATATTTGCATTATAAAATACGAAAAAACTATATGAATATTATAAAGTATAAATATAGATACGTAATAAAACTAAGAAGAATAAAGTAATAATAAAATATATAAGTTATGCATATGTATTTAAAACCATTTAAAATATATTCATATATATATATTTATATAATAAGATACATATATGCATATATATTGGTATGGAAATAATCGTGATAATAATAAATGCTAACAATAATACAGTAATAATAATACAATTTAACAGTATTTAAAAAATATATATATATAAAATGATAAATTAAGGATTAATTTGAAAATAAACAGAGTTTAAAGGTTAAATTCAAAAATAGAAAACGAGAAAGGGAGCAATTCAAAACACGCACAATAGGAAGAGGACCGAAAGGGAAATTTACCCAAACTGCCCAAAACGCTGCACATCATTTGGATCAATTTGAAACAGAAATAAAACATATTACGAAATTTAAAAGAAATAAAAAATGATTTAAAAAAACTGTAAAAAAGGGGACCAATTGCGTAAATGGCCCATTTTGAACCCTATAAAATCCCATTTTTGTAATGACCCAAAATTCACAAGCACCGAAAAAGTACATTATCGGGCCTCCGTCTTAGTAAATTGAGTTCGAAAATAATTATTAGAAATATTTATTAGATTAGTTGTGTGTTTAATTAGGTATTAATTGGGTGAATTTAGTTTAATTAAGAGAAATTAAGAAAAAAGGACTAAATTGATCTAGGGGTAAAAGTTGAATTATAGATTAATAAAAAATAAAAAGGATTAAAATGGAAATTAAGCCATTAATAAGAAATGGGACAGTAAAAGTGATAAAAATCATAGATTTTATGTTTTATATATATTATTTTATTATATAATATAATATAATATATTATATTATATTGTATTATATTATATAAGTAAAAAAAAAAGATGACAAATGTATGGTAAATATTGAAGACATGTGTAATAGTAATAATTACATGGGTACACTTGTAATAAAAATAAATATGTGCTTAATTAATAAGTAAAAGATTTTTTTAATATATTATTATTAATATTATTAGTTAAAACAAAAGATATAAAGTAAAAGAAAGAAAGAAACAAAGAAGAAAAGAAATAGAATAGCTAGAAAAGAAGCAGGGAAAGAGACGAAAACAGGGGAAGATAAGGGGAAAGAAAAATAAAAGGGCAAACTGAGGATTTAAAGCTTCAAGTTAATTGGTAAGCTAAATTTAGCCGTTTCCTCTTCATTTTGATATTTTAAAAGCTTTAAAACAAAATTTTGTTGAAGTTAAGTGGAGGTTATGGAAGTTCATAGGTTTTTGAACATGATTCATTTTGAACAAGTTGTTAAATTGAGGGTTTATTTGATAGAGTTTCTAGTTAGAGTTGATAAAAGGATTAAATTGTGAACTAGACTATAAGTTTTGAATTTTAGGGATTAAATTGAGGAAAATTCGAAATTAGTGAAAAATGCTGAAAAATTAGTAGATAAATTTGAGTTTAGAAGAAATTTGAATAGAAATAGAGTGTGAATTAAGTTAGAAAAATAAGTAAGCTTAGTTAGAATTAAATTGGGAATAAGTAGGAATTGAATAAGAATTTTTTTATTATTATTATTGTTAATATAATAATAATAATTATTATTTTTAATGATTGTAATTAATAGTGAAAATAATTATTACTTTCGTAGCTTACAAGGAAAACGAGGCATCGGCATCTAAAGGAAAAGAAAAGATCGTTGAGGAGTAAACGCGTATTCCGGGTTTGTATTACTATAACTTAATCTATTTAATAAATGCTATATTGAAATTGTATTCATGAGACATTTAAAGGAAGGTAAGTATTAACATTTGAAATTAAGTAAGAATATGTGTGAATATTGAATTATATGTGAATTGAAATAATAGATGTTTTGTATTGATTGAATATTTGAAATTGTTGTGGAAATGAATTCGAAATTGGAAAAGTAAAATAATACCCTATTAACTTATCGGACTAGATTGGATACAAATGGCATGCCGTAGGATTTGTGATGTGATGAGGAGATTTGTAGTTCGGCCGAGAAGATGACTATGTTATTATATGCTTCGGTTTATCCGAAGAGGCATTAAATGCCTTATTGGTGTGTTTGGGAGGATATGATATATTGGTGTGTTATGGAGGATTTAAATTATTCCGGGTGTGTTTAGGTTGGATATTTTGGTGTGTTTGGGTGGAATCCGCGTATCTGTCAGAGTCCGAGCCTTGTTAATAGGGTAAATAATTGAGATGGAAATTTGAAAATGAGATTAGTTGATTTGACATTATTGAAAAATATGAGAAAGAATGTATGATATAAATTATGAATTGATTTAGTATGTAAATATTTAAATATATAAATTTAAGATTTATGGAATGATATATGAATATTTATATTTAGTTTAAAGTGATTTTTAAAGACTATGGTCAATATTTGAAATATTATTATTATTAAATAGTTTAATTTATAGTAATACCATCGAGTATAAAATACTCAAATGCGGTTGTTTCGTCTTGCAGTTGAAAAGGGTTAGAGTCTCGGTTCAAGATCCGTGACAATCCCGACTCGACATAAAGATTTTGGTGATGTTTTCTTCCTTTAAGAGAAAGTGGCATGTACATAGGATTTATAATAGTTATTTTGACATGTTATATAGTTTTGTTATAAAGTAAGATATTATGTGTTTTGATGATTATATTAGAAAATGGTATAAGTTATTTTTATAGCATTGGTATCAAGTTGAAATGGCTTAGTTAGTTTTATGTGTTAATTAGAAATGATAATAGGATTTTATTTACTTAAGTTGTTATGTCTATATGTCAAGTAGGATTAAGTATATAAATGCATTGGTTGAAATACTGAAATTGGGTTGGTTATGTTTGAAATTTTGCAGGGGGTTTAATGTAAAAATAAGTCGAAATGCTGCCGAAATTTTTATAAAAAAAAAATGAATGAAATCAATTAGTACAAATTTATAACAATTTATGAATTATTTTAATATGTTGGTTATTTATTTCGATTTATTTGTAAATTGTTTGATATGTCCGGTAATGCCTCGTAATCCTATTCCGGCGACGATTTGGGGTTAGGGGGTGTTACAATTTTAAAACCCGAAAATCATTTCCCTTTTCTGCAACAGCAGCCACCACAAGGACTGCTCCACCTTCTCCTCTGTTTTCAAGCCAAACTCCCCCCTTCCAACTTCGATTTGGACGAAGAGAAGCAAAGATGTCGACAGCGCGCCTCTTTTGGTAAGGATTTCTCCTCCTCCTTTTATTTTTGTTTGGTGTGCAAAGGAAAAGAAAAAAAAACAAACAAAGAAATCAGTGAGTAAGAAAAAAAATAGACCCAGAAAATCACCTTCAAAATCCTTGCTTTTCTGTTTTTTTCTGTTTTATTTTCTTTAATTTCAATACAAAATTTGCTAACCCCTATTACAAAAATTCATTGGCTTTTTATAGCCAAATCCTTTTTTACAATTTGTTCCCTTCTCAGTTACACCTACTGTCTGTGGTTTATTGCAGGTGAAGGAGAACGTGAAGGAGGTGTGTCGTGCAAGCACAACGTGGGCAGTAGAACGGTTGCTACACAGAGAGGTTGCTTCTTGGCGTAATCTGCTGTTAGCCACTGCTTAGGGTTAGGCTGGGATTTGGGTTAGTGACTTGGGCTTGTAATGGGTTTGGGCTTTAGGCTTAGTAAAATTGGGTATTACAATGTGAAAAATACATTTACATGTATTGTTTTATTAATTATGTATTTAAAATATTATTTTTATTATAATTATAGATATTATTTCTTATTATATTCATAGATATTAAAGTTTTAATATTTTATTCTGAATTTTAATACATATAATTGATTTATTTTTGTAATGTATATAAAAATAAAATATTATTAACTTCACTTGAGAGTAAATATTTTATATTACATAATTTAATTTATTAAAAGCATTTTGTCATTTGAGTTTTATTATTATTATTATATATCTATTCTTCTTCGTCAAATCGTGAATACTATTATAATATTCATTTTATTTCATCCAACCAAATTATTTTTATGCCTATTCAATTTTATTACGGTTCTATTCTATTATCATAGAATGATTATTTTATTACAATTCTATTCTTATTCTATTTTAGCGAACCAAATGTGTGGTTGGTGTTTTGAATGGATTGAAGTGAGTATTACTATTTCTTACATTTATTGTAGTTAGATTAGTGTTTTGAATTATTTTTAAAGAAAAAACACCCGTAGTAGATGTAGAAATTTTGGATGCTATATATGCATGTATGCATTAGCAGCACGCGAATAGCCATTAGGGACACTATTATTTAAAAAGGGATACAGACTTTTTAGTGGGTGCTTAAAAGCAGATGTGAGTTCGGTTGGAACTATTTATGATAATTAGGTTGGGTTTTCATACTACTTTTGGTTTGTTAAGGGCTGTTTCACAAGGTGGAAAATCTACTTTTGTGTAAGTAATCCTATAGGCATTTCCAAAGAGTCTTATGTAATGAACTTGGTCACAAGTCAGAACCCTTCTTTTATAAGAAGCATATATGGTTTGAAAGGGATGGTAGAAAGACAAGTGGGCAATGGTAGATCCATTGATATTTCAATGACAGATGGGTGCCTGGAGGAAACCTAGTTGGTGCTAATTCAAATGGGAGACGCAATACAAAAGTTGAATAAACACAGTTGACGACCTCATAGACCAAGGAACCAAAACATGGAGCTACTACAGAGTAATTTTAGTACATAAGAAGAAATCATGGTGATCACAATAATACCAATTAGCACATGTTATGCAACAGACATGCTGGTGTACAGGACGGTCTATAGTTAAAAGTGACTATCACGAGGCATTGGAGTTAAATAACAACGAAAATTTTCATCTGTGCGGACCAATACATAGTGAAGTGAACCTCACCAAAAGGAAGGGCGGCTAAAAAGATTGCTCACCAATTGGCTGCTTTTACTGGGAAAGGATAAAACATTAATGTAACGTCACCGTCTTTTGCCTCCATTATCTATTAACGAAGGGATTAATAATAAACAAACTAGTGATGCGGCGTGGCGTGGTGTAGGCAGCATCTTTGGGTAAAAAATAAAGAGTAGATGAAAGGGTCCTGTGTCCTTCAGACGTCGCTGCTTACGTTTCTCACTTGCACTGCTTGACTCCAAACACCAAATCTCCTATTTATATAATGAAAAAGGCCCAACCCATAGCGCTATCCGCTGTTTGGTTCCTTAGAAAACTAAAATTAATGTGGGAAACCAACAAAATTACTGGTTGACCAGTCTGGTATCAAAAAACAATTTCGACACTCCTGATTGACCAGTCTGCAGTGCACTCAAGCTCTGGCCTATTTAAAGTATTCATATGAACTTAAAACAAATCAAAAACGGTTGAAGAGATATGGGGTGGAAAGGAATTCTGGGTTTTGAGTATGGAATTGTTCAAGGACCTTTGGGACCGGATATTGCTGGTCCGGAGCTAGTTGCTGCTGTTGCAAACGCTGGTGGACTTGGCCTTCTTAGAACTCCTGATTGGGTATTTAATTCTAGTATTTCCTTTTCTATATGTTCATAGTTTGATCTTCCTTTGGTAAATACTAGCGCTTTAGAGCTCCTGATTGGATATTGAATTCTAGTATTTCCTCTTTTATATGTAGATAGTTTGATCTTCCTCTTCTGTTGTTTAAGTTTCACTAGAATGTTTGCTTTGAATCTCATTTGACCACCTCTGATTAGTTACAATTATACTCAAATACCATGTTTGGTTTCTGAGACTTTCTGATTTGTATAGCATGAGAAACCTTATTAAATGTAGGCAGCCGATGAATATATAAAGAAGGTTTTTACTGTTTTCTTGGTTAAGCCAATATAGTCTTCAAGTTACAGGTTCAAGATTGGGAATTCCTAACCAATGAGTTGTATATGACTATTTACTAATAATGTACTTACTCTTCTCAATCTTGAACAGCTTTCAAGGTACTGGTAAGTTATCCAAATTATGCAACTTAACACAAGTAGATAAAATAAGGTCTGGTTTGAGTTTATTTTAGATTCCCAAGTAGATTTAAGGTATTACAATTGCGGATTTTATTTTGAAATTCAGAAATGGGTTACTTGTTACTAGCCTTAGTTCTAGCTCTGCTTAAACTATCAATCAACTGTTGGTTTCCCCGTACTTTGTTGTACCAGGAATCACCAGATTATGTGAAGGAGTTGATAAGGAAGACTCGGAAGTTAACCGACAAACCCTTTGGGGTTGGTGTTGTTCTGGCATTTCCTCACAAAGAAAATGTAAAGGCTATACTAGAAGAGAAGGTAGCAGTGTTGCAACTGTATTGGGGAGAATGCTCAAAGGAGCTTGTCATAGAAGCTCATAATGCTGGGGTCAAGGTTGTTCCCCAAGTGAGTATCCTTTTTTCCCTCTCATTTCATAGTTAAACATGCCTTATGTCTTTTTCTGGATCGTGGAATCCTAATTCAACCAAAAACAAGCAAAAAGATACAACTTTGTATCGCCTATATGATATGATCGTTTTGTTAAGTGTATTAATCTCAAAATGATATATACATTTAATATTGAGAAGTTTGTGGGAAGGCGCTGGGGGCAGAGAAAACCCCTACTCGTTCCCAGTACTCTATGCCATACCATGATAGTTCGACATTACCATGTAATGGAGTGACTTTGCCTACTTAATGTGATTTTTTGAACGCTTTCAGAAACTTCATTTTCATATTGCATTTTTAGTTCATCAATAACGTTTTCTTATGATATATATAGTTCTGCACATATGATGAAGTAATTCCATTAGTTTTTGCCTTTTTGGATCCAAGCGAGATGTGCAAGGTAGGGATAAGGTTTTACTTTGTGCCAGTAGTTAACTAGTACTTATCATGTAATGGCATGCAAGAATAACATGAGGAAATTCTGTATGGGGACAATAATATGCATTCATTTGTGGGGGAAGAAGTTAAGAACACTCATTTTGAAGGCTCATGTTGTCATCAAATTCTTTGCCAATTTTTGAAATGGAGGTGAAGGGTGGTATGATGGTATATTTCATCTGTATTGTGCTTTCTCTTAGACTATATCATGAGCTAAATGTAACTCCACTGAAGGTTGGGAGTTTGGAGGAAGCAAAAAAAGCAATTAATGTGGGCGTAGATGCAATCATTGTCCAAGGCCGTGAAGCAGGAGGGCATGTAATCGGACAGGTATGAGCATTTCTTGAGTTTATTTATTATATTTCAACTATAGTAGTAATAATTATCTTGGAGCTACTGCTTGCCAAAATTAACAATTGCGTCCCATGCATTCAATGTCATTATACTTTGAGGATTAGTAAGATGTGTTTCTCAATCATATAAAACTTGTAAAAATGTCATGTTTTATTATTTCCAGGAAGGTCTAATTTCCTTGTTGCCACGAGTAGTCGATCTTGTTGGTGATCACGGTATTCCTGTTATTGCTGCTGGAGGCATTGTAGATGCTCGTGGTTATGTTGCTGCTTTGGCTCTTGGTGCTAAAGGCATTTGCATGGGCACAAGGTTAGGACCATGTCAGTGTAAAATAAAAAGTATCCACTTACAATAATCTGGACATTTGGTTTCATCCAAGACTGGTGGTGCTTAAATATGTTCAACTCGAGCATGATGCATGTGAAATATTCTCATCTTTGTTTCGTTGAATTTTTATGGTGTTTTGCCTCTTTTGTGTGTGTCAAAATCATTTTAGCTCCAGCTAGTCTTGTGCAATAACTGAAAGGTAAGAAGTTAAGTTATGGAATCATGCTTAAGCCAAAATCATTGAGGTTTTTGTTGAACCATGCAGAAATTCTGGAGCATTTATAGTCTCTTAAGTTTGTCCTAAAGTATTGAGTTTCTGCAGGTTTCTGGCAACTCATGAAAGCTATGCGCACCCTACGTACAAGCGGAAACTGATTGAATACGATAAAACCGAGTATACAGATGTCTTTGGCAGAGCAAGGTGGCCTGGTGCACCACACCGTGTCCTTCAAACACCCTTCTTCTGTGATTGGAAATGCCTTAATGCTCAAGAAAATGAAACTAATCAGCCTATCATTGGTCGAACAATAATACACGGCGTGGTGAGAATGTTAGACAACGCATTATTAAAATAATGTTGCATAATGACATTTTCAACAATAGAACTATTTCCTAATCGGTTCATTCCACAAGAGTGGGGCTAGAGAGATATCACTGAAATGATATTATGGTGAATGAAGTATCTAACCTTGTGTTAACTCGATGATTGTTTGATAGGAAAGAGAAATTCGGCGTTTTGCCGGTACAGTTCCGAACCCAACAACAACAGGTGACATTGAAAGCATGGTGATGTACGCAGGCCAAAGTGTAGGCCTCATCAAGGAAATTCTACCTGCCGGACAAGTTGTAAAGAAGCTGGTTGAAGCGGCTCAATTTCTTATCCGCCAAACATTTAATCCGGACTCGATCTAAAATTGATTATGTGAATTTTATACCTTATTTGCTGAAGTTACACAGTTTTAAAAGCTATTTCATTAGTATTCTAGTTTTACACATATGTAATGTGAACTTTTATCCGATTTAATAACACAAAAAAGCAAATCTCCATAGCAGAAACTTGGAAGTTGATACAGTTCAAGCATTTGGCATCCCTTGTTTCAACTGTATAACCATCTTATTAAAATTAATGTAAGAAGAGCCATCAGGGCTTGTAGCTATTTCAGCTCTCTTCTTCCAATCTATGGCGTTTTGCCTTAAACCTTGCCCCTTCATCCCTTCCATCAACTCCCTCACAAGACTTTCAACTTTCTCCCTTTTGATATCACTGTCAATCTCCATCCCAATGCCCCACTTGGTGCACGAGTAGAAACAATTCATCTGTTGCTCTGCAAAAAATGGCCAACAAATCAATGGCACCCCTTCACTAACACTTTCCATGGTGGAATTCCACCCGCAATGCGTTAAAAACACTCCCACTGAAGGGTGGCTCAATACCCTCTCTTGTGGGCACCACCCCACAAGCAGACCCCTGCCGCTTATCGCCGCCGTGAATTCCTTGGATAATATTCTTTCTCCACCGCCATCGACAATGTCCGGCCTAATAACCCACAAGAACCGGTAGTTGGTGTCCGCAAGTCCCCATGCAAACTCACGCAAATGTTGAGGCGTCACTGTTATCAAGCTCCCATAATTTACATACACAACTGACTTGGGTTTCCATCTGTCCAACCAACCCAAGCATTGGGTGTCTTCTTTCCACAAATTCGATCCAATGGAGTCCAAATTTGTGGGACAAAGCCGGCGTTGAAGCATTGATAAAGGACCAACAGTGTAGAGCTTGGGTAACTTGGTTTTAATGGCGTCCAAAACATGATGTTCAAAATCATCAAAGGTGTTGAGGATCACAGCAGCAGCTTTCCTGGCATTGTTGACGGATTGCAAGTTGTAATTGAACATGATATCATCAGGGTTGGTGGTTCGAATGAAAGTGGGGATATCTTTTAACCTAACCCCTTTCATTGCTGGTACCCAATCAATCTCCGTCTCAAGATATCCATTATTCAACTCACTCTCATCTGCAAATAATATTATTTAAACGAAGGGTCATCATATAAATCAGAACAAACTTATGTATGTAAATTGTAAGTACCTTTCAATGGGAAGTACCCACGTTCCTTAAGGTCTTCAAAGTGAAGGTAACCCAACATGCCACAAGCACTAGGAGTGAAAAGAACCATCTCAGGGATGCCAAATGCCTCAGCAACTTCCAAGGTGAAGCTCATCACCCCATCCGATATTATTCTAGTAACCGGAGGGACATCTGACCTAGCATTAAGTTTCATTATGAGCTCTCGAAACGAACGTAACCCATGAACCGTCAACGCCAAGCACAAGTCGGGTAAATCTTGTATCCCCCGCATGTTGGTCGATGGCAAACCATCGGTTATCGTTTCGAACCGGAAATGGGGTGAGCCCCTGAGCGAGTCGAGTCCTCTCGACTGAATCAAGCGATGGTAGTTGAACTCGGTATGGATGAAAGTGATATGGAAGCCATGGAAGTGGAGGAGTTTGGCAAGTAATAACATAGGGTTAATGTGGCCTTGAGCTGGTAGAGGAATACAGACAGCATGGGGCTTCCCAGCTTCCATTTGGCCCTTTGAAAACGTGTAGCACTCACACTCTCCAATGGAACAAGAAAGGCATGTTTAAATTAATAAAGAGGTTGACATCAAAACAACCATAAGAGGATAAGAAGAGAGTCCCCCACTTTGTTTAGTCCAAATCTTATCCCACATTAAGGTTGATCGCAACGTGTCATGTCACTGTAGTTAAAGACTGTTTTGTTGGCCCACCTACGAGATCATTGGAGCATTTGTATGTAAATAGAGGACGGTATCTTAAAATACATCAAATGAATAGCCGATGGGAAGACTGTCATTGCACCAGGGCGAACTGAGATTTTTTTTTTTTCAGAAGCTCGGACCCTGCTAATCCTCTAGATCCGCCGCTACCCACGGTAACAAAGAAGAGACAAAAAGGGTATATAGACTTTTTGTAAAGTCGTAAACGGATCATTAACCACACAATAAATTTTGATTTGTTCCAACCCTATAGATTTTTATTTTAGTTACTATTTTTTTTAATTTATAATTTTTTTTACCATATCCTTTTTTTAAGGTAAATTACCGTAGTTGGTCACCCAATTTTTAGGTTATTTTTATTTTGATCATTGCAATTTCATCACTCAATTTTAGAACACTTTCATTTTAGTCCCTTAACTGTTAAATCTCTAATGATGGTTAACAGTATATGCCTCATCATGTTCACACTTTTGTTTTGATCACCCAACTTCTAGGTTGCTTTCAATTTGGTCACCCCAAAAGTACCAAATTTTAAAGTATTGATTGAGATTAAAAAAACTAAGGATTAAAGTGAAAAATGGTAGAAACTAAAACAATGCATTAAAAAATTGTCAAATTGTACTTGTTTATCACATTGCCGAAATTCTAGAATTTTTTTAAAATATTGAGTTTTTAAATTTCAAAACATAAAAATCAATTAAATAATTTGTTGAAAATTTTGTGGCTATTTTACCAAAATAATCAAAAAAAAAAATATATTTACAAAAATAACTCAGGTTTTAAAACATTCACCAAAATAACCCGAAATGAACAGTAAAATGGAGTTGTGGCCTGTCAATGGCCGGCACCACCTGGTATTTTGGACTCATGATTGCCTGATAATTGTGTCAGACTTAAAACAAAATGAATTTTTTGGTTCTGGCCTATCAATGGCCGGAACCCGTGTATTTTTTAAATCGTATATTACTGGTATACTGAAAATCGAAAAAAAAGGAAAAAAAAGAAATTTTGGGTGCTGGCCTGTCAATGGCCGGAACCCCTTTATATGAAAAAAAAAATTCGGGTGTTAGTCTATCAATGGCCGGCACCAGAATACGAAAAAAGTAAAAAAAAAAATTTTTGGGTGGCCTGGCAATGGCCGGCACCCCCTTTCTACAATAAATTTTTTTTTTACTTTTAGTGTGTCAATGGCCGGCACCAGAATACGAAAAAAGTAAAAAAAAAAATTTGGGGGTGGCTTGGCAATGGCTGGCACCCCTTTTCTACAATAATTTTTTTTTACTTTTGGGTGTGTCAATGACCGACAACCCGGCACCAATATACGAAAAAAGTAAAAAAAAAAATTTGGGTGGCCTGGCAATGGCCGGCATCCCCTTTGTACAATTAATTTTTTTTTGTATACTTCCTTTGTACAATTATTTTTTTTTTACTTTTTTCGTATACTGGTGCCAACCATTGACAGACTAAAAGTAAAAAAAAAAAAAATTGTACAAAGGGGGTGCCGGCCATTGGCAGGCCACCCAAAATTTTTTTTTACTTTTTTCGTATACTGGTGCCGGCCATTGACACACCAAAAGTAAAAAAAAAAATTGTAGAAAGGGGGTGCCGGCCATTGCCAGGCCACCCAATTTTTTTTTACTTTTTTCTTATACTGGTGCCGGCCATTGACACACCAAAAGTAAAAAAAAAAAATATTGTAGAAAAAGGGTGCCGACCATTGTCAGGCCACCCCAATATTTTTTTTTGCTTTTTTCGTATTCTGGTGCCGGCCATTGACAGACCAACACCCAAATTTTTTTTTTGTATAAAGGGGTGCTAGCCATTGACAGGCCAGCACCCAAAATTTTTTTCCCTTTTTTTTCGGTTTTCTGTATACCAGTAATATACGATTTAAAAAAAATACACGGGTTCCGGCCATTGACAGGCCAGAACCAAAAAATTCATTTTTTTAAAGTCTGACACAATTATTAGGCAATCATGGGTCCAAAATACCAGGTGGTGCTGGCTATTAACAGGCCACAACCCCATTTTACTATTATTTTCGGGTTATTTTGGTGAATACTTGAGTTATTTTTGTAAATATAAAATTTTTTTGGATTATTTTGGTAAAATAGCCAAATTTTGTTATCCCTTGATAATGTTAACTAATTGTTACTGTAATATTAAAATTAATTAAATTAATCTCCTTCTAAATTTTCAAATTTTATTTTATGTTTTTATATTATTTTTAATGAAATCATCTCGATAACTCATATATAATAATTGTTTATGAAACTTAAATTTCTTTTGATTATATAATCTTGAATCTTCTATACTAAACTAAAAGTAAAAAAAAATCATTGCAATTAATTAAATTAATTGTTTGTTCTTCATTTGAGTAAAGAAGTGATAATTTTTTGGATTTTGTTTGGCATGGAATATAAAATTAGTTAATTAAAAATTAATTATAATGATTTTTCTTTGCTTTTAGCTTTGTATGAAAGCTTGATATAATATAATCAATAGAAATTTGGGTTTCACGTACACTTATTAAAGATTATTTATTTAAGTTGATTTTAATTTAGAAACATAAAATAAAATTTTAAGATTTAAATGAGACTAAATTAATTAATTTAATTAATTTCAATATTATAGTAACAAATCGGTTGACACTATCAAATGATAAAAAATTGAATAACTTATTTAATTAATTTTTGATGTTTTAAAATTTAAAATTTTAATATTGAAAAAATAGAACTTTTGGCAATGAGATAAATAAGTACAATTTGAGAATTTTAAAGCATTATTTTAGTTTCTACCACTTTTTACTTTAATCCTTAATATTTTTACCCAATCAATATTATAAAAATATTTTTTTGGTGACCAAAATAAAAGTGTGAACATGATATGACTATTACGTGTACAAGTTAACCGCCATTTGAGATTTAACGGTTGGTGATTAAAATGAAAACACTCTAAAAATTGAGTGACGAAATTGTAAAGATTTCATATTAGGTGACCAAAATGAAAGTACCTTAAAAGTTAGGTTATCAAAATAAAAATATGAACATGATGTGGCGTGTACAAGTTAACTACCATTTGAGATTTAACAATTGGGTGACTAAAATAAAAGTGCTTTAAAAATTGGGTAACGAAATTGTAAAGATTTTGTTTTCGGTGACCAAAATGAAAATGCCCTAAAAGTTAGGTGACCAACTAGGTAATCTATCCTTTTTTTTTTTTTTTAATACAATGCTTACAACTAGGCAAAATTCATTCTCACACTTAAATAGAAGGATAAACACGCCTCAACGTGCTTAAATCCAAATTCTCCTCCTCCGACAACAATATCAATATCAAATTAAGACTCAGTCAACCATCTTTTTTGTAATTAAGGATTAAGATAAATATTTTAGAATTTAAATGTACATCATTTTAAAATACAAATCTGTAACCATGACTAAAGTATTACAAAATAATTTTAAAAATTGATTTTGATAATAAAAAACCATCTCCCTATTCTTAGTATTAAGTATATGATTGTATTAATAATTTTAAAATTTTAGAGTATGTTTGGGTTAAGATTTGGATAAAATTTTTATTTTATCAAGGTTTTGAAAATTTTAAAAATTTCAATTTTTTAATAACTTAAATTCACAATTCCAACTCCACCTAAAGATTTTTTTAAAATTCTTTTCATTTAGGCTCCGTTTTGTTTCAACGTAAATTTTTTTATATAAAATATTTTCAGCCTTTTTCGATATTTGTTTCAAGTAAAATAGGATGGTTAATGTAAAAGGTTTTCCAACTAACATAAAATTATCCCATTATTCTCGTAAATGTCTTACCACATTTTTTTCCGCAAGACATTTTCTAAACTGATTATGCTCTGTTCACTGTAATATCCCCGTACCCGACCCAAACATCGGGTCAAAGCACCAGGATATTACATTCTCTACTACATTTTTTACTTATCAAATATTTTCTTATAAACTTTCATAATTTTTCAATTTAGTCCCTTTTTGTCATAAAAGTTTAATATTTACTAGTTAATCATATTAAATCAATTTTCTTTCTTGTTACATTTTAATCACATAATTTATCTCAATATCTTGTTTCACATATCAAATTTCTATGTATTTCACTTTGTATATTATTTAGTCCACATATTTCTCAAGTTTAACAATTTAGTCCTTGTTATCATAAAATTTCATATTTTTCACAATTTCACTTTTACAACACATTATTCATATTTCATCATCTCATAACACATTCATTAAACTTTTACCATAATTCTCTTATTCACATATTAAATTGTTTCACACTTAAACTTTTGTACATTTTTCAATTTAGTCTCTATTGCCATGTAATTTAATTTTCACCATATAAGCATTTTAATCAAATAATTTATTATAATATCTTATGTCATATGACAAATTTTCAAGCATATCACTTCTCTTGTTTCAATTATAGATTTCACATTTTACAATTTAATCCTTAACCTCAAGAAGATTTATTATTTATTATAATTTCACCCTAACATCACTTTGTAATCAATTCACTACTTATCATAATCTCAAATGTATGTTTGTTTCATTGAAAACAACTTTTATAAAATATTTTCAAAAATTTGTCAAACAACAAAATATTTTACAAAGATTCATCAAAACACACGAAAATATTAGCTTTTCCGGAAAAGTAAGTCATTTTCCGAAACTATTTTCGATGAAACAAAAGGATATGATCCCACAATAAAATAAAATAAAAATTAACTTTAAAATGTGACTTTTGTCCATATTATTAAAATTGTTATACATTTTACAGATCAAACTATACTCATATTTTGTATTATTTATTTTAATATCATTATTTTTATAATTATTTTAAATTTTCATTTAATGCTAATATTTTAAAATGCATCACTTCAAACTCAAACTACTAGTATTTGTGATTATCTTACTTAGATAAATAATAATTTAAAAAAATTAAGCTATTGAAATCATTAATTAACAAATAATTATAAAAGTTAATAATGATACTAAAAATAACTAAATAAAAAAATGCAATATAAATATCATTAAATTTTTAAAAATTAAAAATGTTTTTAAAAACATAAAATTAAAATTAAATAAAGATAATATTCCAAAGTTTTATAGTGAAAATGTAAAAAATTAAGAGTCGGAAGAATGGCACTTGGCCTGTCAGGTACGCCATTTAATCTCTTCCAAGCTTCTTTTTATAGCTCACCATCTGAATAGATCTTTCTAATCGTAAATTTGTCAGAAACTTGTAATATAAGAAATACATGAATTCCAGGAAAAATGCTTATGCTAATATACCCTATTATCTCCTGCTACCATTCAAAGTCTTGGTTTTCTTCAGGTTGGCTAGTTCTTCAACAAGCCTCCTTTCTTCATCACTTAGCTGCCTTGGGATTTCCACCTGCACTCTCACTAATTGGTCCCCCCTCATTTTGCCTTTGTTCAGCAACGGCACTCCTTTCTTTGACATCACCAAGGTTGTTCCAGGCTGGACACCGGCAGGGATTTTAAGATCGGCCGATCCATCAACTGTTGGTACCGTCACTGTTGTCCCCAAGATTGCATCAATGTATGAAATCTTGCATGTATAGAGAATGTTCGTGTCATCCCGTTTCAGTACAGGGTCTGGGATCACTTCAATGACGACAAAAAGATCACCAGGAGCACCCCCTCTCTTTCCAGCATTGCCCTCTGATCTGACCCTCAACCGACTACCGGAATCAACCCCAGCAGGCACCTTCAGGCTAATCTTCTTTGATTTCCTTTCTCTTCCATCGCCGCCACATTTGTTACAAGGAGTGAATGTTTCCCCAGTCCCACTACAGGCAGAACATGTCATTACCTGCTGGAAGACACCCAGTGGAGTCCTTGATGATGAGACAACTTGCCCTTGCCCACCACATGTGGTGCAAGTATATGCCTTGGTCCCTGGCTTTGCACCTGAACCATCACAGGTTGTACAGTTGTCAAGCCTGGACACATCGATCTCTTTTTCTACCCCAAAGACAGCTTCCTTGAAAGTCAATACTAGATTGCAAATTAGATCTTCGCCATCTGCGGCCATATTTCTAGCACCTCTATTTCTGATGTCCATGTCGAATAATGAGCTAAATAGATCAAATGGATTGCTAAAGTCCTACAAGAATAAACGGAAAAGATTTGACTTATTAGGAAGAGAGATGTGCCAAAAATAGAGATATTGGTAAAGTTTCACAGATTCATTCTTTTGATCGAAGTAACTTACCCCCATGTCCATAGTAGAACCTTTAAAACCATCTTTACCATATCTGTCGTATATAGAACGCTTCTCATCATCTGACAAGACCTGCACCGCATATTTTTCATCTTTATTATACAAATATCCTGAACAAAAGAAGTTGCACATCAAATCCCAAGTTCAATCCGGCACCCATGACCAATCACTGATGTTTGAAATCAGATTTGTACCTCATAAGCTTCACTAATCTCCTTAAATTTCTGTTCAGCTCCTGCTTCCCTGAAGGCACGATATATATTAGCATAGAATTAAAATTGCAAACCGATAAAGAAGCGTAGTCATTTAAGGTATGTTATGTTTAGCATACAAAGAGACCTGCATCTATTTTGGCAAGAATGTGTGCTAACAGAATTAGGAACAGACATACAGAGGATAAAATAGTGAAAAATGAGGATTTACAACTACATGTTTTGCTAATGGAAGGACTGGAAAGACAACATGATAAGAAAAATATGGGTTCAGTCTTGTGGGACAATAAGAATTTCCACAACATCCCCTCAAATTGATCTTCATAATTGCTACAAAAGCTCAATTTTCAATGGGCACTTCTTGTTATCTAATCAAGGTAGGACTAGTAACCACTAAAGCACACGTCAATTTAATAATTAAGCCTTCAAGTTAGCAAGTGAGACATGTTAAATAAACTATTTTGGAAGCTTACTGTGTTTCAAGGTGGCAACACAGCAGTGGAGTCAAGGTGACAAATCAATAGAAGAATCCAAAATGTCTAGGTTTGAAGGTTATGCTTACCGGTTTTGATCACATTGTAGCAATAAATTAAAGAAAAAAAAATGATAAAATGGATTTTTTCCCCAGCAGAGGGGGGACTGATACATGATAGATTTAACATTCCAGCTGATACCTAAATAATATAAATAATTGCAAAAATTAAAAAGGTTCTTTAACTTACTTGTTCACATCAGGATGATAATTCCTGGCGAGTTTTCGATAAGCTGAAAGTTAAAAAAGGGTGTAGTCAGTACAAATGAATCAAAATCAATATTTTTATAGCTCCTAAATTACATGACTATACCAAATCAAGAAATAATACAAAGGGGAATACTCCTACTGTCCTACATACTTCAGTAAATAAGGCTGACTATGCACAGTAACAGAATAAGATTTGGATTCTAAATCAAAGAAACTCTTGGCAGACACTTAAAATGTCACAATAAAAGCATTGATTTTAAAACTTCCAATGAGGATGATAGCCGTAAAGCATGAATGTGTAAATGAAGTCATAGGGGAAGCCTTCGATAAATGTAGACCTCAAGACCATATGCAAAACACAAGCCATCATATGCAAACCATGTCAAGTTGAAAAAGAAAAAAGCAGATGGGGTAAACACATAGAAGTCAAGAATAAACAGGGTAGTTCATTCACCGCTTTTTATGTCTGATTTGCTGGCATTTTTAGATACTCCAAGGATGGAATAGTAGTCCTGCAAAATGTATGCAGTTAAGAAAGAAAATACCAGAAAGAAAGGAAAAATAACCAAAGAAGAAAAGTTTAGAACCATAGTTGCTAGATAAATACTCTACCCGAGCAGCTTTGACAATCAGACGCCTTGCCAAGTGGTGACAGGGGATTTTAGGTGACCATGAATTGAATAACAAATGCGTCAAATTTGGAGGAAAAATGCTTGAACTTGAAAATGATAACGCTCCTATCTCAGTTGAAACACTGCATAACACAACATAAACACTTAAAATTGTTGCTCTAAAGCAAAAACCATTATTGATAATCTGCAGACAACATATTTTCCAGAACCTAAAAGCTGCAGTGCACCAGCTAAATGATTTAAAAATTTAACCTTCTATATTAAGACGTTTATTAAAAGAACTTAAACCTCCATGACATATAATATATATATATATATATATACACAACTCTTAAACCTCCAAGGAGAAAATCTCACCGCGCTTGAGATATCCGCCATTTGTTGGTATTCAAGCTTGACAAAAGCCGCGGTCGAAGCCCAGTCACCACTGTGTTTCCACAAGGTATAGCCGTCGCCATACTCTGAAACAAAGAATCAGAAGTTAATCTAGGAAACAAGCAGTAAAAGAGAAACGATCCTAGCAAACCTTGTTAGCCAAAGCAATTACGAGAACCGCAGCATATTTCTTTAACTTACTAGATATATCAGAGAACATATAGATTAGAAGTTGGGTTACTTGAGTTCTGATAAACTAGTTACCTGAAACTACCAAATATGGCTCTTCTTCTCAAGCTTTTAGGCTATGGGTTCCACTGTTGGTAGCTGAATAATGAACTGCAAGAGGCGCCTTTCCTGCCTTGGGCAGAGATGAGTGGGGGAAGGAAACGTTTGAAAGCAGAGCAATGCTTTGCTTTTGAATAAACACTCGAGAGTTCCCATCGCTATGAAGTGGAAGAAATGACGTAAAGACTCCAACAGGACACTAACCTGCGGAAGCTATTAGAGTTTTCTGGAAATTTAATTTTTATAAAGTAATATTTTATTTATTAAGCGGTAGAAATTAGTTTTTGTCCTAAATTCTAATATTAGTAAATTAATTTTATTTCATATATTAATATTTAATTTCATGTGCGTAATGGAAATCTTTTTATTTATTTTTAAGTAATTTAAAATTGGATCATAATCTTATTAGTTCATAAATTTCTTTAGTTAGATCAAGTTCGTGCCATATGCATGGTATTAATACCATATATATTATAAATGATTAATATATATTGACGGGAGGCTAATTTATTTCAAAAAAGTTTACAAAATATTGACCAACTAAAGCTGTCGAACCCCTTAACGAGTCAATATTTTCCCTTAATTAAACTAGGATTTTGTCTCCTGATTTTGATAAGAGCTAAAATGCTTTAGGCTGAGTTTATAGAGTAAGAGCACCTGTAAACATGAGCATCCACGAATAGTAGGTTTGAATCTTTTCCCTTTAAATGGCAAGCGTATATGTCTAATTAGAGTTGAGAGATAAACCTTTAGCTTGAGCTAGAGACAATACAAACCCTATTTATTTTGTCTAAACCCTTTCAACATCTTCAACAGAGAGCTGAAGCCTAACCCTTTGACATTTATTCCAAATAAACTCTTATCATTTTATCTAAATAAACCCTTATTTTAAATGAAAAAAGAAGTAATTATATTAAGGGTTTATTTGGATATAAATGAAAAGCTAAGGTTTAATTTAAAAAGTGAAGGATTATTTAAATGTAATAAAAATGTATAAATAAAAGGATGGATGAGATTGAAGTTATTGAGAAGAAAAAAGAGAGAGGTAATACTAATATTGAAATGTAAAGTTAAAACTAGGACCATAAAGAATCGAAAAGGGGTAAAAGGGAAGGGGGACGATGAGGTGTTAGAGAATCAAAAAGGAAAGATTTTAAGTGCTTCATGAAATCCTTTGACTTTTCTATGTTTACAGCATGCCCTGCATTCTTAATCACTACAATCTTAGCCTCTTCCCCCACATGCCTACACCACACAACACAACACATTCAAATACAGATTAATCAGTACCAGCTCATACGTCAAAGGAAAAGAAAACACATTATTATGGTTACTAACCTTTTTAATCTGTAGCCAAGTTCCAATGGGAATATCTTATCTTCTTCTCCCCATATTATCAATAGGCTCTTTAAGAATAAGAAAAAAGAAGAAGAGTTAAATTAAATTAATATAAGAATAAAAGTAATGGGTTTCATTTTGTTTTCAAAACTTTTTGTACAAATAAACAAATACAAATGTTAACTATGAGAACACTATTTTAAAAGAATAGAAAGTTAATTTTTTTTACAAGAGTAATTTGATCCTTTCTATTAAAATTTTCATTCATTTCTATCGTTAAAAGCGATGTGGCTAATAGAATAACTAGAAAGTTACACTTGGTGTGTCACGTGTACCTTATTATGACATACATAGATCAATTTTTAATAGTAGAAATATATGTAATTTTTAACAGAAGGACTAATTTGCATATTTTTTTAAAAGAGGGGGCAAAATGTAATTTAACTCTTAGTACAAGGGCCTCCATGATATTTTTACCCATCAAACAAATCCATTTGACACTAAAACCTAATGAGGGGTAAGAGTTTGCAAGATATCGGTGAAATTGAGAAAATCAAACCGAATAAATCGAAATAATTTGGTTTTCGATTTTTTATTTATTCAATTGGTTATCGAGTACCTGAATTTAATATTTTATACAATGTGGTACCATGTTTGTGATATATGAAAAATTTATACATTTTGACATCTAAAAATAATTATGTTAACTTTTTAATATTTAATTTGTAATTTAAGGCGGTTATCTAATAATATTAGCAAATAAGACTTTATTTGGCACTAAGTAAACCCCGGGGTTGAAATGTTGAAGTTATATAGGGTGTAAGAAAACAAAATTGAAAGAAGGGAACAAGAGAAGAGCTTAAACCTGTGTGATCTTAGGAATGTTGCTGAGCTTTCTATCTTCTAGTATTGCCACTAGCAGCTCTCTTTTCTCTTTAAGATGGTCTGTACACATTACCTACAGCAAACATATATGCAATGATGAAATACTGAAAATACAAGTTCAGGGTTTAGTTTTACTTGGTTGCATTGAAATCGCTACATTCTTCGTTAGCACTTTTCAAGTCAATAAAATTGAATTACTAAAAAGTTTGCAATAATTAGAAGAATATAATGATAGGATTAGAATGGGAAGGGAAAGTGAAGCAAGCTTACATCAATGAAATCTGAGAGAAAAAAGCTTGGCACCCACTTGCCTATTGGCTTGACGAAGGAAAATTTAATCAGGTCCCTCAGTCTCTCAGGCGTCTGTGGCAACAAAATACTCAAAGCCTCATTCAAATCCGATACATTAAATAAACCCTCTTCCAAATCCTTCTCCTCTAAGCAAACCCCAGCGCAGCACAACACCAACTTCTCCATTTTCTCTGGAAACTGTGCCGCCATACTGTACCCCACGAACCCGCCGTAGCTTATGCCTACCAAGCTCATTCTTGGCACTCCGTGCGCCTCCATCAGTTTCATCAACGATTGAGCCTGGAACGACTCCGTCCGCTCGCTTCTCGTCGTGTAGGATTCACCGAAGAAGATAAGGTCCGGCACATAGACGTTGAATCGAGATGTGAAGTGGCGGAGATGCTCACCGTATTGCCACATGGCATTGGCACCGAATCCGTGAACAAGGAGGAGATTGGGCCTGGAAGCGTTGTGGCATTTTGGTACCCAACAGTGCATGACGGTGCCTTCGCCGAGATCAGTCCTGATCGAACGAAGGCCTGCATTGCCGAACGAATAACGGTAGAACCAATCGCGAGACGCCGTGAAGCTGAAGTACCTTGACAACTTGGAATGGCGCATTGTGTTCTTCTAATTGCAAAAAAAAAAAAAAAAAAAAATCAAACGAAATTTCAAATTTCCTGGTGTTGAGTTCGATGATGTTGTTCCATATTGAATCCAGATGACAAATTCAGCTTTCAAAATTTGTTGTAGCATATATTTTGGGGGTAAATAAATTTGACAAAAATGAAGCGTGAAAATCGCCAAGTTACATTAGCGTCCCGAAACAAAGATCAGTTACGTAGGGGGAAAGACAAGAATGGCTAGAAAATCTTTGCCACAAATTAAGAGGAGCATATTGGTTTGCTGAGAGGATAGGAGAGTCCAACAAGATTCCATACATGCGCGATTTTCGCTTTTCGCTCTGTTGCCAGAGGTGGCTCGCTTGATTCTGCGTAAACAAACAAACAAACAAAAACCATATCTTCTAAGTTGTCTATTAAAGTTAAAAAGTTACACCAAATGTTGTATCTGATTCATTTCCATGTCAATTTATGGATAACATAGATTGTCAACAGATATTCTCCTAGTTGTAAACTGTGTGCGACTAATTACATTATGTTTTTCCCATTTTGACAATGGCATGTTATTCAGCATATTTAATACTATAGTAACCTGTTTTTCAATGTTCACGTAATTTTTAGGAATGCTACAACATTCATTTAATGTACATGGTATATAACCATACATTGAAAAATATTGAAGGTTGGGAATGCTATTGCTACAACATTTTGTACATATCGTATTAGACTTGTTCATGGGTCGAGTCAGATTCAGATTGAGTCCTAACAAAACTCTAGGTCTAGCCCGTATTAATTTTTTTATTTTTTATATAAAAAATAAAAAATATAATAAATTAAAAACACTAAAAACATTAAAATAAAAGTTTCTCAACAAATTGAAAATAAATTTTAAAAAGTCTTTATACTCAAATAACACTAAGATAGGTGCAACTTAACAAGCAAATGCCTCTAAAATAGTAGCAAAATTAACACTAAAACAAGAGTTATACAATATCTAAATAATAACAACAAAATAGTAGCAACATAATTATGAAAACAACAGCAAAACAATAATTTTTTTTGCAAATTCGGGTCGTGAGAATTGTTCAACTAGAGAATTTAATTAAAGAATTTTCTTGAAAATTTAATTTGGAAAATCTAAGTGATTTTTGGGAAAATTAATTTTGATCAAGTAAAATTAAATTAATCAAATTAATTAAAATTAATATGATATTTTTGGAAATTATTTTTCAAGTCAAACAATTGGTCCAATGGGTAATTAAACTTGAACATTAGACCTGAAATCGTAAATTGAGTCTGGAAGCCCAAAACTGAGACTAAGACCCAAATATTGGTCGAACGGGGCACGGTATGTGAAACCGGGCTGACGGTCTAGCCGGTGGCTAGATCGGACCGATCAGATTGTCACTGACACGGGCCAAACCGACAGCAACTGAACCGGCTATGGGTGCAATAAAGATGTCGCACCTGCATCACCGAACACTGTGGTACAAACGGCTACGATGGCGGCGTTCAAGTGACCGGCGGTGATTGGTCTTCGGTGGTTGAGCGGTAGAAGAGTTACACTCCTACTGGGACTCTACCAGAGAATTTGATTTCAGATTAACTATTCAAAAAATAATATTATTTTAGTAGTTTAATATTAAATTTAATTTAATATTTATATTATAGATAAATATTCTATTATTATAACAAGATTTAATATTAAATTTAATCTAATATTTATATTTATAAATATTATGCTAATTTTAAAAGGATTAAGTTTAATCATAGTTTAACTCTATAAACTCTTCCTATGTAAAGGAGCCTTGGGTCATTAATACTTGAATTCAAGAGAAAGTTGTAGAGAAAAAATTCTCTGAATAGATTATTTTATAAAATTTCTAGAGATATTTTTCTGATTTACAGCTTAACCCAAAAGTTTAGAGAAATTGTGAAATTACTCCACTAGTAATTTATGTGAAAAATTTTCTGATTTGAAACGAGCACACACTTGGTAGACTTGAACTTGAGGATAGCAGAGAGTACTACTCGGTTGAAGCGCTCATCCTAGACGAATGGAAAAAGTACAATTTTGATGAAGTATTTATTACTTTAGATGTCACAACCAAGATCTTGTTTTGGAAAAAAAATTAAAATTATGTTTTCCCTAAATTTATTTTCCGCTGCGTTTTTCAAATTCGTTTTTTCCAACATGAACACCCCTAGGTATAAATGAGATGTTTGGCATGATGTTTGTTGGTTATGTTGGTTGAGTGTTGAGCAAATGATGCGTCATCCTATGGCTGAATGATGCGTAATTGATGAATTACTTTGTAGTTGAATATTGATGTATCGTGAGATCTGTTGTGTTGTTATGAAAATGCATGAAATGTTGGCGTGATGTGTGTCATGCTTGAACAGTGGTGTTGATAGAATGCCTATGTATGAAATGCATGTGTTTGATATGCGGAGAGCGGAAGGATGTTTTGGCGGATGAAAGATGAAGAATTGTCATATTGTGCACTCTATGCCACGTGTTAACTGCCTTTGCGGAGGTTTGGGTGGATAGTACAGAGAATGTATATGCATGGTTTTCGAGTTTGCAGAGGTTTGGTTGGATTGTACAGAGATATATGTGCAAATGAATATGATAATCCAACGTGAGTTTTATGAATGTACGAGGCTTTGTGGAGTCTAAGACTTTAAGCCTCATAAGTGAAAGTAAGTTCATAGCCATGACATATGAAAGTTATGAAAAATTATGAAAGTTCACCTGATTTAGTTGATAAGTCTGTCAGGACTATCTTACATGTGGAAGTTCGTCAAGACTATTTTATATGTGGAGTCCGTCAGGACTATCTTATATGTGGAAGTCCATCAGGACTATCTTATAAGTGAAAATCTATCAAGACTATTTTACAAATAAGATTTCGCAAAGAAGGGATCCCTTCTTAATAAATCCGCTAAGAAAGAGTTATTTGTATATGCCAGTCCATATGAGCAAGATATAACAATCTGTCAGGGCTATTTTACATGTATGGTATCGCGATAAGGAATTTGCTTTTAAGAATTTGCCTACATGTTATCTATTTCTAAAGGTGGACCACTATGAATGGTTTATCTATTATTGCGAGACAAAGGCGGGATTCGCCAATCCACCAGAATCGTCGGCTTGATTGAGATAAATTGGTCTTCTTATTAACTTGTAATGGGAGTTTTACTTATGAGTTTGTTGGTATATTTTCGCAAGGTATGAATCCATAGACTTGGGCCTGAAATAGGAACCTATAAGGATCGCATTACGGATCTGAATCCGTTAGGACAAACCACTAATGGCAGTTCGCAACAGGAACTATCCGCCAAGATCTGTATTATATGGATAACGATATATTATTGTGGAAAAATGGTGAGATGGGTTTACTTTCATAAGTCCACTAGTAAAAATCCACGAAGATTTCCTCTCAAGGAAGAAGCTGCATATGGGTTTGCAAGGGCAACTAATGAAGATAGAATTCATGGGGATAATTAGCCAAGTGGTCAAACGTTTATCTGCATTCTAATATTACATATGTGAAGTCTCATTAGTGAGAGCTTTTTATGTGCAAGGCTCATTAGCCGATTACGAAATTTTCTGTTTTCAAATCATCCGTAATAGATCAAAGGCAGTCAAGAAAGATGATTTGTTCTCCAGGTTGTGCAAGTGATTAAGCGACAGTGTCTTTGAAGATGATGTACCAAGTACAAGTGAGCTAAATCTTGTAACGTAAATACCACACCAATGAGATTGGTGAACTGTCCTAGTATAGACAGTTAGACTTTAGTTCAAAATTTGTAAGCTTAATAGCATTCTGCTAATATGAGGTATGGATAACTCATTAAGTTCATTTGAATTTATGTTTGTGTAATTATGTATTACCTGTAATAAGGGAATTTGATAATTCATGGATGGGCCGAACCAGAATCTGTTGTGATTAGGCAGTTGTGCTTCCTTGTCGTAATATGTATAAAGTGGGATGACCCAGAGGTGGAGTCTCAGGGTCAGAGTTTTATTTGTAATTGATTTTGATAAGAATATTATTTCCAAACTAAGCAAATATTCGAGATGTTTAAACTAAATTGTAAAATATTTTGTATATTATATTAAGGTTACATAATCGAATTAAATTCATGTGGCATGATCAATTAGATAACTGTAATTTAATAATAGTTGCATTAAGTCAGAATGGCGGAATATTCATTAAAGAATGCGTTAGTTCATTTTGAGCTATGAAGTGTAGCACCCTGTAGTCCGCATTCGATGATCGGGTTAGGCATGAGGTGTTACAATGACTCTATCCTCGTACCACAAATTGTGTCGAGTGTGAGATCGAGCAACACAAACCAAAGAACAAAATAGAAACAATTTACTTACTTTCAGTTGGAAAGTAAGTTCTCTTTATAAAAATTGGTAAAAATCTCCGAAAAGTAAAATTTATTCTCTAGGAAATATATTATCACTACTTTCTGGCAACATAACGATAACTCAATAATCTATGAAGTGTGCTTTTAGGTCAACCGATGCTCTTATTTATAAGGAGATATATAAGAATCATGATTGAACAAACCCTTAATAAATAATATTATTTAAATAGAAAATGCACTTCCAATTTAACTAGAGAGAGGGGCGACACACCCTAATTAGTGCCCCACACATGTTGTATGAGAGAAATTTGGGCCTCTCATATATTGAGTTCAATTATATGTGCTCACCACTAAGACTTTTGACCCAACATTTTATAATTTAATCTAACCTAATACTTAGTTTCTATTTCCCAAATTAAATATTATTTATTCAATTAATTTAAATTAACTAAATTAATTTATCAAATAAATAATATTTTCAAACCAATTCTATTTTCATTGAAGTCATAACAATTTTCTTGTAATAGAATCTATGAGGAAATATATTTAATTTTCTTATTTAACATATTCATAATGACTAATTAATTTAACCTCATTTTTGAATTCCAATTATTTAATTATAATTAATTAAACCATAATTCAAAAACTTTAAATTAATTTTCAAGTCATTTCTATATTTAGCGAGAAAAACACATTTACTATGAATGCGATCCATTTCTCTTATTTCATCATTTCTATTCATTTAGTTCTACATGCAATTTATTTTTTTGTTTCAACGAGCTAACAGAAAGACCAATCAGATATATACAATTAGGGCTCAAATAATTTATAATTAAGTTTTGGCTTTTCGCCTATTAATTATACATTTATTTAGTCACGAAATCATTCAACTAAAGTATCGTGACTGAGTTCTCCCTTATTGTATATCATCACGAAAGCAACTTAATAAATGTTCACCTAATGACTTTATCATTAGTGTGTTATTCTTATAGAATATCATTAATCTCTATGAGATAAAGTTATTTTCTCAATATAATCTTATTTTATCTCACAGTAATCATTAATCTTCTTTCAATAAAGTCAATTACTGTCAAATAGTAATCAAGTCATTTATCACAAAGACAAATGACCCGTGATCAAGGTAGTCAGTACCACACTCGTGGGTGCACTGTTTTTCTACTAGAATTGGTACATAATAGTACCAGTCTATTTCGGTGTACCGTTTCGAATTTATTGATTTTAAAAAAATATTAAATACATCAAATGGATTAGATTAAATAATTTCAAATATAAAAATATTAATCGATTATATAAAATATTTATCCATAACTTCGCAAATAAAATTTCATCATTTAACAAATTTAAAGTAAACAAAGAAAAAACATCTCATTAAATAACAAAATTATCCGCAATATATTTTTTTAAAATTATAATAAGATCATCCCACATTAAATATATAAAATGAAAGTTTAACAAAAGAACATACATAAAATGTTGTGTTCGTGAAGCATTTAGACTTTTTTTTCTTTAGTTTGTTTGTTATATAAATTATTTACTTTTTATTATTCATTAATTATTTACTTAAAATTTTAAAGTTCTCCTTTATTTTTGTTAAAATTTAAAATTGATTAATAAAAAATGGTAATTTTATCTATTTTTAACATTATTCATGCACCGGTCAGTGTAACCGACATTAGCCGTAACAAGCCGGTGCAACCGGTACAGACCAGAATTTACACCGGTGCGAAAAGAGTAGTCATTCCGATTTATAACCGGAAAGGTGTGCACTGACAGGTGCAATTTGAACAGGTGTGGAACCGACTACATTACCCGCAACCACGTTTATTTTTCACCTATTATATACTGCCAATAAAAGGATATATTTTACCCTTTAGTTGGGTTACATATTCTCCCATTGTGGAATGATGCTCAAAACAAATATCTACCCAATTGAACTTATAGACGACATATTAGTCTTACAATTGGACAAAACATCTACTCATTTCCGATTAGACTAATGACGTGTTTAGATTATCTACTAATATAAGTTATCTTTCTGTATTATGATTCGACCACATAATAATGCTTCCATTTTACTTTGCATGCAAAAACCATTAAGAATAATATTCAAATATTATTAACGTAATTAATTGATATTTTATTAAATCAATTTATTCAAAAAATACAAATATACATATTGATTAAAATATTTTACTAAGAGCACTGAATCCAACAATTTGAAGTTAAGGCAACTTGGTTTTCAACATCTCAACTTTACAATTTTAACTATAATTTCTTTTTTTAATAAATATATTTTTCACATAAACTTTTTTACTCAGTGGGTTAATAAATATATTTATTGTATAATTTTTCACTTGCATCATGGGAGTACTGTGATCTAGTTGTATCTATTGTTTGACTATATTTAATGTCGTAAAATTAATCAAACATCAACTCTATCAATAAAATTAAAAAAGGGTAAAGCAAAATGTGTATAAATATAAAGATATTTATATTCTTATTAGGTGTTTTTTAAAACTTAAATTAAAATTAGAAAAGGAAGATTCTTATATCATTTAACCCATTCATGTCTTTGTCTTGGAATTCAAGAATAAAAATCAGAAAATGGAAAGGAAAAAATATAAAATTTTTCTTGAATCCTACTTAAGATATTAAAAGAATAGAAGAGAATAAAATAGGATCTACTTATAATAGTAGTTCTCGATTCCTTTGAATCACTCACAAACCAAAGTAAGCAAATCTTGAATCACCTCTAATCTAGAACTCTCAATGAAGTAACAACAATGGCCGTATATTCTAGTAAGAATTTGACTAGCCTAGAAGAGGCAAAATTTTCTTTCTTTTCTCTATAAAAGGAGCATTTATACTCCCAATAAAGAGTAGTTGAAGGTCAAATTATTGCACTAATCAAAACTTAAAAATGGGCTTATGTGCATGGCCTTATGAAGAAGATAAGGTCTGTTTATTCCTCTTTAAATTGTGTTCCATTAGGAAATGATAGAAAGGAAAATCAAATTTATACAAGACATCCATATGTCATCTGTGTTCAACCTTTACACCTAATTTTCTAAAGTAAAATAAAATGAAAGGAAAAAAAATTGACCTCGGTTTGACCAGTTACCCCATAACCAACTCTTGGCGTTCTATTGGGATTTGGGAGGGCTCAGCGCTGAAGATAGGCGTCTGAATCCATCAGTTGGAGATGACCCGCAGATATGCTTAAAACCCAAGGTTTTCATATAGTGAAGATTTCCCCTTAGCTAAGACATGATTGGCATGTTTAAGAAATAAGTTAGCAAATTTCTTTCTTATGTGTCATTCTTGCAATCCCATTCTTTTCAATATCTGGTCGCTTCTCCTCCTTGTTTGACTAGCAATTTGGATATGAAATAGTTTCTTTTCCTGTAGCTCAGTTCTGCAATTTTATAGCGCAGATCAAGTTAATGGCATCTTTTCAAGATCTACATGTCATTCACATCACAGCAATAATTGAACTCCGTATAACCCAAAAGGAACTCGTCCTTCCTACTTTTTACTTGTCAAGTAATATGCCATTTAGTAAAACAATATACTATTACGAGATAAAGAATACAAATAGGCAAAACTAAAACTTCATTTTGGATTTGTGGGAATCACTGACACCCGTCAACTAATAAAATCAGGGATGTCATTCACATAGACATATAGATTTTGTTAGAAAAATCAATTAAGATATTGCAAGGCAGACCTTTTCCTTCACCATTGAGAAGCATCCATATTACCATTGACATCAGACAATAGCGCGGACTTGAATGCATTGCTGACTTGGTCTTGCAGAGATGCATACATATCCAAAACTGCATCAAGAAGAAATTTGTCTGCTCCATGGCACGAGACAAACGAAACAGAAACAGGACAACCAGCATCATTTCCTAATGGAACACAAGCCTAGGAAGAGATTCTACGGTCAAATGAATTATTGATATCCAAGCTACAACAAATAAGAATGACAACTTAACCCTAGTAACATTGTAAGTCACCTGACAGCCCCCTGACATGCTAGCAATGCTCAATACTGCACAGGCTCTATCATGAAACTCA
Source organism: Gossypium raimondii (assembly GCF_025698545.1). Classification (NCBI taxonomy): domain Eukaryota; kingdom Viridiplantae; phylum Streptophyta; class Magnoliopsida; order Malvales; family Malvaceae; genus Gossypium; species Gossypium raimondii. The sequence continues at coordinate 1,832,329 of NC_068576.1, read as the reverse complement.
GTGGAATAATCTTTCATTGAATTAAGCTTTGGTGGAGGGTCCACAATTGTGGGAATCACTAATATTCCATCATCCTGAAACAAAAAAGATGACCTGGTTATCTGAGTTCATCCAGTTCAAAGCCATTCTAACATCGTAGACTATAGCAATTCAAGACAACACCAGAAATCTGAGAACCTTTGGATCCATAAAAATAACCCTAAATTCAGCAGAGGTAGGCACCTTCGTAGATACTGATGATAAGCCCCCGACATTCTTAGCATTTTTTCTCAATTAGATTAATCATAGATAATATCCCATCTGCCCAATGTCTCCTTTCCAGGCACCTCTAACAAGATTGTTATTATTAAACGTGTCTCAGTTATACAGTGTAAACATAAAAAAAAGTTTACTATGAAAAGAACAGTTTATCTTGCATGCCCTTTGAAATATGATCGGTGTTCTGGAACCAAAAACCAATAATCATGTCTCAGATAAAAAAAAAGCTAAAGTTTGCTAATAAGACACTACAGTTTGCTTCTCTCTTTGATTAAAAATGAAGCACAGAACTGCCTGGAGACAACTTCATTGGTATATTGTAACAAATGTATTATAGCAATGACCAGGGAGACTTCATAATCCTTGGTATATAGTGAACACTCTTATAGAAAAGAATAACAGTAACAAATGGTACAAAAACTTATCACATTAGTTGAAACAAATGGAAGCAGAAAGAAAAGAGGAAGGAGAAGAAGCAACCACACCTTAAGAAGACTTTGCAGAGCAGCGCGCATTTCTGTCCCGACTTTGTACAAAACTTTCACGTTCTCATATTTAGTGTTGATTGCTGCAAGAACACGATGAGAAATCTCAGGTCCTAGTCTTGGTTTAACATTTTTAACCCATTCCTCATGGTTTGTTTTGAACTCATAGCTGAAAAGTAATACTGCTAGATATTAGAACTGGTAAGTGGACAAAGCCAAGAATTGATATTAATAATGACTATATCTTGATTTAGGGATTGCAACAATAAAAGCAGGTCGAAGAGGTATATGTACTCCTGCGTGTAACACATTATTCTCAAGTACCTTTGCAATGACACCATCACTGATGAAAGAGCTTTCAAAGCAGAAATTCCATATTGCAGGTTTGAGGAATTTTGACCAAAAGCTTTTAGACTGGGCACATTTGAAGCAACATACTGAGAAAAATTAATATGCTGGGGAGGCTGGTCTGTGCAATCAACAAGAGGTAGACAAATCATTAAGTAAAACTTACAGCATCATAACAGAAGTGGTAGCACCGAGTTAGGATCATGATTTTGAGACCCAAAAAACATGCAACTGATATAAATAAAAATTGAAGGCCATACAACTTACAACCAGAAAGCTTTTCTATTGCTTTGCTAACAACATAAACTGTCTTCTGCTTGGTAACCTTTGAAAGCTGGAATAGATCATCAGCAAACACAAGGCGCCTTTCCCTTTTAGGTTCCACTGCTTTTACTTTAAGTAGAACATGTCCAACACGGCGTAGAACAGATGGATCACGAGCAAACCATCCTTTAAAATCAACATTTGACGAAATCAAGAGAAGCAAAGGAAATCTAGAGGAAGGCAAAGCAAACTCTCCAAAAGTTTAATGCTAAGCAATAAATTAGACTCAAACAAATAAATACCCATTGATTATTTGAACAGCCCATTCTTATGATAGAACAGCAATGACATGTGCCACAAACCTAGAGGGGCAAAGTTGTCTGCTCCTTTTCCGGAGGCAGCATCCATTCACTAATAGATCAGACATTCAGTTGCACCACATTTTAGTTAAGAAATAATATATTTAGGTGAATACAAAATGAATTCACATAATTATATAATTCAGACTAGCTAAAACTATCAACAGCTATTATCTACGAGTAGATTCAACAAACATCTCAAGGATCAAAATACCATGGCCACACTGCACAATTAGAACATCTTAACAATCTGAACAAGAAGGCCACATTACAATACCAATAGTATCCAAACTTTGGGAATTTGGAATAAGCCCAATAGTAGATACAGCTTGATGAGATGGACGGAAGCCAAGAATACCACAGAAGGATGCCGGAAGTCTAATGCAGCCAATTGTATCAGTACCTGCAATGTGATGAAAAAGCCTTCTATGCTAAGATAACAGTAAGAAGAAGACAAACTGTATATCAACAAGATTCAGTAAAAAAGGGTCTGCGAAGGCTTTTAGGAAGGGAATGGAAAAGATAAGCTATGCCATTCAAGGCTAGAAACTAATTAATCATGCACAAAACAAAAGAAAAGCATAACAAACAGGGAAAGAGCTGTGGGGATTTGACTGACTATTGAGTACTGGCAATGTAAGGGAGTGAAGAAATTACCTAGAGCAAAGTCCACAAATTCAGCTGCAACCGCCACAGCAGAACCACTTGAAGAACCTCCTGGAATATTTGACTGCACTTTGGGATTTATAGGTGTTCCATAATGCTTATTTTCCCCCGTTATTCTAATAATTGGAAAACAAAAGCAAGAATTGTCACATTTGGGAAATCAATCTATGTTGCTCCAGCTCTTCTTCATAACAACTTTCTTCCTAGTAATCCAAATAAAAGGTTACCCAAAAGCCAGTTCGTCCATGACTGTCTTGCCCACACATTTAGCACCGTTTTGCAACAAAGCAGTAAGCACCAGCGCCATCTTATCAGACGGCTCATGTGTTCTACGCCAATCGGGATTCCCAAACCCCGTTACGTAACCTTTTACATCAAATCTGTTGCAATCATTAAAAGAAAGAAAGAAAAAGATTGAAAGGGAAAACCAAAATTATAACAAAAGTATAGCAAGGGAGAAAGAGAAAGGATGTGGAATGACGAACATGTCCTTGATGGCAAATGTAAGACCTTGTAATGGAAGTTTGGCGGGAGGAGTTGGCGGCTGGGGGAAAGGGATTAAGTCGAAGCGTTCCAAGAAAGCGCCAAAATCTTGTCTTTGGATGATGATAGCTTTCCTCCTCCTCCTTCTAGTGGTGTCAGCCAGAAGTAGGATTCCGGCCACTGTAATTCCCGCCACAATCCAAACCTTAGGGTTAGAAGCGTTGGCTTTTATTAGATTAATGGTTTTTGACATTATCGGATTCCAAGAGAAGCTCTCCAATCCAGAGAAGCGGGGAAGACGTCAAAGGTGGGTTTGACTTGGGACAATTTAATCTGATCTTTAAAGGGATTGTGATTTGGAACAGATATTGGAATGTTCTGCCGTGTGTCGGGGTTAAATGCCTAATTAAAGACGAGCCGAAGTCTTCCTTTTTCTTCTTGGACAAAGCCCAAGTCTTCCCATATTTTTATTTCATTTTTAAAAACGACCCAAGGACTTTCCTTTTTCTTTTTTTTTTTTTACATATACCAATCTATTAGGATCCGTTCGATGAAATTGAGTTGAATCGAATGAAAAATTTTGAGTTAATCAAGTTGATAGTTTTATTTTATTATCTTAATTTAATTTGAAATCATATATAGTTAAAAATTCAAAAAATAAAAACAAGTTAATATGATAAAATTAAATTATTAATTAACTTATTTAGGTCCCAAAATTATTATTTTAGAAAATTTTAAAATTTTAACTTTCTTTGTATATTTTTAGAAATTTTAAAAATTTTAATATAAATTTTGAATTTTAAAATTATTTTAAAATTTTGGAAATTATTTTGAACATTTTTGTAATTTTTGTTGAGATGCACAATTTGTTCATTTTAAAAATGACTCGATTCGATTAACTCAAAATTCAAATTTATTTGATTTTTATAATCGAATCGAGTTTTCTCAACCTACAACTAATCAAAAGCTGTTTTTCAAGTACAAATAAACGAAGACTAAATCAACATAGTTTTAATTAAATTTATACATGATTTGACTTCTAATTTTATGAAAAAAGTTGTTTTAATTTTTATTTAATTTTTTGTCTCTTTTAGTCTTTAATATTTTATACTTTTTAATAATTAAAATGTTTTAATTTTTGAATTTTTAAAATTAAAAATTCATTAATTAATTCTTGATGTTACATCCACATGTATGACACACCAACAAAGTTAACAAATATTAATTTTTCATCCATTTTGGGGTAACTTAACAAATAAATTTAAAAGCTAAAAGAGACGAAAAACTAAATAAAATGTTAAAATGACCTCTCTCTTTTTATTTGAAGGGTCAAATAAATCATTATTCCATTTATATTATTTGCATTTGTTTATACTATTATAAACCATTTCTTGAGTTGAATATCAACTCGTTCACTCAAAAAGAAAATAACATTTTAAAGAAAGTTATTATTGATGTTTTACCTTTTATATTTTTTAAGCTTAATACATCATTTAGTACTTTTATTTAATTTGGTACTTATTTTTTCTCTAATGTGATACTCATATTTGACAAAATCATAAATTTTTGTACATGGAGGCCACCATGTTAACTTTTTAATTTTAATTCTAGTTTTAGTATATGTTTGTGTCATGAGCCGCAAATTAAAGTATATAACAAATGCGCACAGAATATCTAATGGGCGTCGAATCCATAAAATATAAAGGGTCGAATTCACAAAGATTGGCTATCTAATTTCGCCTTTTTCCGTAACCAGAATCGTTGTCACGGTCACAGTCATAAGCTTAGCCTTAGCTTCGATGTACTCCAATCAACAACCTCAACCGCGTGGGTTGTTTAAATCCGATATCTATGTCCCTTGACAGAACCCAACTGGCTTTTCCCACCTAGACACACCAATTTGTTCGCAGGAATTCGAACATAGCACGGCCGATTCGTCTTCCCAACTGTACACCAAATAACTTCAACCCAACGTGCATTTTTTGAATTGAAACTAAATCAACTTTTAAGGGATGAATTTATATTATCCCATATACCAGAGAGATAGAAAATATTGCGTTGAGAGGTTTGTTGAGCAGGTTCACATCTCACGATTGTTTAGTTGGAACAATTTTTGAGTTAAAGCTGAAAAGGGTTTAGTTAATCATGAAAAGAATTATGCTTAAAAATAAATGGTTCAAATGAAATTGTAAAAAGTGGAAAGGGAAAGAGCAACGCAAGGAGGGAGAAAAGAAATAGAGAATTTATTAAATGCCAAAAGCAAAGTGTGTGTTCAATTGGATGTAGTCATTAGGTATTTATACACACTCTTACAACTTGTTTGGTTTGGTGTATTGGCTAAGCCAATACACCCCTAATCGGTGGGCCCCATTTAATCCCACTTCAATCCTCTGTTTGGTTCAGGGTATTGGCTAATACCCGTCTATTACATTACACCCCTAATCCCCAAAATCCACCGATTTCTATTACGTTCCTCTTTCTCGATTAGGTCTTGCTTGAGTTTTAGACCTGTTTTACCCTCCCGCTTCCCTTTCCGTCTTCGCTTTTCTTCCTTCATCTTTCTTTTGCTGAAGATTACAATAGAATCGACGCTTGGCCTTCTCAACCTTTTATTTTCGGAGTTTACTGCAACTGGAAAGGTAAATTCATATTTCTAACTCTCTTTTGCTCTCAAATTTATATGGATTCCTGTATTTTAATTAGCTTAAGTTCCGAGTAGATTTCTATTTCTTAAAGGTTTTTGTTGCTGGTGGAAATTGGAACTCGATTGCAATGTAAATTGTCTCGTTTTCTCTGTTTTAATTAGCAATGTAAATTGCTTCAAAACCCAAGACTGAAAAACCAGCTACTCCTCGAACTACCACTCGACCCTCTGGGATTTTTAAACTTACCCCTGTTTCTCCTACTTTGGCTCGATTCCTTGGAGCCCAGAGGCTTCCGTCCGATCTTTGTTAAGCATATCTGGAGCTATATCAAATCCCATAACCTTCAGGTTCTCTCCATCTCTATTGCGTCCTATATAAAGTTATATTGTTTGGTCTAAATAAATGTGAGCTTCAGTAAATATCTGGGAAAATGTTGTTCAATTTTGGTAGTTAATTTGTACCATTTATTAATGGTTCTTGTTGCGAGTTGTTTGCTTGATGGCTTTATGAGGTTTCTTTACCCTTTCCATGGGCATTTGTTCCCTCTATAATATTTTTTTTGTGCTTGTTAATGCTGGGGTTTGGACCTGTTTGGTGTTTATTATTCAAGAGTAGTTAAGCTAGCAATTTGTAGTAGGATTAGTTCATTAGGTAAATAGTTCTCGTGATTGGATTCAATAATTCAATTATATCATCAATCGATTCCGAGTGAAATGTTTGCGGATTCATTTGTTCTAAATTCATTCCACATTATGTATGTTTGATCTAAATTGTTAACCACTATGGTCAATAATTGATAAATGTGTTTTTGTGAAGAATTTGAACGAGTTGTGTATGCTTTTCATTGCGTTTCCTTTGTGGTATTTGAGACTAGATTGTTTTCACATGAGCTATTGGCAATTTCGACTACACATCCGATCTTATCGCCTCACTCGTTAGTTTATTTACTTGAATATAGTTATGAAAGCGCAATGGTTGTTTCTTTGTTAGGGAGATTGATGATGTCTTTGGATATGTGATTTCAGTTTGGTATGATCATTGACTCTTTTGCTTTTTTGAAATTGACACCTGGCTCCTCTATTAGTAATCAGATTGTATTTTGTTTCTTTTACTAAAATAGGTAAATTAATATTTGTACATTACATCAAAGAGCAAGCTGGTCATTCTTAGTCTTCATACCTTAGTATGAGGTAGATGCCACGTGTCACATTATTCTATTAGTTATGCTAGTTTTAAGAGTACAAATGAATGAAATTTTAATAGAAAGGATTAATTTGTTCTTTGATCTAATGGACAATGAATAATTTAAAATACAATTTGATTCCTATTTGGGGCCTCCTTATACTTTTACCGCCATTTGGATGTGCTTCATTTGGTGGTGATCTATTCCCTCTACCCCATATTTGTCTTTGCTTTCATCATCATTGGGACATTTGCTATTTTCTTCATTCATTCTTCATCTCAAGTTGTGTTGCTCCTAAACTCTTCAGTACTCGATTCAACAATCTCAAAATCAATATATACCCCAAGACTTGTTCTACTTGTATGAACCTACAAGTTCCACAGAAAGATCATTCTCGCCAAAATCATGAAAAATCAACAATGCTAAATACCATGTTTGCTATTCATTTCTTTAGTCAATTCATTCGCACAAATGACATCTTAAAGAATCCATCTTGGAAAATATCTGGGAAAATGTTGTTCAATTTTGGTAGTTAATTTGTACCATTTATTAATGGTTCTTGTTGCGAGTTGTTTGCTTGATGGCTTTATGAGGTTTCTTTACCCTTTCCATGGGCATTTGTTCCTCTATAATATATTTTTTGTGCTTGTTAATCTTTGGGGTTTGGACTGTTTGGTGTTTATTGTTCAAGAGTAGTTAAGCTAGCAAGCGTAGTAGGATTAAATTTTATGAATATTCATTTGCTCTGATTAGTTTCATTGATGGAGATTGGATTGTTATGGTTCATAAATATAAGTTTAGCCTTTTCACAGTTTTATATATAGCTTACATGCTAGCTCGCTGTTTCATTTTCCTACTAGCAGGTTTTTGTGGTGTTTTAGTTCTCTTCTTTCTAGATTTCTACCTCCTAAGCAACATTTTCACCCTCTACTTCCTTTCTATCCTTTAATGCTTGCTCAATTATGGTTGTTTTGAAATATAAAACTAGTCACTTTTATCTCAGGAAGACAAACAAACAACAAAATTAGTCAAAAATAACCTGCCTAATCACATGAACCCTCTGAAGTCTGAACAAAAAATAAAACCACTACTGAACTGCACATGATATCTCACTTTAAAATTTTCGTTTTCTACAACTTTATAAGCATCAAGATTGGGAGAAAGAAACCAAAACATAAAACAACTTTGTTTCACTAAATGAACAAGGATTCCTAACATTTTAACATAGCCATGAAATCAAACACTAGCCCATCACTAGCTGTTCTTACTCTTCTTCTGTTACTTTCTTTATTTCTATCTCCTGGGGTTAATACAACTTTTTAGTTCCATTATTTGCTCACCTATTCCTTGTCTCGTTGAAGCAGTCCCCTAAAACTGGGGTTTGATTGAAAATTAGCATATGTGATCTCATATACTTTACCAGGAAATATAGGTGCCTATCTAATTCATGTGTGATTGATTTTAATACTAGTCGAATTCTTAGAAGTGTAAATTATTTTGTATATTAGCACAGTTGTTAAATTTCTTGCGCCTAGTGTATCTGACCACTGTTGTTCCAGTAAATTGATGTTCTATGTGAAATTTTGTAGGTATTGGACTGTTAGCTACCGATTTGCTCCAGACAAAAATCGTTGGCAAGCTGAAGCTGTAGTTGCAATTGAAGAGGTTTGTTAACTTATCCAATCTTCTAAAATTGTAAGACTTCAAAATCAAATACAGAGAAACACAGTAAAACACATACATGCTGATTTTTTTCATGGACTTTTAATTTTTTTTGGAAATTATTTTCTTTTTCGGTCTTTTAGGTATTTATTTTTATCGTATTATGAGTTTAGTAGTAGATTCTAGAAAGATTTGATATTGAATTGCATAAGCAAATGAACTTAATTGCTCTTGGATTTGTTTAAACAAATATTTTTGTCTCACCATTTATGCCTACAAGTATATACAACAAGTCTATTTAACAAGTCCTTCCGAACACATTTTTAATTGGTATTAAAGCCTAATAACATAAGCTTTTGGTGTGAATTTCTATTAGATGGGGCATTAGATATAATCAAACTAATTAAAATTGTAAGGTGCTTAAAATTGAAGTAATAAATTAGAAACATTTTATTAAAAAACTAATTAAATGTGTATATTCATATACAACACATTATTTAAAAATATTTTAAATAAAACAAATTAAAAATATTATTCATATATCATTACATATATATCGACTTTTGAATATGTATCAATTTAACCCAATCCAATCATGAGTAAATTCATATAAAATTGGATCATTAGGTATAATCAAGTAAAGAACTTGATTAAAAACAAATATTCAATATATTAAAATTGGATCATTAGATATAATCAAGTAAACAACTTGATTAAAAATAAATATTCTTTGTTATTATGATTGATTAAAAACAACTTGATTAAAAACCAAGTATTTGGTAACATTGTTGATTAGAAAACAAATATTCAATATATTAAAATTGGATCATTAGATATAATCAATTAAACAACTTGATTAAAAACAAATATTCATTGTTATTATGATTGATTAAAAATAACTTGATTAAAAACAAGTATTTGGTAACATTGTTGATTAGAAAACAAATATTCATTGTTAATGTTAATGTTAAAGTTCTATTTTTGCTTCGTTAAGATTCTAAATTTGTGCTGATCATTTTCTTTGATAGTGTGATATTGCTTCCTATTGAAGCAAATAAATTATTTAATTTCATTTTACTGTTATTGAAATTATGATTAGAGAAATGTGACTTTTTTTTACTGCGATTTGACAATATGGAACACATTAATATATTGCAGTAATGGCTCGTCTGCCTTTAATTGTACAAAGTGTGAGGCGTAAAATAATCGGTGCTGCATTGACAATTTGGTTGGAAATCTGTAGAATCGCGATTTGGTTCTTATTTAGAATGGGTGCCAGCCTTAGCCTACATACTTATAGACCAAGGATTAGGTCCTATACCGTAGATTTTTATGCACAACGGGATTATGTGAAGAGGCTTGTATATGCTAGTGACGAGACTTGTATTGAACAAGTCAGATGAATAGAGTGCCTTTTTTAAACTATGTGAGATGTTAGAATCGATAGGGGATTGAAGTCGTCAAGGTTCATGCTTGTTGATGAGCAAGTAGCAATGTTTTACATATCATCTCCCATCACCTAAAAATCGAGTTATCAAGCATCACTTTAGGAGGTCCGGGAAGCGTAAGCGAGCATTTCATAATGTTTTAAATCTTGTCATACGCTTACAAGATGTCTTATTTAAAAGCGGACCCGATTCTGGTGATTCTTCCGACACAAGGTGGAAATGGTTTAAGGTATTAGGCGAGTTTTATATATAGCTTGTACAATATTTAGTTGACTAATATGATTAATCATAGTGTTCTAACTCAATGTTCTATATCATGTGATATAGAATTGCTTAGGTGCTCTTGATGGAACCAACATCAAGATTAGGGTGCCAACAGTTGATAAACCTAGATATCGCTTTTGAAAAGGTGACATAGCAACAAATATGCTAGGTGTTTGTACACCGAGATGCAATTTGTTTATGTTCTTCCTGGTTGGGAAGGTTCGATTCGATGGACGGGTGCTTGAGATGCAATTAGTAGAAGACATGGACTAAAAGTTCCTCATGGTACAAAGTGTATAGTTAGAGGAATTTGAATTATTCATTAAGATCAAACTTTGTTTGCTTGAATTAATCATTTTTAGCCAATTTATTTTATAGGTTGTTATTATCTAGTTGATGCTGGATACACAAATTGTGAGGGTTTTTTTTGCACCATTTAGAGGACAGCGATATCATCTGAACGAGTGGCGTCAGGGTTATCAGCCAAGTTCTCCGCAAGAGTTTTTAATATGAAACATGCCTCAAGACGTAATGTCATTGAAAGATGCTTTGGCTTATTAAAACTTAGATGGGGAATACTTAGGAGTCCATCGTTTTATCCTGTAAGGGTGCACAATAGAATTATTATTGCATGTTGTTTGCTCCATAATTTTATTCGAACCCATATGAGTATTGATCCCATTGAAGCGGAGGTGGGAGAAGGATTACCTACTAATGTGGTGGATGACGATGAACTGAATATAACAAATATTCATCCATCGGATGTTTGGGCTACTTGGAGGATGGAACTAGCCAACCAAATGTTCGATGAATGGCAAGCATCTAGAAATTAGTTAGGTTTAGGGACAATTTGAGTTTGAATTGATTTGTTGATGTTATTTTATGTATCTAGTTTATTAAACTTTGGTAATCTTTGATTACAATTCTGTATTGTACTAAACTTTGTTGAATTATAATTTAATTATCTTTTCATTCAGCATGTGTTATAAATTTAAATTTAGTATTGAACTACCGATATAATATATATAAACTGTTCACCTTTTGATTCATGATATTCAAAATAGTAAATAATGTGTATTTGTTTTTTTTTCTTAAGAACAATATGTCAGGTGTTCCACCAACGGGTGCTTCTTCTCAAGCTTCTCGAGGAAGCAAAAGAAAATGGGTTCGAAGAGGATGCGACCTTGGTTTCTTGCATGGTAGATTTGCACAATGTAGGAACATTTAATCGTCTAGGGTTCAAAGCCGGTTATTTGAACGAGCTAGAGAAAATGCTAGAAAAGGCTTTACCAAGAGCAATGTTGAAGGCGAGACCAAATATTGAATCTCGGATTAGGTGCCTAAAAAGGAATGGTCGATCGTCACGACATGCTTAATGGTCGAACAATGCGGTTTTGGTTGGGACGAGCATAAGCACTCGTTGTTCTTGAAGATCTTGTTTGGGAATCCTATGTTAAGGTAAAATGTATTTCAAGTATTAATTTGTTTTTTTACAAAACACATGGACTAATATGATTTCCTCGTTTTTTTTAGAGTCACAAAGAAGCCTCTCAGTTCAGACATCGTTCTTTCCCTTACTACAACCAGCTTACTGCCATATACGCAAGAGATCGGGCGACTGGGAAAGACGCTCAAACAGCTGCTGATGTTCTTGAAGAAATACATGCTGAGGATGAACGTACTACAGATATGAATGAAGAGAGAAACACATTCTATGACTGCGAAGCTGACGTCTCTTTAGACGACATGGATGTTTCTGGTATGGATCCGCGAGGAGATAGAGACCAAGGGGGTTCCTCATCTTCAAACAAGAGAAAGAAGAAATCTGATGCTCGTGATGATGTGTATTCTTCATTTGAGGAGGCTGCCACCTTGTTGGGGGAAAAAATCCAGGCCGTTGGTGATAAAATCAATAGGAGTATTGCCTCCGAGGTGGTAGTTCAGCACAAGTCAGAAGAGAATATGGAAGAAAAAGCTTCAAATTTATATTCAGCCTTATGGTCAATTGAAGGTTTAACCGACGATCAGCGGTATGATGCTTTGAGTAAAATTCCCGATCATCCAAATCAAATGATCGTTTTCTTTAGTTTACCTTCTGTTGCCCGATTGGAATGGGTCAGAAGATTTCTTTCTCACCATTAAATATCAATGTTCAAACTTTTTGATGTTGTAAAACTATATAACATATGGATTATGATGTACAATTTCATTTTCATCTAACTTTTTCTTAGTATAAGTTAATTATGTTTATGCAGAAAATAATTCTCAAGTTATATTTTTATCTTAGTAAATTCATAAGAACATTTTATGAAATTATGTTTAATAATAATTATTTTAAATTGTATTAAATCATATATTTTAATTAAATATATTTAATATTAATTATTTCAAATCTTCATTATATTATGATTTGAGTAAATTCATATAAGAATATGAATTATTAAGAATTTTATTAAATTATATACCAAAATTATAATGTATTTAATAATAATTATGTTTAAATATGATTAAATTATTTATTATTGATATTAATAATCTTATTAAAATTTAAATAACAATAACAAATTTCGCTAATTATAAGAATTTTATTAAATTATATATTTTAATTAAAATATATTTAATAATAATTATGTTTAAATATGATTAAGATATTTATTACGATAATAATAATCTTATTAAAATTTAAATAACATTAACAATAATCATTTACCAAAACAAATTTCGCTAATTATAAGAATTTTATTAAATTATATATTTTAATTAAAATATATTTAATTATAATTATGTTTAAATATGATTAAAATATTTATTACTGATAATAATAATCTTATTAAAATTTAAATAACAATAACAATAATCATTTACCAAAACAATTTTATGCTAAGGGTATTCTAGTCATTTTAGTTTTTTCCATTATGTTATTACACCTCTATTCCATTCAACCAAACACAAGATTACTATTACGCCTCTATTCCATTACATTCAACCAAACAGTGGATTAGCTATTACACCTCTAATCCAATACACCTCTAATCCCAATACACCTCTAATCCAATACACCTCTAATCCAATACAGCGAACCAAACGCACTCTTAAGTGCTAAAATTTAGTTAGATTTTTTCCTAAATGTTATCACTAAATAATTCAAAATTTAAAAATCAAATTTAAACTAATTAGAGAGTTGTAACAATATAAAAAAATCTGTCGATCTTTATCCAGTCACTTTTTCTTTACCGAGATATCCTTGAATCTTCAATCTTTCAATCAAGCCCTCCTCTTTGTTTTTTGTTTCAATTTAGCCCCTTTTTGTAAGAGTTTGAATTCAGCACACCAACTTCATTCCTGATAAGAAAAATCAAAATTTAATAGCATTTTGTTTGATAATTAGTCAAAAATAAATATATTAAAAATACAAATTTATCTTGCTATCAACATCCCATAGAAATAAATTAATTAAATGGAACTATTCTTGATCCGTAACATTTGAAGCGAAGAGTTTGAAATTTTGAAAATTTTAAAATGCTAACATTTTAGAATTCAATTTACTTAAATAATTTAATTTTAGAAAAATTGGGTTATAGAAAATTTACAAATTTAAAAATATAATTATATCCAAAATAAATAACACAAAAACTATTCGATATAGATATAATTATATTTGTAAACTTTTGTAAAATAGTTTTGATAAAATATAATTTAAAATATTTATTAGAATTAAATAAAAATAAATTTTGAAATTTATGTTTTTATTTTATAATAGGACTATGTGTATTAAATCAGATAAGATTACGAGGAATTTTCACCATCATGTTTCCCTTTGATTCTTTTATATTATGCAGTCTGGGGTATGTTTTTGGATTATATTCCAGTTTTGATTTTACCCCTTGAAACGAAATACATTACAGGAGATATTGTCCTCAGTCCTTACTCAGTTCAGTGCCTTGTTCGCTAACTATTATGCCACTCTCTATGGATCCTTCATCCTTGGTCTTTTTCGCAATATCAACTGCTTCTTGATCGGACATGGCTTGCATTAGAATGGATTCGGCATGAGCAAAAAGAAAATAAACATGTCCATGGACCGTAACTTGCAAGGATGAGAAGTTGGGTATCTGAGTCGATATCAGCATTGGAGGTGTGATTTAATGTTCTTGTCATCAAATTGGTCATTCACTCTTGCTACGTCTCATGTTAAGTCATATAAGATGTATAAACTACATTTGAAAGCATATAAGATGTAGCTGGTCATATGCATATTTCACATGCTCGAACTTTACCACGGGTGTAGACCGTGACGCATACACATTGACAGCCACAATACCGTCCTTGTTCACTTCCATTCAGTTATGCAGGAGAGTATGGTCTTTAAAGAGAAAATTAGACATAAGCAGAAAATAGTTGTCGATTAACATGACATGTTGGAGACAAAGCCACCTCTGTTCTCGATGCTTCCGCGCTCGGTGTTGGGCGCATGATCGATTCTCATTTCTATAGCTTGTCCTCCCGGGTCAGGAATGTGTAAGAGAATTTCCTGGCCTGTCTTCTCGTAAGCTTTAGAGATGGACCTGATGGTATTGGTCCAAAACTCCTCCTGCAATTTGTTATAATACACAGTAAGTATAGTCATAATCCTGGGAAAGTCGGGTGAACTGATATATAATTTATGCACATAAAAGTAACACTAAACACAAAATCTGATATCAAATCAAAGTTACCACTAAACTAGATCATGATCTTGCAAAAGTTAACTAAATCACTAATCAAAGACAGTATGGAAAAATTGGCAAAGAGAATTGAGATTGGGTAACTTGAGAATATATTGAAAATTATTAAACAATTAATTGAGTGTTATTGGAGCTATATTAGACAATTTTCATATTTGAGATGTTGACAATTTATTAAACAGTATTTTACGGATGCATATTGGTTGTAAAAACTTGTCTATTGTGGTTTTATTTGTTGAATTTACAAGTGTAAATGTAAGGAAATTGCCACTGGTGTGCGATAAATTATAATAATTTGTTTTAAGTGTTGAAGATAATGAATATTTTTCACTAAACTAAGCTCCGCAGACATAGGAAAACAGAACTGCGTAAATAACTCTTGAGTCTTCTGCTTGTTTAATGTTTTTACTTCCAATGGTGAAAGAGTAATGCCCACTCTCTAGTCACTCCTTTATAATGTGTAACTTTTATCTTAGCAATCTTTTACAAACTTCAATTGGTATTAGATCTTGTCACTTTACATTTTCTTTCCATTCATTACTTGGTAGAGATAAAAAATTGAATGAAAGAAGAAAAAACATCTGAAAAATGCATAACACGCCTCTCTCATTTTCTCTTGTTTCATCATTCCAATTTGAAAAGGTCGGTTTTTATGCATTAGGATGAAAAGTGGTCATCCTCCTATTTTTCTTCTTCTCACTCTTCTTCCCAATCAAACATACTTAAAATTTATTTTGTTTTCACTTTTCTACTTCCTCCTCCCATACCTTCATTTTTCTATCCAACCAAGCACACCTTTAAAAGAAGCACTAAGTTGGGAAATCTCTTATCGATTTTTTGGAACATCTTGTTGAGTTTAATTGAGCCTACCAATCAAGTCTAATCCCCCCACCCCCCCCCCCAAAAAAAAACATGAAACTAAAAAATCACACCTAGACAACATGAACATGCTAATTAGTAAAACTTATATCACATTATTATTTATCAAAATTTATAGAACATGAAAATAACACAAAATTCAATATAAAAATATGGATTATAAGGTCTACACACAATGAATTAATGTATTCATATTCCACGAAATATCTAAGTTATAACCACAACAATTGGCCCCGCTATGAAAGTGAACTCATTTAACTCACTTATTTTTACTCTACAAATAATTTTATCCAACAAACTCAGCAAGCAATAAGTACTACTCTAACCCTTTAGTTAAGAATTTGGGATATTAGAAACTATTAAACCCGAAAAGAAACACTTTTTCTGCGTTACCTAGAAACAAGCACAATACCTTAGACCCTAAAATTGTTAGATATTATATTTACAGACAAAATGAAGTTACCGCATCCATAATGCTGCAAAGATGTTGCCGGACTTTTTTGGGGTAGGACATGCAGGGGAAAAGTTGGCAGGAGATCTTATTCAAATGCGATAGACATGAAAGCATCAGCATCCAAAAGAGAGTCGATGTCTCCATATGTAGCAAAAAAATGATGCTTGCATATACCACAAATGATAAGAGTAAGTTTATAGAGTCCTTGCTTGCCACAGAAAGCAGCCCAATGCATTGTTGTCCATCCATTAGCATCACAAAAATTTATACTAACTCCAGCAGTAACAGTCAGTTTTATTGCCTGATCATAAGCAAGTGCAACCGCTAAGTGTATTACACCTTGACCCTTCTATTTAGATATAACACATCGACTCTAGTGTCTTTTGGACTATATACTATAACAAGAAAGAATGAGACATAATTTACGGAATAAATGATGAAACATAAAATTTTCATGAGTGCTTTAAAGACTTTTCCATAAATCTTATAAAAGCAACTCCATTTCACACTCATATAGGTTAATTTATTAAGTACTATATTATGCAGATTAATGCACTACCTATGATAAGTGTTAAAAGTAATATGTTTCAACTTCATTCTTAATGCGTTTTTGGGTGATTATTCGATGTTAATTGTGATTTTAATGTTCATAATCCTTTAAATTCATGTTTTTATGCTTAATAGAGCATTTTGAAGCAAAAGGAGTAAAAATGGAAAATCAGAGCAAGCTATGGGGGCCACACGGGCAGACCACACGACTATTTGGTAGGCCGTGTCGATTTCGTGAATTTGCACCCTAAATTGCAAGAAATTGTGTTTTTAGGTTTTTCGGGCATTCTAAGGCTTATATATCACAAAAATAAGAAGATGAGAGTGAGCCGTCATAAAATATTCAAGAAAACAACTCGAAAAATAAAATTGAAGTCAATTCTAAAGCGGATTTCCGTCAAGATTGAAGATTCCCAATTGATTTCTTAGAAGAATATCATGAGTTTTTTTGTTTCTTTCGATTATCCTGTCTCTTAGTTGTTTTTATTTGCAAGCATGAACTAATTTTCTAAATGTCTAGGGGAGATAAACCCTATGATGGATTCTGTCGTTTGATTTTTATTTTATGCGATAAATACTTAGTTTCTTATTCTCAATAATGTGTGCTTAATTCTTGGTTTGATATTTCTAGGTTATTGATACATGTTTGGTGTGCTTAAATGAGAGGAGGAATAGACTCTGTTTAAGAGTATGTCTTGCGTAATTGAGTGGAGTTGCATGCAATCCTAGAACTAGGACAACATAAATCTACAGGATTATAGTCAAATCTAATAGGGAATCCATAGCACGAGTTAATGCAATAATAGAGGTTTTAATTAGAAAGAAATTTCAATTAATCAACCTAGAGTCAATTGCCCTTACTATCGAAAGAGATATTAGCCTAATTTAGGCATTTTTACAGATCAAGTTACTAATTAAATAAATTGTGTAATTTAGGTTGATAGTGATAGGTGAAGTCTAGGTGAATTATTTCTTGGGCATCGCTTTGTTTCTTGGTTGTTAATTGGTTATTTTCATGTTTTGTTTTTTGCCGTGTTTGTTAGTTAATTAATTTAGTTAATTTTAGTTTTTCATCAATCACTTGAATTTATCGAATAAATAATAGAAAGACAGTAATTACTAGTATTTTTAGTCTTCGTGGGAATGATATCTTTGCTCAATATAGATATACTATTAATTGATAGATGAACTTACTTTAGTCAAATTTTAGTTAATTTTGTGGACATCAAATTAAAAGATATAGATTTAAATTTTAAAACTCAAGCTTAATTTACATTTTAAATGTACAAATCTTTTTGAATTTCAAATTAACCTTATTTAACAAATGTAATGATGAAAAAGGTTGTGGTATTTTATATGTGAAAAGGACTACCAAATGAATAGACAAGTGCAACCGATGTAGTGTAAGCGATTTACAACGTGCAGATTTTCAAGAGTAATTAATGTGTGAAGGAGACGAGGTGAGGCAAGGTGTGAGGATTTATGGAAATGTATGATTGCGAGTGTCAGGAAAATAATGTTGGAGTGGGGAACTAGACCTGTCCATGGCCGGGTCGGGCCCGACGGCTCGCCTGAAATATGAGAGGGTTCGGGTAAAAATATAGGCCCAAAATATGGGCTTGGAAAAAAAATGAGGCCCGTTTAAAAAATGAGCCGGGCTCGGGCTCAACTTTTTTGGCCCGAGCCCGACCCGGCCTGGCCCGAATATAATAAATATATTTTTTATTTTTATTTTTAAATTTTAAAATACTTTAAAAATATTTTTATTTTTTTATTTTTAAAATATTTTTTTATGTTTATTAAAAATCGGGCCGGGCCGGGCCGGGCTCGGGCTTATTATTTTTTTCCGGGCCGGGCCTGGGCAAAATTTTAGGCCCATATTTCGGGCCGGTCCTAAGAGTCGGGCCGAAATTTTTTTCGAGCCCGACCCATGGATAGGTCTATGGGGAACCTACGGCTTTTTTTTATAAAATTAACCCTCAAAAATAATTAATTACTTAAATGATTTATTTTTTTGATAAAATACAAAAATAATCTAAAATCTACAGTAAAAATTGGTGAAGCCAAAGTGTTTGGCGCCACCAATATGCCATGTTAGCAATTTACATAAAAAATTATTTTTTTGGTGGAGCCATATAGAATGGCGCCACTTGTATAAATACTAAAAAAATACTGTAATTTTTGAAAAAATAGAGGGCTTTAAAAAATTTTACCTTTTTCTAATGGATACAAATAATTTAACGCCACCTGATTCCAACACCCTAGCCTATTCTGTTGCCTATTCAAACAGCCTGAATGTTTTTTACTTTTTTTCATTCGTTGCTTTTTCTATTTCTTTCTTTCATTTTTTTATTTTGTTTTTCTTTATTTACTATTTCAGTTTCTTTTATTTGTCCTTAATTTAAATATAATTTTTAAAAATCATTTTTTAATTTAAATATAATTTTTAAAATTATTTTTAAAAAATTTAAATATATATTTTTAAATTATTATTTTTAAAATTTCTTTTAAAGATATTCAAACATTTTTAAATTATATTTAAAATTTTAAAAATAATATTTTATTTATTTGTCCTTTATTTGTTTATTTATTTGTTTATTTTTTATTTTTATAATATTTTATGTATATTTATATAATTATTGTAGATTTTAAGTTATTTACGTATTTTATCAAAAATAGGTAATTTATGTAATTAATTTTTTAGGTTAGTTTTATAAAAAAAGCCTATAAATAATTTATGTAATGTGAAATTAAGAAAATTAAAGAGACACTTTTAATAGAAATAAAAAAATAAGGACCAAAAAATTGAAAAAATGATAAAAAAGTGAAAATTGAATTGATTGGAAAAAAATAAAAAGGATTTATTTGTTAAAAACTATGACTTTTTAAAATATATGTATATTAAAAATTAAAATTATATATTATGGCTAGTCACATCGTGACAGTGACATCAGCGATGTAACTAGTCATTAGCCTAATAATTGTTAGTTAAAAAAAAAAAGAGAAGAAGAACGTCTTATTTAATAATGTGAGGTTTTGGTCTCCCCGTCAAATATTTTAAAAAAAGAAGGAAGAAAGGAAAAATAAAAACTAGTAAGTTATTTATAGTTTGTATTTTGTATTTTATAGTTATTGTAATATAATAATTAATTATATTTAATTTATATAATTTTTTAAATTATACATATATCAAAATATTTTACGGAGTAAATACGGATCACACTTCATCAAGTATCAACGAAACAGTAAAATTGATTATAAATTAAATAAAAAATGTTTTAGTTTCTCGTTTTTTCTTACTAAGCGCTACTTTGCTCAACGTGTTTTGATTGTGTAAAACTGATCTCTATTTAGTTGTTATTATCCCTTTTAACTCATGTTTGCATGAAATTGATCTCTATGTGTTAGTTATAATTTTTTTAATTTGTGACACATTCATAAATTTATATATTAATTTTTTAATATGACGATATTTACGCTTAATTTTATAAAAGTTCTCGCATGTAAAATAAATTTTCGAGTTTGAATATGCCTAATTTATATTATATGTAAAATTCTATGTATTATTATCGATATCGATTCAATGAAAATAAGTCTTTTATTTTATATTTACCCATACCACCTATGTTTTTTAGAACATTATCGTTTTTTATGTACTTTTTGTAGTTATATGGTTGCCTTTTGTTTTAATGCTTAACTATGATTAGTACATAATAATCACATTTGATCTCTACGTGTTATTATTGATATTTTATGACAAATCTTTATTCTATTATTAATATTTTATTACTCATTTAATTTAAATTAAATAAAAAATACTTAGAATGACTACATTGGTATAGTATAAATGTGATGTTTTTGTTTTCTCAACCTTTTAGTTTTACTTTTCAATATATAATTTTATGTTTAAATTATATAGATAATTGATTTATCATATTTTTATAAAAATTTTACCATACAGGATGAGTATCGGGTTTTGAGGTCGCGGTTTCATTTTCCCAAGTACGATCTGGACTAGCGAATCATGTCATACTTACAGTTGGCGAGATTTGGGGACGTCGCATTGATCCTAATGTTTAACCTAATGGTGAACTTAATATCCGCCTTGGTTGAGCGGTGGTGTACGGAGACCTACACCTTTATTATGCCATGCGGGGAGTGAACTATCACATTGGAAGATGCGCTATGCAACTTGGGTTACGAGTTGAAGGTGTTGTGGTCACGGGCCGAAGCAAAGTGTTGGAACCTTCAGTACTATGCCACAGATTGCTTCGACGGGCCCCTAGTGATAGGGAACAGAATTTCACATGCTTGACATTGGCATGTTTGAGAGCAAATTTTAAGGAGTTATCGAGCACCGTCACTGAGCACGAGGTGATGTGTGCTGCTCGAACCTATATTATGCAGTTGATCGGGGGTACTTATGCCAGACAACACGTCTAATAGGGTCCATTTAAAGTACTTGCCTCTATTGGATGATTTCTCTCGTGCCGGTACTTACAGCTAGGGATCAGCAGTGTTGGCCATATTGTACCGTGAGCTTTGCCGAGCAACAAAACATGGGGTTAGTAAAATGGCTGGTTGCCTGGGTCTGTTGCAATCCTGGGCTCTATATAGGATGCCGTTTCTAGCGGCTGTTAGGCACCAACCATAATCGTGGCCACTTGTAAATAGGTAAAAACAAATTTATACTTAACATTTAACGACTCATAAGTGTGGATAATATTTTATCAAGTTTAACTGTTAATGTCGGTGTAGACTTGGCAACCTTGTAATCAATCAACAACTTCATGTTGTACTGTTTGATGACAAACACACAGTTTGTCTTGTTCTCAAACTGTTTCCCAACGAACAACTCCTCCTCCAACTACGGATTTGATGCCAATCTATGAGCAGGTACTATATCGGCGTACCTAGGGAACTCGGATGCATGCGTTGCATCTGGATTTACGTTCAACATGTCGCCCCCAGGTTCATTTCGTAAAACAATGCCACGACTCCAGTTATTGAATGAAGGGCCGTGAACATCTTCAACCTCCTTCGGGACTTCATCATCAATATCGTCTAGAACTTCATCAACATTGGGGTCACTAAAATCTTCAACGTCCTGATCAGAATCTTCACCATTATTGGTCCTTTCCCCGATGTTTGCCTCTGTGTTTATTATCACTTCCGAAGTATTTGTAGATTGGGATCGAGGGTAGAGTTGTTATACGAACTCCCACCATAATTTGGATTTTCGGGTATCTGCGATGTCTCTTCGCATTCTAACTGGTCTGTCCATCCGGCATTAAGATTAAAGTCAAATTCGCGATGTTGACTCATTGGACTAACATTCTCAACAGGCTTTATGTCCTCTAACTCAGCAAGTAACTCAACTGGTTGAGAGTTCTCACTTCCAGTCGACCACCATAGTGTCCAAGTCATCATCATCTAATAGTTGCATCTCACAAAATTTCAATGGATATGTAGAGATTAGAAACTTGTAAAATAATCTGGACATCGCCCTTCCACAACAGATAGCTATTTTCACACTAATCTTCCTTTTCATTTCTGCCAGCTTCACATTTTTTTTGAATCGCAACCCTACTCTTTGCCGACCTTGAAATACACAACTAACATCACCTTCAACAATTTCACCATAAAAAAGAACGTACACCAAAAACACCTCGTTATTCATCTTCAACAGAATTTTTGAACTCTCCTACTAAATACAACAACTTCACCATTCTATATATACTAGAGAACCAAGAGGTGAAGTCATTCTTATTGGCTCCAAAATAAAATATTAAAATTTAAAATTTTATATTAAAAAAACATATTTTAAAAAAATTACACTTGTAATAAAGTGGTGGAGCCATTCTAAATGGAGTCATTCTAAATGAATCCACCAAATAAAATACTATTTTTAAAAATTTTAAATATAGTTTAAAAAACGTTTGAATATCTTTAAAATAATTTTAAAATTTTAAAATATACATTAAAAATTTTATAAAACAAATAATAAATTTGAAAGGTTATATATTTAAAAATAATATATTTTAAATGTTTTATAATATTAAAATATGTTTAAATTTTTAAAATATATATTTAAATTTTAAAAAACAATATTTAAAATATTTAAAATATTATAAAGCCAATAATAAACAAATAAATAAAGCAAATAAAGGATAAAAAAACTGAAAAAGTAAATAAAGAAAAACAAAATATAAAAAAAGGACAAAGAAATGAAAGAAAGAATCAGAAAAAGCAACGAATGAAAAAAAAATTCAGGTTGTTTGAATAGGCAGCAGATTAGGTTAGGGTGTTGAAAGCGCCAAATTATTTGGCTCCACTAGAAAAATGTAAAATTGTTTAAAGCTCTCTCATTTTTTTTAAAAATCGCAATATTTCTTTAATATTTATACTAGTGGCACCATTCTACATGGCTCCACCAAGCAATTAATTTTTTTATACAGATTGCTGACGTGGCATGTTGGTGGCACTAAACACTTTGTCTCCACCAACTTTTACTATAGATTTTACGTTATTTTCGTATTTTATAGAAAAAAAAAAGGTTATTTAAGTATTTAATTGTTTTTTTAGGTTAGTTTTATAAGAAAAGCCGGTAACCTACCTATCTGAATTTGAAAAGGTATTTTAGCAACTCTACCACTTTTAGTCCTTTATTATTGAATTTCTGCGTCCTTATTTGCTCCTACCTTAGTTTAGTTTTATTACTAATATGGTTTATTTACCCGTGCTAGATTAATTATTTATTTGAATGAAATTATATAATAAAAATTTGAAAATTAAATATACTCTAAGCAAAATTTTTAGAATTAAAATAGCAGTTGAGCTGGTCAAACTACTAGTTCGTATTATTAGATTAAATGAATCATTAGAAACATAAAAATAAAAATATTTTTAAAAATAAAAAATCGGATCAATTGATTTTTTAGTCTAGTTCTACAAGCATGTACTAGTTCGCAAGTCAACCAATCTGATGCATTTCTTCGGACTGGCACCTCGAATGGTTCGACCAGTTCAAATAACCATGATTTTAAGTCTCTACACTTCATACATTTGAAATTAAGTACTCCAACTTTTATTTTCAAAAATTTAATTTCTCAACTTTATGGAATTAAAAAATTTGCTTTCAAATACATATAACCACATAATATTTAAATTAAAAAGCTAAGAATTTGAATTAATTAATAAAATTATAAAAACATAGAGACCAAATTAAAGTATAAAGATTAGATCTCAAAATGAAGCATATTAAAAGTACCAAAATTAGAATTTAACAAATTTTCATAAAATGAAAAAAAGAAAAGGTGGTAAGGAGGAGGGTACTCTGTAAACATTGTTTGTGCCCATGGTAGGACAGAAACCATGACCCATTATGATGGGTTGATGCCCTATCGGAGAGGATTCTGTCATTGTCCACCATCTAAATCAAAGGGTGTTAATCCCTTCTCAATCCTCAAGCCTTAAAAAAAAACATAACACAGTACTTATCTTACTGTTATCAAACTCTCTACTTAATTTGATATCACACCAACTCTTACTTTTGAACCTAAACTAAAATCACAATAATAATAATCTTTTAATGTTTATTAAATAACTAAGAAATAAAACATAACCAATTATTCAATATACTTTTTACATTTTTAAATTGTACCTTTTCTTTCCCTTTAAAATGTACCTGTTCTTTTAGAAATACGAGTAATTATTTCTTCCTACAATTAATATAATATATTTTTGCACAACAAAATATCAATTCACTCCAAAAATACATGAATATTATTCTAAATAACATATATCCATTTTTCTAAAACTTTTTTCTCAAAATATAAAATTCTAGTAAGGAAAAAGGTGAACTAATCCACACTAGTTAATATGATGTCTATATACAAAGATCATAATTAATGCATTCTTTACGTTCAAAAATAATAATTAATGCCTTTCTAATTCAGTACAAATTTTTTATTATTTCTTAACTGATAACCAGATCCTTAATAAATACCATTACCATAATAATTTCTAGAAAAAACTACAACACCGTTGGCATGTAGAGTTAAAATAACAAGTAATTTTTTAACTCAATTTTTTATATATATTAAGATTTGACCAAAATATCTATTCACTTAACGGAAAAAGTTAAAATTAAAATATCTGCCCCAATAATTACAACAAGATTTAATTTGATATGAACCAGCTTCTAACAGAGAAAAAACCAATACAGGAAAAGGAAAGGCAACTCCAGAATCGTTACAAAACTTCCTAATCAGCAAAACAAAATGAAAACAAACAGTATTCCATAACAAATTTGCAGATTCAAGGGGCCGGCGTTATCAAGAGAAAGGTTTAAGACTTACTGTTAGCAGTTGACTTGAGCTCCACGATGCAGCTTCGATCAGAGATAAGCTGAAAAGATAGGCCCTTTCTGAATGTTCATCTTCCTTTGTGGAACCGTTCTTTTCAAAGTGAGAAAAATTATGCACCTTATTTTGGTTTGCAAAAATGTACCATCAAACCATGTAAGTCATGCCAACCTGCATGAGATGCGAATGGGGCACACTCAAATTTGCAATGCCCCTCCTGCAATTTTTTCTCAAGAAAGCATAGAAGTAATTGATAACTAGTTTCTTAATAAACCAGGAATCCTTTCTTGCCCTAATATCTCCATGACCAAGAAGATAAACAACTCCAGATTCCTTAGCTTTGCGTATGAACGATAGCTCCCTCTCTAAACCATGCTCCGCATCAGAAATTGATGGATCTACAGGCAAATCTGCCGTCACCTCCTCTGAGGTGCTTGCTTCAGAAATGGGATTATTACTAGAGCTCCCGAACTCAGCCAACAGTGGAACAGCAAGTGAGTAAACACTTCCATTGGGAGCTATGAGAACCCTTGAGAGAGAGGTATCCTCTTCATTATCAGTGTCTTCATCGCCATCACTTTCCAATTGCCTTTCCTGAGCTTCTCGACGAATGAACTTCTCAATACTCTCGATCAGCAGCTGCTCAAATGTCTGGTGATTTTCTTTACGGACATCCTTATAACCATACCTGAGAATGGAGAAAGGGATAAGGCTGAAGAAAAATGAAAAAAAGGAAGGAATTGCACGCATAGTAATATATAATCTACTTTTCCGATTTTATTGCCAGTTTAATATTGACAACTTCCAGTCAAGGTGGCATTTTAACGAGGGATAAGTCTCAAATTTACACCTTAACTTTAATCTAATACGAAATGTGATACCTAAACTTTGATTTGATGCAATTGTACATGTAAAATTTTGATTTTGGTTCAATCATACAATTAAAACTTTGATTTTGATACAATTGTATGAATTTAGAAAAATAAATATATCCATTTATTTTCATGTGGGATAATGCAATTGTTTATGTAATATGTAAACATAAAGTGATGTTACATCAATCACATAGTTAGTGGTTTGTAAAAAATTGAATAAAATCACAATTTTTATGTATACAATTGCACAAAATCAAAGTTCACCTATCACATTGCACATTGGACTAGAGTTCTCGTATAATTTTGAGATTTATCTCTTTTTTACCATGCTAGTTAGTTTCTATGATAAATATTGCACTTCAAAGATTGAACCTGAAATGATGATAAATCCCAACTAACACAAAAAGGAACTGGGTTAGGCAAGATAACAGGTTTGGGGTTTCCAGCCAGAGCATCTTACCTGGCAATGCAACGAAAGATATGGTAACTCTTAGGGCAGACTCGCCTGAACAGGAATCTTTCACTCTGAGGCACCATAGGAACAGGGACATACTTTATGCAGACAAAGATGATCATGGAGTGGATTGCAGGGAGTGTAGTTAGAAAATGGCCAAATATAGCTGGTACTCCTTTTGCCAGCTCATTGTAAACCAAACCAATGCCAGGAGCTCTAATTGTCCCAAGATTGCAGCCCAATTCTCGCATCAAATCCATTGAGAGCTTTTGCTTTACTTCAGTTTCATACTTAAGCTTGCTACCATAATTCCAGATATACATAATGAGAAACATTATCACAGCAAAAACCAAGATTATCCAACTTCCATCTGTCACACTCCATAAAACTGAGGAGAAAAAAGTCAGTTCCAAACCCAGGAAAAAGATCACAAAGCTCAGGACAATTACAATGTTTATCTGCCATATGAGAAGCATGACAATGGTGACTAAAATTGTTGTCATCATCATGACTCCCAGCTCTGCTATACCTGAGAAAAAAAACCAAAACCAGAAAGATGAGAAAACTCGGATAAGATTGGCAGTTTGTTTCAGCTATCTTCCCCGTAAAACCAAAAAAATCTAGGTTTTTGAATTAAATGACATCACAGATTCATTCAAGGATAACAGAAATTATACTGTCAGTGAAAGCAATATATATAAATATATAGAGAGAGAGACTACGAGAAAATATTACCATATGCATTTCCAATCTCGTTAATGCTGGAGATAGAGCACACAACGATCAAGCAAACTACCAGCAAAAACCAGTTTATGACTGGGATATAGATCTGACCCATGAACTTTCTAGATGTATGAACGATTTTCAGGCGAGGGAAACAACCAAGAGCAGTTGATTGCTTTATGCATGAAAATGTGGCTGTTGTCATAGTTCGGCTGGCAATCAAAGCGGCAATATTAGCTACGAGGAAGATTGGCCAAAACATACCACCTATATGGAGCCAAAAAGTTCTCATTTAGAGGAAGGCAAGCAAGACAGTGTTCCAAATCAGAAAATAGGAATTCAATTATTTGGAGATCCACTACCCATTGATGATAAAGTTACCTGGAATTGAATAAAAGAAAGGCTGCTCTTCACCACTAGGATTATTAATAAGGTAGGCAGCTTGACCCAGATAACCCAACAATAGGCAAGGCAATACGAGAAAAACAAATGTAAGCTGCAGACAACCAACTATCACACAAATCAAAAGAAGTAACCTAGCAATTTCATCAGTCATTATAATGTATTAAAGTATGTATGAGAACCAGAAGATTGGTAACCAAGTTTTCTAGCTCCATTACCTGGATTGATTGCACCGAAAAATAGCAAAGATCTGCAAACATTGCCTCAGACCCTGAAACACAAACCATCAACAGCATCGAAAGATAAGATACAATGACCATTAATGCTCTACGTCAAATTCATCAAAGTTGAATCAAATGCATAACTTTTAACTTAACTGGGCTAACACCTAAAGAGTTACATTCCACTGCAGCAAATTAAGCATTAGGAGATGCAACAAAAATGTACAGGGCAATGTGAGATGATAACTTGAAGGAAAACTTATTCAAAGCTATTATTGTGCAGGACAAATATGTTGCACTACAGCACTCTCGGAAATTATATTTAAGATATGAATGAAATTTGAATAAAATGACAGCTATCTTTTACTAATGTGTTACCTGTTGCACATAAAAGACAACCGCCAAGAGCATACCAAGCTTTAACTGAGTTCCTCTTGAAGTATAAATAGATGTGAACAGGATTAAATGCCTTCAAGACACTGGTGTCATACTTAAGAAGATTGTAAATTCCAATGCCTGCTAGAGAACAAAACCATATGAACAAAGCAGGGCCTACAGCAAGTCCCACTTTACTTGTTCCAAACTTCTGTACACTGAACAAAATCACAAGAAAGGCAACTGATATCATCACCACTTCATCTGCATATAAAGAAAAGAGAAAAGTTAACTCAAAAAGCTAGCAATTCACTTGTAATAATATTGCAAAAATCATAAAGGAAAATAAACTCTTAAAATTTAAAGGCAGGTAGGCAGGCAAAAGAAAAAGGGATAGACATGGGGCTCCATCATAACATGTTTATAGATCCATGCAGAATGTAGGATTTAACCCAACTTACAAACTACAGTCTAGCAAAAGTTAAATCATCGTCACAAATAGCACAAAAACAATTCTAGACAAAGGATCACTCAATAACCTAGGAGACCTACAAGCTAGTCAACCGCAACATGGTCTGATATTAAATGCAAAGAACAAGTAAATTTTAAACATGTGAATTAAGTTTCGCAAAATATTCCTCACCAACATGGTAAACTAAGAAACAAAAGCAACCTATCCGAGAGAATTAGCTAACAAACAGCATAAAATCAATGGATGGAAAATTGGATTGGATTTGAATGATGGGGGCTCTGATCAAATCAAAAGAGATAATATTATTAATATGTTATTTTAGTATTAAATAAATATAAACTTTAGTTAATAGTTTAAAGGTTTGAAACTCACTGCTTAAAATAATTTGAGTAATAAAACAATAAATAAGTATTTAATCCAGGTTTTGTCTGCTCAATTGGATTTTAAGTGGTTTGAGAAAACCAGGTTTACAGCATATTACTGGATTAGATGGGCTACAAATTCAACCGGTCTGACCAGCCAGTCCCATTTGATTTTTTATTAAATAGTGCAAGCAAAGTAATAATGATCTCTTAATGTTGATAACAGCAGGGAATTCCACCTACCTTGCTCAATTGCATCAACTCCAACCTTTAAACCACCAACAGCTGACATCACTACATCAGAAAAAATAAACATAAGTTATCACATAAATGTCAATATGCAAAAGCAGTATAGCAATGCTCTACTCAATCGTACCACAATTATTAAAAAATCAAGAGAATAGCATATGGAAACCTGACATTGCCGGTGTGACAACCCCATCAGCTATCACCATAGAAGTGCCGGCAAGCACTAACACCAGAAGAAGTTTTTTCAGAGTCAATGAAGTCTCTAGTCTCTCCTTTATTTTAAGTGATCTCTCAAGTTCAGCAGATGGCACCTTTAGCCTGAAGCTTGATATGCGAGCATCTGATGGTAGCTGATTTGGGAGAAGGCTGACCTTAGCATGTCGACAAATCAATGAGTACAATGCGAAAGTACCACCTTCAAGAAACCAATTGGAAAAGTTATGAAGCAATTAAGATGGAATATATATTCTACACATGTTTAAGGCCTGCATAAAAGCTCATAAATACTGTCTTGATTGGGAAAATCCAGCATACCTTCACCATCATCATTTGCCCAAAGAACCACAAGGACATATTTGATTAGGGGGATCAAGATTAAGGTGTATATAACAAGTGATAATGCTCCAATAACATCTTCATTCCCATTGATAGGTGCCTTGCTAAACATCACACTGAAGGTATATAATGGACTTGTTCCAACATCTCCAAATACAACTCCAAGTGTCTGAAAGGCAAGAACTATTTTCCTCCCCATACCAAAGTCCTGAGATCAAAATTAAGTGAACATATAAACACGAGAATAAAAACAAATGTACCTGGAATAAATTTAATAAAAATTTATCTTATTTCCAGTACCATGGTTATCATAGATAGCTATAAGAAAGTTTTTCACTTGATCCAACAAACATCACGAGAAACAAGCTTTTTTATTTGCAACAAGAAAAGTATGATCTTTCAGAAAAATAAAGGTCATGAAAAACCATTAAAAGTCATATGGTCATCGTAATGCTACAAAACAACCTCCCTGCTAGTTAAGGCACCATTAATTTCAGAGTATCCCATCCTTTGGGATGGTAATTCAAGGGAATTTACCAGCATCCCTCATAATCTTGTGATAGAATCTAGACTTTTCATAAAAGTTTAAACATTCAAGTGTAATCATAAATACTGTCCACATGGACAGTGACGGGATGGAATCTAGACTTGCTACCAGGTAGAGTGATAGAACAATCTCGCACTCAATGTAACAGTGCAAGAAAGGTAGAATTCAACAGGAATGTCAAAAGTAACAAAATTATTCCTTGAGTTTATCATGTGTAGCTTTTCTAAAAAATAAAACCAAAGCAATAATAAAACAATGCTAAGCAGTCCAGACAACAGAATGGCAGATGTTGGAAGGACTGAAGGAAGTATGTAATGTTTCCAAAACAAAGTCACAGTTGCCTCGCAAACTTTATTTATTAATTATCTTGAAAAGCATACTAAGGTTAGGCTCAAATTCAGAGTAAATAACTCAGCCTGAATTAATGCATTATATAGAAATACAGCCATAACTTACCTCAGTCCAGATTTCTGTCCAAAATAGGCTGTAATTTTATTACCTTAAATTATATATTTAACAACTGAGATCACTAAATACTCATAATGTCAAGGGTTTCATTTCATTCATTCATTAACCTAGACTAAAACCATAATTCTTTCTGCCAACATACTATTGAAGCTTGACTTACCAAAGAAGAAATTATTAACTTCCCGCACAACCAAACAAATTAAAAAATAAGAAGTACTCCTCAAAGATACCAAAGTAAAAACCAATTGAATTCCAAATTCTCAAATTACAGTCAGCCAATAGTTCTATTAGATTAGCATAATAAAAGTGTGTCAAGCAAGTAAATCTGAAAACGAAACGACAATGTACCTCATAATCACTTCTTGGTGCACCGGGGACTTCGAGAGCTTCAACATCGAAGGAATCGATGCGTGGTCCAGTGCGAATCAAGCGCTGATCCTGAGTATCCTCGTCATCGGAATCTACTCCAGCAAGATGCGGCGCATCGTCATAGTCGTCGTCATCTTCCTCGTCATCGATCTCAGAATCGTCCTCATCTTGGAACACCCAACGAGATTCTAAAGAGTCCATCGAAGATAATCCAGCGCCATTAATCTCTTCTCTCCTCGAAGATGAACTTCCGCCGCTGCCGGCGCCGACCTCCGCCATGAGCAAAAAGGTAAAAAAAAAAACAAGAGGTTGAGGCAATAAAACAACTAATAGGAAAAGGAGATGAAGGTTTAGAGGAGAGAGGGTTGGGAGATTTTAGGGTTTCGCATTTTGATCTTCGTTTTGATATGAATTTGCGTTTTTCCTCTAATTGGAAAAAAAAATGGGGATGATGCTTGAAGATCACGCGGTGAACGGAAATGGAAAACGCTGTGTTTCAACTTTCAAGCGTGCGTGATTTTTTAACTACTTCCAGTTCATTTTAACTAAAAACCAGAAATTAAGGAGTAGGATAAAGGAGGGAGTTGAATTACACGCGCTTGAGGAACTATTCGTCCCACGGTGTTAGCCTATGACTGTGAGGATCTGGCTTTTGACGTACGCGCGGCTTTTTGCGGACAGCTCTTTTAACGAATTTGATGTTGTCACGTTAAAAAAAATAGAAATAAAAGAAAATTAATCAAATTTATGTAAGAAGTATATTCATGAAAATCTACGTAAGAAAATTAAAATAGAATTTTTTATATATAACTTAAATTTAAAAAGTAAGCTTTATAGAACTAAATATAGTTATTAATTTAATATGGATATATATGTCTAATTCAACTTGTTATGATTTTATCTATTTAAATTTTATATATTTAATTTAAATATAAAATTTGATAATACATATTAGTAGTATATAAAATACATGTTTTATTATAAAGTTTGGAAATATTAGAATGATTATAATAAATAGAGGGCTTAATATAAGATTTGGTATCCTGAACATGGCATTTTTCCTAATTCAAGATCTAAATTTTTTAGTACAATTTAGTACTTAAACTTATCAACCGCTAACGGTGTTAATATTTTGTATGAGGTACCACACATAACTAATGTATAGCTGACACATGGTATATGACATCATCAAAATTTCAGGCATAGAAAACACATAAAAATTTTAATTGTAATTTCTTAATTAAAATTAATTTCCTTTAAATCTGTTTTGGGAAGTCTTTACAAAACTTAGTCATTGAAAATAAAGAAACCAATATTAAAGTAAGATTTGTATTTTATCTCGAGTAAATCTAATGATTTTTTATCTGAAAATTTCTTTTTTTTTATAAACTCTTCTTCTAATTTTTATTTATGATTTTTCTTGTTAACCATTAAAGAAATAAATTGTGTTTTGCTTTCAAATACCAAGTTTTGAAAACAAAAAATTAGTAGAATAAAAGAGAAATCCAAAAGGGTTCATTTTAAACCATGTTTCGTTTACGGTTAGGCTTTTTATTTGTTTTAGGAATTTGAAAATCAATAATTATATCATTATTGTTAGTACTGTAAATATCATGTGAATTGATATTTGGGAAAAAAGTAATGTTTTAACCAAATTACTTATTTGGAGTTGGGGCTACTAGGATTTTGTTATTGAGTAAATATGGTGGAGTAAATATAAGCTTATTCATGTGTTGAGAACACGTTGTGGTGTCAATGATTAAATCCTACATCGAGCAATTAAATCCTAACAGGTAAGATTTCCAAATATTGTTATTTTTTAACATTGACATTTGTGTTTTTGCTCTTAGGTAAAGAGATTAATGTTTCACTTTGAAACCCAAGCTTTATAAAAAAAAACATAACATCAGTAGAATTAAAATTATTACAATAAACCATAAATAAAACTTAAACAGTAAATTACTTACATTCAAAACTTGCATGCTTGTTCTAACATCTGTGTATAAACCAATGCCTTGCAAGATTTGTTTTCCCCTTCTTCCAAGTCGACCAGAATTTGGCGTAGAAATTAAAGGTGGTATTGATGGACCACCAATTGTAAAGGTTGAAGGTGTTTCTAAAACCTCATAATAAATAGTAAAAATTCCTTGACCTTATAAAAATCTTAAAGTTATTCATTTTATATAAAAATTCATAGTATTTATAATAAGAAGTTTACCTTAATTATTGGTTGTGATGGTGGAGTTGTAATAGTAGGTTTACTATGTCTCTTGATCTAAGTTGGTACAAAATTTCATTGTCCTACAAAAGTATAACAAATGTAAGTTAAATATCTTAGAATTAAAAAATTTGTAATATTAATACATGAATGATTACCTGATTTGAAGTGCCACTAGTAGGGATTGAAGTGTTGTTGATAAAGGTTAGACCACTGCTTATAGGTGTCAGAGTGCCATTAGTAGGCGCTAAAGTGCCCTGCAATAATAACAACCATATAAATTTATATAGAGACATGAATGACTAGAATTAAATAAGAAAAATAAATCAAGAAACATTCACAGAACTCTTTGCATTGTGTTCGATCTTGAAACACTATTGGCATCGCATTTTCCTTCCTTTCCTTAATAATCAAGTGCCACAACTTCATTCACCCGCCTCCTTCACTTTGCATCTCTTGGGTCTTCCAGGCATCTTTCTTGGGATAGATGGATCAATTGATCTCATGTTTGTTGTTGTCTAAAATTTTTCACTTGGTAGATAAGACAATACACATTTATATATATATACTTGCAGTATATCCAACAAAGACATAATTTTCATTATCCTTTTTACTTTCACAATATGGCAACAATGGAATTAGGGCATGATATATCAGTGAGGTCCTAAGCCCTACAAGTGCATTTCCATGTAACAAGGTCAACCACATAAACATTATCTCCACAAACCACTTCAAATCCTTTGGATTCGTTCCATCTTACATGATAAAAAGCACTAAGTTCTTTGTTTCTCTCTAATTTCTCACATATCTTAGGACAAAAAAGATTATTCCATTTAGCACATCTAGCCATATTATTCACTATCCTACCCATTACATATTGCCTCACTTCCTCAAACAATGAAATAATGGCCATAAATCTAGCCCATACTACGACTAAATTAAAGGCATCAGCAAAGTTGTTATCCACCTCATCAGAGTGACATCTTGTAACAGTCCGGTTTTTAGTGGTGACAGAAATAATGGTTTTAGGATTACAAATTTCATCATGTCGACTTGTAAATATTATTTTTAGAATATTTATAGAGTCATTATAGTCGTATTAAAAATTGGTTAAGAAATATTAATGTTTAGTTAGTTAATTAAGAGAAAAGGACCTAATTGAAAAAGGTCAAAACTTGTTAATTAATACATTTAGGTGATTAGATGATTTAATTAATAAATGAGGAAGGGCTTAAGTGATAATTAAGCCATAAATAATGAGTGGGACGATAATTAGAGCTAAAAATGAAAGTAAATTTAATGATAATGGCATAATTGTAAATTTGTTGAAATTAAAACAAAATTAAAAGAAGAAAAAGACATTTTCTCTTCATCTTTCTATTTTTCATTGCTGAAACACCATTAGAGCTTAACTTGGAGGTTTGGCCACTTTATAGTCTTGCATGTGAGCTCAATTCTTATCTGTTTCTTGTAATTTTTATGTTTTTGAGATCGTTGCAACTAGGTCCAGCTAACTCGTACCTTTGATTTTGGAACTATTAAAGATTTTGAATGTTTCCATTGATTAACCTTGTGATTTTAGATGTTAAATGATTAATTTTAGATGTTGGTTGATATTTAAAAGTATTTTGTTAAGTAATTTTGATGAATTTTCTTATTAGGGACTAAATTGTTGAAATAGTAAAAATACAAGGGTTTGTTGTAAAATTATTGCAAAAATGGGATGTAATGAATTCCATGAATATTTTTCTAGCATGGTTTTGCATTAAAATGATTAATTTCCATGTTTAGGCTCAGAACTAAATTGAATAAAAGTAAAATGTTAGGAGTAATTTTGTAAAGATGTAAAAATACGAAATTTAATAAAATAAATTGTTTTATTGTCTGAATTAATAAATTGAATAAAATTATTAATTTAGATCAAGATCGAGTGGAAAATCGAGGAGAATAAAAAATTACCAAAATGCCCTTATACTTTGACATTTATGCAATTTAGCCAAGTAAGTTCGTACGGTTAAAATTTAACATTTGTATAAATTGATGATTGGTATTATATATATGTTTTATTTTTGGAATTGAATTATTGTTGGAAATATATTATCAAATTTAATATTCAGTTTGGATTGAACGCGGAAATTGAGTACATTTGTGATTTGGTGTATGACGGGGGTTTGGAGTGGAGATGATACTGGAGGGAGATATCGGCATTTTACCCAAGTAAATTGGGGTTCAGCATCTGTTGCGAACTCTCGCGTTTTACTTTCTATTTGGCGTGATTCTGGTGGATCAGCTCTTACGAGCTTCTGTTCAGCTCTTTTGAGCTTCTGTTGGCGTGTTCTAGTGGACCAGCTCTGTGAGCTTCTGTTGATGAGGTACTTTTATCTGTAAGTCGTTATTCGAATGGAAAATCTCGGTAAGGTAATCTGTTTAATGAATTTTATAAGATTTGTTATTTATTGAATATTGATTTGAACATAAATGAATTCAATAGTTGAGATTGTGGATGATGCTTAGGTTTATGCTAAGCTTATGGTTACATTATATCATGTTTAATATTAATGATATACAATGAAATGGTAAATGACAAAAATGGGAATATGCTTGCTTATGTTCATGAAAAGTTGGTGTGATTCAAAATGTGTAAATTCTTATAAAATGATTTATCATGTAATTGACCCCAAATGAGTTATATACATAAATGCACTAACTTGTGTATTGATGATGGTAATTAGGCTTACGTCAAGCTTGAGATAATTATTGATGTATATGCTTATGTCGGTATTATACAAATGAAACGGTAAGTTCATAATTGAAATATGATATGATAAAAGGGATTGATGAGTTGAATAATGTACTTATATATGAGAAATTACGTATGTTATGGTTGAACTTACCTATGTTATGAATAAATATATTAATTAGTTAATTGGTATTGTTATTTAAGTTTATGTTTAGTAAATGGAATGGAAAGTAAGTAAAGGAAGTTATTCGTAGTTTTATGAAAATGTTAATAATGGTGTAAAATGTTTTATAAAATCTTATTATGTTAGGAATGAATATATATATGATGTTGATAGACTTATATTTATCATATAAATTTTATTATTGAATTGGAATATTATGTTTAAAGTTTGTACGAGCTTATTAAGCATTCATTGCTTACGTAGTTGTTTATCCTTTACTTTACAGATTATCGGAAGCTTGATCGGGTTGGAAGCTCGTCGGAGATCTATCACATTATCCAGCGATTATATCGGTAGATTTTGATATATTGGTTAAGGTTATAATGGCATGTATAGGTGGATTATGTCTAATGTTTAATTGAT
The DNA here is from genome assembly GCF_025698545.1 of Gossypium raimondii. Lineage (NCBI taxonomy): Eukaryota > Viridiplantae > Streptophyta > Magnoliopsida > Malvales > Malvaceae > Gossypium > Gossypium raimondii. Next base: position 1,795,676 of record NC_068576.1, on the reverse strand, counting down.
GAGTTTGGTATATATATGTCATTTTGATTGATAATTATGGCATGAAATGTTGCCTTAAATTTGAGGTACTTAAGATACTATTGATATCTTTTTGGTTATGGTTAATATGGTCAATTTGATGCATGTTTAGAAATAACCAAAGTTGGTATATGTTGTATCGATCTCAATATGGCCAAGACATGGTATGTTTTGGAAAAGTCTTGAATAGATGTGCATGATTGAACTATGGTATGCCTAATATGGTAAGGGATGTATGTGTCAATTGGGTTATGTATTGGTATGGAAACAAGTCAATTGGTAAATGGTATAAATGTGGTCAAATGTGGTGAGATTATTTTTTTATATAGCATGGAAATAGTATTGAGATTAATTAGGTATGTATGGTTAAGGTTTGAACGAATATGCTCATGTATATATATATAAGTTTGATACTTGATGATCGAGGTGCCTTTTGGCATATTGGTTGTATGAACATTTGGTATGGAGATTAGTCATTCTTTGCATAATTTGAGTATGTTTAAAAGTCTTGTATACATGTACAAATTTCTTGTAGGTTTATGCTTGAAAGGGTGAAAGAAATGGCTTGGAAGTGGTCATTTTCTTGTCCACACGGCCTAAGACACGGGCGTGTGTCCCCTGTAATTTCTAAAGGTTTCAAGTAAGCTAGTTATACGGCCTAGCACATGGCCTGGCACACGAGCGTGTGAGGCCATTTCGAGTGTTACATGGCCGTGTGAACCCTGTAGTTTGAAGAAAATTCTATCTTTTTTTATGAAATTATAAATGTTTCTGATTTAGTCCCGAATTGTTTCTAAAGTGATTTTAAGGCCTCGAGGGCTCGAATTAGGGACGCCGTGCATGTTTTGATTGGATATTGCAATAATTATGAAATGTTGGAAAGGAATGATTTGAGTTATGTATTTACGGTAATGCTCTATAACCCTATTACGGCGACAGATACAGGTTAAGGGTGTTACACATCTAGTTTGGAAGAATGCTCAACAATAGTGCTCCATTTTAAAACTTTGAAGATTTACTATGGCTTCATGTTTGATTCACCTACCTTCTGTATATTGTTCTCATATTCGACCTCAGTTGTTGATTTACAACAAGCCTAGAACGCATGTTGTAAGTCACCACCAGTGTGCTCTTTCCTTCAATTAGTGTAACAATGACTTGCACAAAATCGATGCTCCACTTGTGGCAACATGTACGCATTCTCCTGTTCCAAACCCTTACATAACAGAAATATTAAACTTATTAGCACAAATATGGTTAAATTTGCATGAAAACCAACTAAATAAAAATTAAAGAAAAGATATTAACCTTTTCCATATCACTCATTATGGTGAATGTTGGAAAAAAATCCGATTCAAAAATGGTTTTCTTGCACATCGGAAAATAAAAATTTTGAAAATTGAGCCAGTTTGTGATATTTATTATAGGGAGAAGAGGTGAAACCCAAGTTGAATTGTAGAAGTCTATTTAAAGTAGAAAAACGAACTCCTAATCTAACTAAGAGTATAGGGGGTGGCAACCCTGGTTAATTATACTAGGGTTTGTCGTCCATAGCATTATCATGAGGGGCTTTTGGGCCTATACTATATCGGGTCCAATTGCAAGTACTTACTGAACATTTAACCTAGTATTTTATAATTTGATCCAACCCAATATTTTTTTCTATTTCCCGAAATAAACATCTTAAATTAATTTAAATAAATCAATTTCTCAATTAAATAAATTTCTCAATCCAATTCTAATTCTGTTAAAATCATGATGACTTTACCGTAAAAGAATCTATGAGAAAATATATTAAATATTTATACATTCAACGAATTCATTATGACCAAATGATTAATTTCCATTTTCGAACTTCATTTAATTTCGAAAACCATAAATTCATTTCCAGGTCATTTTCATTTTGGAGAAAACCACATTCATTTCTAAATGTTTCCCATTTCTCCATTTTTACCATTTCTATCCATTTCTGTTCATTTTATTCAACATGCAATTCATTTATGGTTACAACAAGCTAACGAAGAGACTGATTGGACATATGTGATTAGGGCTCAAATGATTTATAATTAAGTTCCAACTTTTTGCCTATTAATTATAAACTTATTTTGTCACTAAGTCATTCCACTATAGTATTGTGACTGAGCTCTCCCCAACGACACACCATTATGAAAGCAATTTGACCAGTGCTTGTCTAATGACCTTATCATAAGTGTGTTACCCTCATAAGATATTTTTGATCTCTTTGGAATAGATCTGTTCTCCCAATATGATCTTATTTTATCTCATGGTAATCATTACATTTTCCTTCATGAAAATTCAATTACTATCAAATTGTAATCAAGTCATTCATCACAAAGACGAACGACCCATTGCCACATTTACTTTTCATCAACCTTTTAATGTCAATTTGATGATATCATTTACCTATGTCTCGAGCTATGAATTCCACTATTGTGAATGATGCTATATATTGCAGAAGTAGTATACCCAACGCACCAGCTTTTGATTCCTTATCTATTTGAACTCAAACTTTTACTTATATCAAAGTATATGAGTCATAAATACATAGTCCATTCATCCACTCAGGATTAAGGTATGCCAAACTTTGAACATCACAAGCGAATAAATCCATAAACTAATGTAGGATCTATTCTACTTGGGCTCAGTTCGATGTACTGTTAGTCTAGTTAGTCATATTGATGTCTCTATCTTTCGGAGTCATTCGCTTCGATGCCTAAGACAAGACATCTCCTAATTGGACTTGATAGATGACATATTAGTTTTTCAATCGGTTTGATCATTTCTGATTAGACTAATGACATGTTTAGGTTCATCCACTAATATATGTTGTCTTTCTGTATTACGATCTAACCACGTAATACCGCTTAGTATTAGTTTAAAAATTAGACAGCTAGTGAGCCAATATTCACTTCTATTTTTCTTTGCATACAAAAATAACATGAGGACATTATACAAAGTATATTAATGTAATCCATGAATTATTTTATTAACCAATTTGTTCGAAAAAATTACAAGTGTACATAAACAAAAATACTACACTTAAAGCACCAAATCCAACAGTAAATCCATCACCCAACTACAGATCTGATTACAAATTTTCAAGGAACCACCCCCATGTTTCCCTATTCTCTAACTCAACAACAACCCATGCAATAGGGTATATTTGATCATTCTCATCTTTTCCCATAATTGATAAAATCTTACCTTTGTAAGAACCTTTCAAGAAACATCCATCTAAACATATAACAAGCCTACAAAATTGATTAAACCCACTTTTTAAGGTTGTAAAACAAACATACATTCTCTTAAATTTTGGGTGTGGTTAATAGTAGGTCGCTCAACCATTAGCTCTATATTGGCAGTTGGATTTATCTTTCTTAGAATAAAAGCGTAATCATACAAACGGCTAAACTCAAACTTCACTTTACCTTTAATTTGTTCTAAGGCATATGCCCTAGATCTACCATATACATTTATTTACAAGTCCACCTCCAACTTCTTTTTTTGCAAGCCTTTGCATCTAAACTAGCTTTAACTAAGGTAACACTCTCAACTTGCTAAGAAAATGCCTTCCAACTAGCTGACTCAACTATTTCAAAATGTTACAAAACATTGGTGTTCATTCACAAAGGTCTTAATCTTGAAAAATCCATTAGTACTATCCTTAGCAACATATATAAGAAAAAGACAACCAACACATTTACACTTAGCACTTGTCCTAAACTTTTCGCTCCTAATGTACTTAATATCAAATCTTTTAGCTATAGCATAAGTTGTTAAAGCATTCTTGAACTAAGTGTTATCAGTAAAACTCATTCCAAGCTGGAATTTAGGTATTGTGGCCAATGTATCAAATAAGACACTTTTCCCTTTCTTACAAGCTAACTCACTATTTGAATCAATTTCATAGCTGCCTAAATTAGAAGACCCCAAATACTCAATGTCATCTCTATTAGACCTATCAGAATATGCTTCTACGCCATTTACTTTCCTACCATTTGTTTTCTTCCTCTCAAGTTCACTATTGGGACCTTCAAATTTAGTTTAGGTTAAAGGCCAATCTTCTCATTGGGACATCGTGGTCATCTCGTTATGACGTCGTCTCTTTCTCGTCATGAAGCTGGCTCGTAAATATGAGACACACTTCACAAATCTCCATATTGACTCGTATTTTCTCATACCTCTTTTTTTGAGGCCGTCACAGGCTTATCTAAACCTTTATAAGATACTAATCACATCTAAACCGACGTTTGAACTTGAAAACTGAAAGACTCTTAATTGGAAATCCATTGCCTAACCTGAAAAAGTCAAATTTCTTAGACTAGCGTCGAGTTCACTTCGACTTCATAATTGTCAAGAGACATTTTGTTTCATTGGTCACCATTTGTCCTTGCAGAACGTAAATATTGTAAATATTTCCACCTTTCATCAAAATGATATCCCTACAAAATATCTTAATGTCGTTTGAGTCGATGTTAATTCTAGAACCTATCAAGTCCAAAATTCCCAAGGAGATGTGATTTCTTTTTAAATCAGACAGATATCTAACATCTGATAGTGTTCTAATTGTCTTATTGTGCATCTTAATATGAACGGTACCAACACTGATTACCTTGCAGGGTGAGTCATTCCCCATAAGCATAACTCCATCTTCAACTGAACTGCATATGAAAAACCAGTCCCTATTGGGACATATATGAAAAGAACGCTCCAAATCTAGGATCCACTCGGATGTAAGCTTGGAGTTTTCGCTCATCGACACCAACAAGAAATTATCACCATTGTCGTCGGCCAAATTAGCATTAGCTAATTCTTTCTTGTTGCCCTTAGCAGCCCTCTTATTTTGTAGTTTGTAACAATCTGACTTAATGTGACCTAACTTATTATAGTAGCGACATCACTTGTCTCGATTCCATGATGCTACCAAAATCGAGGCTTGCCTATCTGACTTGCTATCCGAACCAAACTCATTATTGAATTTTTTTTTGCTCAACAAGTAACATTTTACTTCCTCAAACGAGAGTTTATCTTTTCCATAAATCAGGGTCCCCCTAAAAGACTTGTATGAAAGGGGTAATGAACATAATAATAGCATAACATGGTCATCATCATCAATTTGAACCTCAACATTCTTTAAATCATTCAAGAGAGAAACAAACTCACTGATGTGAGCCTTAATAGATTCATCTTCTTTCATACAGAATGTGAACAGTCGTTGCTTCAACACTAAACAGTTAACTAGAGACTTTATCATATATAGAGATTCTAACTTTCTCAATAAGCCTGTTTTTGTTTTCTCTGAAAGTACCTTTTGCAACACATCGTTCATGAGGCATAACTAAATTGCAAACAGGGCCTTCTCATCTAGCTCATTCCATTTTGATTGATCTAGCTTTCTAGGTTTTTTCTCGATAATGACATTTTTCAAGCAGTTTTGAACTAGAATTATCGTCATTTGAACTTGCCACAAACTAAAATTTGTGATTTCATCGAACTTCTCAATATCAAACCTTGTTGATGCCATCTTTGAATGGGTTGAATGCGAAAATTGAACTAGCTCTGATACCAATGTGTTGGGGATCGACCCATATAAAAAATGGGAAAATAAAAGTAAAAGTAGAGAAGATCAAACACAAATATTTGCATGGAAAAATTCCTCCTAAGAAGAGGACAAAAAACCATGGGCAAAGAAGGCTTCACTAAATAAGCAAAAACCAAAAGAGTGTAAGATATAGATAAATCTCAACAAACAACCCTAAATCTCGAAAGAACAAAGCACTTTGGCTAAATCCCGAAAGAACAAAGCATTTTGGCTAAATCCTGAAAGAACAAAACTCTTTAGCTAAAACCTGAAATTCTCCAAAACTCACAAAGCTCTTTCAATCTCAAAGATGATGAAGATAATTATTTTAGGTTACAACAACCCCTTTTATAGGCTAAATTCGTAGATTAAATATGACTAAAATAACTTAGACTAATCAGATTTTAACTGGGAAGCAATAGTAGAGTTTAACTAGGAGAAGAAAACCTAGTTGAATTGGGGAACACGTCGCAATGTCTCATGCTCTTTGTCAGGACACCGTTCTTCACGTTGTCAGGATATGACCAATCTTCTCGTTGAGGCATTGTGGTCTTCTTGTTGCGACGTCATCTCTTCCTCATCGTGACATCAGCTTGTAAATACGAGGCACACTTCACAAGAGTGTTAATAGGGACAATTTTGGTATTTAATGTAATTGATAAGATAATCATAGTATTTAAAATAGTTTTTATATTATATCAATATTAAAAAATGTAATTATTAATTATTAAATATATTTACTTAATGTTTTCTTTTTACAATTCATTATTTTTGGTTTCATCTATATCTATATTTATATATTATATATTTCCAACTCGAAGTCATAGAAATTAAATAAGGATATAATTGCCATTTGTTATTTTTAGTTTTTAAAAAACTATTAAAATTAATAGGATATAATGACCATTTACTATTAAAACTAATATTTTCTTCTTTCAAAATTCAACAGAAAATGCAAAAGGAAAACTTGGTTCCAAGTTGTTCAAGAATAATGGCTTTGTTGAGTTTCTCGATCTTTTAACTTAGGATTGGTCAATTCTATTTCTTGATGGGGGTAGGGAAGGGATATAACTCAGCGGTAGAGTGTCACATTGACTTGATGGATGTCACCAGTTCGAGCCAGATTATCCCTAAACCTAATGTGAGTTTTTCTATTTTGCCATATTGTTATCAAAACTTTTTATTATTACTAGCCCATCGATTGGAAAATCTGTCAACAATGCTACATCTTCCGCTATTATTGTTGCTTGGCCGCATGAGAGATGAAATGTACAGGTCTCAGGTGTCTATCGTTTAATCAAAGTGAATAATTTCCAATATGGAAGTAAAACTCTCAATCTGACTAACATGATATAAACCAACATCTCTTGGATGATAAAAGATTTGTAGTCACTGCTTTATTTTCAAATCGACACCAATACACTAGAGATGCCTCCATTATTACTGCATTTTGAGCGACATATCCTTCTCTAATCTCAACAAAGAGGTGGTCATTATAGAACTTTGAAATTCAAATTTAGAAAATCTTTGGTATGTAGGATGATATAAAATATATAAGATGGATTATTTTTTGTGAATAATAAACAGAGAGGGTTTTTGATAGAACCTCCACACTTATAAGTCACATGGTCGTTTTAAATTTCTAAAATTGTCTCTCTTTTTAAATGTTGTTTAAAGATTATATTTCGTTAGGGTTCTTAAAAAGATCTTAACCCCTATGTACATCTACCTCAAATTTCATGCTTTTTAATTTTAAATCACGTTTTAAGGCTTAGGTTTCGTTAAGATTTTTAACGAGACTTCGACACCATTTTCTCTAATTAAAAAGAAAGAACCTTAACTTTTAAAGTTTTTAAATTTTACATAATTGTGGTTTTGATGCTAAAGGATTAAGGAAGTATATTCAATGTCCAAAATTTGTTCATTGATTAGTTCTTTATCTCAATTAAAATGTTAGGCAAAGTTTTTTTTTAAAAAATACTGTTCTAACATATTACGTCGAGATAGATTTTTGTGTGTATGTTAAGAAGGTGTTTTTAAGAAGAATTATCTATATACATAGAAGGAATGCCCTGAGGGCTTCTCTCCATGACACTTCTACAACTCTTCTACTTTTCTCATTTTTAGCCATTATAAATAATGGTCAAATCGAAGTTTTGATCCCTTTAGTATGCTCATATATTGGATTTAGTCTTTATATTTTAATTTAACAAAACTTTGTCATTTAATCTTACATTGACATTAGTTAATCTAAGTTGTTAACATCTTTCATCGTTCAAGTTAAAATGATGACGTGATTTTGTTTAAAAGCACATTTTTAACACACACACACACAAAAAAAAATCCAAATTCGAGCATGATAAGTTTGAATGAGTATCTTTAAGAAAAAAAAGTTGACTTCAACATCTTAACCGAACTAGTTAAGGGTATCAACTATTTGGACTAACAAATTATATTATAAAATTACAAGAATCAATTTATATCAAATTAAAGTATAGTTATTAAATCCTAAATTTAAACATAGTAGTAGGACCATAACCATAATTTGACCTAAAACAATCTATTACTAGCACAATCATTTGTCATTTGGTTTAATAAAAGGTTTGATATATATATTTTTAAATTCAAAAATGTTAGTAAGCGGAAATTTTAAATTGGAAAAAGTAAATGAACTAAATTCTTTAAAATAAAAATTTGAGACCAAATTTCAAATATGCCAATTGTAAAAATACTTAAAAATTATATCAACCTTCAAATTTTTACTCTATAGCTTAACCCAAAAGATAAAATAATCCAATGCAAAGCGTGGGTAACCATACTAGTACACATAACATGTGGCTTTCGTTTTTCTATTTCCGTCTACATTAGGGGATAGTGATTAAATTTTAATTTTGACTCCTATAATATATTGAAATTGGAGATTTAATTTATATAATTTAATTTTGATATAATTTCATCTTCTACTTTTATAATATCGTTACTTAATCTAAACAATTAATATAATTATTTCGATTAAAATACTTATGCCAATTTTTCTTAATCTTAAAAACACTGTCCCAACAAAAAAATATTTTATTATGATGAGTTGAAATAAGTATTTTAAATAAAGATTCACATAAGCATTTTCAATGCTATTTTTATTACATTGTTATCAAATGAGTATTTTTTTAATCAAAATATCACACTTGGGGATTTAACATAAACTTTTTAACAGTAGTAACAACTGAATTTAAATTTTAAATTTGAAAAATAAAGGATTAAATTCTTAAAAATAAAACTACATAAACTAAATTCTAAATATAAAAGGTTAAAATATGATGTTAGTCGTTGTACTTCTATAGAATTTAAAATTTAATCCTATACTTTAAAACTTAAAATTCAAACCCCATATTTTTAAAATTTAAAAATCATATTCGATCATTATTGTTGTTGTAGTTTCCGTTAAAATTTGTCAACATAATATGTTTCTTTTTGTAAATCATATGTCATATCACATGAGAGTAGCCTAATTAACATGTCAAAATTTTAAATAAAATCGATGGAAAATACTTATGATTGGAGTAGAATTTTAAATTAAAAAAAAAAAAAAGCTTAATTTTAAAATTTTTAAGTATAAAGATTAAATTTCAAATTTTACCAAAGTACATGGACTAACAACATATTTTAACCAATATAAAAAAAATAAAAAACGGCAGCGTTACCTTTCTTTAATTTTGCCTTCTTTTCTATTACTGACTCGTTTTGGAAGTTTGAACCTCTTAATTTTCATTAATTCTTTCAAATTCACCCCCTTTCCTTCGCCACCCAAACGACTCCCCGATCTCCTGCAACTTTTCCTTTCCAGGTATGTCTGGCAATGACGTTGTGCATTGATATAAGGTTTAAATTCTGATTTGTTCACTGTTTCTTAACTTGGTTTTGCTTAATTGTTTTCGCTGGACAAGAACCCTGTTATTTACAATTGACTCTTATGAGTAAATGAATATTTTAACCTTCATTTACATATATTTTGGCTATTACTTTGCTGGAAAACAAATTGCTTTGGATGCTTTTTGTTGCTTTAATAAGGATGCAGTTTCGCTCACCTTGTGTTTGTTGATTTGTCTGACACATAAAACTTTCGTATGCTTGGTTTTCATTAAGGAGAAAAGTTCGGCCGAAGATACCCTTTTCATTATAATAGAAAGTACCAGTCTCTAAACGATCAAATCTTTTGACTCTCAAGCCTAGTAGATACGGTTTTTTTTTAGGTATGTTTTCAGTTTAAGTAGTCTAGATTCGAATTACTCACAACTTTATGTCGGTTTAAATCGTGCTTCTTTGCTCTGTGCCTTGAGATGGAGACAACCCTCTTTTTTCTGTACTATTTGAAACTTAATAATTTTCAGTTTCACTTGGATAGGTTCAATGGAAGTTGATGATGACAACAGTCCAACTTCAGCTGCAGTTCCGGATGGCGAAACCACGGTGCCTACAGCTAATAGCACACCGGTTCAGCCTCCAGCGGTCCCACCTGCAGTTGTACCACCAACTATTGCTCCACTACCGGCAGTTGTGCCACCTATTGCTCCAATACCTGCAGTTCGCCCTCCCGTCTTTAAACCACCTGTGCCTCAAAATGGTGAGGTGAAAGCTGTTGATTCAGACTCTGACCATGAGGATGATGGGCGAGCTACAGCTGGTGAATATGAGATCTCAGAAGAGAGCAGACTGGTTCGAGAGCGGCAAGAAAAGGCAATGCAAGAACTTTTGATGAAACGTCGTGCTGCTGCACTGGCAGTTCCTACTAATGACATGGCTGTCCGGACTCGACTTCGCCGACTTGGTGAACCCATAACACTTTTTGGAGAAAGAGAGATGGAAAGACGGGAAAGGCTGCGAATGATTATGGCAAAGCTGGATTCTGAGGGGCAACTGGAGAAATTGATGAAAGCTCACGAGGAGGAAGAGGCTGCAATTTCTGCTAAGGCAGAGGACATTGAGGAAGACATTGAATATCCCTTTTATACTGAGGGTCCAAAAGAGCTTCTGGATGCTAGAATTGATATTGCAAAGTACTCTATTGTAAAGGCAGCTGCACGTCTTCAGCGTGCACGGAGAAAAAGGGATGATCCAGATGAAGATATGGATGCTGAAATTGATTGGGCTCTAAGGCAGGCAGGGAATTTGGTTCTTGATTGCAGTGAAATTGGTGATGATAGACCGCTTTCGGGTTGTTCTTTCTCACGCGATGGAAAACTTCTTGCCACCTGGTTTAACTCCGACTCTTTATTGTTCTCTCCATTAAACAATAAAGCTTAATCTTAATGGAGATCCTTTCTTGCTTTGGTTTACAAATTTGTTTTTCCATTGTAAAAAAGAGTGGACACAAGTTTAAATTCTTCAAATTTCCTGTTCTTCAAAGTGCTAAGTTTGATCCTCTTAGGGTAGTTATAAAATATGGTTTTGAAACCACTAAAGGTGACAAGAAGATTGTAACTTGATTGTTTCCCTTTTCTGCAGCTCTTTGAGTGGAGTTGCTAAGTTGTGGTCAATGCCTAGGGTAAGCAAGGTTTCTGCCTTAAAGGGCCACACAGAACGTGCAACTGATGTTACTTTTTCTCCGGTGCATGATCTTTTAGCAACTGCTTCTGCTGACCGAACTGCAAAGTTGTGGAGCTCTGATGGATCTCTCCTGAAAACATTTGGGGGCCATTTGGATCGCCTTGCACGTATTGCCTTCCATCCTTCAGGGAAGTATCTTGGTACAACAAGCTTCGATAAAACATGGAGATTGTGGGACATAGACACTGGCATGGAGTTGCTTCTCCAAGAAGGTCATAGCAGGAGCGTCTATGGAATTGCCTTCCACCAAGATGGATCTTTAGTAGCATCCTGTGGACTTGATGCACTTGCTCGTGTTTGGGATCTGCGCACTGGGAGAAGTATTCTGGCTTTGGAAGGCCATGTGAAGCCGGTAAGTCATCATGGTTATGCGGTTCTTTCACTTTTTATTACAGTCATGGTTTCCAAATGCTACATGCAGGAGTAGCATATTGTGTTGCCCTAGTAGCAAGAATACACTAAAGTACCTGACACATACAATATACCTAGTAGTAACTAATATAAATTTAACATGGATTCCTTACAGGTTTGAAGTTTGTAATGCATGGAAAATAATAATTTTGATTTTAGCACAAATGGCCTCAATGCTTCAAAAGCAAGTTTTTTAAATTTTCCACCAGATTCCCAGATATGGGAGGAAATGCTGCTACAATTATTTTGAAGTTTTTAAGGTTTAATTAGACAAGTAGAATGCATAGTGTTTAGTTGCATTGCCTTGTTAATATCTTAAACATAAATCCATAGAAGTTTTTAGGAGGCAGGAAATTTTTTCTATTAGTTGAAAGATATTTGATAGCTAAAAGTCCACATATCTCTGCCACTCTTTCCAGGTTCTTGGTGCTAGTTTTTCACCCAATGGCTATCATCTAGCCACAGGTGGTGAAGATAACACTTGTCGTATATGGGATTTGAGGAAGAAAAAGTCCCTGTATATCATACCAGCCCATTCAAATCTTATATCACAAGTTAAATTTGAGCCTCAAGAGGGATATTACTTGGTCACTTCTTCTTATGACATGACTGCGAAGGTACGACTCCTTTCTGAACACAAATGCCTTTATAACTGAAGTATAATTTTTTAATATGCCATGTAAAGCTTTGAATGTGATCTACCAGGTTTGGTCTGGAAGAGATTTTAAGCCCGTCAAAAGCTTACCAGGTCATGAAGCTAAAGTCACTGCTTCAGATATTAGTGCAGGTAACTTTCAGAAATTTAAATAAATTATGCATGAATCTCTCCTCTTTTTCCTCTCCGTCTTTTTGCATCTATTCTTGAATAAGTAAAGCATGATCTCTTCTTTCATTTGTATACTGCTGGGTGCTGGTTATTACTCTTCTTCCCTTCACCAGAACTTCTAGATCATAATCTGTGAGCATTGGCTTTAAAGTATTTTGACATCGTACGATGTATTATAGTAGTTATAGACTGGAACAACTTAGACCATATGTTAGCAGTGACTCTGAGGGGAGGGAAAGAGAGGAGGGGGGGTGAGTAATGCACCTTCCCTTTGTTTCTATGGGTGATATCAAGCTTAAGCAATAAAAGCCCCAGACCCTTCATTGAGTTCTCTTTTCTTTTTTCTCCCCTAACCACTTTCAAGGGTGGAAAGGGGGGTTAGGGTCATCAAGTTTCTTATTTTGCCTTTAACCTGGTTGATTTCTTAGCTTCATTCGATGGAAAATTTAGTGGTCATCTTTATTTTTTGTATAACCATTTGCGTTAACATCTTTGCATGTTTTCATTTTCTATCCTCCCTTATTGACTATCAAATACCAAGCAAATAGCAATACAACTAATCCTATATAAGAAAACTGAGCATTGATTTGGTGTTTTGCATGGCAGATGGGCGATATATTGTGACAGTCTCTCATGATCGAACTATAAAGCTATGGACTGCTGGTAACATTGAACAGGAAAATGATATGGATTGGACTGAGGGTTGATTTGGAGAAGTTTAGGTGGTTTTTGTAGGAGTGTATCTTTCAACATAATTTTTAAAGTCAGATTAAAACAATATTGTTGCTGTAATGGATTAGAAAGGGACTTGCTTAAAACACTTTTTTATATGAAAATCCGGCTTCATAGTTTTCGCTCTTTGTTTTGTTGTAAGCGAGAAAGGATCCGGCCTAGTGAAAATGTTAACGCTTTGGTTCAGCTACCAATTTGTATAATGCCGCTTTCCTTTTTCACTCACAATAAATTTTTAGATAAATTATTACTCAACTTTGATCTCAATAACAAAACAGTCACTCAACTTTTGAAAAATAATAAATCAGTTACACTAATCATTTTTTGTCACAGACGTAACGGAGTTGTCATTTTTTGTTACAAACTTAACGGAGCTGTCATTTTTCATTCTTCTCTCCCCCTATCATTGCTCTCTCATCACTCCCCCTTTTCCCCACCATCCCTTCCCTACTCCGATTCTCTCTCTATGTTATCATTGAGATCAAAGTTGAGTGATTGTTGGTGTAATTTATTTTAAATTTTTTGATATGTAAATTAGTTAATATGGCTGATATTTACTGCAAAAATTTTTTAAAAAATTGCTGAGAAGCTTCAAATCCAATCCTTGACAATTTTATTTTTCTCAGCATCGCTCACAATTTAAAGTAATACTATTATTCATCTATTTTGTTTTGTTTATTATGAGTTAATAAATTTTATGATTTTGTAATTGTTAATTTTATTAGTATTTACATTAATAATCAATAATAAAATATCTTAAATAAAAATATATAAATTTAGTCTTTAAGTGATCCTTTTTGACTCCAAAATTGGGTGTCAAGATCCACCACGTTGTAGAATATTAATTGGTTTAAAAGAATTTTCATTTTTATATAGCACTTTTTTAGAATCAACATGAAGTCAACACAATATGCAATTTTTGAAAGAGTTAATTAATATGAATTTCATTTTAAATTAACCTTAAAATTTAAAACATTTTAATTTCATCTCTAAACTATTGAGGTTATACTAACAAGGTCTTTTAATTGTTAGAATCGTATCTCATCTAGCATAATTTAAAATAAAATTAAAAACAAACATATTTTGTAAAAACGAATATGAAAATCTTGACTGTGAGCTTTTAATTTGTTTTAGTTTTGCTTTTAAAATTATATGACAAGGTTTTATTTTTCTATAAAATTTTATTTTAAATTATGCCAAAAAATTTGGACATATTACTTAACAACTAAATTAACGATTTTAATAATAAAATAACTTGATTGATATAACATCTATAATTTAAGGATGTAATTAAAATGTTTTAAAGTTGAGAGACCAATTTAAAATGAGAGTCATAACTTAAGGATATCTAATACAATTAACACTTGAAAGACTAAATTTGTTATTATGTCAATTTATAAAAGGCCACATTACCTTTCAATTATTGACTTGGCGAAAATAGATAAAAAAAGATAATTGAAAACGTGGCGGTTATATTAAACTTTTTACAGTTAAGTGACAAAAATAAAAATTAAACATAATAGTGTGATCTGCAGCATAATTTTCCCCAATTTTGATCTGAATCAATGATATAATTAGCTTACCATCACACTGCTAATGACTTAGGGTGGGTTTGGATGGCGATTGGGTGCGGTGCGGTGCGGTGCGTTTAGCTTACTTTTTGTCTTACGCTACAGTATCGCTACAATATCTAATCTCACCGCCACCGCTGTTTTTACACTGACCGCAGGTAAACGCACCGCCCATTCAAATTCACCCTTAATGGCTTAGTGATCGTAAAGCAACAAATTGGTGATCGGTAAAGCAAGCATAAGTGATGGTTTAATCGATTCAAAATGTTTGAGACATAAATACAAACAAGTTTTCTAAGCGGGTGCGGCATCGAGATGGTTGTGTTAGCTATTTGGTGCTAACAAATGTTGAATCCTGATTTACAGTAAGGTCAAGTAAAGCCATTTTCATTTTCATGGTAGAGCCTTATCGCAAATCCGATCTGCAGATGAAGTAGGAAAAAGGCGATAGGCGATCATGAAAGTCAGGAGCTCTCCTACGCTAAAAAGGCTTTCCCATCTTTCAGGTGAGAAAAAGGAATAGAACTTGCAATTGAAACATTGGGCAATTTACTTTATACCTACTATTCCGTCTGGTTTTTGGTTCCTAGTCTGATTTTATTAGTAGCCATGATTGGGGCTATAGTACTGACTATGCATAGGACTTTGCAAACTTTCGTTACGATGACAGTAAAAGATTTGTATAAACTGATTACATTACACTAAAAAGAAAATTTGATACGTAGTATGATGAGAAAACTAAGTTTTATTGTTTCCTTAAATTTCTTTTTTCCTCATTCAAGGTTGGAAGAGCGAGAATCTTTACCGCCAAGTGTTTGAATTATTGCTTCAAGTAGTTTAATTTCCTTATCACGCTTAGAGATCTCTTCTTGCTTTGCTCGCAACTCTTCCATATGAAGTTCAAATACTTCTGCAATCAAAAAAGGTAAATCCAATATGAACATATATAATCATTACCCTAAAATTGGGAGTGGGGGGGGGGGAAGAAACAAGAGATGAGATTTAGGTACTTGTGGTGTTCTCGAGCTCCTTTGTAACCTCTTGAGCACGCAATTCGGCGGCCTTTTGCGCAGCCTCAGCCTGTCGCTTCTCGGAACGAGCACTCGCCGCTGCTGTGATTGCAGCATCTACCTCTCTTTCAAGCGTCTCCACCCTTTGTTCAAGGACCTAAACTCGCTAGATCAGGTTTCAATTGATTAGATCAAATAATTATTATAACCTAATTAATGATGTTCAGATCAAAACAATAAAAACACAGATCACAAATTCAATAATTAAGACCAAAAAGAAAAACCTTGATGGTTCGGGCTTGTTCGGAGGTAAGAGAGGCCTTGGCGAAAGTATCTTCGTCGACGAAAACAGCTTTTTTGAGAAGTAATTTCTGAAGAGAATCGAGATTTGAAGCCATCTCGGTGAGATTTGCTATGGCTCCTGTCCATCGCTCTTCGCTTCCTTTGCCCTTCACCTCCTGCTCCATTATTTCTGATCCTGCAACTGTTCTCAACAAATCCATTTTAAACCTTTCTTGGGCTTTTCTTTTTCTTTTTTTAATGGCCTTCAATTCAACCCGTCTTCTTCTTTCTTGATTTCGGGTTAGTTGAGTTGGGCCGTATCCTTAATTTTTATTTGGGTGAATGCATTATTTAGTGCATGAGTTCAACAATTATTCTGATTTTTTTTTTCAATTTAGTCCTTAAACAACGTGTAGGAGCAAAGTTGTGTAATAGTCTCCAATTTGTAATTTTATTTTAGAGGGCACCTTGAGCTTCCACAATCTTTGTATAATTCCCTATTAGTCATATTAGGATTAGGCATCATAGAGCTTGTCAATAGATATTTATGTCTGCTACACATCATATACTCTCCTGTATTCTCTACCTGTCAGATTAACACGTCATCTTGAAAGCTAACGGATAAAGGAATATGATCTGTTTTAATTTGATCTAACAAATTAAGTCATTTTTTTTATATTTAATGAGCTTGTGTTTAAGCATTTTATGACTTTATTTTATATTTTTTTAGTATTTATTAGATTTTTATTTTAGAATTTAATTTTATGCATTTTTAGTGTGTGTTTTAACCTAAATGACAAAACTATGCCTTTGGGAGTTTAACAATCAATTTGAGCTTTATGCAGGAGGTGACCTAAGCAAAACCATAAAGAGATCTTGCCACTGTGCCCCAAGTCGCGGCACCAGATCTTTGGTGTCGCGACACCGAAGCTATTTGTCACTTTGAGAACTTGAATTTCAACAACAAAACACTACAAGTGAACTGGTGATGTCACGACATTAGGTTCTTGGTGTAGCAACATTGAAGCTTGATGAGGAAAATTGTTGAAGAACATTTCGCTGTTGAGCAAGCCTCAAATTAAATTTAAAATAAGGGCATTCTTGTCTTTTTTAGGTTAAGTTAGAAAAGATTATAAATAGCACTTTATAGGGGTTTTTAGGGAGAGTAGAAAATTATGTTAGATTTTTAGCCATTAGACAATTTCTCTTTTCTTCTTATTTTTAGAATAGGGTTTTATTTTATTTTATTTTATTTTAGAGTATATTTTTTATTTTTTATTTCTTCTCTTCTATTGAAGATTTTTGCAAATGAAGATGGATTAAAAGCGTGTGCTTCATCGGATTCATATTATTGATTGAGCATTTTCTAAATAGTTACCCTTTTTATTTTCTTGTGCCTACCAAGTGGTTGATGAAATGATTATTTTGTTTTTAAGTTTAATCATGTGCTTAAATTATTTGTTGGTTGATTGATTAAGTTTATTGTTAAATTAGGTTGATAGCTATGTTGATTGATTGGTTGTTCTTTTATATCGAAATTCTTAATATGTTAGAATTGATGCCTTTAGCGGAATATTTAGATAAACGAGACCGTAAGGAGAGTTTATCATTAGATAGTTCAATATAATTGTACCAGGTAGTGAGACCAACAGGAGAGCTTAGTTGGTAATTTCGAATTAGGATGAGATTGAAAGGAGATTCCTAATTAAAAGTAGCGAGTGTTTTAATCGGGATAAGTTATTAGCTTAATTAGAAATTGACTAATCAATTGACCATCATCTTATCATTTACATTGTTCAAAGTAATAGGGAAGAAAATTAGATTAGTTTATTTTATTTCTTAATTCGAATTATCTTAAATATCCCTTTTATTTGGATGCATTAATAATTCTCGCATCGATTAGATTTGCAATTACTTAATTTTTGATTAATTTGACAAACACGTTTACCAATTGAAAATCCCTTTGGTTTGATCATGGGAATACTTTCGTATTTTGCTGTAATGACAAACTATATTACAATGTGACATTGTATACTTGTAGTAACAAACTGCTTTTAAATTGTTTTATTTGTTTATTTTCTGCGCATGCGATTAAGTTATTGGCCTCGTTGATAGAGAGATTTTGTGTTTGCTAGTTGAATTATTTGGTGATAATTTGCATGCTTTGTAGTGAGATAATTAGTAAACTCTAAAATTATAGATATGAAGCTTTAGTTTTTATGCATTGTTTTATTTTCCTTTGTTAAACTTTTAGTTTGTTTACGTGTTTAATTTGATTGAGTTTCTTGTGTTTTTATCATTCAGTGTATGAATTGGAGCAGAAACGAGTTGATTCTATTTGATCCCGAGCCGAAAAGAATGTTACATAATGCGAGAAGGGGGTTATTTCCTAGGAAGGACCCATCACACGTTGATCCACTAAGACAAAACCCACTTTTCGAGGAACCATCGTTGCAAGTTCAACAAGTAGAGGAACCCAGTCCTTCATTTAGACTAAGACAAATGGCACACTATGCACTAATAGACTATGCTATGCCTAACTTAGATGTTATGCAAGGCAATATCAATAGGCCAACGATCAACGCCAATAATTTTGAGATTAAGCCAACGATGATCCAAATAATCCAGAGTAATCTACAATTTTAGGGTTCGATGAATGAATACCCTAACCAACATTTTAAGTGCTTCTTAACTCTATATGATACCTCTAGATAATGGGGGGTAGTTGATGACGTTACTCATATTTGGCTCGTCCCTTTTTCATTATGTGATGACGCTTTTATGTAGTTAGATTTGTAATGGGTAGATTCCATCACAAAGTGGGAGGAACTCGTCAACTGATTTCTTGCAAATTATTTCCCATCGAGCAAGACGATGAAGCTGAGGATGGACATCACCAACTTCTGGCAGCTAGAGGGGGAATCACTTTATGAGGCGTGGGAGCGCTTTAAACTAATGTTACGTAAGTGCATTTATCTTGGCCTATAGGATTGGTTGTAGTTAAAAACATTTTATAATGGTTTGAATGGAAATTTAAGGTCTAGTTTAGATGAGACGTCTGCGGGGGCATTCATGTCTAAGACATATGCTAAGGGTTGCCAACTCATCGAAGATAGAGAAATGGATTCTTATATGTGGCTAACTAATTAGTTCACGTATAAAGCTAAACTAACGACTGTGAATACAATCAGCGGTGAAGATAAGTATCAAAAAATCTTTGAGAGGCTTAACCACCTCGAATTTAGCTCGAATAGACCTCATATTCCTGACCAACATCATTTTATGGGAGTCCATGTAGGTGACATGAATGAAAACACTATTTAGGGGAATAACCAAAAGGAGAATTATGTTGAGGTAAACTGTATGGATGACCTGTATTCAAATACCTATAACCCAGGGTTGTGTGATCATCCTAATCTTAAATGAGGAGGAAACCAATGGGGAACTTCGAACCAAGGGACAGGAAATCTTAACCACAGTAGGCGAGCTCCTCCATACCAACCTCCACAACCTTTTAGACCCCAAGAGAAAAAGAGAAACCCACCTTTCTGATAACCATTCAAGTGAACAAGCTGGAAGAAGTGACGCATTCAATGTATGCAACTCTGCGTCAAATGCAAATTCAAATGGAGTAAATGCTTGAAGTGTTGCAAAAAAATGACAACACGAGCATCCCTAGTAGTATTGAGAATAGCCTTAAAAAGGAGGGTAAGGAGCATGTGAAAGCTATTATTCTTCGTTCAGGAACAGTAGCGATTAGGTAAACCAATGTGGTTATAGATGATAAGATGCTCGATACCCCAATACCTAATTCAAAATAGGGGTCAATAAGGATGAAGAGGATGTGAATGAAATTAGGGTAGCTGGTCCTAATTTTAAACAAGTTAATCAACCTAGTATGGGAAAAAAATTCATTTCTAACTAGGTTAGAAGAGACAAAGAGAAATGATGATGAATGATTTGTAAGTTTTCTAATTATATTTAAATCGTTGAAACTCAATCTACCTTTACTTGAATTAATTGAAAAAAATGCCAAAGTACACTAAATTCCTTAGAGAAATAATGTCTAGGTGCAAGAGGATAGGTTAGGGCGAGAAATAGTTGTGAATGTCGAGTGTAGTGCGATTATTGCTAGGAAAATCCTTCCTAAGCTTAAAGATCCTAAAAGCTTTACTATACATATAAAGATAGAGGGAGTAAATTTTGGGAAAGCTCTTTGTGATTTAGAAGCTAGCATTAATCTAATTCATCTTTATATTTATCATATATTAGGCTTAAGGGAGTAAAGAGATACTTCGATTACCATGCAACTTGCTAATAGATCTTTAATGCATCTTAAGGGTGTGTTAGAGGATGTGTTAGTCAAAGTTAGTCAATTTGTTTTTTCGGTTAACTTTATTGTGCTAGATTTTGTGGAAGATTTAGAAATTTCCATTCTTAGGAAGGCCATTTTTGGCCATTTCTAAATCCACCATTGATGTAGAAAAAAGAGAGTTCATTATAAAAATCAATGGTGATGTAGAGGTATTCAAATGTGTTAATTCCTATTCAGAAATGAGAAATTCTTTTTATCCTATTAGTGCTTGTCATTCACTTAATTCATCAAATTCTCATCATACTAAAAGACCTGATCAATGGTATTTGTAGTGGTTTGAAATTTTAGGTGTACATTCGCAACCATGAGGGAAGAAGCTCAGGAAAGATCTGAAGATTTGGCGGTGCTTTAGGAAGAAGGGACAGATGACTAACTTGTGGAAAAAGTGGAGAATTCAAGCATATAACACTTTTTTGATGGATTCTCATGGGGGCACAGATGATTGGCCTAACGACATTTTTAAATTATTTGGCTATTTGGTGGCTGTGTATATTATTTGAATTTATGGATTTGAATTTGGATTTTTGGATTTTTAATTTTTTTCATTTAGGACTAGATTTTATTAATATTTTATAGAGGTTTTTTGTAAGGGGTTGATGAATTAACATTTGAAGTAAATTGTATCGAAACTATGATTGGTGTCACAACACAGGGGTGTTAGTGTCGCGACATTGGCAACAGTTTTGAGTGAAGATTTATGGATTAAAATAGAATCAATGTCGCGACATTAGCACTCCATTGTCAATACATGATCATCAGTTTGAAGTTTGAGACTTCAGGCTAAAATCAGGGTCAATGTTGCGACACCATGCTATTGTAGCTACAACACTATGAGCAGACTGTTTGAGAATGTCGTGACATCAAGACCTTGATGTTGCGACGCTTAAGTCGGATATTGTGAAATACCCATTTTCAAGTTGCGAGCTAGTTCACTTTTAGCATTAAAATCTCTGTTTTAATCCTCATTTACTCCATTTATTTCAATTTTCAAGGTACTTGCTTTATTTGAAACCAGAGTAAGTGAAGCAAAAGCAAATTCTATGATTTGTAGGACAAGTTTTAAGAACTTGTTTCAGGTTGAAGCTTAGGTGGAATATGGATCATATGCAACAATAGTGTTAGCATGGGAGTTTTATCTATCTCAAGATAAATTATTCAATCTGTGTTGTAGTAGAGGGTCTAAAAGTCACAAGAAAGCAATATTGCACAAAAGAAACTAATTTTCAGAATTGAAAATTTTATTAATGAAAAACAATTGTGTTTTTAATGAACAATGAAGAGGCTTTTATATAGGCTAGCTAATTACATCCAAATAAAACTCTCAAGCATAATAAAACTCTAATTAATTTAAATAAGAAGTAGTTTTAAACTAAATTTTCTTGTTGACTTGGAAACATAAAACTTCTAAATAACTTAAAATGCTTAAAAATCCTAAAATTCAAAATAAATATATAATAAAACCTAATAAATATAATATTGGACTCATATATAATAACTAAACTTAAAAATCTAATCCAATATGATTTAAACTCAAATTAAAGCCCGAAACTCATAATTTCCCGTAATAATCCAATCCAAAAATTTTGCTCGCGTAGCCTTTACTAAAATAGTAATAACTTAAACTCTCGAACTTAAAATCAAGTGATTCAAAGTGTATTGTGAAGCTAAAAGATAGATTTCGATCAATATGAAGACATATTACCCAGAAATGCCTGAATCCCATCCAAAAACTTGTCACAAATCATTGATTTTCCAAACTTAAAAATTGACACATTTGGTTAATGAAATTTAATAAATTTCACTCCATCTATGCATGTATCACCCATCCCCATCTTGCAATTCAATATCATTACCGAATTTTCACGCACCAGAAGATTCAACTTTATTATTCTCAACCATAAGTTTATCTTTAAACGTTGGCTTTTCCTTTACAACATTCACCATTAACGAGTCATCATTTCCTTGTGACACTCCATTTTCTGTGCTTAAATTTTTTGGTTGTCCTTTCGAGAACAAAGGGCACAGGGGATCTTGGACGCTCAAGCACCAAAGAGAGAGAGTTGGCTCTAACATAACGGAGCAAATAGTTATAATAAATATAAAAATATGATTAATGGTGTAATTATTGAATTTTAAAAATAAATTAAATCTTAAATATATGATGATTAGTTTAACTCGAATAATTTAATTTAATTCAAATTCCATTTCACTCTTTTAATTTTGAAAAAAATTCAAACCAAAATAAAATCCAACTCAAATTTCTTTTTACCCTATTAACCCTAGCAGCAGGTAATAGTAATGTATGCAAAGTCAGCAGTTTCTCCGCAACATCTCGCGAAAGAATCAACAGAGCGATGGTCGCCCCCGTAACAACTCAATTAATATTTTAGTATTAAAAAACTGAAGAGTCGGCAGACAAAGGTAATTAAAAAATGTTAAACTTCTAAAAACCACCCAAATCACGCTAAACCACGTGAACGGTGAACTCCATCTTTCAAGTATTCCTCGCCAAGTGTCCTGGACGCGTGTCCACATTTCCCAATCTTGTACGTACGTGGACCAATCACGTCAAAGAAACTGATCGGATCTCATCGCCTTACTCTCGTCCACTAATTATGGTATCTACCCGTTTTAGCACAGCCGTTGTTTTGATCTCCTCGCCACGTTTCATCTTTACCATCTCCTTCCTTTACGTTTTAGCCTTTTGAAAATAGTTAATTAAATTAGTATTTTATTTCCATTCACAGAAAAAACAAAAAAATTATTAATTTAAAAAAATCGAGTGCTTACTTTGTTCAATTGTTCTCCAGAACCTACTGGAAATCACATCTTTTGAATTTAGGGTAAAAAAAAGAGAGCTGGCTTTGTTAACTGGTGAATAGCTTTTACTTTGGATTTCGTAGCCTTCGTTTTACGGTGAAGTTTTACGTTTATTGCGGGAAAAAGAAATTTGTTTTTTCATTGGAGTAGTTGATCTTCAGGTGATAATTGTTTGCTTCAGACGAGTCTTCTGTTTTATATTTCGTTGAAATTTGATTTTATTGTTGATTCCTTTAGATTTGGCTTTTCTTGTAGATGTGTATTTCTGTTTGGTTGCTGAGAAAGTGCAGGAAATGAAACGGAATTTTATATTTTTTTAAACTAAAAGCTAAGGTAAATCTGATACTTATAGCGTTTACATTATTATCTTTTTTTCTGTTAATAAAATTAGATTTTTATTTTCTGAATTCGTCTGCGGTTTAAGAAAAAGTTCGTTATGGAAATAGATTTACACGAAACATAATGAATTTGAAAATACTAGATTACTGTGTATATTCAATGCTATAAGGGATGCAGATTGAAGAAAATTACTCTTTTTTCTTCTTATTTGTATCCGTAGCTTTTAGATTTTAAACTTGATCATGATTCAAAATTTTGAGTTGGTTTAATTTCTGCTGAAGGGTTTTCCTAATTTGTTATAATTATTCTGTTTTCTTCGTCAGAAAGCTAAACCGGACATCATTCTCTGCTATAAACATGACAGCGGATCAAAAGGTTGAATTTGTGTTTAGTGGTGGCTAAGGATCTTTGAGGAATGACTGACTTGTGCATGTTTGAGGTAAGTTACTTGAAATTATCTTTTAAGTTTATTCAGTTTACTTTCATGTTTAATTGTACACCATGCCAATAAAGCTTGTGCGGGATGCCATAATTTGAGCTTCTTGATTCAACTTGAGATTTGGTTGTACTTTCAGTTGCTCACTAGATTTCACATGTCAATAGAACTTGCAAGTTTCTAGTTGTTTAATGTGGATTAGTGCCTAAAAATTTTGTTATGATAGTAGTGGTATTTATTGAAAAATCGAGGATGTGACTGATTTGAAGCTTTTAGGCTCCTTTGTTTCAGGGTTTTCTGTTGGTAATTGACGTTGTTGACAATTTGGGATTTCAGGGTTCAGTGTGATCCCTTATTTGTTGGAGCAGGCTAGGTTTAAGTTCTAGTTTGATATTTATATTCTATCTGTGATGGAGCTATTTTATATGTTTATGTTATAAGCATCAATGGACTTCACCTCGACATGGTTTTATTGTTTTACTTCATGGTGCTTGTCAAGGATTGAAGCTAAGCTTATTAGTTGGAGATTAATAGCATTGTACTGAAAAATGGAACCTTTATACTAATTTCTTCTTCAGAGTGTTGTTTTAGCAAATGTTTTATTCACTTTAAGGACTAGATATGCCAATATTAGATTGTTTTATGATACCAATTTTTGTTGCAATAAAGCCATTATCTAATTGAATGGTTAAAACCTGGGGGTTGAAGTGTGCAATAATGGGTTCAAGCATAATGTGGCTGACTTACAAAAAATTACTTAGGAATAGGATTTAATCTGATTGGCTCATAACTGGATGGCTATTCTTTGAAGCATTGTTTTTTCAGATATGCTCTGAGACTTCTTAGTTACCTTAATGTTTTTGGTTGCATTACCATTATAAGAAATGTTTGTTCCATCTAAGGGATGTATATCTATTGTTCAAAATTATTAAATTTCATGTTCTTTATTTTAGTTTCCTTTGATGAAGAATGACTGACTGACTAAACCTGACTAATTCATGTTACAGCTTGTAGATAATGTTTGGGATGAATTTGGTGCTAGTAATGATCATATAGTGCCTCATACTGTTGATGAATATGGATCTCAGTTCGAAGTTCAAGGTGATAGTCGAAAGAAACCACGACATGAAGTGATTGAAGTTAGTAGGAGTTCTGAGGATATGACTAAATATAGTATTGTGGGGGAGAAGGAAAAAGGCATGCATACTTTGACCAAAAACAGAATGTTAGAGAAGGGCCTGTGGTCTCACAGTCCTGATGGTATGTTTCCCACTGCCGGTGATAATGAATCAATCAAAGAAGTAACAAGCTTGGCTTCTGATGATCCAAGGTTGTCCAACTATGGTCTAAAAACTGTCAATATAGATTCAGTGGGGAGTGAGTTTTATTCTGATGATTCTATCTTGGTTGATAAGTGTGATACAGAGGACAATAATGTTTACCGTTTTCCACTAAATCACATATCCAAAGCTGATGATGATCTCAGCTTTTTTAATAATAAGAATGAAGACAAAGAAAACAGTGATCTTTTATATTATGGCTGGGGAGACATCGGCAATTTTGAGGATGTTGACAGGATGTTCAGGTAGTTCATAAAATCCCATTATTAATTATTTTTCATGTTATCCTCTGCTATGCAACATCTGATATGTAGCTTGAGTAGGACCTCCCTTGTTTGAGTACCAAAATTCATACATCTATAGGTATCAACATATATGTACCTGCACCTTATATGTTTGCATGTGTATATTTAGGTTTACAGAGTACTATTAATACTTATTCATTCCTATTTTTCTGGAAGGAGTTGTGATTCAACATTTGGGTTAGGGAGTCTCAGTAATGAAGATGATTTGTGCTGGTTTTCGTCTTCACAAGTGACTGAAAGTTGTCAGGATGCATTGAAGGCAGATACTAAACTTAATAATCTATTAGAGCATTGTGCAAGTTCAAGACCAGACAGTGCAGCTTCTGCAACAATTGGTTCCAGCAAGAAAAGTGTATGTCTAAGTGACGGAATAAGTTCCCTTAATGTGAAAGGTGATAATGCTGGTGTAGCTCACATGTCCTATTTAAATGTATTCAATGAAGAACCTGAAACTAAGGATGAGTTGACACCCAATGAGCAGCAGGTTAGTAAGCTGTTCCTTGCTTCTAAATGTTACCTCTCTGTTGATTTTTATTTTTAATTTCACATTGTGATTACGAATATGTAGATATCTAGCTTTTAGCACTTTTGGCAGCTAGAACTTGTCTTCCTCCAAAAACCTTCTAGGCAGTTTCCCTTTCTGAATATAAATTGCATTCTACAAAGATTAGTAGAAATATGACTATGGTGGGACTTTGAAGGAAAATGCAGCCTGCTATCATCCAAGAATTATATTTTCTTTATAGTGCATGTTCATGATTGATATAAAAGGTCCAATTTATAGTTAGATAATGATCAACATACTCCACTCTTGAGCTGGTTTCAGAGGAAAGATTCTTCTCTATAGATTTTCCTTGACATATTGTTGACGTGTTGATTTTTTTTCCAAATTACAGATCAGTCCAAAAAAGCAGTCAAAGCAACTGAGTGCATCAGGAGAGAGAAAAGATCAACATCTGGAAAATGGTGGTTCCTTTAACCAATATGGTAATATCAAGCACTCTGCAGATGTGAAGCACACCTTTACTGATTCATCTTGTCAATTCTTTTCCCCATCAGACCTTCAGCAGCACAAACAAAACATTGGACCTGATTCTGTGAGTTGCGTACAGACAAACATTCCTTATATGCATCTCAACTATAGCAGTCCTTTGGATCAACTTTTAGGTTGTCGAACTTTTTCCAGTATCAAATCTGAAAATAATGGTTACCCTTCATCGACAAACGAGTCATCTTATGCTTCAGATCAGGTGCAGTCTATTGAAAGCTCTAGTGGGCCTTCATTTGGGGGTCCTGCCATTATAATGAATGAGAAGAGAGAAGAACTACATTACCAACAAGATAAACAAGCCCCACTGAAAAAGAATGTCAAACATGCAAAAGTGGGTAGTAAGATGGCATTTTATGATCCAGTTACTGTTCAAAAGCAGGTCCGTCAATCTGAACAAGATGAAGGTCATAGTGAAGTTGAAGGAGTTAGTGTAGGGAAGCTGACACAATTAGATTCTTCAAATGATCAGCTAAGCTCTTATATGAGCTCTGTGTTGGATGAAGTCTCACTAGAAGCATCTAGTTTTTGGCAGCTTCAACAAGTCATGGAAAAGGTATCATAGATGGAAAGATTTTGTGATCACATGTTCTTTTTGGCAGTTAATAAACACTGTAATTGATCAAGTTAAACTACTTGGATTTTTCAGTTGGATATCCGGACAAAATTGTGCATACGGGATAGTTTGTATCGTTTGGCTAGGAGTGCTGAACAAAGGCATAATTGCACAAATACGAAAGGTGGCATCAAAGAGGAAAAAGATGAAGCTGGTTCATTTGTGGCCAATGAAACAAACAAGTATGTAGTTGTTGCTTGAAAGTGAATTTCTTAGTACCTTTTACATTGCACTGTCGCTCATAAGGTACATAATGATGATGTGGAAGTCAACACTTGAAACCTATGGTGGGTAGAAATATTTTTGAATTGTTTATATATTTGGCTTCCTGGAGATCAGGGACATTCCAACTAGCTTGTCCCAAAATCGTTATATTAATAAAATAAAGGCACTCATAATTTTGAATTTTGAACCATAGTGTAAATGTCGGATAAATATGGGTATGCTAAATTTTTCTAAAGCCTTTTGATGTGCTTGTATGGTATTTAGAATGTTGCATTTCTGTACTCATGTCCAGATATGCGGATATGCGTTAGTATTAGATATCCCTTTGGAAAAGCCGTAAGGTGGGAATTTATTAGCAATTTGAGCATATATTGATTTAAGTCCTCTTCCACTTACAAGCCTCCTTTCTGCTACTAGTTTTGTGAATAAAGAAATTAATAGAGGTAAATACAGCGATGGTCGGTTTGGCTGTTCCAAACTTTAAACTGCATGTTGCATCTTTTGAGTGTCGTGTGTATATTTGTTCCTTAATTTTTATTTAATCCTGTCTTCCAATCAGTTGTTCATGTAATTCTAAATATTGGGTTCTTTCCAGGTGCACGCGATTTATGGATATGGAAACTGGCACAAACACTATAGATAGATCCATAGCACACTTGTTATTTCACAGGCCTTCAGGTCCATCTCTAAACCATACTACCGATAATGCGTTTAAGCCTCACGGCTTGGTAAGCATATATGCTTTATCACATGTTCTTAAAGTTGAAGAAATTTCATGTTTCATTTCATAACCTCAAAGCCTTTAATGAATAGCAGATTCATGGCTCCATCATGTGATATGCTACGCATCGTGGACAACAACAAAAGCAGGTAACCACGAATTTGTTAACATCAGTGTTAACTCCTTTTAGAGTGTATAGTTTTTTTTTTTTTTTTTTAATTTATGGTGGTGTAAAATGGTCTTCGTATTGCCTTCAACATAAAATGCAGTTTGGTTTAACATGGATGTAGTTTGTGGTGTTGTAAATGGTTGTAAATGGTAATGGTTTGTGACCCTTTTTATCCGTCACTAATGCGTCAGTTTGCTTTTCTCAAACTATTCAGCGTGCTTGCCACCAATTCACTGGACTCTCTTTTTATATCTGATGATGACAATGAAATCTTTTTCATGCTATCATTTAATCATCCAGAATGAATGGTTGTAGTTCCAACTTTTTTATTTTTACTATCCAGAAGATCCTTTCGGATCAATTTAAGCCTCTGTTTACAGCCATTGCCAAATGTCAGATACCAATTGTGTTCAGCTGGCACTGTTTTTGTTCAAAGCCTGAAACGCCTCCATAATGTTGTGCGCCACACAATTATTCTGATTTGGTCCCAAGTACTGATGCTTCTGAGTTTGTCTTGTCTCATTATGGATTTCTAATGTATTCCAGTTTTTTAATCAACGCATTATCCCAACGGAAATTCAGACCATGCAGTCCTTGGAAAATTACGATCTCTAAGGAGGTGATCCATTGCGTACAAATCTATATTGGACATCTGTCATTTAGCTCTATGGATTTTCTTTTAAGTTTTTTGCCTAAACATTACCATAAAAAGACGCATACCTTAAAAGGGATCTTCATTCTCCGTGGAACCTGAGGCATTGAATACCATACAAGTTGTGCCAAATGTGTTGGAAGGCATTTTTAACAGAAAATGAACTTGAGGAATTAATTTCCACACAAATTGGTCAACACCTTGGAAAAGGGGAAAGTCCGTTTTTGTCAATTGTTTACACTAGTCCTCGCCCAACCCCTGTGGAATGAGCTGATAATTCCATGTTTGTTGTTTAGGATGTATAAAATTGGCAAGGCTTCTTAGGCCAAGTTGATTTTGCGGATCACTCGCATGTAACATAGAAGATTGAGTCTATTGAAAACACATTACCTTTCCATTTTTGGATCTTTATGCCCTCTTTACATACATCTCACTATCGAATTAAACCCCTCGACACTCGACTCTAAAACTTCTTTTTTTCATAGAGCATTTACCCAAAGCTATCTGTTGGGTTAAACCAAGGTTCGGTGAATATTCATTAAGTTTTCTTCTTTCATAATGCTGCAAAACTCTTGTATATCTAAACCCATGTTCTTTTGAAATCGATTTACATAACGTGTCTTAATTACATATCCTTTAAAAGACATTTAAGAATGCGATCAACTCTATTAATTATGTATTCGGCACCTTAAAGCAAGATAGCAAGTAGATGAGAGTAATGGAAAATATTAATTTGATAAGTGCATGTCTTCCACCTTGGGATGTACATAAGGACTTTCAAGTTGCTAGTTTCAATTGCAATTTTCAAGGAGAGGTAGAAAGAACAACCGTTTATTATAAATTTACCCCTTTCGTTTACCCAAATATTTGCCTGGTTGGGTAGTTTATTTTGCGTCAAGGATACTCGACATCCACCTTCGACGCTTGTCCTATAATTTAGACTCGTTCGAGTCATGACTCACAATATTGGGCAAGTGTTCCTTCGGGTACTCCACAGGAATGTATGTTTGCATTGAAGAAAAGGTGGCAGCCATCTGCCAATAGTAAGCGAGAGACTAGGGACAACTTGTTGCTTCTATTTTGTTGATTTTTTGATCACCTCAACTTTCATTAACATTAGAGAGAACACATTTTTGGCATAGGAGAAATGAACAAAGAGATAAAGCATCAACTTGTCATAGTCCTCGTCTGAAAATGACCGATTTTGTAGGCTACCATTCAGTAGGACCTAATATGAAACCGTGTTGGCACATGAAAAATGATTTGACACTATCGCCCATTGGAGTTCACTTTAGCTAACACGATCATGTCTTACACATACAAGGTGCCCAATATCTTTTTTTTTCTCTCTAACGAATAGTATGGATAATCTTGTTGCCCAAAATTATATTATCAAGGATATTTCTCCTATGCACAAATGCATTTGGTAAGGGATGGTTGTATCTTGCATGATTAGTTTAGGACGATCAAAGCTTCCACAAAAATCTTGTAGGCAACACAGCAAAGGCTAATTGGCTGGAAATCAAAGATCCTTTGCAGTATTTGTCTTTTAAGCACTAAGGTGATTAGATTTTTGTTAAACTCTTTCAACATGAATCATATAAGCTTGTGTCATTACCGACTGAACAAGATTCCAGAAAAGTTGGTAAAAGAAACCTGATTCTATAATTAAATTTAAGGGTTAGTTGTATCTAAATTATGGTCAAACTTACAAATGTATAGATCCAATTAAAAAAAAGTATGTAAAGATTAGATGTCAAATTCAAGCATCTAACATGTATTTAATGTTAAAGTTAGATGGAATCTAACAAGGATATACTGCTAAATTTGAAAGACTAGTATAGGAAGATTTAGTTTTTGGTTTTTGAAAGCTAAGGTCTAACCTAATATGAGGAGAGTAGTCTAGCCGTCTATTGGCAATCATTCATATTTATGGAAAGTCAAAGATATGGTATCAAATAATAGAAAGTCAAATATATGAGTACCAAATATTGGAAACTTAAAGATATGGGTGTCGAGATATTGACATAAGAAATCTGAGATATTTGCAATATTTGGTCCCTAATTGTAAAGTGACTTTGCAAGTTGATCCCTGAATCTCAACTATAAATAGGCATAACCATCTCTCATTCTGTATCTCATATATTTGCCATTCTCTACTTAAGGCATTGTTCTCTCTCTCTCTCTTTGTAAATTCTCACTTGTATTTTGGAGTGAAATATATTTGGTAGTGCCCGAGGACGTAGGCAAAATTTGCTGAACCTCGTTAAATTCTTGTGTTCTTTATTGTATTATTCTGCATGAATTGTGAGTGTGATTGTAGTGATTTATTGTGCTATTAAATTACGATTGAGGGATATTCTATCTAGGAAAGACCTGATACTTAAGCGATCTTTGTGATCCACCTCTCTTTCTTGGGAATTAAACTTAG
Organism: Gossypium raimondii; assembly: GCF_025698545.1. Lineage (NCBI taxonomy): Eukaryota > Viridiplantae > Streptophyta > Magnoliopsida > Malvales > Malvaceae > Gossypium > Gossypium raimondii. The sequence goes on along the minus strand of NC_068576.1, from coordinate 1,764,143 downwards.
TGTGATTTTTTAGTACAATAATTTTACTCTTTTACACGCTTCCGCACAACACCGTCTCATGTTCAAAAGTTTTTGCAAAATTACAAGGAAAAGGAGCCAAAGCTCAGTATAATTAAACGAAAGCAAAGCTCCGAACGAGATAAAGCTTTACAAGACAGCTTTTAGCAAATATGGCACAATTGAATGAGTTTTAACATTTTGGTCGATACAAAATGGTCTTAATAGCAAGTAAACTTGAAGTTGGAATTGAGTAGCAAATCAACATGTTGAAATAACTAGATCATCAAAAAGGAGCGAAAGAAGACTCAAGTATTGACAATTAGATCATCAAATTGGACAGTTCCCTTGATGTGTCTTGAAACAACAAAAGTGTGACAATTCATATGTAGACTTGCTGGAATTCTCTTGATTTTTCATGTATTCAGACTTTGACTTGAATCGTGACGGACTTTATATATATATTATGCATTCTTTGTTAAAAAGATAAAATATATTCATGATTTGTTTCTTTATTGTGCTTGAATTTGGGGATATTATTTGTTGTTAGTCCATTAGACATTTTTCATGAATTGATATTGAATTGATGTAGCTAAATGATTCTTGAATTTTCGCATAACTCAGGGAAGATTTACCGATTCATATTTTGTTAGTTTTGTAAAGTGATGATTTTTAGATTGACTGCATGCTTCCAGTTTGGTTTTAGTCGACTATTAAATTTTTTTTAAAGAAATCTCAAACACATATATTTTGAATATATATATAGAGAGAATTTTTCTTTATAGAGAATTGTTTAGGTTGAATGCACATTGAACCTTATTGATTCAACTTGTTATCTTTTTTTTTGTGTGAATATATATTTAATTTTTGGGTGTTTTAACTGTACATGTTTAATGAATTTGGTTTTAAGTTTGGTTTTATAAAATTTGATTTTGATTTTTAATCGTAAAAATTTTGATGGCGGCTTGTTTAAGTATTAAAAAAAGTCAAAGATTAAGGTTTTTGATTTTTTTCTTACGCTATTTAGGCAACCTTATTTTAGGTTATTTGAAATTGTAGTGCAATAACAAATTTTAGTTTTGACCTTTGACTATTGGGTACTTTTTAAATTTAAATATTGGTATGTTAATATGTATTTTAAAATAACTTAATCAAAGCAATAAGTCGCCAAAGTGACCTCTGTTGTGAAAAATTATTTTATTTTAAAATATAACAGGTTGTGTGCATGTAATTTAAGTTAACTTAATATTGATCCGCCCAAAGGAATGTTAATATTTAACAAAATTACATGTACAACCCTGTTCATAAACATGTGACAATTAGTTAGTTTTGCATGTGAGTAATAAATCGTCCCAAAGGAAGATTTATTATTTGACATAGTCTTATTGTCAGTGTTCGATTACTACACCAAGATATCACTTACAAGTTAATGTTTTGTCCAAAGATGAGATATTAATAGAGTGTCCGATATTTTGAGATAGGGTTTAGCTTTATTCAAATTGTTTTGGTTTAAATTTAAAGTATTATGTAAGCTTATTTTGTTTTATTCGGCTACTATTATACCTACCATTGAAACATTCAGGGGATAAAAGCCTTCTTACCCTAGGACTAGTATAAATAACGGATAAAATCCATTGAGAATGATTGTCATGTACCTTAACGATGGTGTGGATCTTCTACTCAGTATCACATAGGTGCTTGATAGAGACAGTAGTCAAGAGCCAAAGAAGCCAAATGCCACCCTTGCGACCATCAGTAGTGGTATCTTTCCATCCATCAAAAGGCAATCTATTCACAACTGCTGAAACTCTAGCCGCTCGCATATTCATTTCAGTTATTATCATAATTTAAGGGTTATGGATTCTAACCAGTTCACGTAACGTTGGGATGAAATCATGATGATTTGTTTCCCTACAATTCCATATCAAGACTGAAATGGGTTAGCTGTAGGAAGGGAGCTCTAGATACTTGTCAAATCTTATAAGGTCATTGTCAACCTCATCGAAAACATCTCCACTTTTTGAAGTAGGCTTTCTCTTCCTTGAACAATTAGTGAACTCAGGCAAGCTTTGAATTTTTCCGCATCGTTCTCCACTTTCAATACTAGGGTAGCTTGTAGGTCGTTTTGGAGGTGGGTCTCTGTGACTCTGTCCACATGTTTCGAAATATCGACAGTGGTATCCTTCGAATCCATGGCAAGTTGGCGTTGCAATAGCTTTGGTTGTTTCGTTAATCCCTTGATGGTGAGAAGGCTAGCTTTAGAGATGGCAAAATGGGAGCTGCAGAGAGGATCGATGTCTGCAGCTACCCGATTTTCAGTAGTACCAGAAAATGTGTTTTTGGAATCTTATTTTTGTAAATATTAAATATGAATATTTACGGAGCTAATATAAAAATAAATTAAATATTGATCCAATAATTTAGCCAAATTAATAGTTAATAAAGATTCAGGGACTAAATTATAAAACTCCAATTGCTATAGAGTTTTAATTGACCAAAGGCTTGAAGACTTAAATAGCAATTAGTCAAAGCCCAAAATGATAATTAAACCATTTTAAAGTTGGAGTTAATGGATGATGATGCCATTTCATTAAATTAAACTAATAGTTAAATTAATATAAGAAATCATGATTAACCTCAATTAAACTAGATTAATTAGTCCATAATTATTTTATATATATATGAAGTTAGTGGAGGAAAGATGTTGTCTTCTTCCTCATTCCTCCAATGCTGTCCAAGAAAGAATAAAACATAAGGAAAAAATTCTATGGCATTCAACCATTAACTGTAAGGTAATTTCAAGTAATTTTCTTGTAATTTTTATGAATTTGGGGCATGAGAGCTTGATTTAACTAGCCCATGTACCAATTTGGAAAACTATTAAAGTTTTAGAAAGTTTTCATTGTTGATTTCTTGGATAATTAGGCTTAAAATTGATAGATTTTAAGCTTAGATTATGAAAATGACTAGATTGTAAAGTTAATTTAGCTTTATTGTTAACTTTTGTTATATTAGGGACCAAATTGAATAAATGTACAATTTTTCATGAATGCTATTAGAAATAGAAAGTATAAGGTCCATAGAATATATGAAATTGGATTTTAACTCAAGCTATGAACCAAAAGTTATGCTTATCCTAAGTTTAATGACTAAATTGAATAAAATGTAAAATATGAGGAAATCGAGAAATGAATTTATGTAGGTTCATGCATATCATAACCTTGTATGAAAGCGATTGATATTGATTTGTATATAAAATAATTGTATAGGTCAAGATTTGGACCAAAGTGGAGATTACAGATTAATTCTTGAAGTATCCACTCTTTTCACATTTTGAACAGGTAAGTTCATATGAAGCTTACTATCTTATTTTATGTTATGTGTAATTTTGTGTTTGATTTCATATATGTGTTTGGATATAATTAAAACGCTAGTGAAATTGGCATGTATGGCTAGTAATGGACCGAATTGAAATGTTATATGATCGTTGGTTATTATATAATAGTACATGGTACAAATGTGAAAGTTGATTGGTTATAGGGTATGTAAATGAAATATGTGGTCATGTACAGGTACAATATGAATTATGGTTGATTACAGTTAAGGGCGAAGTTAGAAAATTTTTTTTAGAGGGCCGAAATTAAATTGTAAATTTTATGATAGTAAAAATGTAATTTTTAAAGGATTAAATCAAAATTTTATCATTTTGGGGGGCAAAGTACAATTTTACCTTTAATAATTTAAAATTTTTATGGGGGACTGGATCCCTGCTAGCCCCCTAGGTTCGCCCCTGATTACAGGGATTGTTAATGATATATATACAAAAATGATGCCCGTGAGAACTTAGTAAAAGGTACGTATAAGATTGGCATGCTAATAGGGTTATACACGCGCTTGATCAGAGATTTTACATGTTATAATGAGATTTAGCATTTATTGCAGATTCTTTGGGTTATATGTAACATATGTTTAGCCTGGACGGGTAACCTGATATAATTTCAGCTTGTATGAGCAACCTTGATGTAATTTCAACTTGTGTGAGCAACTCAGTTCACTCGTGTATCCAAGTTTGTTTTACTATAGTTCCATCGGGCGATATTCATTTTAATTGAAATGAAAAATTTTGAAAATATATTGATATGAAATGATATATGTTTATAATTTGTTATGTGACATGAAATTGGTTTGGTATTAAGCCTGTAAGTATATCTAACTTATTTGAATGTTAATGTTGGCAAGTGACTAGTTAAGGCATTATGTGCCAAAGATAGCCAAATTGTATTCCAAACTGATTGATAATTGTTATTCTTATAAGCGATCAAGGTAAGCGTAGTATTTCCATTTGAACTTACTAAGCATCCTTAATGCTTACTCTAGTTGTTTCTCTTCTTGTAGATTTCTACTTTGCGGAACTTGCTGAGTTAGACTAGCGAGAAGTACACATTATCCAAAGACGGTAGAATTATGTTATTTTGAGTCTAGACATTGTGACATGTACATAAGGGCTTTTGTTATGCAAATGGTCAATTTGGAGTTAATGATTATGCGGTATTGTGGTAACGATTGAACTTGTGGATTAAGTTTGATATGTGATCTAATTGATGCATGGTTTGATCTTATGTGATGCTAGAATGTGTAATGATCTTAATTTGTATGATTTGGCATATTAAAGATCAAAAGTAAGATAGTTGGAGTGCCTAAGTTGTTAAATGACTTAAGAAATGGTATAATTGAATGATAAGTATGAAATGTAATTGAATGCATGCTTTGTGTGCTTCATGTTAGAATCATTTAACTGCTAGACTTCCAAGTTGTACAAATATAACATGTTTGAATTAGTAAATGATATGTTTTAGATATGGATAGTTGATATGGGATTGATTATGCTTTAATGTTGAAAGGTTGAATTGTATAATGTTGAGTGATTGGTTCAGGTGATTACATGCTTGAATTGGTTTAGATTGGCATGGTTTAAAAGCATCGTATTTGTGATAGGTTGAAAGAAGTCATTTTGATATTGGGTTGAAAGCGGATAAATATGTATCAAAGTGTTAAGTTGTCAAAACAGGGGCAAAGTCATGACCTCGGGATTTTGACGTTGCAACATGGCCTGATAGTGAGTGACGTCACAATGTAGAGGCCATGAAATCGCGACATCGATTCGAAACTTTAAAAACTTCACAATCTGGTCCTAATTCATGCTCAGGTTAGTAAAAGAGTTTTCATAAGCTCGTGTGAGACCCGAAAATGATTGTGTAACTTACTATGATTGTGAATGATATTATTTACATGTTTGAATGATTGAATGATGTATAATTTTCCGTAATTACTTCGACAATGAATGCAACATCATGTAGTTCGGAACCAATGATGAGGTCGGGCAAGGAATGTTATTGATAAGAGGTGCCACCCAAAATAGGTTCTCTTGCTTTCCTTCTATCCCTTGAGAAACCTCCCTCTCGTTGCCTTGGCAATATCGAGCGGTGACGGTTCTGGAAGGGGAGTGTGTCACTCTCATTGCTGCTCGAGGAAGGGAGACCAGAGAAAGAGAATTTAGTGGGCCATTGACCGATTCTGATGGCCGGAGGATGGGGTTTGGTTGTGGTTGTTCCGTAGTGGTCTTGGAGTGGACAAGTAGGCCCTCATTCTTTGACTGTCATTCATTCCTCTCCATTCCAGCATGTCCCAACTCCTGTTGAAGCGACGAATCTCCTTTGTGGTGCTATAGGGGTCGTCGGGAGTTAGCAACAAGGACTTGGAGTTTGACAGAAGTGATAGGGTTGGTAGCGGTTTTGGGCATTGGAAGGGAAACCGATTGAGTTTTAGGAAGGTCCTCGCTAGTGGTCGCACACGTGTCAGCTTGGGGTGGGGACTTCTTTTTCTTTTTCTTTTTCCAATGCTTTCCAGTTTAGAGGTTTACTTTTACCCACATTTTTTATGTAACCGGGTTGCATGGTAGTACCATGCAATTTTTAGATGACATGACTTGCTGCTTTTTGCCTAGGGCAGAGCTTTCCTAGTTAATAAGACCCGTTTCAAAATTAAATTTTCTCCCTCCACAATGGCTTGTACTAAAGCTGCTAAGCCTTTTTGTTTTTTTCTCTTTGTAGTCAACGTTAGAGCCGCTGGTTGACTTCTTATCTTGCATCTCAAGGCTAGCATGGATCCTTGAAGATTCACCAATTTGGAAATTTCGATTACTAGTCTCTCGTCTCCTGGTAGCTTTCTTTCTTGGAACAACCATCCAAGCTACCAAACCCAGTCCTATGACCTTCCTTCTCATCGTTTCTTGGTTCTGTAACCTTTTGACTTTCTATTTCGCTGTTGTACCTCCATCACACTATCAACCATGGTCGAAACCTTCACTGTTTTATCCTCAGGCTTGTCACATTGATCCTTGACTGCACCTACATTCCCTTCCTTGCATGGATCTTCAGCTCTGATAATTTCGAAGCACGCTTCGCGTCTATGACCCATTCTTCCACAGGCAAAGCTGTATCGTAATCTTCGGAGCACAAAAACGTAACAAGGAAATAATCGTGACCTGGATCAATAATTTGTCATGAACACGAGGGACATCGTAGTTGATCAAGTTTGAAGTTTAAGAACTGAAACCCTACTGTTTCCCCATGAACCTGCTCCAAAATTTCATTCTCTCTTCCTAAGAGAGGTAGATCTTGGAAAAGTCAGTAGTTTGTTGTTGTTCTTCTTCTATAGGAGCAGCTCCTAAATCAGAATTGTTCCTGTCTTCCTCGAGAGTATCCTGGTCGTAGTTACCAAACTCATTGCCCAAGAGTGTGTCTCTATAGGAAATGGGTTTCCTTACTTCATTAGTGAGTGCATTGGAATTATGCTTCACTTTCTTCATACTTGTTAGTAGTTCGGCTTCTTCCTCCGACAAGAGGACAGAGAGTTTCGCTCATGTTATTTAAACAGTCATTTTTATCTTCACTAGGCATCGGAATTTTTAAAATTCTGTAATTAGCACAAGGTTCCAAAATTTGTCCAGTAGTGACTACATCCAAAGGCACTCTCTAATGCCATGGCTTTTCAAATTATGCTAGTGTTGAAATTTCATTTTCATTACAAATTCTAAGTCAATTATATAACTATATGTTAAATATAAGTAAAATTGAATCAAAATGTTAGAAATTGTATATAGTTTTCAATAGGATCCCATCTATTTTAATTTATAAAGACAACAAAGATATTACAAAAGAAAAAAAAGGAGAAAGAAAATATCGGTGAGAGGGAGAAAAAGCCAGACTATAATCGGCCCGGAAGCTTACACCGTCGTTGACTAAAAAAAAGGGTTTTTAGGGTTTTTTCTTTTAACTTGGCTAATCTAAATTTGTTTTCCCTCTCTAGTGTTGTTGATATGTGTACAGTGATGTAATTAGTATCTCATTTTTGGAGGGGAAGTGATTCCAAATTGGAACATATTTGATGCCAAAAATAGAAGAATCTAAAAGATCCATTCCCTTATCATAAATTCCTTTAAAATACAACTCAACTCAACTCAAATATTTTATTTTTATTTTTATCTATATTTATCAAACGCCATTAGAAAAACCTCTTCATTTGAATTTCAGATCTGAGATTTCAGGTACCCGATCTTTCCCATTTCCCCTTTTCCTTTTCCTCATCTTTTAATTTATGATCCATTTATTTGCTTATTAAGTTGTTGAAGAATTACTAGCACCTAAGGTTTTGTTCTCGTAGGCTTTTTTTAATTAGTTGGAAAAATAAATTTCGGTTTGACTGCCACTGCAGTTAGGTATGGATCTGCTTAGGTTTTTAATTCAATTTTTTATTAGCTAAAGTATGGATCTTTTCTCTTTTTGTGAGAAATTAATTTAGTGGTTATGGGATTTGTTTTTTGAAACTGAGTATATATAGGGATTTCAATTTATGCTTATTCTATATTTTGGGCATGTTATAAATTGTAATGTAAATGACTTGTGGGGTTTTCATTGTTGCTGCAAATATATAATTGGTTTTGATGTAAAACACATATGCATCAAGAAATATTTTTGAGGCTGGAAAGTTGGTAATATGCTCAAAATTGCTATTCCCCCCCCCCCTCCCCCTTGAATTTGATTTTGTTGTGGCGTTCTTTGCTTATGAATGTGTTGTGAGTTCCACTAACGAGTTCACTAATGCCTGTTGCTGTTTTGATTATGCTAATGATCAGTATTTAGTAAATATGGGTATTCTGTAGAACTTGCATCATAGCCTTTTGGCTGATTTTTTTTCTCCTTTGATTTTATATTTTTGTTCTACATTGCTGATTTTATTTGTTTGATGGTAATAAATGAAATTCCTTTTCTGGTGCTTGTGATCTGCTAAAATTTGGCATTACTAAAGTTTAATGCAAATTACTTGTTTCATATCTCGGCTACTGTCAGTTGGGCGGTTGCAAGGAATTGATGTCAGGCATGGAGGTCGCCAAAGATCAAGAACTAGTAGACGGAACTGTTGCACAGGAGTCTGGAAAATCCATGCCGTCATCTCAACAGGAGGTCTTGTTCTTATCTTCACTATGGAATGTTGATTGATTAAAGATCATAGCTATGTACAGGATTAAAATTATTTTTCTGGAGTTCTTCAGTTGAGGTGATTTACTCTCTTTTTTCTTATGTCTATTTTAGGAGGCAGTTGTAAAGAAAAAATACGGAGGGATTATGCCCAAGAAGCCTCCACTTATCTCTAAGGTGATTTGTGCTGCAAGTTACAATTTGTTGTTTCTTGATTGTGCTGATTCTCTTCTAAGTTTTTCATTTTGATGTCAGGACCATGAACGTGCCTACTTTGACTCTGCAGACTGGGCACTTGGAAAGGTACTTTAAAGATTTCTCCACCACTGGACTCCACCCCCTACCATTCTTTGTTTTTTTTTTTTGGTTAGCTTGGTATGCTAATCAATCCAGTTAAGCTGAACTTACCTTTTTTTTTTTGATGTTCTTGGATGCTAACAGCAAGGTGTTGAGAAGCCCAAAGGACCACTTCAAGCCCTCCGTCCCAAATTGCAGGTATTAATTCAATGCTTGTAAGAGATATTTAATAATATTCCCTTCTTGTGTAATGTAAATTGACTTAATTTTGGTCCAAATCTGATGGATAACATAGTGAGAATTGTATATGTAAGTATGTATTTTAAGAATTGTAGTAAATTCCTCTGATTAGTGAGAGCAATAGAATAGCCAGTCCATTGTTAATGCTGCAGGATAGTGCTGTCTAAAGAAAGTTCAAATCAATATTGTCCACTTTTGTAGGATTCATTTATTGGTCTAAATTTTAGATTAATCCGGTCCACATTTCAGATTATTTATATTGGTCACACATACTCCTCTTTAATTGGTTCAAAAGATAGTAAACAATCTTTATCACTTATAGATGTCTGGAGGGACAAAAGGGGTTTCGATAACAACTGAACCAAAGTGGGTTACTTTATAGGTTCCATATGGGGTTCTCAAACAACTGGAGTTTTTGGATTTACTTGCTTTATATTTATGTTCGGAAATGGAAGATGATATAAAATGTCCTGTCTAGCATCTGCACTAACATGACTTTAATTACATCTTTTTATTTTGATACTGTATTGACTTGGTGTGGTCGTTTCTTCAACCTAATTAACTTGTATTTCATACTGAATTTAACATTTTATAAAGAGCAACTGAATGATTTCTGATACAAGATGTTCCCGGAATCATGTTGTAATGGAATTTTTATGCAGTGTCTTTGTAAATTTCAAGCACGTAACTTCCAGGAAAGAGAAAAGTAGAAGGATTTGAGATGATTTTCATTGCAATATTTTTCCTCAGATGTGTGTTCCCATGGTCTACTTTTGATTAATCACTTGCCGTTATATCCCATTTTGTTTTCTGCTAGTTAGTCGTTTTTCACTCATTTATTTAGTACTCTTATGATGCATGGTTATGATTACTTCTGCACTTTGTCTTCAGCCTACACAACAACAAACACGATATAGGAAGTCTCCATATGCTCCATCAGATGTCGAAGGTATGCCTAGTCCATTTTGTATTTCACATTCTGATTTTCAGTGGGAAAATGGTGGTGATTAACCAAATTCAATTCAATTATCATGTCATTGTGTAGATGGAGGGAGTGGCCAACCAGAGGATGGGACTGCCAATGAATGAGAAACTGCGCTCAATCTTCTGGTTTTCCGAGAACTATCGATCGCTATTCAAATGGCTAGACAGGTAATGAGTAATTTTCAATTGATCTCGTGGATAAACTTGGTGGTGAAGATGTTTCGATATCTGTTAAAAGTTCAACAAGTTACAAGATTTATGGAGTTGTGAACTGTGGGAACTGAAATGTCTATTGTTCCAAGGTTATTCTAATGTGGAACATTATTCTTCATATAATACGAGTAAACCACTTATATAACGAATTTTCCCTGTTTTACACTCATAGTTTGCTTCATTGTTCCGTGGAAACGAGAAATCAATCAGTTCAAATTACCTAGTATGAACTTTGCCCACAAGCTACAAGCTACTTGAATTTGATTCGGAAAAGAAATTTGAATTCGACTTCGACTTCGACTTGACCATTGTTAAGTTGAAAGTTGAGCTCGAGCACCTAGTGAGTTGAATTCGAGTATGTTATTAAAACTCAGTCTAGCAGAGATTTTATATTTTTAACTGGTACTGGAAAATCCTAATTTAGTACTCTCGCGCGAGAATATCGACCTTAATTTTTACCTCTCAATTGAGTTCCAACCTATTCAAGAATCAAATTTTAAATCCAACTCAAACTGCTTTTAGGGCAGTTCTTCATTGTTTTTGAAGAGTACTTTTGAGAAGTGCTTTTGAGGAAAAGTGCTTTTGAGAAGTGCTTTTGAGGAGTACTTTTGAAAATTTGAGTGTTTGGTATTGCTGTCAAAAAGTACTTTTGAGAAATAAAATGTCCATTTTAAACATTAGATTATAAAGTAACAAATATGTATTTAAATAATGTTCAAATTAGTTAATATTATGATATTTTAGCAAAATTATAAAATGATTTATTATAACTTATTGTTAATATTTTAATATATAATATTAATTTTAAATATTTCTAAGTAATTTATATTAATTATTTATTAAATTTAATTAGAATATATAAACTATATTTAAATATTTAAATATAATAATTAAATATTTGTAATTAGATATTGACATAATTGTATTATTTTAAAAATTATTTTTATTTTTAATTAATGCTTTTAACATATTTGTATTATTTTATTTTAAAATATATTTGAATATATAACTCATATTAGATATTAACATAACATAGAAAATATAAACCTAACAAATTAAAATATTACATATATTTAGATTAAAGTTTTAAAAGGGATAATATTTATGTACCAAATATAAATACTAAAAATTTTGGGAGAAGACAAATGTTAAAAATGTAAATAGAAGCCAAAAGCACTTTTGGCAGATGGAGAAGTTAAAATTTTTAAATTCTCCATCTGCCAAAAAGTGCTTTTTTTTAAGTTGAAATTTTTTTTGAAATGATGTCTGTTCTTTATTGCTTTTTAGAAAAAAAATACTTTTACATGCAAAAGCTCATCTGAAAAGCAATAAAGAACACAGCCTTAGTAATCACGATTGGAATCGAAATTTCTCTAGCGTCTGTAATTTATGTCTATCATTTTAGCTGGTGTTATTGGAAATTGATTAGCACTTCTCTCTGATAAGAAATGTAATGTAAAAACAGGTTAAAAGATTAAAAAAAAAGCATAATCAAAACAAAATTAGAATACGAAAATTTGTACTGAATCATCATTGTATCAAATTTTATAAAAATCCATGGTTCATCAAATCACCGGTTTGTCTATCCAATTGGTTCAAAAGAAATTTGATTTAGTTGGTTCAATTGGTTTTTCTTTTGTTCAACCAATCAATATTGATTCTTGAGTCAATCAATTTAAAGCTCCTTTTTGGATTGCTACCCTGATCGGTTCTTGATCCAACCGATCAATTTAATCCGATTCAAACAACATTGTGAATTAATTTTGGAGTTGAGTTTGTAAAATGATACTAACATATATGGTTAAAGAGTGTTTGATTCAGGGAATTTTATATTTCCGGTGATAATAATACAATTCGACTAATATTTTCATGATTGGATGAAGAAAATTACCTCGAATGTATATATAATAAAATTACCAACAATGTTAAAATTAAAAAAATATAAAAGACAATTTTATTTTAGCCAACTCTATCCTTTAAACAAAGAAAAAACAAATCTTAATAGGTAGTTAAAAAAATAGTGTTGAAGATGAAGGATGAATAATTTGTTTGTTGGATAATGAAGGTGTTGCAATAACCAAAGGGTGAAGGGAAAGGTTGATGTAAGGATAAATGTGAAGAATGTTGAGGGGTGAAAACTTCGTTATGGAATTATAAAATAGACAGCATCATTATTGACCAACTAAATTTCCATGTTTACCTAATATTCTCCAGAGCAGCAATAAGTTTCATCCCTTCTAATCTATCAATAATTCTACCACCTAATATGTAAAATGTATTCTTATATAACTTCATATTTCAACTAAATGCACAATTGGAATTTGCTGATGTTGAAGTCCAACCTCTTTTTTCCTCCAATTAAAAGCGATAGATTCTTTGGAACTTGAATGCACTTGTGTCTCTAAAATATAGGATTGCTTTTATACACTATATCTGTATGTGCATACATTTGTATTGTCAAAAGAAGATTTCACCATTTCACTAGTGTAATTAAACAACAATCTAGGATATCCTATTATTCTCCCCCTTTGAAATATGAATGTAAAAGCAGCTTCACACACAGCTGGAATTCTTTAATCCTCCAAATTCCAGTGGAGAGAGCTTAATGCTAAGGCGTGCACCTCATCATTTCATAGTGAACCCAACTCATTACACTACTCAAAAAGTCAAAACACCAATCATAAGCTATGATGCCGCAGTCAACAGATAAGGAAGTGGTAATATAAGATGATAGCAACCTCACAACAAACCCCAACATCTGCCTCAACCTTACCAAATCAATAAAGCAGAAAGCCTGATACTATAGGTTGAAGTAAATAAGAAACCCACATATTCTCTCAACCAATCAGAAACCCAGAACAATGATACACAGCTTACAGAACATAATTAAAGGAAAAATGCATAATCAATTCAATTCTAAGGAAAACTATTAGTAGTAAAACTGATTTTCCACGTAGTATACATTACTAGAGTCAACTATACATATTCATTACCAGCACATGCAAACCTTGAAATCACTTGGAAACCAAAAGGATTTCTGGCTTCTTAGCCTTGCTGGGTGTGTTAGCATTCGAAGGCGCGTTTGCCACAACCGTAGCAGCCGCCTTTGCTGCTGCTCTTGCACTCTTATCCAGCCTAATCAGACTTTGCAATGCCAATATCGCTTGTGGTGCCAAATCATGAGAGGCCCTCGCGTATAGACACCTAATGGCGATGGACGCAGCGTCCTTTTCATCTTCTGAATTGGAAGGACCAAACAAACAATGACCCAAAATTGTAACCACCGGCCTCAAAAGTTCCCAAGGTAAAGGGATTCTCACACCCTTTTTCTCCAAATTCTCAGCATCTTCTTTATTGATACCCAAATTGTCCATCTCCACCACCACATCCTTAATCACATCATCTTCAGTGCCCACGTCGTCGCCGTCGCGGCTTCTCGTTCCGTTACTAAACCCCGAATCCTTCCTAAAAAAGTGATCGTGCCCATTACTGTTTCCGTTACCGCTTTCGTGGTGATCGAGATCGTCCCCGTCCAATTTGGTTCTGCAAGGACAATCTTGCCCCGCCCAAGCGGCGGCGAATGTGCAAAAGTCCAGCTTAGACCAAGCCGGCATTTGAGAGACTTGTTTGTAGTAACAATCAAGAGCGGTTCCAACGATGACGGCTCGCTTAGTAGACTTTACGGCTAAATGTGGCTCGAGCGGAGGTGATAAAAGGCCGACGGATTGTCTAGATCTGTCGTCAGCGGGCTTGTTACGAGGGGCATGGTACAGAGAGGGCTGAGAGAGGTCGGGAATTTGGACGAGGAGAGGTTTCCCGGAACGGGATTTGACTTCGGAAGAGTAAACGGCGAGGAGAACGGCTTCGAAGCCGGAGAAGGAAGGGAAGGAAGAAGAATCCGAGGTGTGGATTCGGGAAAGGTAGGTGCCGGAGAGAAGAGGGAGGAAAGAGAGAACAAGGAGGCGGAGATGAGGATCAGAAGATTGGAAAGTTTCGTAGAGCCATTGGCAGAGAGGGTCAGAACCGGAGCCAGAGGTAGGAGAGGAAAGGGCGGAGGAAATGAGGGAGTAAGCGGCGGGAGAGGAGAGGAGAGAAAGAGCGGGGCGGTCGGAATCGGCTAAGGAGGAAAGAGTGGTTCCGTCGGAGGGGAGGAGATAGGAGAGGGATAGGATGCGAGAACGTTGTTTAGAGACGGATTCCCACCAGGAGTGCATAGGATCGTTGTCGGTGGTGATGGTGGTGGCGGTGGAGGGAGGAGGTTGGCGGGCAGTAGAGGAGGAGGTGGAGGAGGAGGAAGGGGAGGGGAAGTTAGTGGAATGGTTGTGGGGGAAGTCCATGGCGGAGTTGAAGGTTGTTTGACTTGCGTAAGACTCGTGAATTTAGCTAAAGATTTTGGGATTTGGGCTTATGGTTTTAGCAGCTTATTGACTACAGGAGTTTTAACTTTTAACTTTTAACTGAGGCTCACCCTTTTTTTTTTCAATATTAACCAAATAATTACAGTAATTTAATCACCGTTAATTTTGAAAGTAAGTAAATAAAGATAACTAATCACAATGTTGATATTTTTAGTCAATTGTACATTATTTTTATTAGTATAATAACAAATTTAGCTCTTAAAGTTTACACATTCAATCAATTTGATCTTAATTTAACAAGTTTAGACTTTAACATTTACACATTCATCAACTAGATCTTGGTTTAATAAATTTAACCTATAAAATTTACACATCCTGACAACATTTATATAGGATATATAAATATCAAAGGCTAAATTTGTTATTTATCAATTAAAATGAGGTACAATTGACAGAAAATGTTAACACAGTAATTAATTGTCCTTATTTGGTCACTTTCAAAATTGACAGAGATTAAATAGCATCGATTTTGTTGAGATCGATCATTTTGCTCAATTTTGAAATTGAGGACTGAAAATATGTTTTTACCTATTTATTTAACTATTGTTGAGGGAGGTTTGTCTTGGACCTACAAACAAAAGCTATTGTCCTCGTGGAGGGATTTTGTCTCTCGTACTCCAACGAGAGCCCAAACTCCATGAAGTACGAGACTACAATATTTAAAAAAAATTAAAGGTCTCCTCGAGGACAATACCTTCCATTCGAGAGTCCAGACGATTACTTAGTGGATGACACCTCAAAGACTTATTCCGAAAGAGAGCTAGCCCTCTCAAATATCATGAATATTTTTTCTTAAAATATATAGATTAAATTATTTTTTGCAAAATATCTTTTAAGTAACTCGACACTTATACGAACGTCAAGATTCTTAATTCTTTATAATAGTCACGATTGATGAAATTATTTTATTATAACTTCAACCCTTAGATTTGGAGATCTATTTTCTCAAGATTCTTGTAGTTAGTTTGATTTAACGTAGTTTGTCTTCGACTTTTGTATTTAATTTATACATATTTAACTGGATGTAATAGGATCTCAACACTTATAGGTGTCGAGTTTCGAGATTCTTTTTTGCATTTTGATCTTGACACCTATTAATATCGAGGTCGTGCTATCTAAAATTTCCCATTCTTTTTCTCATCTAGATCCACCATTAATCTTAAAAATCACCATTCGCACAATTATTCTTGATTATGTTTGGAGCTTATTTGAATTTTTGTATGATTAGGAAAATGTAGGCTAAAGGCTTAGTAATTGAGATAGGCTAATGTTTGGGTTGACTAGTTATTCAATTCATAGTTAATGATTAATCTAAGTGATTGTTAGGCTAATGAAAATATTAGGAGAGAGTGTAATGAGTTGTTGGTTGGACCTTAATGATCTAGTTGAATAATTATCAACTTAGTTAATATATACACCAACCATTAGGGTATTTATAAGAAATACATTAACTTATGTAATTGGGATGAATGAGAGTGATAGATGATGCCTATAATCTATGCTCCAACTTAGCTGTTCATGCTTCCATGTCCCTCACCATTTAGACCCTTAAATTGGTTATTAGTTCAAGTATATTATTTAGGTGTCATTAATTGAACATTTTCCTAATCATTTCATTTTTTATACCCAAGTTGTCATCACTTGAGTCATATTTTATTAGTTTAGATCAATTGTTTCTTCAATGATTAAATACTTAGGAGTAGGTTTAATGTTAATCGTTTATTTTAATTAGTTATGTCGAGTTAATCTAATTGATTTTTGTTTATGGGTTCAATCCTCGTAATATTTCTTTTAACGAAGTTGTTTCATTGTAATTTTTACTTGGCATCGTTCCCGTGCACTTGCGAATAAGTTTGAGACTTTTAAAATTTATTGAATAGTTATTATTTTATCATCACCATTGTTGAACCACCAATTTGCTAGCCTCAACTGACAAGATGACGAACCGATTCATCGAACAAATCTATTTTAATGGATATATTATTTAAGGATGGCATCATATTTCAATCAGAAACACGTTTTAACATGGTCTTTAGGAATGAAGTTATCTTAAAGGCTATGAAAAGGAGGATTTTTCGGAAAATCTAGGTTGGAGGTGCTAAGTGGATATCCGACCTAATGTATTACGTAAGGATGGCATCATATTTCAATTAAAAAACCCATTTTAACATGATATTCAGGGATGATATGCCTCGTATTTGGGCCGAAACAAGTTTGACATCTCGACGAAGGAAGAGGCATCGTCCCGATGATGCGAACACTGACGTCTTGACAAGAAGAAACACCTTGTCACTATGACGCGATAGCTGGCATCCTGATGATGCGATGTGTTATGTAATTTCCTTGATTTTCTTCTTCCAGTCAAATTCTTATTATTTGTCCCAATCAAACTTTAATTAGTATAGGTTATTTTAATATTATTTGACCTATAAATTTAGCATATAAATAAGCTCTTTTCGAAGATGCGACCACTTGGATCCTAATAAGAAGAAACCTTTGTCACAACGACGCGATAGCTGACATCCCGACGAGGTGATGTGTTATGCAATTTCCTTAATTTTCTTCTTCCAGTCAAATTCTTATTATTTGTCCTAATCAAACTCTGATTAGTGTAGGTTATTTTAGTATTATTTGATCGACGAATTTAGCCTATAAATAAGCTATTTTCCACCTTAGAAAGATAACCCATTTACACATTTAGGTATTAGCATTTACAATCTTTCAAAGAAATTTTGTGTTTACATTTTGAGCACTCTTATCTTGGGTTTTGGGGTTTGGTTTTTATCTCTATATTTGTACTCTTCATTTTTGTCATTATAGTGAAATTATTTTTACCCATGGTTTTTTATCCTCTTTAGAGGGGTTTTTCTATGTAAAATATTTGTATGTGATCTTTTCAATTTCCATGTTATTTTACTTGTCCGTTGCTTAATTGAGTTTATCCCCAAAAAATTGGCATCAGAGCTTGGTCGGTTTTTGCATTCAACTTTTTCAGAGATGACAACAACAAGGTTTGATATTGATAAGTTCGATGGCATCATAAATTTCAATATGTGACAAGTTCGGATGACGACAATTCTAATTTAAGGCAATATTGAGAAGGTCCTTACAGAGAAGAAGCCTGTAGAATGGAAAAATCAGAATGGGATAGATTAGATAAAAATGATTTATCCTTAATTTAGTTGTACTTCATGAATAATGTATTGCATGAGGTGTTGATGGAGAAAATGACATACACCTAGAAACCTTCTACGCGACAAAGTCTCTAACTAACCGATTAGTGTTGAAACAACAGTTATACACGTTCTGCATGAACGAATGTGAGTACCTTAGAGATCACATTAGTCAATTTATTACTCTTCTGAATGATTTAAAGAATTTTGAGGTTTAGATTGACGAGGAAGATCATTATTGTTCTCTTTACCCCTTTATACAAGTCTTTCAGGAAGACTCTGATTTATGACAGAGATAATATCTCGTTCAATGATGTGAAGGGTCATCTATTAAACAAAGACAAACTCAAAAATAAATTTGATTTGGATAGCAAGTTAGATAAGCAAGCTTCAATTTTGGCAACATCAAGGAAGCAAGACAAGAGATATCGTTATTTTAAGAAGTTAGGTTACGTTAAGGCAGATTGTTACAAACTGCGAAATAAAAGGGTTGTTGAGAGCAATGAGGAAAATTTAGTTGATGCTAATTTGGCCAATGATAAGGGTGATGATTTCTTGTGGGTGTCAACAACTGAAAGCTCCGAGCTTACGTTAGAGTGGATCCTAGATTCGAGGTGTTCTTTCTATATGTGTCCCAACATGAACTGGTTCTCCACATACGGTTTAGTTCAAGGTAGAGTGTGCGTATGGGGAATGGTTCACCCAGTAAGGTAATCAGTATTGGTACTCTTCAGATCAAGATGCACGATAGGATAATCATGACACTTTCAGATGTTAGGTATGTACCTGATTTAAAAAGAAATCTTATCTCTTTGGAAAATTTAGACTCAAATTATTGTAGAATAAACATCGAGTCAAGCGCCATTAATGTATCCCGTGGGGCTCTTCTTTTGATGAAAGAAAAAAAGATTGACAGTCTTTATGTTCAAAAATGATTAAGGGTGACTAGTGAAATCGGACGTCCCTCGTCTGTTGAAGAGTCAAAGTCAACTCGTCTGAAGTAGAGGTATGATTGTTTCATATAAGATATATTCTCTTTTGGGTGTAAGTTTTGAAAAGATAGGGTATTGCGTTCTTGAAAATTAGACTCAGATCAGTTTTGATTTGGCAATGCACAAGTTGAAGGCTAGAAGTCTTTCAGCTTCAAAGCACAGTTTCAACTCAGTTAATATCTTGCATAGTATGAAATAGGCTCATTACGAGCTCTTTCAAAGAAAGCATTATAGAAATACGAGTGAAGGTGGAGATTTTTAGAGTTATGCCTTGTATTTGGGTTGAAATAGGTTTGACATCCCGATAAAAGAAGAGGCGTCTTTCCGACGACGTGATAGCTGACGTCCTAACGAGCACAATGAGGCGACGTGTTATGCAATTTTCTCAGTTTTCTTTTTCCAGTCAAATTTTGATTATTTGTCCTAATCAAACTTTGATTAGTGTAGGTTATTTTAATATTATTTGACCTAAGGATTTAGCCTATAAATAGACTATTTTCCACCCTAGAAAGATAACACTTTTACACATTTAGGTATTAGCTTTTACAAGCTTTTAGAGAAATTTTGTGTTTACGTTTTGAGAGTTCTTGTTTTGGGTTTCGGGGTTTAGTTTTTATCACCATCTTTTTACTCTTCGTTTTTGTCGTTATAGTGAAATTATCTTTGCTCGTGGTTTTTTATCCTCTTCGGGGGGTTTTTTCATGTAAAATATTTATTTTCGATCTTTTCAATTTTTTTTATTTCACTTGTTCGTTGCTCAATCGGGTTTATCCCCAACAATTATCTTAAAGGAAATAGAAAGAGGATTCTTCAGAAAATCCAAATTGCAGGTGCTAAGTGGATATATGGTCTGAAGTATAGATTTGTGATGCCTAATAGAAGTGATACGTGCACGGATTGGGTGGAATTTATTAAATTAAGTTCACCTATTTTTTCAGTTTCTAAGTCTAAAAAATCAGTGGACTTGAGATTCACTTTTAGATGGGATTCAGGCATTTTTGGGTTGATATGTTTGCATATCGATCAAAAAGTGATCTCTTATATTTGAAATGCACTTTGAATCACCCAATATTGTACAAAAGTAAAATAGGAATAATTAAATATTTTGATTTTTTTTAGAAAGAATATTAATTTTTAAAGCTTATCCTTGTCATAACTACCCACTTAATCTTTTTTTAAATAACCACCCATTTTAAAATCCAACATTTTTATCAAACTACTACTATTATTTAATGATAAATTTAGTTCGCAATATTTTCATCTTTTTCAATTTAGCCTTTATTTTTTTAGTTAAATTTGACCATTAACCTTTCAAAATTCTAATTAAATATAAATTATTTAAAATTCTAATTAAATATAAATTTAGGCAATAT
This sequence comes from Gossypium raimondii, assembly GCF_025698545.1. NCBI lineage: Eukaryota > Viridiplantae > Streptophyta > Magnoliopsida > Malvales > Malvaceae > Gossypium > Gossypium raimondii. The sequence continues at coordinate 1,743,919 of NC_068576.1, read as the reverse complement.
GGTCTAAACTTCAATAATCTTTGTTGTTAATAAAATTCTATTTTAATTTGTTGTATAAAATCTCCAAAAAATCATGTAAAAAATGCAAACCAAAAGAAAACACAAAATACATAAAACTCGTTTGAGACTTGATTTTGATTTAGTATGATTTCAAATATGAATGTATGATATGTTTGCTATTTATTTCTAGTTTAAAGCTGATTATAGATGTTTTCCATTTCATTAATTGCTATAACATTCTATAGCTCGGGTCCGGCAACTGAATCGGGTGAAGGGTGTAACATTTAGGATGACTCCCAGAAGATAGAGACATAGATATGACTGACAGTACATCAGATTGGACCTAAGAAGAATTGATCTTGAATCCGTTTATGGATATATTCACTTGTGATGTTCTAAGTGTGACATACATTAATCCTAAGTGGATGATAGACCATGTATTTGTGACTTGTATACTTTGATGTATATAAATGTATGAGTTCTAATAAATAAGGAACTGAAAGCTGGTGCATTGGGTATATGACTTCTACAGTATGTAGTGTCATTCACAATAGTGAAATTCATAGCTCGAGATATAGGTAAATGATATCCTCTTATTGGCATTACATGGTTGATGAAAAGTAAACGTGGTCATGTGTTGTTCGCCTTTGTGATGAATGACTTGATTACTGTTTGATAGTAATTGACTTTTCATGAAGGAAGATGTAATTGTTACAATAAGATAAAATAAAATCATATTGGGAGAACGAATTTATCTTAAAAAGATTAAGGATATCCTACAAGGGTAACACATTTATGGCAAGGTTATTGGACGAACACTGATCGAGTTGCTTTCGTAATGGTATGTCATTGGGGAGAGCTCAATCACAATACTATAGTGGAATGACTTCATGACTAAATGAGTTTATAATTAGTAGGTGAAAAGTTGAAACTTAATTATAAATCATTTGAACATTAATCACATATGTCTAATCGGGCCCTCTACTAGCTCGTTGAAACCAGAAATGAATTGCATGTATAATTAAATGAACAAAAATGAATAGAAATGATAAAAATGGAGAAATGAAAAACATTTGGAAATGAATATGGTTTTCTCAAAAAATGAAAATGACATGAAAATGAATTTATGGTTTTCGAATTAAATAAAGTTTGAAAATAGAAATTAATCATTTAGTCATAGTGAATTAGTTGAATGTAAAAATATTAAATATATTTTCTCATTGCTTCTTTTACGGTAAAGTCGTCATGATTTTAACAAAGTTAGAATTGGTTGAGAAAATTATTAAATTGGGAAGTAATTTATTTAAATTGATTTGAGATGTTTATTTTGGGAAATAGAAAAATAAATATTGGGTTGGGTTGAATTATAAAGTATTGGGTTAAAAGTTCTGGAAGTGCTTATAATTGGACCCGATATGTGAGAGGCCCAAAATCCCCTTATTTTTAAATAGAGGGACAACAAGCACTAGTTTGTTTAACTAGGGTTGCTCCCCCTATACTCTTAATTAGATTAAGAGCTCATTTTTCTATTTGAAATAGACTTCTACAATTCAACTGGGGTTTCACCTATTATTCATATAAATAGTTGGCACCAATAGGGCTAAAAAATAAAACTTTGAGATATTGTTATTTTGTCCGAAAATAGTGAGAATTTATTTTTTAAATATAAATTCTATTTTTCGGAATAACAATTCTACTGGTTTCTGTTGAAAGAGATTTTGTTTTCACACTGAAAGTAAAATATATATATATTTCTAGTTTAGTGTTTCATTTGAATTGTTTGAATCCACGCTCAAAGTAAATTGTGGTACGAGAATAGCGGAGAAGTCATTCGGTTGAAAGCCAGGAACAACAAGGATCAATCTAGCCAAAAACACAGATGCGATTTCGGTAAAGGGTTTATTGCTATAAACATTACAAACCAGCTCAATTTTTAAAATTTTTATTTTTCATTATGCAAGAACACCATTTGAAAAACAGATTTTTTTTCTAACATTAAAATTTTAAGTATATTGATGAAAGAAACTATGAGAATAAATGTTATTCAAATTTTATTTAGATTATATATATAAATGATAAGATTGAATTCAATTGAGTACTTACCAAGCTATTCATGTAGCTTAACGTGTTTATTTTGAACGCGTAGGTAAAAGAAGTAGATAAAAGATACAATGAGTACTTCTTCATGAGGATCTCATCAACTCTCAAAGTTCAGGTTCTTTTTGGTATATATATAAATTTTAGACTTTAGAGATGGCATGTACTTGGGTTTAGTATGAATGTGATTTCAAAATATGATTATGTGCTTAAATGTAGCATCTCGTACTAGAATCTATTATTAGATCGGGTAAGAGGTGTTGCAGAGATTAAATTCATAACATGATAGTTGTATAAATAAAGATACGACTAAATATATTTTTGTCATTTACTTAAAAATAATGTTGAGTGCTTACATCTCAATTCCAAAATCTGTCCTTTTATTGGATCCGATTGGAAAGCTAATAAGGTAGTTCATATGCTTACGAGGGTAACCTTATCTTATGTGACTCAGTCTGAATGGAAAAGCTCCCATTCTAGTTTCTCCTGAATTTTAAATCATGATGCTATGTTTGATCTATCTGACGAAAGTAGAGAATGTTAGAACAGGATGTATTTGACAAGTTTATCGACTTGGGACTTAGTTTTTGTCCTCTCTTTTATTGGCTTACACTCTCTTGTTTAGTGTAATGAAATTAATTTCCTAAAAAAATGAAAATAAACTATTTACCATCACATGGAATTTTCCTTTTCTGCCTGTCACTTGTTTTATTATATTGTTGGTGGAGATAAGGCCACACGATTTGAAATCGTGTCAAACGATTATTTGATAAAAGTTTTAACCATCCTCACGCGTAAAATAAAATAATATTGTAAAATATTTTGATTTTTTATCATTTTCCTTTTTGTCAAAACTAAAGTATGCATCACTTATAGCAATTATTATTTCCTTAGTTATGAATGATTTTTTGTAAAAATAAACAATTAATCATAAAATATGTTTCGTTATCGTAAATACAAACAACTATCATGTTATTTTATTATTTTCACTCCACGTGTATGCGTGCCACTGTCAAATATATTTTTTACTATAACTAAAATAAAATTAAAGTAGAATTTTTTAAAATTCAAAAAAACTTTTGACAAAAATAAAATAAAATAAAGCTAACCATGACACGTATACGTTTCCCCTTCTAGTGGCACCGACTAGTTTTCCCAATTCCCACATGCTCCTCTCTCCCCAATAAACCCCCTCACTCCTTCACTATCAAAGTCCTCTCATTTTCTTCCTTTTCCCACTATACCCAATTGTTGCCTCCACTGTTTCCTCTCCCAACAATGGTGGCATCAAACTTCTCTCTTCCTTTGACACTCGCTGCCATTATATCTGTCTGGGTGGCCGCTGATGCCGCCCACCACCACCACACGGCGTCGGCTCCTTCCCCTTCCTCTTCCTCTTCCTCTTCCTCCGTGGACTGCTCCTCCCTCATCTTGAACATGGCCGACTGTTTGTCCTTCGTATCCAGCGGGAGTGAAGTGTCGAAGCCTGAAGGAACTTGTTGTTCTGGCTTGAAAACTGTGCTGAAAACCGACGCTGAGTGCTTGTGTGAGGCTTATAAGAGCAGTGCTTCTCTGGGTGTTACTCTGAATGTCACCAAGGCCATGACTTTGCCTGCTCTTTGCAAAGTCTCTGCTCCTACCACTAACTGCGCAAGTGAGTGACTTAACCTTTACTTTCCTTTTCAAACCTATATACTAGTTTGTTTATAAACATAAATTGTGGAATCTTGACTAAGATAAAATCACGAAGCCCCTTTTGGTTATTGTTGGGTAACTAAAATGTGCCATTTTTTGTTGCAAATTTCTATTGTAGGCAAAGGGCACGTTTGAATTTTATGTATTATGAAGCATCCTTTTCAAGTTTTCATGCATTCATTCATTAACAAGGGGGAGAAAAAGAAGAGATCTTGGGGATTTAGAAATGATAACTAAAACTGTGTTTTTTTTCCCTTGGCAGTATCTCTCACACCTGCTGGTGCACCAGGTCTGTTCTGATAAATCTAATCCTTATCTTTTCTTTGAAGTATTTCAATGTCATCAAATCTTTTGTTCCTTTCTTAAAATAAAAATTCTAATTGATGGTGAATCCAGTTTCATTTAAGAACTCAAAACGCCAACTCCAACCCCTAAAATCCAAACAGGCTTGACCTGTGGTGACCCTTGTTTTACCATAAAATTTGACTTGGTTTCCCCTACCAAATTTGTAGGAATGCAACCATCAACATCGGCCAGTGCGCCCACAGCATCGTCAGAAGGAGCAAATGAAGTAGCCCCTGCGCCAGCTCCTGGTAGTTCAGGCTCCCCATTGCTATCTGTTTCAGTGGGATCACTTGTGGTAGGCCTCATGATTGTTTTGTTGTCTGGTTGGAGGTGAAGGAGAGGGGGTATCATATGAAAAATACCCATTTTGATGTTTAGGGACATGATTCTCGGATACCTGTACTTAAATTAGTTTGCCTTTTTTGTGTTTTGATGTGTGGTTGGAGAATGAAGATTGAAGCATTCATTTAGTGGGTTACTGGAAAACTATGATTTTAGGTTTTGGACCATCCCCTGGATACATTTTTTTATGATTAGTTCCTTTCTCATTTATGTGTCTGATTTAATGCTTAATAGCGATACTTTGGGAGGGTGATTATTTTCCTTTAGAGATGTCATAAAAAAAAATCAAATTCGATGAATCATTTGAGTTGAAGTTTAGATTTAAATTGCATCACTCGAGGTATTCAAATAATTTGTCATAATTTATGCGGCGATTAGTCATTGGTTTGTTGGGGGGCCTCAGGATGTGACAGCGCTATTCGTGTTGTGTTGCTACAGACACCAATTGTCTGCCTGTCTTTGCGTACGGCGTGTGCGAAACTACCTCTGTGAAAGGATACAATTAGTCTGTCTTTCGGGCTAAAAAACACAGCCGATTACGGTGAAGTTGACACCCTAACAATCAAATCAAGGTTTTCACGATAATTGAATTTATTAAGACTCCTTATTGAAATTACAAGAGGGCCTACCTTCGCCCAGCTGCACGGACACTCTGATGGGGCTGGATATGGAGTCACTGTTTTCTCTCTCTTAAACGAAAAAAAGAAGATTAACTTACATTTTAAACAAATGACTCGTATATAAAGATTAAACTATATCACACCTACAATATAATTTAATTTTTTTGTATGTAAAAATACATTTTTTTAAAATTTACTCAACAAATAACTTATATAATATTACTTCTCACTAAAACCTCCCAACAAGTTTCAAGCAAATCAAATAATATCATCATCCGAAATCCTATCTAGCCCTCAGCATGACCCTCTCGGTTAGTAACTTGTCTAACAAGCAAGGTCACTCATTAATTTTTATATGAGATGACTTTGGCCACAATATAATGCCACTCTATCTAGGCCTATAACGTCATGCCACTAGTCTTTGACCAACTAATAACAACTTGACACATAATACCTTAGGGGTAGGGGACAACTAATATATAAAGTTAGGAGGAGAGAATGAGATCTAATCTACAAAATCTCCATCTCCTTCATCCCTTTCCCTTTGCAGCTCCGTATGATATGCATAGACTCAATTTGACCTAAAAATCTTTTCAATAACAAATTCAAAAATCAATATCCCAAACATTGAAATTAATCAAAATAACAATTTTAACCCGTAAACCAATCAAACAACCTAACTAGAATTTCAAGGGTTATTATTATGACCCATATGGCAGTACACATAGCAATATTCCCATCAACAAAGATATCATGAGATCTACCCTGGTTACCAACCCCAAAATTAAAGAAACACAACCCAAAACCAAAATGTTAGCTCTCAACAATTCTCTAAGCTCCAAGAGCAATTTAGAAGCTTGTAGGAGCAGTTTAGACAGTCTCAAAAGCTCCAGTAGCAACAGAAAACATACCGACAACAATAAGAGCTCTTACAACGTAATATTTAGGAGCTATTAACAACCTAATGTACTGTTAGGAGGCAGTGCAACGATAAGGAGGAGAGAGCCTCTTCGGTCGGGAAGGGGCAGGATCATAATCTAAATCAAGGAATACGATAACGGAGAAATTAAGCGGAAAATACCAAAAAAAATTGGCAGGGATGTCCCACAACGTGGGGATTCGGAATATGTACCCCCAACATGTTCCTTTGCAAGAAGCTATGAGAAGAAATGAAGTTAAAACTTTGCGCAAAGAAATACAGGATCTGCGAACTGCTCAGATGGGTAAATGGAACGGATGTCGGATGCCAATGACCTTTTGGCTCCACACATTACTAAATGGAGGCCTATGACGGTAAGAGCGATCCAACCGATCACCTGTCGTAGTATAGAAGCTACATGGATGTCCAGATAGTTTTAGATGAGTTAAAGTGGAGACTCTTTCCAATGACTCTTGGAGAAAATGCAAAATATTGGTACAATTCCTTACAACCAGGGCTGGTTAAAAATTTTAGCAAGTTGCCGATGTTATTTGTCATTCACTTCCTAGCCAACAAAATAGCCCTGAAGTCAAAAACTAGGCTACTAGCAGTTCATCAGCAGCTTGGAGAATCAAACAGAGAATTTAAAATATTGCTGGCCTTGAACATAAGCATCTCAAGGACATATTGATGATTAACAGGTCGAAGAAACTTTACTAGTTAAATGAAATATAAGGTAAATTAGCAGAAACTGAAGAAATAGATAGTGCGACAAGTTCAAGGCACAGTTCGAGCTCTTCGTCATAAGATTTTAATCAAAATAGGAGACAGACGCAAAGTAGAAGCCATGAAAGAACACACCAAGCACTACGATTAAACATGAGGGGCAACAATCTCCGAAGTTCTCCTCTTATCAAAGCTGACGAGTAGCCAGACATCCTCAAGAAAAGCTCCGCAGGCAATTACATTTCACTGATGATCAGAGACGGTGCACGAAGGGCTCTTGGAACAAGTTTGAATTTTACACCCCTTGAAAGCCCCCATATAAAAAATATTGTGCCAAATCGAACACCTGAGGGTATTGGAACCGCCTCCGCCTATGAGGCTAGGCTCGAGACGACGCTCCTCGTTGAGATATATAAATGTTGAGTGAGTTTCTTCATTAAAATTATTTAATGTACATTAATATAAATGTTCTAATTTATTATATAAAAAATTAGTGATGTAATTTGATAAAATTTTAACTTCATGGGTATGCAAAATTTAATTTTAAATTTTGTGACACAAAATTAACATTAAAAGAAGAATATGCGAAATATTTACACCACGTTTTCTTTGGGATGAATGGAATAGAGCTGTAATAAAATAAAAATATAATGAAATAGAGTTATAATCAGTAATTTAATTGTTTGGTCTAATGGAATGGAATAGAGTTGTAATACTATTTTTTACTTGGTTAAATAGAATAGATGTTATAATAGCATAAGAAAAAGGCTTAAATGAGATTATTATTGTTGTTATTATTAAATTTTAATAAGATTATTATTAAATATAATTTAATAAAATAATGTATAATTTAATAATATTCTTAATATAATAATTATTAAAATATGAATTAATAAAAATCATAATATATAATATTAGAAAAATGATATATAACCTATTTTATTATTTTTAAACGACAATGCATATTTAATGTATTAAAATATCGTTAGCGAAACAAATAATTTTGATTATCTTTTAAACTAAAAAGCAAAAGATTAGAAATAATAAATAGGTTGAGAATTATATTTTACATCTAAAAATGTTCATACATCAACTTGCAAATTATCTTGCGGATTATCCAAACATAATATTCTACATCTAGTTGCAGATTATCTTGCGAAAATGGCTCATAGCAATAGGGATGTTTTACAATTGTTTGAACAACCTTCAAGGGGTTTTGGCTTAGGATTATGTGATTCCTATGTTATGTTTTCTTATCACCAAAAAAAACATTATACTATAAATGATACAAACTCCACTGGGATCAATGATTATTATGGGTCAAAAAATTTAAGAACAAACACATAGCCTATAAAAAATTTGGGTTCGAATTAAAACTTATCAAATCTTGAGTCCTGTGAGATGACCCGAAAAATGCTTCATTTCTTTTTTTCAATGGATTAAACTATTAGAAATTTCCAATTTTGTCAATATATTGAAGGGAAAAATAGTTGAAGAAGAAGTGAAAACGCAGATAGAGTTGGGAGGAAATGGGATTAAAAAAATGTTTAAATTAAGTGGAGAAGAGATAAGTTGGGAATTTGGGGAGAAGAATCATGAAAATAAGAAGATTCAAACGTGAGAAAGAAAGGATAATGGTGAGAGTCAAATTGAAAGCTTCAGCTAATTTGTTACTCACCCATTCCTTGAATTATCAATCTGTGGGGAGACTACCGAATGATAAACATTATTTTTAACCTGAATAAGCATGTATGGAATAGGACTGTAATAGCCTATTACAGCGAATCAAGCAATAGTTTGGTGATGGGCCCATTGATTTGAACCGTAATGCATTGTTATTACACCTAACCAAACATGGTTAATGGTGTACATGCTCGAATAGGTAACAACGGTGAAAATACTGCAAAATCCAGAAAAGAAAGCCAGAGCGGGATATGCGAGCCTAATGGCCTCTGCGAAGTGCTTGCATGATTTCATTCTTCTACAACCCACATTATTTAAGCTGGTTTGGTTATCAATTATTTTCGTTATTTGATGCCCAGAATCTGCTTTTATGTTCATTAAACTTTATATAGATCTTCATGTTAACATAATTTTTCATATATACCTAATTTATAATTATAATTGTCACTATGAAACATCCGAAGACCATTCCAAAAGACAAAAAGTCCCCATAACTACTCCATCTATATCCCTCTTTTTTGTTTTGGATGAGCCAGCATTGAGGACCACTCAAATTTAAACATTGTTACCAATTTCTAAACATCAAAACAAACAAACAAAACCCAACATCTTACATTTCTTCTCCATAGCCACGTTTCCCCACATTCTCACCCTTTAAAAATAAGAACAAACCATTTCGGCATTTCCAAGTAAAATTCGGCCCCTCTTGAGTTGTTCAACAAGGCCAAAACTCAGCCTTTTTCACCTTTGAAATGCTCTCCAGGACTCCCACTGGCGATACGTGCCCCATCACCGTCACCCTCTTGCTCTCTAGCTCTATACTGAATGATGTCACCCCTGCTATTTTCCAAAACAGTCACACACTCCCATCTTTTTTTAACCAATCATAAAAGCCATCACTTTCTATTTACTGCTACTTTACCCTACTTTGCAACCGCTTGGCTCAGCCTTGGCTTAGCTTCAAGCTCTGGCTTTGCACCAAGATCGGGTTATGAAAAGCTTTTTTGTGAAGTTTTTAGGGAAAACAAAAAAGGGTGTCTTATGATGCCATGATTTAACTGAAATCACTTGAGGGAAATTTAAATAGTAGCATAGATTCGTTAAAATACCTTCCATTTTGGATAAATGCTTCTTCACTTTACCAGCACAACCTTGACAATGCAGAGCGACTCGCATCACAACCACCTGCAATTGCTTATGAGAGAAACGACTATAGAAACCAATGTTTATTTCACTTGACACCCATGCCCAACACATATTTGAATAGGAGTGCGGGGGGATATGACCTCTCAAGGATCTTCCAAATACATTAAGAAACAAAAAGCATGGAAAATGTTGGACATGCGCAACGTAGGATATTTAGCTTGATAATGTAGAACAGGGCATTGAGATATTCAAGTAAAAGATGGTTATTTAGCCTTATAAGTTATAACCAAGTAGGACAGTTGATTTTGTTGATATATTTATCATTCCCACATTATTACATGATTCACATTGGTCAGTTCTTAACGTCATACAAAAAAATGGCATATAATCGAAGCCTGACCTGGAAAACATGATCTGATGAAGCTAGCTGAACTGATCTAGAGTGGGGCATTGGCTTCTGTTCTTGATTTCTTTCCTTTCTGACCAAGGGAGTAACAATGGATCTCTTGTCGTCTCTAACAAATCTTTGAGACTCGACGAGCCTAGAGTAATTGCAATTCTTGATCAATCTAGTATTATCTGTACGGATTCTGGCTAACTTTCTTGGCACCACTGCCGAACGAGGATCAACTGCCATGCAAGTTGCATTTACTGCAGCGGATTGGCACATGAAACCTCTCATCTTACCATTCTTCATCTTCTAAACAACCAAGACAACTGTGGAGGAAGAAGGTTATAAGGAAACTGGTAACCTAACTGAGCAAAGATGAAATGAAAAGTAGGGTCTGGTCTTATAAGTTAAATGTAGGAAATTGTAAATAAAAAAAGGAAAATATGCATGTACTCCATTTATGACTTAGCTAACTAGGCCTTGGAGGCTGTGACAGTAGTCAATACTACCCAGATTGTTTTTAAATTTATGTCTTGAATACGAGCATAATTTGACTTCTTTTTGAATTTTACATATATCTTGTATTTATATGCAAGTAGATGTTTCTCTGTTAATGCTTGCACCTACCTATCTTTGTCTAGGGCTATTAATGTTGAAAGATGTTTATATCCTTCACTTTGGTATATATATTATATGTGATGGTACAAATGAAAGCAAAACCCAGAGTATATATTTTTCGAAAAAATACATAAAAGGTATGAGCAAATGTTATTACGATTGTTGAAGAAAAGCAATAAGTTTATGTCTCCCTAAAAATTAAAGTTCTAATTATGATATTGTCGGTCGTGCCAATTATTGTGTTGAGGCTACCTACTTGAACATGTTGAGAAACATGGATAAAGCAAAGTCCTGAAATTATGACTTGACTGATGAAAGGATTTTGGTTGGAGTTAAATGAGTATATTAAGAACAACAATTTGCCATTCAAAAGAAAAAAAGAACCTCGTGGCTCTTATATACAAAATCATAATCCAAATGTTGAGTAGTGTATAGAAGATTGGGTTATGAAGAAACGAGCCAAATTGTTGGGACCAAAGAATGGTGGGTGAAAGAAGAGCAGAGGGAAAAGTTTAGGTAAAGTGGAAGAAAGGGAGGACGTAGAATAAATGAGATTGGCATGGTAAGTGACTGCACTAGATACAGTGACAGAGCTGGTAACAACTAACATTTCAGACCTGTTGCTTCTGTTGGTCTTGCTGGTTACTGCCTGTCCATCTGTCTAGTGTTGATCTCATATGAAGATGGTTTTAAATTCTTGGAATTGACCTGCCAAAGTGCAGATGCCAGCCCCAATGCCGTTGTTTCTCAAAGACAAATACTTGTGTAAATGTCTCAATCAACCAGCATGTATAGTAAATGCAATATAGATGTATCCATTTACTGCAACGTGAATTTGGTTTTTTCCTTTACTCCTGCGTTTTTAAAAATATTAATCATATATACCCCTTTGCAAATGGAAGGGGTGGTGGCGCAGTTGGCTAGCGCGTAGGTCTCATAGCTTTCTGAGTAATCCTGAGGTCGAGAGTTCGAGCCTCTCTCACCCCATTCTTTTCTTTTCCTTTTTATATTTTCAAGGCATTAAAGCATGTTTATCACATTAAATAATAATTTTAATTTTACTAAAATATTCAATTAAAGAAATTTATTTCATAAAGAAATTTATTTCATAAAGAAATTTATTATACTTATAAATAAGAATTTTGATTCTATTAAAAACTTTTATTAAATGAATTTATATATAATAAATAAAAATTATTATGTTCCCATCAACAAATAGAATAAAAGAAAATTTATATTGCTGTAGTTTTAAATAGAAAATTTTAATTATTATTTCTTATATAAAATTTTATAAATAATTCATTTACATCATCTAATATATTGCAATTATATTTATCTATCAATTATTATAGTAAATTTATTGACTATTAAAAAAGAAAACAATAAAAATTAAATAGGAAATAATTTAATTTACAATATTACAATTTTTATAGTTTGTACAATGTTTTAATAATGAATAGGATTTTTTATTAGCACTATATTTAAATGATAAAAATAGTTGATATATTTTAATTATTTATTATTTTGAATAATTTTATTCTGTATTAATTATATGAAGTAAAACTATATTATACATTGAATATAGTAAACATGCTTTAATTATGATTTGAATTTATTATAATATTTGAATTAGTAAATAAGTTAATATATTTTAATTATTTTCAATAATTTTAATAAATATTATTTTACACTAATTGCAATACATTATTTTAAAAATAAATTAAAAAATTAAACAGGCAAAATTACATATCATGTATGTGACATTAGAAATTTGTATATCTTGTATATATATACTAAACATGACATGGGTTAGTTTTATTTATATAATATATATTTACACGTTTATTTTATTTAATTAAAATTAAAAACTAAAAATGTAATTTAAATTATTTAAATAAAATAAAATTATTATCTTATATTTTTAAATATTTTTAGTATAACAAAAGATATTATAAATATTGTTAATTTTAAGTTAAGTATGATAAAATATTTAAAATAGGTTCAATTTTGCTATAGTCCCTGTACTTTAGGAAAGTTGTGGATTTAATCCTATATTTTAATTTGATCAATTTTAGTATTTGTACTTTTCGAATAGGTTAAATTTTGCTATAATCCTTGTACTTTTTAAACTTTGAAAATTTAGTCCTAACCCAAATAGTATATATTAAATTCATTTGGTTAAATTAAATTGCTAGTCCTGTACTATGCGTACAGTTGTAGATTTAATCCATATTCTCCAATTGAATGATTCTAAGTCCTTTTACTTTTCGAATTTTGAGATTTCAGTCTTGACACAAATGATAGTCTTTACTCTATTAACTGGATTTCAAGTGAGTTATATGTGAAAAGAACAATCAGACATGACATTACACGTATGATAATATGTTTGGCGCGTCAAATTACTCTGTTAACTAATAGCAAAATTTAACCACTAAAATATGACTTAATATAAAAATAAAATATAAAAATATATTTTTAATTTTTAATTATAAATTATAAATTATTATTAAGTGAAAATAAAAGAAATGTGTATGATTTTGAATTACTTTTACTTTAAAATAATTTAAAAGATTTAATGATAAAATAAATTTTAATATTAAATAATTGAAAAAATATCTTATTGAATTATTTAAAGTTTTAAAATTATATTAATTTATTCACTTTTTATCATCTTAATAAAATATACTTTTAAGTTTATAAGTCATAAGATAAATAAATTAAAATATTGAAATCACATATCATATAAAACTATTTTTAAAATGTGTTGTAAAATAGTCAAAATGTAAAAGTTAAAATATATATAAAAAATTAATTAGACATATATTTGTTAGCTTTGATGTTTCAAGATTTTGATATAATAATATTTAAGATAAAATTTACTTATTTTATTACTAAGTCATTTAGTGAAATTATTGTTGAAAATTTCATTAAATTTTGTACCAAATGTTTTTGAGTTAATACTGAAGTGTCCCAAGGCGTTTAAGTTGATTTTAAGGCATTTTGATAACTAAGTATTGATACCAAAGGTCTAGGTATCAATACATTGCAAGTCAGTAGCCTCAAAACCAAAATGGAAGGTTAGGTATCGATGCATGAATACATGCTTTTATAACGACTAATTTTATAGCAAGTATCGATACTTGCTTTGTAGGTATCGATATTTGGGCTGCAAGGTCACTTTTTCAATCTAAAATAAATAGCTAGATTTGAGTTCTTGATAAAAATACAAGTCAAAGGCACTACAATTTAGAAAAGATCAATATCCAAGCAATCAAAACAAGAGAAAACTATTCAATTATTTATTTCTGCTTTTTCTCTTGTACATATATCTCTTGCAGCTTATTATAATATATTTTGTTATTCTCGTTTCATTGTATTAGTGAGCTTAACTTTGCAAACACTCGCTTATTAGAGGTTGATAATTGGTTTGTTTATTTTTTTCTCTTTGTAATTAATGATGTACTTAAGGATTTTTGGTAGAAAATCTTAAAAAATGATTAAGAGCTTTCTAGTTGAGCGTTTGTAAAAGCAAAAGGGTTTTAGTTAAGCTATAAAAACTATGCAAAAGTTTCTATCTCAGTCTTAAGAGAAAAATAGGGATTGTAAATCGATTTGTCCAAGCTTTTTTCATTTCTTTTAAACTAAAAAAGTTTGTAAAAGTTTTCAAAATCCTGATTCTCCCACCTTCTTAGTATTTTCAGACCTAACAATTAGTATCATAGCTAGGGGGGATGACAGTGGGCTCGACCCCCTTAAAATAGAAAAATTTTCATTTCGGCTTTTTAAAATTTTTAAAATTTTAAATTAGTAAAGGTAAAATTATACTTTGCCCCCCTAAAAATAATAAAATTTTGATTTAACTCTTTAAAAATTACATTTTTACTATCGCAAAAATTACAATTTAATTTTCTGATTGTAAATTTTGATTAATTTTTTTATTTAATAATAGTTGATTGTGAGAGAGAAAGTTGTAGCTGGTAATTTAATTGTTGGCCCTGTATGAACACATGATCAAATAGTAAATGTCTTCACCAAACCTTTGTAACCTCCTTTCTTCAAACTTCGATCCAAGCTTTGAGTTGTTAACAGGTTTCTGAAAATTACTCAGTTGGGTGAACATTAAAGATTGTATCAGCTCAAGTATTACTTCATGAGTTTGCTGTTTTAAACATGTATTAAATGTTAGCTTGATCAGTTAGTTGTAAGTTTGTTTCTACTTGTGTAACTATTTCGGTTAGTGGTTAAGCTTGGTAGCAGGGGCAAAATTAAGAGGTTGGGTGGAGGTTCGGATTTCCCTAAAATAGAAAATTTTTCATTTAGGTCTTTTATAATTTTTAAAATTTTAAATTAATAAAGATAAAATTATATTTTGACTCCTTTAAAAATATAAAAATTTAATTTAATCATAAAGATATAAGCTATTAAAATTGTGAAATTATATTTTTACTATCATAAAAATTACAATTTAATTTGAAATAGTTTTTAGTTTCGCCTACTTAGTAGCTCAATTAAGCTTCATGTTCAATTTTTCTTTTGTTGCTGAAGCTTTGCTGTTAGTATGTAGACTAAATCAAACTTTTCATGTTAAAATAAATCATATAACGTGAGTTACCATTTTACATGCTTATTTTAGGTGTTTAAAATGAAAATTTTTAGAAGTTGAGTAACTAATTACCCAACTTATAATATGTATACATTGATATATTATATATATGTATGAGATAAGATTAGAAACTGTTGTAAATTTCGGTAATGTTCATAGGATTTTCAAAATTCTCGAAATATTTTTCCTGTGAAACTTACAGTTTCTAGCGGATTTATTATATATAACAATACATCCTTCGACACGTTAGGGGTGGTGGCGCAGTTGGCTAGCGCGTAGGTCTCATAGCTTTCTGAGTAATCCTGAGGTCGAGAGTTCGAGCCTCTCTCACCCCAAGCATAATTTTTTCATTTACAATAAACATTGAATTGAAATTCTAACATATTTTGTTTATTTACAGTCATTCCTTCTTTTTTCGTTTTTGTTAAGATAAGAGAAAATATTTTCTTCTAAAATGAATGTTTATTTAACACATGAACAATGAAAATTTTCAACTTCACAAACCGAATTGAAATTTTGACACACATTTATATTTATTTTTAGATTTTTATAATTATTTGTTCCATATATTCTATTTCTTTTTTAAAATATAATTTAAGGATAAATGAAAAATGTCAAATTTGGTTATAGAATAAAAATTTCAACTATATTTGAATTAGAGAGAAAATATATTGAAAATGCTGGAATCGGGCTTTTACAGTTCCCCATGCATTATTTATTGAATGTTATAAAATTGTTCATACAGCTCTCAAAGTTTTTCTCATCAATTAGGATGATCTAATTTTCTTATTTATGTATTTCAGCTTATGAAATTGTGAGTGAAAAATTTTAGTTTATAGAAAATTAATCTTAAAAGGCAATTGAATCTTTGGTTGAAATGATTAAGTTCCTATATTAAATTTTTATTATTTTGGGTCCAAATCCTTCAATTTTTAAAATTTTACATAATTTAAGTTATTATAATAATGTTTCTGATTTTACCTAAAAAAAAGGGTTTGTGATAATTGCTCAACTGAATTGAGACTCGGTTGATAGATTACACCAACTCAACCAGTCTGTAACACCCAAAAAAATCGATATATTATAAAAGTAGTGTTAAATTAAATAGAGTATAATTGATTTCCAGTCAAATGAAGGGGAGATATAAAGATGATAAAGGAGAAGGTTAATAAATGCTAAAGAAAATTTTAAATTAAGAAGTATGTTGAGACATGTTAGCCTAAAGCAATGACTAAATCGTAAATATGTGAAAATTTTGTGGCCCAAGAGTAGATATTCAAAAATATAAGGGGTCGAAGTGTAAAATGAGAAAGTTAAAGGAACAAGAGTAAAAATAACCCAATTTATTACGATGTGGAATTTGCATGTAGGGACCAAATTGAATAAGTGGAGAAATAAGAGGGACTAAATCACAAAATTATCAAAAGTAAGTAGTGACTAACAATGAAATTTTGAAGAAACATGAAAGGTAAAATGATCATTTAGTAAAAAAATAATTATTGGGTGTAATGGTGATATGAGAGATATTTTGAATATTTTATTTAATTAAATAATATATTTTTATAATATTTTAATAATAAAATGATAATATAAATGGGAGGAAAGATGAAGAATTTTCTTCCCCAATGTGAATGGCAAAATGAAGGAGGGAAAAACTTTCCTTCTTTTACAATTTGGTCCTTATCATGAAATGTCATTTTTTTTCAAATTATTTAATAATTTTCATAGTCACCCAAAGGAGAAGTGAAGTAAAGATATTAGAGAGTATGTTCATCAATTTAGAAGCAAGAAATTGGTAGACAAAAGTGAAGAAATGGGAAGGATAATGAGGAAGATGAGAAAGAAATGGAAGTGAGGAAAAAGGGAAGAAACTCTTCATAAAAAAAGGTAAGTTTTCATGCAAACCATACTTGTATTCAATAAAATTAAATATCTTGAAAATAAAATGTATGAAATATGTATTTTAATCTACTCTCTTGAAATAGAAAGTACGTAATGAAGCATGACATGTAGAAACTTGAAACACTAAGCTTTCAAGTAGGAGATAATATGATGTGTGTTGTAAAAGCATTAAGAACTAAGAAATGTGTATGTTGCCTACACATAAACATGAGTGATTAAATTGAATAGAAATCAAAGGTATAAGGACTATGTGTGATTAAATGAAAATAATGTAAAGAACCATAGAAAAGTAGAGAAATTTACTAAAAAAAATTTGGACAACAAGAAGTGGCTCTATTTTGAAAATTCACCAAAAATTTTAGAAATTTATTTAGAGATTAAATCAAATATTAAATTAAAGCATAATGAATCTAATTTTGCATAGAAGAAACAATGCAAGCAATGAAATTGTAGATTGTAAGAAATAATAATATTTGTGAGACAATGTCGAATGATTTGGGTTCCCTGTTTTAACTTTGAAAATCATTATAAATTGTAAAATTAAAAAAATAAGAGATCAAATTTATATTCCTAAAATCTTAATGAGCCTATTTTCAAGGGAAACAAATGGTAAAATAATACGAGATTTGTACTGAATGATATTTAATTTTTAGTGAAGAAGAGTCAGAGTTGCCTAGCAACAGAACAGGAGAAGGTTTGAGGAAAAAAATGTATTAATCGACATATGTGAAAATTTTGAAATTTTTACTGTAAAAAATTCATTGAGCCTAGTTTCAAAAATAACAAGCGGATTCTAATTTCGATTTCTTTAGAAAAAGATAAAAAAACAATTTAGTGACTACTACTCAAATAGACAACTTTACTAAGAGTATACATGTGATTCATGTAATCATAATTAATGTTAAATGAAAGCATGTTATACTAAAAGCTAAATAATCTTATATATGTACAATAAGGATGTGGAATGGAGTGGAGGAGGGAAAAATAGTAGAAGGGTTGAAATATTATGAAGTTGTTATAAGTGTTGGAATGACTAATACATATGAGAAGTTTAAAGGAATTGATGAGATAATAAGTGAATAATGGTTATTTGATGTGTTCATTAAATGTTAGTTAATAAATTGAAGTATTGTGTTGAAGGCCATATTGATTGGATTAACGGAATTGCAAAATGTATAAACTACTTTAGCTCATAAACAGTTCTAATATGAATTCAATTGTTACGATAAGAGTGAAATGGTCTTCAATAATCAAACAATATGATAGATTGATCTGAAATTTCTGTAGTTGCTTTGACAATGAATGTGACATCTCGATACCTTAACCTGACGACCGGGTCAAGTATAAGGATGTTACGCAACCCTTTAAGCATAAAAGAAATGGATATATATAAGCTTGTGAAAGCCAATAAAAGAAGAATTATCCTCTTATTTTTTGTCTTACTTTTTCCTCATCTCTTGTTTTGCCCTATATTTCTCTTTAATTTCTTATTGTTACTATAGTTTCCTATAATTTCACAATCGGTTATTAGTACAATTTTGTTCAAAGTTCCTGGTTAAAATATGGTTTAATTTCTTTTTACTTTAAAGTAATTCTAAACTTACATTTACATTATCAAATTACTTTATACTATTTCTTACTTTTGTTGTCAAAGATATTGTTACTATAATTTATTTTCCTATTAAGTTATATACATGTTGATAATATTATGTTTATAATTGTATGTATAAACTTTAATTTGTGTTGGTCTTCAAGTTATTGATGTTTTTTATTCTACATGTATTGGAAGGATTTCAAACTTCTAGACGATTTTCTAAAGAAGAGCTACCACTTATTTTTCTTTTTATATTAAATGCAATTGGTTACCTAAAAATATATTTTTAATAAAATTTTAAAATTAAATTAAAATTAATTAAAAATTGTTATACTTTAGTAGAGCAGGCTATATATCAAACCATTGAGCGGCCTGTGATTAACCATTTGTGGATCCCTCTGTAACACCTCCTACCCGTATCTGTTGTCGAAATAGGGCACGAGGCATTACCAGAGTTTACTAAACATTTTCAATAATTCTGAGTCATTTATTATTCATATTCTGAAAATAATCATAACGTCCCTCTATTGGGCCCTCGAGGCCCAAAACATTCATTAGGAACCTACTGAGATTAAATCGGAATCATAGAGAATTTTTCGCAGAATCCTAAATATATATATATAGAGAGAGAGAGAGAGAGAGAGAGATTTTAGATTTCTTTTTATTTCCGAATTAGGTGCAGGATTCATACGGGCGTATCACATAACAAATCTTTTCATAAGAAATTGCATAACTGAAACCTTTCCACTCTTTCATAAGCTCAATTATATTTTCATCTAAGCATTTACCATTCCAATGCACCTTATAATTAAACATATTACCATTCAACAGTAATTTGGCTCTTGCCAAAACTTCAAGCAACAACATTGGTTAGCGTACTTTAATATTGACAAACTTATTTTCTCGCCATGTCTCACTTAAATTTATTATTCGTCTTAATACACATAATTTTCCTTGTATCAACGTATCAAAGATAGTGTCATATCTACATGTCATGATACATATCATTTTCTTGTTGTTTCTTCTTAAATATAAATCATTCAATTCATTATGACAATAATTCATGTACCATAATTTTTATAAGTTCAATGTAAATTTATTCCAGTAGCAGTTCATAATCTTGAATATGCATAATTATCAGGCAAGTTTCACATACATGTATTTTCCATGTTATATTTCAGTATATCAAATAATTATCATTTTTATGTCTTTCAAGTTTAATTTCATGATTTTAAGTACTTATCATTTTCTATTTTTATCCCGTTGAATTTCTCGAAATTTCGATGGATTTTTAGGGGTACACTTTAGTGTACAAATTCGAGTCCGTCAATTCATATTCATGTGTGCACATTTTCCAATTCAGAGAGCACACTCTCGCGAACCTCATTTCTTACAGCGGGATTACCAGTCCAGGCTAAATCCCCTACAAGAGAGCACACTCTCGCGAACCTTATTTCTTACAACGGGATTACCAGTCCAGGCTAAATCCCCTGTAATATAAACTCATAGAGTATTGTCGGGATTACCAGTCCAGGCTAAATCCCCTACAATGACAATTACTCTAATGAGCTTGGATCTGAATTACCAGTCCAGGCTAAATTTAGACCCTAATTCATATTACCCGTCTGGGCTAAATCCATTTTCCACATATTCTTTGGGAGGGCTATATCAAGATCACCCGTCCGGGCTAGATCTTTTTCACACATATTCTTCGGGAGGGCTATATCAGGATAGGATCACCCGTCCGGGATAGATCCTTTTTACCGTCAATTCCTTTTCAAAGATCTATCGAATTTTCCTTTCATTCAACCGAGATTTCTTCCCCTTTTTTATCAATTATATCAATGTTTCAATGAACATTTAAATCATATTCACATCAATAACATACATTTCAAGCTTTTAAGAATATAATTCAAGTTACACGAACTTACCTCGTTACTTGTTCGTGTTTACAATTTCACTAATTCGATATCTTTTCTTTTTCATGTTGAAGTCTCGTTTTTGAGTCATTCGGATCTTTATAAATAAATTTAATCATCATTTTCATTCATTTCATATTCTGATACCTTCAATTAATGCTCTAGGCAAGATTACCATTTTGCCCCTAAGCTTTTAATTAATGATGATTTTAATCCTTAGGCTTAGAAAAATAAATTCTTATAATTTTAATCCTTGTTTTAAGCCTAATTATTCCCATACATATTGATAACAGCCCATGAATTCTATAAAATATCGAATTTTTCATAATTTCAACACTTTTCAATTTAATCCCTAAAACATGTTTTCACTCGATCTTGTTCTAATTTCATTCAATTTTGTAATTTAAATAAATAAAAAATCCATTTCATGCAATTTGGTCATTTTTGACGTTTTTACAAAATTACCCATAAAGTTTTACTTTTATTCAATTTAGTCCCTGAGCCTAAAACGTGCAAATTATCCATGCTAGCTGAATATTCATTCATATATATATTTTCTCCTCCTCCTCTCCATTCCACATTCTTAATTTATATAACATGCTTATAAGTAGCAATATCTATGATTTCACTATTTACTTGTAAATTTATTCAAAGCTGTCCATTTGAGTCATGGTCACTAAATTATTTTTATCTTGAGCTACAGAACTAAAAATTAGGATCTGCTAATTTTACCTGAAACTAGACTAACATATCTTCTTACCATAAAATTTTTAGAATTTTTGGTTTAGCCAATAAATACATTTTATTCTTTAAAGTCACCTCTGTTCTGTTGTCTAACAGTTCCGACCCTTCTTCACTAAAACTTAATTATCTCTTTGTACAGAATTCGGATGATGTTTTCGTTTATTTCTATTGAAAATAGGCTCATTCGAGATTTTAAATATATAAATTCAAGCCTCTAATTATTTTTATTCAAGTTTTTATGATTTTCCAAATTCAAAATAGGGGAACCCAAATTCATTCTGACTTTGTCTCACAAAATTTATTATATCTTATGATTTAAAATTTCATTACTTACACCGTTTCTTCTATGAGAAACTAGACTTAATAAGATTTAATTCCATATTTTTAATCCTCTAATTCAATTCCCATAATTTATGGTGATTTTTCAAATTTAACCTCATGTGCTTATCCAAAACTGTTTTAGTGCATGATGTTTATTACCATGTTTATAACACCCTTATTTTCTTTCTCTACACTATTTCTTATCACTTTCTCTTATTTTCTCTTCACTAACATATCAAGAACATAGGACCATATATATGAAAACTTTACATTAACATCATTTCCATACTTTTCAATAATATCAAACTTAAAAATATATTAAAATCTTGATGTTCTTACCTTGTCACATTGATTTCAATCTTTAACTTGATTTTCTCTCTCCTCCAACTTCTATTTCTAGAATCTAACTTGATATTCTAGCTCCCCAGTCTCCTTGTTATCTTTCTCTCTTGATGGATATGGAAATTCTTTTGATTTCTAGATGAAAATGGTAAATTTTTGGTGAAAGGACCAAATTGTAAAGAAAAGAAAGTTTCTTTCTTTCTTTTCTCTTCATATGTTGGAATGCATGGGAGAAGATGATGATTCTTCTAAAATAATAAAATAATAAAATATCATTTAAAAATCAAGTTAAAATATTAATAAACTAATATTTATTTATTTATGTAATCTAAAATATCTACAACATCATCATTATCTTCTAGATTTCTCTCTCTTCTAATTGACCATTTTGCCTTTTATGATCTTTTAAAATTCCATCATTGAGTCATCACTTAATTTGATAAATTTGTAATTTAATCCCTCAAAATTCTTCACCTTTTTCAATTTGGTCCTAATCCATCCATTTTCCTTAGTTTCTAGATCATTCCACCCTTAAAATATTTACACCATTGGTCCTTCAACTTTTTCATATTTACACTTTAACCCCTCAAATTTTGAGTATTTATTCTTAGTAACAAAACTTTTCTCACTTTTACGATTTAATCATTTCTTGAACTAATATGTCATAATATACTTTTCAATGTTGACATAACTCCAAAATTTTCCCTTTTTGTCGCTTTATTTCCTTATTTTATTATATCAAAGATAATATCTTACTGTAAAAATTTTTGGGGTATTACACCCTCGGTAAACTAACCTGTGGATGGTTCATAGCTTACCCTTCACTATACACCCCTCACTAGGTCACTTAGGCACAACCATTTCTATGAATTTAAGGACAAATATGTCAGAGTATGTGTAAAACCCCTCGCTCGACCTTGTTGCCTAATCCAAGCTACAGGATGCTACATTCGTTATCGGAGCAACTACAGACGAATACACAGTATAACAATCATCCACACATTCAATTCAATGTTAATCATACTCATTTCATGTTAAAAAATATTTTTTTTGAGTCTTAATCGAGCTTACGAAAGCTCTTTTAAGAACCCGAGTACGAAAT
The DNA here is from genome assembly GCF_025698545.1 of Gossypium raimondii. Taxonomy (NCBI): domain Eukaryota; kingdom Viridiplantae; phylum Streptophyta; class Magnoliopsida; order Malvales; family Malvaceae; genus Gossypium; species Gossypium raimondii. The sequence goes on along the minus strand of NC_068576.1, from coordinate 1,720,810 downwards.
AGGATCAAATTGTAATATTTTAAAAGTTCAAGACCAACATCGTGACGTCATCTCCTCCACGTCGTGACTTCAGTTACATCACTTAGGGACTCTCTACTATTTATTATTACTAAAATTTCACATCAATTTTACATTTTATTCACTTAAGTTCTTATGAACAAAACTAATAAAACATTACAATGTAGTCCTTTTTCATATCTAAGCTTAAAATCTATCAATTTAAGATCAATTTCTTCAAGAAATCAACAATGGCAACTATTAAAAATTTTAACAATTTTGCAAATTGGTACATGGGCTAGCTAAATCAAGCTCCCATGACCTAAAATCATAAAAATTACAAGAAAATGACTTGGAAAAGCTTACCAATTAGGGACTGATTGCTTTGAGCTTCAAAATGGTTTTTCCTTACATTTTTATGAGTTGTTTCGGTGAAGAAAAAAGAAAAAAGGTGAAAATTCCACTTACTTAATGTATTTATACCTAGTTTAACATTTAATTAAGTTTAATTAAGTTTAACTTAATTAACTTAATATAATTTCCTATATACATCACATTCCACTAATTCATGTTGAGAAATGGTAATTGTCATTTTGGATCTTTAGTTAATTACAATTTAAGTCCTTAAATCTTTGGCCAATTAAAAACCTATTGCGATAAACTTTTACAATTTAGTCATTGTATCTAAATTAAACAATTAATAGACAAAATTGAAGGACCAAACTTTATTATTAATATTCTTTTATACTAACCATGTTTACGAAAATAGGGTTACGAAATTGACTTTTTCGGCACCACTAAAAATCAGGTAGTTACAACATGACAACCTATGACACGTACGAGATCATGTAGCATGTACCATGACGATAACTAACCTGTAACAACACTGGCATCTAGCCAACCCGCACAACCATGCATGACACTGTTATAATCTAGTGCCTTAGTTGTAGTGTATTCGCCATTTAGTACTTGTAATTTTTTTGAACATATTGATTTAAATAAAATTCCATTACTCATTAATATCATTTGTATCTATCCTCAATATTTTTTGCATACAAAGCAAAATAATAGCAAATATTGGCTCATTGATTATCTAATGTTTAACTAATATTGAGTTGCATTATATGGTTAAATCATAATGCGAGAAGACAAATTATATTAGTAAATAATTTAAACAATCCATAGTCTAATCGAACTTGAGCAAAACAATTGAAAGACTATTGCGTCATCTACCAAGTCCAGTTGGGGAAACACCTTGTTTTGGGTATCAGAGCAAGTGACTCCTAAAAGATATATACATGTAATTGTCTGGACTGGCAATACATTGTATATGATCCAATCTGTTTATGAATTTATGCACTTGTGATGTACATAGTGTGGCATACCTTAATATTGAGTAGATGACGTACTATGTATGATGACTCATATATTTTGACGTATTAAAAGATTGAGTTCAAATAATTAATGAACCGAAAGCTAGTACGTTGGGTATACGACTTTTGCATGATGTAGCATCATTCCACAACAATGGAATCATAGTCCTATAGGGTAAATGGTATCCTCTCATTGGTATTATATGGTTATTGAAAAAAGAACGTAACCACAGGTCATTTGTCATAAGACAAAGTGATTTAATTATTATGTGTTAGTAATTGGCTTTTTCGTATAGCAAGATGTAATTGATGCCATGAAATAACATAAGATCACATTAGGAGAACGAATTTTATCCTAAAGAGATTTAAGAATATCCTATGAGAGTAACACAATTATGACAAGGTCATTAGGCGATCACTTAAGGAGTAACTTTCGTAATAATCATGGTACTATAGTGGAATGGCTCCATGATTAAATAATATTGTAATTAATAAGCAAATAACAATAACTTAATTACAAACTATTTGATCCCTAATTATATATATGCCCGATCGGCCCCTCCATGATTTTTTTTCATAAAATAATTTTGAATGTCATAAATCCATGAATCAAAATTTAAATAACTTTCTTCTCTGATTTTTAACAATGATCGTTATATTAACTTGGATCTAAGGTATATTCTACTACTCGTCGATCGGTATTGGTCCACCAAACAATCGTTAAAAAGTTTCTTGGAGCTCACTAGCTAGATTTAAAAAATATATATGTTTAAATATGTTTTAACGCAAATATTCATACTAATCGAATCGATAATTTGAAAAATATGTTTAAATAAGCTTCCACTTATGTTACCTTAAACATTGCAACAACGATGGCGGTAACTAAATTACAGCTTAATTAATTTTCTTTATTATATTTTATAATATATATTGTTATAAATTATAAATATCTATTAGGTCATGGTGACGTTTGGAAGCTGATGTGAGCAGGAATACGTAGTTACAAATAATATAAAATAAAATAAAAATTCAAATATACTATGACAAAACTTCAATTTATAATAATTTTTTAAATATTTTTATAATTTAATAAATATTAATATTTATAATATCTATAAAATGAATTAAAAAGTTATATACATAATCAATATAATTATATTGATAAATTTCTTATTTTTATTCAAGTATGTAACATATAAATTGTGTGATTTGAATGTATTACATATAAGTTGTTCACCCATAACAGGGAAGCTCAGACTCTGCACAAAAAGTTAACTACGAATGGATAGCCTGAATACCCCATACGAATCGTCTTCTCTGTCTCTTCCTCTTTCTGCAAATACTAAGGTTTTTCTTTTCTCTTTTCACTTTATTTTTTCTGTTTCAATTCCTTTAAAAGTTTGGTCTTTTAGCCTTTTTTTTTTTGTGGGCTTCAACTTTTATGAACTTTCAGTCAAAAATCTGTCCCTTGGAATAAAACAGACTCACAGTTCACAATAAAGGCTCTCTTTTCTTTCATTTATTCTTCAGTTTGTTTTAACAGTGTTAATTTCAATTGATTGTAGGCAAATGTTGCATTTAATTTAGCTGTTTTTTTCCCTCTTCTTTTAGATTACTGCAGTTTCTTTTTTTTTTCTTTTTAATTAATTGTGGATTTATGTGAAGAGCCCTTATTGAATTGTTGTAATTGAGAATTTGGGGTGGGGGGTGTTTAGCTTGTTTTTGCTGGGTGAAGTGTGATTAAAGGAAGGAACTTTTTATTTTACATTTTTTGTTTGTTTAGAAGAAAATAAAAAAAGGATAAGTGATGAGGTATTTTTAATGGTTTCTGTACTGTTCTGACACTCTCACCTGAGTTTGAGTGAATTGGTTCTAAATATCTAATTGGGTTTATTTGGGAAAAATAAGAAAGAGTTACCATTTTTGACGATGTCTTAGAACCAAGTTATTATAGTGTTCTTTGTTTCTCCCGGTTGACCTCTTATATTGGAAGTTTTTAAAGAGGGTATCATTAGCCTCTTCGTTGTTGCACTTCCAATCTTTGCTTTCTGAAGAGAGTGCTGACACCCGCGATAGAAGAGTTGATGGCTGCAGAGATGTATTGGGGAGAGATAAATGTGACCATCTTTATTGTTATATACTGAGCTCGGAAGTTCTTGCTGGCTTTATATGAATTTAAGAATTCTATCTAATTTACCTTGGGATATCAGCTTTATAGTAGAAAAGGGGGTGGGGGAGTTCCTTTTGCTTGTTTCTTTTCTTATCATTCTCATAAGGTATTCCAGTTCCTTTTCTCGTTATACAATTTGCAAAGGGGATTATTTCTCCCCCTTCTTTAGTGCTTTCTAATCTATAGATGATTGTTAAATGCTTATTTATCTGGTTATTGTTGATTGTCTCCCTTCAATCAGATGGTTATACTGAAACTAAGTTAATTGCCTTTCATGCATGCTGTTGGCCTTTTGATTCAACTCTGACGTCTTCCGTCTTACTCTGCTGTTCTGACCTCAGATACCTGATAGAGTCCCGATGGTTTTGAGCAGATTCATGTAGAAAGTTAGATAATTTGGTGTTGATTAAAATCTCTAGCCATCAAAAGTCGGTTCTTCTGGGGTTGATATATGAATATATTTCTATCAGTAAGATATTGATGGGGGCATTCTTAAGTTCAAATTATTCCAGGGCTGGAACGAGTGAGCCCTTAGAGGTTTCACAAAATGAAACATGCAAGAGGCAGAAGTTGTCAACATGTCTTTGTGATGAGAATCCAAGATTGATTCCCTGCCTTCCTGATGAGGTATCCTATCAGATTCTTGCTCGAGTTCCAAGGATTAATTACTTGAATGCGAAGTTAGTGTCTCGATCCTGGAAAGCTTCCATCATGAGTTCTGAGCTTTTCAATATTAGGAAAGAGCTTGGAACAACAGAGGAATGGCTCTATATATTGACTAAGAATGAAGGAGAAAAGCCTTTGTGGTATGCCTTGGACCCTTTGTCAAGAAGATGGCTTAGATTCCCTCCAATGCCCAACGTTGCTTCTGAAGATGAATCCAGGAAAGGTTTAAATGGCCTTCGAATGTGGAATGTGGTGGGCTCAAGCATAAAAATTGCTGATGTCATAAGGGGATGGCTTGTCAGGAAGGATGCATTGGACGGTCCATCATGTGGGTGTGCAATTGGTGCTGTTAACGGATGCCTCTATGTGTTAGGAGGATTCTCTAGAGCTTCAGCCCTTAGATGTGTTTGGCAGTATAATCCAGTTCTAAATTCCTGGAGTGAAGTATGTCCAATGTTAACTGCTAGGGCCTACTGTAAGACTGGCATCCTAAATAATAAGCTCTATGTTGTCGGAGGGGTTACCAGGGGTCCTGGTGGATTAACCCCACTTCAGTCTGCTGAAGTATTTGATTCTCATACAGGTATATGGTCTCAAATACCAAGCATGCCATTTTCAAAAGCTCAGGTTCTACCCACTGCCTTTCTGGCTGATCTACTCAAACCCATTGCCACGGGACTGACATCATATAGGGGAAGGTTGTTTGTGCCACAAAGTTTATATTGCTGGCCGTTTTTTGTTGATGTTGGAGGGGAGGTATATGATCCAGAGGTAAATTCATGGGTCGAAATGCCGGTGGGTATGGGTGAGGGTTGGCCTGCAAGACAGGCAGGAATGAAATTAAGTGTCACTGTGGATGGCGAGTTGTATGCGCTTGATCCGTCTAGTTCTCTTGAAAGTGCCAGGGTCAAGGTATATGATTACCAAGATGATGCTTGGAAATTTGTAGTTGGAGAGGTCCCCATTCCTAACTTTACGGATTCAGAATCTCCATATTTACTTGCTGGTTTACTAGGAAAGCTTCATGTGATTACTAAAGATGCCAACAACAATATATTGGTCCTGCAGACTGATGTCCGAAACCATTGTACCTCTCTATCACCAGCTTCTTCCGACATGCATGCTGAGTCTGCAGAGTCTGCAGCTGGATTAGACATGGATATTTGGAGGGTTGTTGCCACAAGGACAGCTCGATGTTTTGAACTAGTAAGTTGTCAGACCCTTAGTATCTAGTACCACCATCAGGGTACTTTGGGATCTCAGTTGCCATCAGCTTTCCAAAACAGTGGTTCATACAATAGTCTGTTCTGTTTCTATTGCCCCTATCTATTTTACCAGGAAGATTGATTCTGCAAGCTCGGAATTATCTTTGTTCTTGCTTTATTACCATATTTCATGAATTGTTTATTTTTTTAATCTCTATTGACAGCACAGTATCTTCTTTAGTCATTGTTATGATGTGAGAATGATGCTACTATTTATTATTGATGTCAACTAACCAATTTATCTTGATAGTGGTCCATTAAAAATATGTTCAAATATGAATAGGATCTAAATATGATCAATAATTAGATGATGTCACCCCCTTTGAAATAAGGCTATACGTGTATGTATGTCATAGAAACTTTCAATGAAGTGACATCAATTAGTTGACTGGTAGTGTATATAAACTCGTATGTATAGGTTGTCAGTAAAGAAAATATAAACTTGAATGTATATACCTTCCAAGATATTTTGTATTCCTTTTCTAAACGCTTCAAAGAGCAACTCTAATTCAATATGTGAATTGTAAAACCATTATAGCAATGCTTGTGGAACACCATTTAGAATTTTGTATCGTAGGTCCCCAAGTTTGTTGTGTCCCCTCAAGGAGACCAAGTTGGTACAAAAAGCTTGTCTAGAATCCCATTGAGGACAATCATAGACGTTATCTTAGTTTGGGCACCAGCCATCCCATTCTTTCTTTCCTCGACGACAACCATCAGACACCTGCTTAATTGCTACTTGAAGAAGAGCTTAAAGTACTTGGAATTTCCAAGCTCTATATTCAGTTTCCCAGTCTCCCAGAATCTCATCTCCATCTCTATTTCTACTTATGATATGAACAGCACCAATGATCACTTGGAAAATCATATTAATACTTGCTGAAGTGATAACAACTGCAAATCTCCAGCCATGCACATAATGCAGGCCTGTTAGGAAACTTTTATAATTACAGAAACCAGCATAACTTGAACTCAACTAGCAGCAATGTGGGATCAATGTGAACCGATTTCAAAGAGCGGCGGGGTCTCAAAACATCCATGAGAGAACATTGAAACACTCAACATCTCCTTGTTGCCGTACCTGATCCATGCTTGAATCAAGAGCGATCGAGTTGTTCCTCTTGGCATTGATGTCACTAAACCCTTCCCTTGATATGTTGCTGGATAGGTTGGATGTTTCTAGTTCTACATGGTCATCATTGATGTTTAGGCATTGGAGGTTTTGGAATTATATATAAGACCAAGTGGTGTCATTGGAAGCGTTTGTTAAAGCCAAAATCCCATTGGAACTTGATATGTTAAGCTTAAAGCATGGACAAGGCCTAGAAGTAGAATGTGAGACAAGAGACCAAAAACTCCTAGACTTGAACTTCAGTTTTAATGATTACCAGAAGTAGCACAGGCGAGGAATAATAGGGGGTAGGCAGTCCATATGTACACCATAGATAATATTACTTATTGAATGGCTAAAACTCAGGCAGGCTCCCTAGGCGTCGGTACTAGGCTTGTTTTTTTGTTTTTGTTTTTTAAAAGTTGGTGCTTTGTGGTTGTTTTGTAATATATGATATGGTTTCCACTTTCCAGTTTCCAGTTTCCAATGTTTGGTGAAGTGAAATTCACTTCACCACACCACATTTAGAAATGTGGAAATGTTTCTTTCAGACAAAGGGAGACTCAAAAAAATACATATCTTTCAACGCTTCCCAGGATCATATATATAAGTATGTTCATAATGGTTCCCAGGAACATGCGATGAAAGTTTTCCAGGTTATATTATCTTAGTACCAACTTTGGAAAGTTCATGAATTTCGAGGTTATTGCATTTGGCTACAATTACAAGCAACTTCCATATTTTTCTACCACTCTATACACTTGCTTTTTTAATACATTTTAATACTAAAAAGTAAGTCAAGATATTCACATTATTATTTTTTTAATACAATTGCTGAATCTATCCTTGGGTATTATTGTGTTTTAATTACAAGTCATTTATAAAACATTCTTAATGTCTTTCTAAACTGTTATATTCACTTTAGGAATGAAGTTTGGAAATTTATATAGAAGATCACATCTTAATTTTGAGCCATGCTTTAATTATGAAATAATAAGAATTTTGAAAATTGGAATACACTCTTGAGAGATGAGAGTGAGCAAAACTCTATTCAACTAAAAAATAAAGAGTTCACCGAATCGAGTTATTCGATTTTTCGAATCAGTAATTCAGTGTTTTGAGTTGAATTAATTTTTTACTACTTAGATAACAAATTGGTATAAATATCATTTTAGTCCAAGTCAAATTCGAAAATAAGCAAAAAAAAAATTAGTTTTCAATTTATCTCGAAATTAGTTGTATTGTCAACAAGACTTTAGTTTAACCCAAGCAATTTCACTTGACTCTTGAAAAATATTTCAAATCAAGTAAGAATAATAAAATAGGACTTATGACTAAATTACTTATTTACTATTTGATTCAATCAAGCGCTCTGTATTTTTATTTTGAATTATTTTATGTTTACATCATCTCCATTTCGAAACACGTATTTTTACACGCATATGCATCGATAGATAATATTCTATGAAAATGTAATTTTTATTTTAAGTTTTTAAAATATATATATATATATATATATATATATATATATATATATATCGAGTTGTGTAGGTGTTGTTTTAAGGTAGATTTTTCTACATTATGAAAAATTTCCTTTCTAAAATTTGAATTTGTGTGTTGGAATAATTTCATCTTAAGCTGTATTATTGGAGCTAAGTTAGTTAACTTTCATTGCGCCTGAAAGAGATGAATACCCAAATCCTACTATTCACCCTTATAGTTTAGGTAATGCAATGGTCACTCTATCCACCACCTAACATTTATTCATTTCAAGCCTTTTTTTTTACAACTTATATCACATATATTTAAATTTTTTTATAATTATTGAATAAAAATAAGTTTTTAAATTCATTCTAAAATAGCGTGTTTTTTTATTTTTCTCACTTCAATTTGTTTTGTCAATTTAATCATTCTAATTAAGATAATTATTTGTATTGATCATTGTTGTTAACAATGTCGTTAATCTACTAACAGATTGTTGACGTGGTACAATAGCTCATTCAATGATTGGCACATGTCATTTTTGTTTACTTTTGACTAAGGCTAGGGACTTCTCTGTAATTAGTCTAAAACATTTTTTTTTGTTTATTTGCAACATAAAAACCACCAATCCTTATTACTGCCCATCCCCTTCTCCCCCATCTCTATTGCTCATGACTATGCTACCCCCACACCATAAGAACCACCTTACACGACTGCTTCTCCAACATGGTTGATGCAATTATGAGAAGCAGTTGTGTAAGGTGATTCTTATAGTGCGGGGATAGCATAGTCAGGAACGATAGAGACAGGGGAGCAGGGGATGGGCGGTAATAAGGATTGGTGGTTCTTTTCAAGTTATTCGAGTTTAAGAGGGACCAAAGGGGTATTTACACAAATCTGCTCTCTTTTTTTTGAAATTAAGAGGGACCAAAGGAGTATTTACACAATCTATTATTTAAGTTATTCAAATTATAAAATTCAACTCAATTAAAACTCAAAAAAAAAAAACTTATTCGAGTTGACTCGGCAAAACTGAATAACTTAATTCAGTTAACCTTGAAATTCGAAATTGTTATTCGTTTTTTCGAGTCGAATCAAATATTACTCATCCCAAATTCGAGAACACCTCGATTGTGATCTTCTCCAATAGTTTCTTCCTGTTTTGCAAGAAAGAAATTAAGGTAAAATTGAAAAATCCAAAGATATTTTAGTACGAAACACTTCAAACCCCTTTTTTTTCAAAACACATTCTTGAAAACCTATTAATGTTTTTGTCCTAAACCCTTAAATTCGAAACACATAATTCCTTTGATCTAAAAACCCATAGCTATATTCTTTCTCCTATTGTGCTTATAAACTCTAAACCCCTAAACGAACACTCAAATCCTTCCCAAACGCCAAAACAAAATGGCTATTACCACTTCCATAAAATAACCTACAAATCTTAAACAAGTTTTAGATTGAATATGCAATTCTTTAATTATTTTTATTTTTTTATATTAAAAACAATAAGTCAATGTGTGTCAGTATATGATTGGACCACTTGTCCTTGAAAGTGTTATGCAATAACAAATTTAATGGAGTTGCACTTTGGGATAATTTGTATAATATATCTAAATTGGATATCATAAATATCAATTTAAGAGGATGTGGGTTCAAGTATGTTGAAACACATTATCTTCATATTTATAGGTTGGGGAGGAACTATAGGTAGTTCTAAACATTGTATCAAAAAAAGCATATATGATTACAACTTACAGTGAAATTTTTCAAAAGAAATACTAAGTTGAAATGCTAAAACGTATATTAACTTTTTTTTTTTTTTTTTAGAAAAAAAGTGCAAATAAGCACATATAATATATATACCCTTTGGTGATTATATGATGAAGTTTGGCAATTGGCACACGGCGTGTAGAAAAAAGGGTGCGCGTTGCGAGTGCCGCGCTGCCAAACAGATGTGAACGCCCTTGGAAATCGGTTTGGATAACCACCGCTTTATATTGATTTGATTTCTGCAACCCCACCCGTAGCTTTCTTATAAAGGGGCACTTAAGGACCAAAGCTTATATTATGCATGTGATATGCGTCTTTCTCCTTTCTACTTCACCTTAATTAAATCATTTTTAACATGCTAAAATCATTCCTATATGTAAATTCTAGTTTTAATATTTTAAGATTTGTTATTTGGTATACTATCGAAAGTAAAAATCTTATAAGTAATAAACCGACGTTGGGTGCAATGATAAATGTATATTGCACTCTCAAAGAAGAATACAAACTTAAAGCTTAGAAACGATATTACGGAGAAGAGCAGATATAAAATCGGAACATAAACCATAAAAAGAACATGGAAAATATAAAAAATAATTAATGGGACATGTGTTTTCATTTTTAAGATTTTTTTTTTCACAAAATTAAAATATGAACTAAATAAATACAAAAAAAACATTCAACCCCTAGTAACTCTACCTCCTACCTTCTACCCCAATTATCAAAATCTACTTCAACTCCTACCCTTACCCTATCCCACGATTTGGATGCTCTGCCCACTCTTACATGCTTGCTACAAAGAAGTGTTGCATATATAAAATATTGTACATCATCTAAACATTTTTTTTCTTTTGATTTTTGAAAGTTATTCAAATATGAATTTGAGAATAAAAAAATAAAAAAAACCAAGTAATTGATTGAGGAAAAAATTGATAATATTATTTATTAATGATGAGGTGTAGCGTGGTATGATTGTTGCTCACCTCATCCTTCAATCATGAACTTAAAGATTCAATCCCCATCGCTATTTCAAAAAACACTTTCATTTATGTGATGCATTATTTGTAGAGATACTAATCTCCGTCTTTATCTTTTTCTCTGACCCCATTGAAGTTGAGTTGAGCTTGAACTCCCTTATTAAGGAATTAATTGGTTGGGTTGATTTGCTTTTTTAACACTGACTTATGCTTTTTTGTATCTCAGGTTTTGAATAAAATAATAACATATTGGTTGCTGCATGTGAGAAAGAGAAAAAGTATGCCCAATGTGTTATTTAGTTACATATGTGATCAATGGCAATTCCTTGATGTTAAAATAAAAGATGTGACTAATATCTAAAATCAAATCACTTCTAACAAAACCCAATCTTCTAAATTCATTTTCAATTTAATAACATTTTTGTATAATTTTTAAAAAATTTTTAAACTAATTTATAAATAAAATCTTTATGTTATTGTTAAAAAAATTAAAAAAGAAAAAGAAAAATCAACCTATTTTCCAAATTTTAAAAAAAAGAAGAAGGAGAAGAAGAAGCAATTTTTGGTTTAAAATATTGAAAATATATGAGCCCTACATTAAAGTTGTAATATATATGGATAGGACCAAACCCCGAATTGATTAGTGCCACGTGTATGCCAGCAGATGCATGATATAAGCATGATGTATGAGGACGGTCCACCTACATCCATCATATATATTCATTCATTCATTTAATAAATTAAAAAATGAACCAACAGTACATATGACAAAAATCTCTTTCTCTTTCACCTCCATATCTTATTAACTAATAGTAGTAACAGATAGCGTTACTTGGAAGTAGGCGAAGCCATGCGTCCCGTTAACCGCCGCCCGCCCGCCTAGTGGAGTGTTTTGGAGCTTTGAGTTGAGAGCACCCAAACCAAATATTATCATCAACTTCCCTTTCCCTATTCGTCCTTTTCCATCAAACCCCACCTCCTTTTTTCACGTCATTTAAAAAAAAAAAACAGAATAAATAAATTCCTCTCCCACTCACACTATAAATATCACCCCACTACAAATCCTTCTTCTTCACTATTCTTCTTCTTGTTTCTTTTACTGCAGTGGAGAGAGATGGGAGAGAATAGCAGTGTTAATCTTCCTCCAGGATTCAGGTTTTGTCCAACTGATGAAGAGCTTGTGGTTCATTTCCTTCAACGCAAGGCTGCCCTGTTGCCTTGCCACCCTGATGTCATCCCTGATCTTGAACTCTATCCCCATGATCCTTGGGAACTTGATGGTATCGATCTACTATGTTTTTACATAAACTGATCATTACGTACTAGTAGTAGTATTTGGTTTTTTTTTTTTTTTTTTTTGTTAAAGTTAATATGTTTTTGATAGGCAAAGCTTTGGGTGAGGGGAACCAATGGTACTTTTACAGTAGAAGGACGCAAAAAAGGATTACCGGCAATGGGTACTGGAAGCCAATGGGAATAGAAGAAGATGTTATTAATAGCAGGAGCAAGAAAGTTGGTATGAAAAAGTATTTGGTTTTCTACATTGGAGAGGGCCCGGCTGCCATCAAAACCAATTGGATAATGCAGGAGTATCGTCTTTCCAAGTCTGATTCTAGCTCCACCAAATCATCCAAACGCCGAGGACATTCCAAAGTAGTAATATACATTTTACATATAAAATACGTCCAACTCGATCTATTTGTCTTTTATTTATTGACTTGTTCTGTTGATTTTTCTGATATGTTAGGATTATAGCAAGTGGGTTGTATGTCGAGTTTATGAAAGAAATTGTAGTGAAGACGAAGATGATGGTGATGATGATGATGATGGAACACAACTGTCATGCTTGGATGAAGTGTTTCTATCTTTGGATGATATGGATGAAATAAGCTTGCCATTCAACTAGCTAATTGGAGGAGCAAATATCTGGGAAGATCTTAGCTAGATAGGGTTAATTCCATTTCCATCAAAAAAGCTTTATCCAAATGTAGAATGTTGACAATATTGTGTTTCTTGGGAAATGATATTACTGTAGCTAAGTATATTAATGCTACGGACTGGACTATATAGACTATATTATATATATGGCATTGTATATTTCTGGAATTCACTTTCACTGTTTTACTACCGAAATTTCCCTGCTTGTATACTTAATGCTTCCGAAATATGCAAAAACATTCTGCAAGGACGACAGACACCAATTATGTTGGAAAATATTAGATTCATGAATTGAAACACTTTACGTGAGAGTGGAGATAACTTGGTAGGTAAATGTATATTTTTATGAAAATAATTGTACGTGCACTATAAATTAGGATACATCCACACTTCGTAATAAACTATGTTTTTGGAGTAATGTTTGTGCCAAACTTTTGGTGAGATAATCACGTGCAAGGATGAAAGTGGAGCCCAAACAGCACTGTGAAGCTTGGTAGGGCATGGAGCAATAGAGGATTATATATTTCGCATCCCCTCGCCCCTGCCCTCTGCCCTTTGTCCATTGTAGCCTTTTAATAGCATTTTCCACTTTGATGGGTGTTTGGTAGTTGTCTTGTGTCGCAATGCTAAGGAACAATTTTTTTCCTGGGTGCCTACTTAGACAAGCATTCAGTCACATATGATGCAAGCAGTCGCACGCTTTCCAATTTTTCCAACACGTGCTTTTTCATATATACGTCCATAGAGATTTAATTAAAAATGTTAGTATTTGGTTGTATTTTTTTATTTTTTAATTAATTTTAAAAAAAATTCTTGGGTCTCTATTTTTAAAAAAATAATATTTTACATCAACTCCTTGATTTAACTTATAGAGTTTAAAAAATCTAAACCGAATGCAAACTTTAGGGTTCTAGCTTGGTTCAAGTGCTTGAGAAGAAGTCTACTTCCACTTTTTCCAATCACTTGTTGGTCAAATATATATATACATATATTAATATAAACAATATTTTAGATTGATATTATAGAGATATTGTATTGATTCAAAATTGTACATACATGATAAGTATAATTATATTGATAAATTCAACGGCGAACTGTTAAAATGTAAATCTTATAAAAGTATGTGACTATTACCAATTAACAAAAATAATATTGTCTAAATCCTTCTTTGTTATAATTGATATCGATTAAATATATATTTTTTATTAAAAATCATGTGCATAAAAATTGAAAGGTACTTTAACAAGATTTATCATTAGTGAATACATCAACAAGGTCGACTATTCTAATGCATTAAAAAAATTAGAACATCAAGACAAAAACTATTCTAATAAAGTCCTATACTTGATTGATAAACTTAATTTTACAACAAATAGGATGGGCTTATAATCCTTATCGAGATTAATAGCTTATAATCTACAAGTGAAGTGCAAAAGAAGATTCTAAACACTTTTGATGAGCTCGTCTATGCAAGTAAAGAAGTTAGAGGTCGCTTTTTATGGATTTGCTAGTAGAACCCTATGAGTACTTTCTAGAAACAGGATGTGACGCAAGTCCCTTTAACGCACTGTCTTGTAGAAATTAGAATAACTTTGTGGTACAAAAGTATTGCTTAATATCTTACTTTAATTTTACAAGCTCAAGCCTCAGCCACTTTTGACTATGTGCCAATTAGGGTTGGTCTAGTATTGCTTTTGAACTTCGCTTTTGAACAGTGTTGTAAAAAAATATTTTTGAAAAGTTTAGTTTAAGATTTAGGGCTTGTCTTTGTCTCCCCTGCCATTTCCCCTTGGTTTGAATTTGGGCTTGGAAGACTCAGGCTTGTCTTTCTTCGGGACAAGCTCGACAAATGATTTTGCTATAGTTATAGATTTGGTAAGCTCTTGAACTCTTCGGCGTTAAAACTCTTGCTTCGTCCATAGCTTCAATCCATCCATAAAGGAAAAGAACGCCTCTTTCTCTCCCATATTCGAGATCTGAAGCATGAGTTTATTGAGATCTCGCATATACTCTCTAACTGTGCCTTGTTGCGTAAGCCAACACAACTTTGTTCGAGCTTCATCCTTGACATACTCTAGGTAAAACTGTGCTTTAAACTCCCTTTAGGACTCCTCCCAAGTCTCAATTTCGGTCTTACCACGTCTCATATCTGTGAACTTATGACACCACCACAACAAAGAAACGTCAGTAAAATATATAGCAGCAATATTTACCTTAGTGGTACCATCCATAATGCCTTTGTCACAGAAGTATCACTCCATTCTCCATAGAAAATTGTCCACATCTCTCGCGGACTTTGTCCCCTTGAAATTCTTTGGGCTTGGGAACATCCACGTTGGGCTTGAGTGTCGTAACAAACCCTCAATTGTCCAAAGCAACTTTGCAGATTTTGAGTTCACCCTTGAACTTCGTAATCTTCTCTTTCAAGGTCGTCATCATAGCCTCAATGGCATTATC
The DNA here is from genome assembly GCF_025698545.1 of Gossypium raimondii. NCBI lineage: Eukaryota > Viridiplantae > Streptophyta > Magnoliopsida > Malvales > Malvaceae > Gossypium > Gossypium raimondii. The sequence goes on along the minus strand of NC_068576.1, from coordinate 1,705,604 downwards.
TCTTCCCGTCAGCTTGTTCTCAACGGAACTGAGAGACTCTCATACATAGTCCCTGAGTTACTCATTCATTGATTGCAACCCATCTGTGAGTCCCTCCTCAACTTCCTTGAGCCTCTCCTTGACGTCCCCCATGGACTCTTCGAGAGTGACTACCCGTCCTTCCAAAATCGACAGTATGTCCCTCGATCGACTAGCTTTTCTAGCCCTCTCACGGGTCTCTTTTGACTCACTCTAATCAACAATTTCTTTAGACATCTTTCAACAGTGCCTTCGAAACTTTAGCTCGGTACCAACTGTCACAGAGCTAGAACTTTAGTCTCGCAATTCATGCGGCCTTAAGCAAATTCTTCACTATAAAAAAGCTTAGGTCAACCTAACTCCCAACAATTGAGGATTCAAATGGAATTCCTCCAAGGCACCAACGAAAAGCAAAGTGGAAGCAAGATAAAAGTTGAAAGAACTCAAAAGATGAACAAAGCCATAGAAAAGCAAGAACACAAGAGAGAATGTTTGAGTGAATGCTCTCAAGAATCCTATTACTCAATGAATGAATTACAATAAGGGGGAGAGACCTCCATTTATAGTTTAGACATGATATTGTAAAGTAAAAAAAATAGTTAAATGATGTTCAAATTCGCTAATATTATGATATTTAATATAAATATATAAAATAATTTATTGTAACTCAGTATGAATATTTTCATATATAAAATATAAATTTTAATAGACAAATAATTGTATACCCAATATAAATATTACATAAAACGCATTAGATTATAATTGAAGGTTAAAAACATCATTTGATTCAAATTTTTTTCCAAAATGCAAAAGTTAGAAATTACAACTTTTGTATTTGGATTTAAAAACACTTTTGACTTTAAAAACACACATTTTTTTACTTTAAAAGTCATGTGTTTAACATTACTTATTTGCTTTAAAAGTGCTTTAGAATTTGATTTCTTTCTAAATTTTGGGCTGCAATTGAAATTTTGTCTTGGAGCTATTGAATTTTAAACTGGTTTGGGCCTTATATTTTTTCTGATTCCGCTTTATTTGATATTATGTTTCTAATGTTTGGGGACATTTAGTTTGTATTTAAATTTTGGGTAAACACTTTAAAATAGGGTTTGTTTTATTTGATCACTCTAAATAATTTTTCAATTTATGGTCCGCTTATTTCACTGCACCTCCTGCTACACCTGAATTCACGCGCTTTTGAAAATTCTAGATGTTTGAACATGATTAATGGAAAACAAAAACCCTCATGCAACAACTTCCCGTAACTTAAATTATTTTAGTATTTTATTTAATTATTAAATTTATGTTTTATCAAATCACCTAAAAATTGATGAAAAAACTAGATAATTTATGTTTAAATATTAATAAGTATATATTTTTTTAAAAATATTAGTGTGATGCTGATTGAGTTTTAACTCGATTGGCATAGGCATTGTTACCAATGCAGGAAAATATGGTTCGAGTGTGTTAAAACACATTATCCTTATTTATGAATAGATATGATAAAACGATTATTAAAAAAAGTATTGACGTGATTAATGAGAAATTAATTCAATTTGCCACGTAATAAGGAAAAACCAAGTCAACATAATAGAGGCAAAATTATAAAATTTAAAAAGAAAATCCTAGTTTATGTAGGTTTTTATTCATCAAGTGTTTTGTATATATAAAACTCTCAAAAGTGTCCCTCTTATTTATTGATTTAAGTAATGTTAATTAAATACAATATTAATGATAATTATGATATAACTAAAATTTACATGTGTTGATTAACATAAATAATGCTTAAATTTTTTCAATAACTAACGTATTTATTGAAGATGTTAATGCTTCAATTCATTTTTATGGGAAAATATGTATGTGCAGAAGTTGTGAAGAGATTCCTATGTTCAGCAATGCGTAAAAACATGCATGGTGAAAATTCCTAACACTTGTAGTTGGCATGCGACTTAAATTTAAGACAAGGGCACCGGAAAAGGGAAATGCTTTGTTGTGGTTTCGTTGTTTGATAGGTTTAATTTGGTTTGCTATTATATATAAAGCAGAATAAATGGAAGATTGGTCTTCAAACTTACGAAGCCAGTTACATGGCCTGCACATGAAAATATCCTTCGTCAGTACGAGTAATTTACATGTTCATATATTTCTGCCGGATTAATATTATTTTTCACGTGTACTTCAGTTAATTTTTCTATATTGTTTTTGTGTAGTATCTTAATTTATTTACTGTTTTCATAATTTATTATTTTGATTCATTCCAAAAATTATTACATATTTTACATAATTTATTTTAGTGATACAATTTATATGTATGAGTTGATTCATCAAGCATACAATTTTGAAATGTTTCAATTATATCCCTAAATTATTTGAGATTATATCAATCGGGGTTTTCTATTATTAAAACAAAATTTAAAAGCAAAACTAAGAACAAAGTAAAATTAAAAAAAATTAAAGCTTCTGTAAAACTTCTTAAAATTTTTACAATTTGACGTGTTATTTAACGATTAAGTTAATAATTGTAGAAATGAGAGTTTAAGGGGTCGGATGCAATTAACTTTATTTGTATTAGTGATGTATATTTTTATTATAAGATATGCATTTATGTTAGAAAGTAGTTGGAAGAAATGATAATAAATTTAATTTTTAAATATTTGGGTTAAGTTTGAATGTTGAAATATTCAAGAAAATTACCATTATAATATTACGTGTTGACGAAAGAACGCAAAAAGCTCTCTTGCTAGGAAAAGATTATTTTTAATGACCTAAAGAGTCGGCTAGACTTACACGTGTTACTTGTTGTCACGTGCGGTAAGGAAAAGACAAGTAGGTCCCTTCTGTAAAGCACTCACCAAATCCACTAACCCTGTTAAACGACGAAGTTTCCTCCCATAATACATTCCACTTTCATTAACAGCGCAGGAGCAGGGCCCGAGATTGAAACGACACCATGAATATCCTCTCCTTCTGACTTAATTTGTCCACTTTATGTGGACACTGGATATTCGACTTTTCTCTTCAAATTCCCATTAAACCCCCCAAAGAGAAAAAAAAAAGCTATACGTCCGAGGAAACGAAACGAAAGAGCTGTTAGAGTTGAGAGAGTATGGGGCACGGGAGCTCAAAGGAGGACGGCTCTTCTTCTTCTTCGGATGAGGATGCTAAACCCTCGCGCATCTCTCGGGTGAAGCAGAGATTGCGTCGTCACCGCCTTCGTCGCCGTCGTGGAAGCGATTCTTCTCATAAAAAACTCTTTGCCGCCGAGGATTTCGCTGGCATTGCTCACCTTACTCTCATTAACGTATTCTGAATTCATCGTCTCCTTATTTACTCTTTACTGTTAGTTTCTTTGATTCTAATTTTTTTTCCGTTTAATTCTCTCTCTCTCTCTCTCTCTCTTTGATCATAGGCGGAGATGAAGTTTAAGGACAAATGGCTGGCATGTGTTTCGTTTGGGGAGCAAACGTTTCGAACAAATGTTTCTAATGAGTTAAGCATTGTAAACTAATTCCTATTACGTATTAAAATAGAGTTTTGCTCTGCTTTTTTTTCTTTTAATTCTTACTCAGTCTTTTGGTCCGACATGCAGTTTAGTCCTTACTTTAGTGCTTATGTTTTTCAATTTTGGATTAACTTTGAGCGAAATTAATTTCTTTTCAATCTGTTGCAGATAGCTTAGATTGTACAAGTTCTTACATTTTTAGGGCTTGACTTCCCATTTCCAGTTTTATGCTTGTTGACTTTTTTTTTTTTTTTTTGGTTTGGTGGTGCAGAACAGACAAGCCTGTTTGGAACTGTGTGAGTACTCCGAACTATAGGCTTATGATTTTATACTTCTTGTAATCTTATTTGATTTGAATAGTTGTTGATTTAGTACCGATTTGTGGAATGAGCTACTGATAGTCCATTGTTAAAATGAAAATGTCTGGCCTTCAGTTTACATTTGCTGCTAGCAGTTGTTCAAAGCTTCTAATCTGTTTTATGAATGTTATAACATGGAATTTATGTTCCCAGTTATTTACTATCTGCTTGTTTCAGCTAACAACTTCATCTCTTGACAGGAGAGGAAACTTCTTTTGGAAAAAACTGGACCTCGTGTTGCCAGAATCTCAGTATTTGAGGTGCGTGCAACAATCTGAAAGTGAATTTTCATTTATTTGACTAAACTACAGTTTCATTTATCATGTCTTGTGCTCAATTTGTCATTATGTCCATTTGGGGCAGACGAACAGATTATCAAAAAATAACCTCATAGGGTACTGTGAGATCAATCTACTTGACTATCTGACACAGGTGAACAGTCTTTCTCATTGAACATCATTATTGTATATTGCTATTCAGGATAACTTTATTGCATAAAACTCTTATTTCAGGATTCAGATTCTGACTTTGGTACATTCGACCTGATTGATCCTGGATCATCTGACAAGGTTGTTGGTTGTGTCTGTATTTCCTGTAATGTTGAGGTGTGCACTATGCAACAAATAATTCTCTAAGTTGATTGGAACTATTGTATTTATTTCTAACATCTAGTTGGAAAAACTGTCAGGACCCAATTGAAACGGAGAAAAATTTTGCAAGACGAATCTTATCAGTTGTGGTGAGTCATATTTAATGATATGTTTTGTGCCACATTTTATTTGTTTATGCATATTACCACAAAAAGAATTTAGGTCTTGATGTTGTCATTGACCTTTATCACCTAGCTATGGGATTGTGTATATGAGAAGTTGCTATAGCATTTCTATGGTGGACTTAGTTGTGCTTAAGATGTGCTATATATTTTCCATAGGTTTTCCTTTTTTAGATTTATTTTGTTGCAATCAGTAGGTTGGGGTGAGGATGGGAAAAGGAAGATGCTACTAATCATAGGATTTCATTAAAGTGTGGCAATATAATACAATGGTAACACCCTTGCCTCTAGATTTTTCTCATTTCCTTTTTGCCATTTCCTATAGTTCTGCTTGTTCTCATTGTGGTATAAGTGTATAGCTAACCATGGCTTTTAAAACAATAAAATAAAATCCCTAATGGTTTCAAGTCAATCTGCTCTGAAGTTCTAATCTAATTCTGGATTCTCTTAAGAATGGTTTTGTTTTCCTGTCATGTGTATGTGTTAAAAATTTTGGAGATATTGCTCTCAGTTCTTATGACAAGATCTTGGACTTTTCATGCAGCTTTCTAGTTCAGTATTAAAGCTTGGCCATTATATGTAATTATTTTCAGGACTACGATGAAGATGGAAGGCTTTCACTCTCTGAGTTTTCTGAGTTAATTAATGCTTTTGGCAATAATCTGGCTGCTAGCAAGGTTTGAGCTCCTGTGGTTTATTAGCATATTGTTTTCTACAAAAAATTCCTCTCCTACCTAAATGCAAGTGATACAGTTCACAGTTTGTTCCTCAAGAAATTTGTCTGCTCTCATTGTTTCAAATTCCTCACCTGTGGTTAAGCCTTGCATAGTTATATATTGAAAATCTTCTGAGTAGGCCATTGAGTCTTAATGATGCAAATTTAGCATTAAGTTCTCATGGAAATTCATTTTCTTGACTTTATCTCTGCACTGGTTTGCTAGAAAGAGGAGCTCTTCAAAGCCGCTGATAAAAATGGGGATGGTGTTGTGAGCCTGGATGAGCTGGCTGAACTTCTTGCTCTTCAACAAGAAACGTAATGTCTCTAGTATAAGTGACATCATGATGATGTTGAGGGATTTTATTTGGCATCATAAACTTTTTTTTTCTTTTATTGTTGCATTTATTTATAAAGTGTGTCATTCATTTCTTGCATTCAGTCGGGAGATTTATGATTTTTACATTTTGTACACTGTTTCTGTTAAGAAAACCTTGAGAAGGTTCCCTAAATTAATACTAATATCCTCTGCCTTTTCAATGTTATTTTGCGTCATGCTGAATCCTTGTAGGTTAAGACATAAGGTGTAAACATCACAATCCTTTTTTTCTTTTTATCTATCTCCATTGAGTTTCCACATTCCTAGGTGTATTGAATAAGTTTCTTCTTAGTTCGAGGCCCAGGTGTCAGAGTTGGTTACCATTCTAAAGCATTACTCTTCTATCTGAACTTGACTTTTCATAGCTGCTTGGTTATCAAGATTCTCACAAACTTGCATGTTATGATTTTTACTTCGATTATGATATCTTTTCATTGTGGGTGGGTTTGTAGTCAGGGTAGTTGGATTTATGAAACATTGTTAATTCAAGTTTCTTAGTTCGAGGTCTGGGTGTAAGAGTTAGTTACCATTCCAAACCTTTACTCTTCTATCTGAACATGACTTTTCATTGCTGCTTGGTAATCAAGATGCTCACAAACTCACATGTTATGGTCTTACTTTGATTATGATGTCCTTTCATTGTGAGTGGATTTGTAGTCAGGGTTGTTGGATTTATGAAACATTGTTAATTCAAGCTCCCACTTTTAAGTAAAATTTTGGACCTCTCCCTTGGTTTGAGTGCTGACCCTAGCTTTCACCTGGCTTCCATGTTATATGATTTATTCGTGGTAGATATAATAGGTTCAGGTTTATACTTCCCAGTAAAACAGTCAAAGCTTAGCGAAATTTCTCCAGAAACATGTTATGAAATTTTACCTGTTGTTTTTGTGTATTATATTACTGTATTGCAGAGAGCCGATAATGAACTGTTGCCCTGTCTGTGGCGAGGTAGTTGAAGGCGGTGATCAGCTGAACTCTCTGATTCATTTGTCTTTGTGTTTTGACGAAGGAACTGGTAACCAGGTCATGACAGGAGGCTTCTTGACTGATAAACAGGCCTCGTATGGGTGAGAATCTTATCCTCCAACTTTGTGATTTTTGTAATATTGTTGTGAAATTTCTTAGTATAATCATTGAACTTCATTACCATGGCTTAAATGGTAGGTTCAAATTGTAAATTTGTAGGTGGATGTTCAAATTAAGCGAGTGGGCCCATTTTTCATCATATAGTTTTGGTTTGAACTCTGGGTCAAGTGCGTCACATATATTGGTAATTTCATTTTAATTCTCTTTTGAAAAAAAAAAAATCTCATTCTTGATCTGCTAGTTTTTGTTGGTTTCTTGGTGCTATTGATTCACATCAGTACTTCCAGAAGATGTTTGTCTTCATGATATCTTTCTTTAACAATTTGTTGCTCTAGGTCTTTGATCGAAAGACAAAGAGGTTGGTAGAAGAATTAATCGATACAAAGATTGTTCTGTCAATGAGAACCATTTACCAGTCAAAAATAGGACTTGGCCTTATGGATAAAGGTATACCTTTATGTATTACACATGCATGTATGTCATGCCTGTTAGGGTTGAAATTCAACTAAACAGTTAATAACAAATAATTAGCCAGGATGGGTTTTCATGTGATAGAATGATAGCTTAGAAAACTGTGCTTATTTGGATCACAAATTCAGACAAAGTATAAGCATTAATCTTGTAGCCCTTATACCCATATTCAATTTTATGTGAGGATATTGCAATGCCTCATTTTCTTTTTTGTGATAATACTTCCAATTCTTTTCTAATATTTGAAGTAAAGAGAGGTCATTCATTGTTTTCTTTCATGGCTTGACACTCGTTTTTTTGCACACAATGAAGGGATGCATCGTATATGATGGTTACCTTTATATTCTTGTACTGTCATTCTTACTCCGTTTCATCCCGTGTTGAGTTTTATCCTTGCCAAAAGCAAGAAGGTAACATGCTTTGCCTCTTAGGGATGGTTATATTAGGGTTGGGATAAGGGCAAGAAAAGTTGAACCTGATCTAGTTTAGAGGAGTCATCTGTTTTCCATGTCATAAAACAATTAATTTATCATCTGTTCTCCAAAAGACTTGATATTTTAACTTTGTGCCATTTAGTTATAGATGTATAAGTTGAGCATAATTCATTTTATTATCCTTCCAATCTAAATTAGGTTTAAATTTAAATAATTTTATGAAATGGCTTAGGTCAAATGTCTGAAACCTAAACTGATGTCTCTAGTTTAGAGGAGTCATCTGTTTTCCATGTCATAAAACAATTAATTTATCATCTGTTTTCCAAAAGACTTAATATTTTAACTTTGTGCCATTTAGTTATAGATGTATAAGTTGAGCATAATTCATTTTATTATCCTTCCAATCTAAATTAGATTTAAATTTAAATAATTTTATGAAACGGCTTAGATCAAATGTCTGAAACCAAAACTAATGTCTCTAGTTTAGAGGAGTCATCTGTTTAACATGTCATAAAACAATTAATTTATCATCTGTTTTCCAAAAGACTTAATATTTTAACTTTGTGCCATTTAGTTATAGATGTATAAGTTGAGCATAATTCATTTTATTATCCTTCCAATCTTAATTAGATTTAAATTTAAATAATTTTATGAAATGGCTTAGATCAAATGTTTGAAACCTAAACTGATGTCTCTAATCTATTGGTGGATCATTTGGATTAAGGTGCAAAGGAAATCTTGCAAAGCATCTCGGAGAGGCAAGGAAGACAGATGAATACAGTTGAATCTGCTAAAGAAATTCCTAAATTTGTAGAATTTTTCAAGGTCTGATACTCTGTGCTATAGAAGAAACCATTGTTCTAAGGTTTTGATCAGGAGCATTTATAAGTTGCTTTGATTGATACTGTTTAAATGATGTATGGTTATAGGCTTATTTGGTTTTTGAGTTTTTCCTTTTCTTCTTGAAATGGACTAGCTAAGCATGAACTTTCTAAAAATCCATGGCTTAGAAGTTTCTGTTATTAGAAGTTAACTATGGACTATGGTATTGTAGGACCAAATCAATATGGCTGAAGTCAAGTATCCTTTGGAGCACTTTAAGGTAAAGGTCCATATCCCCAAAATCTGGTTTCTCTAGCTTTCTTGTTGAGGTAAGCAGTTAAATTCCTGTAGTATTGTTTCTCCCCTAGGACTCTAAGCATCCCCCCTACTGCTTCCCGTAGTTGAGCCTTTGCTCCTTGTGGACTTAAAGCTCAGTGTTGGATAAGTAAAGAAGGGCCACGGGTACTTATGAGTTTATAGATGTGCCTAATCCACGCCGTAAATTCTATATGGCATTGTATTTAAAATGTTTATGAAGAAGCTCAAGTAGAAAGAATAAAGTTGATTCTTCTTATAAATAATGCAATCTAGTCTGGCATTTATTTTCATTCAGTTACCAGGATTTCTTGCTGTTCCAAATTTAAAATACTGAAAGTTATTTAACGAATAAATTTGTTCTTTGAGGCTCTGAATTTTGTCTTTTTCCCCCCCTAATGCACACAAATAATTAAATAATATTACTAAACACAAGACTAATTACCTAGCAAAACTTATGGGCTTATTAGCATGGAGCTTATAAGTTGAGATATTTTAAGGAGGATGTTTGTTCACTCTCCCCCTTTAAAACCAAGCCATTTCCCAATTCAATTCTATGATTGATGAAATTCATACTTGTTCCTTTCTTCAAAGTGATCATAGGTAAAATTGAACACTGCTTGTTCTGTGATAATTGATTATTATCATGCTAGTAATCTCTTTACACTGGACGATCCTTTAGTTAGACTGAAAGAATTGGCACATAACTTGCAAATTTGCTCTTAATTCTAGTTAATTTAGGTTCTATGATCAGTGGCAGCATGGTTTATGATTGCTGGAACTTCTGTCTTTTTTCTTTTTGGCATTTTCTGGTTCTCGGCAACCCCAAACTTACATTTTATTGTGTCAGACATTTAATGAATTTTTCGTGAGAGAGCTAAAACCTGGAGCAAGAACAATAGCTTCCATTGAGCGTCATGATGTTGCAGTATGTGCTGCTGATTGTCGGTTGATGTCTTTTAAGTCAGTAGAAGATAGTCTGCGGTTTTGGGTCAAGGTATTATTTGCACTTCTTCTGCTTCGAATATCTCCCATGTTACAATTTTATTGGTTCTATATAAATATTTCTTGAAAGAGGTTGAGACCCTCGCATAAAACAATCTTATCTCTACCTTTCACCCAATGCAACTAAGCCAACTATCAATTCGTCTTGCACTACTCTACCAAGTGTTCTTTAGCTTTTATTCTTGTTCTTCTTCCTTCTCTCTCCCTCTCTCACTATCTAATTTTCCTCCTTTCTCTCTTCGGAAATGCACTTTCCTAGGAACATGCTTTAATTTTGTATGGGCAATTTTTAGGGTCGAAAGTTTTCAATTCAAGGTCTTCTGGGGAAAGAAGTCTGTTCAAATGCTTTTATTGATGGAAGTTTGGTGATATTCAGGTTGGCCCCACAGGTAGGTGGTGCAAGCTCTTACACTATTTCCATTGTAACATGAAGTTCACTAAATTTTTTTATCAGATTTTATTAATGTTAAACTTGGACTCCTTTACCCTTGGAACAGGACTATCATAGGTTTCATCTTCCAGTTTCTGGCACCATTGGGAAATTTGTAAATATTCCTGGATGCTTATACACAGTAAGTGCAGCCTTTAAGACATCTTGGATTTGGGGATGCTAGGCTTTGTACTCAAGCTCTAATGCCACAAAAGCTTCTTTCCTTGAAGCCAAGATGTTATTGGCATCTTCCCTTACAATTCTATGCATCTTCCCTTACAATTCTATGCATCTTCTTTTTAAAACTAGTGACATTTGTATTATTCTTGATTGTTCACATCTTATTTCCATTTCCTAGGTTAATCCCATTGCTGTCAATAGCAAATATTGTAATGTTTTCACCGAGAATAAACGAGTGGTGACCATTATTTCTACTGCAGAGTTTGGAAAGGTTGGACTCTGCTTTAATTGACTGTGGATCTTTTACTGATATTTTCTTGAAATTCTGGTACAACCCTCAATGCTCTGCATGGCATTGAGGCTTAGATCCATCAACGCTCTCATAACTTCTATCAATAAGGAAATTCTTTCCATGCCGCAGGTGGCATTTGTTGCAATTGGAGCTACTATGGTTGGTAGCATTACTTTTGTGAAGAAGGAAGGTGACTTTGTCAAAAAGGGAGAGGAGGTTAGCACCCCATACATATATATTATTGATGTTTGTCGTTTCGCATAATGCCATCCCTTTTAATAAGCAATTCACTCATTTGATCTGCAGCTTGGATATTTCTCATTCGGGGGGAGCACAGTGATTTGTGTTTTTGAAAAGGTTGGCATCATACTCTTCATATTCATCTATATTACTTTTAACTTTTGATTTTCATCGACGTATATCGTGTGATTGGGTGCAGGGTGCAATAGATATAGATGATGACCTCTTAGCTAACAGTGGAAGATCACTAGAGACGCTAGTCTCTGTTGGAATGACGCTGGGAGTTTCCAAAAAGAAACCTGGGAGCGAAGGGTTGCCAAACTTGGAAAACTGTGTTTTGAGGAATTGAGTTTCGCTTGCCTGATCAGTTGCAAACTATCTTTACTACTTTCATAACTCACTCCGGCGACATTGTTAGTATCGTCTTATTAGTGTTTGACATGATAATTTTAAAGTTTTAGTATATATTTATAGTAAATAGGAATTGTTAATAAATTACTGGTTTAATGGTAATTAACTTGTTTAGGGCTCTGGTACACTTTAACATGAGGTTTTTTTTCTTTCCCCAACTTAAAATATAAATGTGAGCTTAATCCTATAAAATTAGGAAATATTTTTAGTAAAAATATTTAAAAAGTATATTGTTATTTTAAAATGTTAATTTTAGTAAAAAAACATTAAGAATAGTAAGAGATACCATTACAATACAAGAAATGTTTATTATGAAAATATTAATAAAATTCTCGTTAAACTATAAATAATAATATTTTGTTTGGGGTGTGTTTCCTTTTGACGTTATAAAATAACGACGGAATTTTAGTTTTGGTCTTATTTTAGGCTAAAATTTGAAATTTAATTGATGTAATTTAATTTTAACGTCTCTTTATTATTATAAGATCATTAGTATAAATAATTAATATAGTTAATTATTTTAATTAAAAAATAATATCAATTTTTCCTAAAAATACTTCCAACAATTTTCTCTACATAAAGAGTTTGAATGACTGTTTTAAAACCTCATATTCATATTTTCAATTTTACTTTTTTTACATGTCTATCATGTAAAATTTTTTAAGAGGATAACAAAAATGAACCTAAATTTTTAAATAAAAAACAAATCAACCAAGTCGGGCCGCCCCATCTCTCCTCTGTTTTTGGTAGATGACTTGGTATTTTTCTCGAGTGGATTTACAGCAAGGGAGTGTGGTGGAGGATATTCTGGCTCGTTTCAGTTGATGTTCTGGGCACAGGGTTACTAGTCAAAAGACTCAGAAGGCCTTTTCAAGCAATGTCGAGGACAGGGTGACGAATTAGATTAGCAGGCTGCTAGGTGTTAGTAGGTATCTTGGGGTTCCACTGTTTCACACGAGCGTGACTATAGATACTTGTAAGTTTGTTGTGGAGAAGATTAAAAATCGACTAAATGGTTATGAAGTAAGCCTCCTTTCCTTAGCTGGTCGTGTCACTTTGGCTAAGTCGGTTCTTCTGGTCGTACCAAGTTACTGTATGCTATCGACCCTTCTGCTTGTGGGGGTGTGTAGGGAGATTGAACGATTGGTTAGAAGGTTTATTTGGGGTTCCACAACTGCTAAGTAGAAAGTTCAGCTTGTTAACTGGGACTGTTGCTGCCAGCCGTTGGACCATGGTGGGCTTGGCGTGCGATCAGTTCATTATCAGAATTGGGCATTTATCATGAAACTTGGGTACACTTTGGTTGCCCGCCCGGAGGGATTTTTGGTTCGGGTCCTCCGATCAAAGTATAAATTGGTTGAGCGGTGCCCCCATGGACATTGACCAGCGGTGTCGTAGCTTTGTTTAAAGATCCCTTTCTAGAGAATGGAGGGACTTGCGGGAGAACACGATTTGCAACTTAGTGATGGTAAAACCCCGATGTTTTGGAATGACGTTTGGATTAAATTGGGTTCCTTGGTTGGCTACTGCTTGCTGTCCGAACCTAGTTTTCCATTGGCCTCAGTTTTTACGATGGTAACGATTGATGGTGAATGGAATCGGTCAATGTTTGCTGGTGAGCTGCAGCATTCCGTGTTGACGATCATTGCTGGGATTCACTCTCCTAGAGCAGATGCAAGGGTTGACCGGTGGGTGTATGAAAGGTTCGAGACGGATTGTTTCACGGTGGCTAGTAGCTATTGAATCCTGAGGCAACCATGTTGGGAGCCAATCAGTTCAAATTGGAAGCTGGTTTGGTAGCTCCGACTGCCACAGAGAATACGACAATTCTTGTGGTTGTTGGTGCATGATCGCTTGCTTACGAACTCTGAGCGACAACGACGACAAATGACCGATTATGGCTCTTGCTTTATCTGTGGGCAGCATGAGGAAACTGTAGTCCATGTTATTTGAGATTGCCCAGTCCGCGGTCAATTTGGAAACAACATGGGTTTTATACGTCATCAGTGGGCAGCTGGTTATTGGAAAATCTTTGGAATAGTGATGATGTGGTGGTTAATGGTGTCGGCTGGGAGATATGTTTGGTGCTTTTGCAGGGAACATATGGAAGAACCGCAACCGGGTTATTTTTCAACACCTGCATCACTGTGTAGTAGACATAGGGGCCGCTAGCCTGTCTTGGGCTAAGGTTATTGACGAATCCCTTGAAGCTGAGTGACGACTGAGGCAAGTACAGTGAAATGCGCCCCGAAGCGGATGATATAAGCTGAATACATATGGGGGCGTTAGCAGTGTCACAGGTGCAACGGTTGGTGGTGGGTTGATACGAGATTCATCAGGAGGATGGGTGGTCAGTTTCAGTTGCTACATTGGGTTATGCTCGGTCTCACAATTTTTACATTTCAAAATCAGAAAATGTAATTTTTAGAATTTTAGGAAAAAAAAAACCTTAATTTTGGTCTCACAATTGGCTCGTTTTCTATAAAAGAAACAAAAATATAGTTCGCATTAGCCAATTAGGAATGAACATGTGGCTTAATATCTCCCATCGAAAGCTTTTCTTATAATAGAGGAAATAAATGGCAATGCTGGTTTGACAGATATGACTTTTAACGTTTGATTTAAACCTAAAAACAAATAAGAAAAAAGGAAAGGGAAAGATATAGTGAAAGAAGGGAGAGGAAAGTTTCCCAGGAGAAAAAGGAGACCCTATTCTTCAAAGACATATTCCTCGTTTCTCTTACTTCCTTTCTTCTCTGTAATAATCTTTATTCTCCCTTCAACGATCGTTTTGTAATAAAAACGATTGTTGTTGGGGGATTTATTTGACCCTTCATTCATATTCTTACGTCCGACAGCCAACGAGGTGGGATTTCATTCCATGATTCTCTCTCTATCTCAGCATTCATTTCATATAATTCATTGCTTAATGCCAGAATTGTTGTAGCAGGAAGGAATACGAAATTCCCCATGGCCCCAAGCAAGATCAGAAGAGCCATCGGACATGTGAAAGACCAAACCAGCATAAGCCTGGCCAAAGTGGGCAGCAGCAGCTCAGTTTCCGACCTCGAAGTGGCCATTGTCAAGGCAACAAGGCACGAAGAATACCCAGCAGAGGAAAGACACATTCAAGAAATCCTGAGTTTAACCTCCTACTCGCGTGCCCACATCAGCGCCTGTGTCAAAACCCTCTCCAAACGCCTCAACAAGACCCGCAACTGGACCGTCGCCCTCAAAACCCTCATGCTTATCCAACGCCTCCTCTCCGAAGGCGATCCTGCCTATGAACAAGAGATTTTCTTCTCCACTCGCCGCGGGACTCGCATCCTCAACATGTCGGATTTCCGCGATACTTCCCAATCCAATTCCTGGGATTTCTCTGCCTTCGTGCGTACTTACGCGTTGTACCTGGATGAAAGACTTGAATACATGATGGAAGGCAGGTATGGTGGAAGACGAAGCATGTATGGTTACAATGATGAAGATCATGAAGATAACGAGGACCCCTCTGTTGTCCGATCCATACCTATTGCTGAGTTGAAGAACGAGCATTTGTTTTCAAAGTTGTTGCATTTGCAACAGCTTCTCGACCGCTTCTTAGGCTGTCGTCCAATAGGTTTGCCTATATATATACACATCATAATCGAGGAGGCAACCATTATCATTTCTTAAAAAGTAATGATATGTACGTAGTGGTAACTTTTGTTTTTTGAATTGAAACAGGTTCAGCAAAGGGCAACAGGGTGGTCATCGTGGCTCTTCACGCAATAGTTAAAGAAAGTTTCCAAATATATTATGACATAACGGAAATATTAGGGGTTTTAATCGATCGTTTCATGGAGCTTGATATCTCTGATTCCATAAAAATCTACAATATATTCTGCCGCGAAAGAAAACAGTTCGATGACCTCGAAAATTTCTACTCATGGTGCAAGAGCATCGGCATTGCACGATCTTATGATTATCCCGAAATCGAGAAAATCACCCAGAAAAAGCTCGACCTTATCGATGAATTTATCCGCGATAAATCTGCATTGGAACAAGGGAAGAAAATTAGTGATGAATCGGGATTCGTTAAAGAAACAGACTCATGTGAGGAAGCAGAAGATATGAACGCCGTTAAATCGTTGCCAGAACCCGAGCCTGTTGAAAAGGAAGAACCAGAACCTGAGAAAGAAGAGGAAGTAGATAATTCGAAAGCTTTAGTTGTTGAACCAAAGGGTGATCTATTGGACCTCGCAGAGGACGCAATGTCCAGTCAAGATTACGGAGACAAATTGGCGTTGGCGTTGTTTGATGGTTATGCACCAGCCGCCGTTGGTACTCCGTCATCGGGTCCAGGATGGGAAGCTTTCATGGATGATGCTGATTGGGAATCAGCTTTGGTTCAATCAGCGAGCAACTTAACCAAACAAAGAGCGACACTCGGTGGTGGGTTCGACATATTATTGCTTGACAGCATGTACCAACAGGGCAACACCATGGCGGCCATGGCTTCATCGGGTTATGCCGCCAGTGGAAGTACTAGCAGCTTTGCGTTTGGTTCATCAGGAAGACCGGCGATGCTTGCCTTACCGGCACCACCATTATCTAAAAACATAGGAAACACCGTCGTTGATCCGTTCTCGGCGTCTCTGACGGTGGAGCCGCCTTCGTATGTGCAAATGTCAGACATAGAGAAGAAGCAGAGGTTTTTGGTGGAGGAGCAAGCGATGTGGGATCAATACAGGAGGGATGGATTGCGAGGGCATAGTTCGATGTCGAAAGTACACAGTTACCCTTACAGCCCAGGGTACACGCCATGGCATGGTTATTGAAGCTTTGGTTAAATCGACCCATTTAGATTAGTTACCATAGCGGTTATTTAGTGATCTATATTCG
Organism: Gossypium raimondii; assembly: GCF_025698545.1. NCBI lineage: Eukaryota > Viridiplantae > Streptophyta > Magnoliopsida > Malvales > Malvaceae > Gossypium > Gossypium raimondii. The sequence goes on along the minus strand of NC_068576.1, from coordinate 1,689,292 downwards.
GATAACAAAGCAACAATAGCGAAGATGTGAAAATTAAGAGAAAATTGAAGACGTAAAAGTGTACCCTATTCACTCCTTATTTGAATGACATTTTACAAATTTTTAAATACCAATAAAATAATAAGATATCAAATATACTCCAATGTGTTGGGAAAGTGTCTTGATTTCTTCTTTTGCCTCTTCTTGTTTGATAGCTTTTTCCTATATATTATGGCTCGTAAAATGGGGGTGTTGATGTTGGAATGCATCACTGGAGAAGAAGAGGTGGTGGCAATGTTATCCCCTCTAGAGTGATGTGATGGGGGACCTCTTCATCTTCCTTTTACATCCTTTGTTTGTTATTGTTTTGAGAGAGAATAGAAGCACATAGATTTCTTGGTGCATCTTGATTGTTTTTTCCTTTGATTGTAAGAGGAATAAGGCTACAAATCTTGATTGTTTTAGAATCTTGTATTTACTGCGTTTTTCAAGCACTGGTGTTGTATATATTATATATTATTATATTATTTTCACACCAAATTTTTTTTAATATTATTCATAGGATTGAATATATAATTGGTATCCAAACTTATCCACTTCTTCCAGATTGATATTTATGAATTTTTTTTGTCCCAAATTAGTACCCAAACTTTTTTTCCGTTCATTATATTGGTACTTAAGAATAGTGACGTTAATTTTTTGCTAATGTGGTAGCACTGACCAATCGCACGCCGCCACATGCCATCCTATTATGCCTCATTTTTTTTCTTTTTATTTTCCTTCCTCTTTCCTTTTTCTTATTTTTCTATTTCTTTTTCTTTTTCTGGGCCTGCTTCTACACTTCATCTTTCTTCGTCCATCAAAAACTTCCTCCCATCGAAATGCTCATCTCTGCCCACTTGGAACCAGATTACCCAATGCCCCATCTCCATCTGATCTCTGAGAAAACGAAATCAACGACAACTCGAAACCTGATGTAAAGAAGAGCTACAACCAAAAGAAGTGCGAGGCTCGTCATGCCGTCTGTTGGGGCATGGACCTCGCTTCCTTCTCAGCTCCTCAAATCAAACGTCTCCTCAAGTGTAGTGCTTCCTACAAACATATATTCATTAAAAAACATTTTTAAACTTTTCAAGTCCAATGGTATAATATTGAAAGCTAACATCTTTGTTTATTTTAATTTATTTTGCGGCGTGGATGATTAGAGCTTCATCTCTCGAACAAGATGTTTTCGATGCTTTAATGTTGGTTAAGGTACTTAAGGAAGTTTTATAATTCTAAAGCTTTAATGTTTTCGGCGTGGATGATTAGTGCAAGTTTTATAATTCTGAAGCTTCTTAGTTTCGTTGGAAAATATGTTATTGTAGACAAGGTATTTATTTTTTGGTTGCAGAGACTAGGGCTTGATATGTAACGACCCGGTTTCCAGTGGTATCAGAAATTATGGTTCTGAAATGACATTTTCGTAAATTGTGTTAATAGATATTAATTTTTAATATTTATGAGACTATTATGGAAATATATTAAAGTTTGGTTTAGTAATTTTGCTTAATTGATAGTAAATTAAGGTACAAGTGTAATGATTCTAAAGTTAGTGGAGTTGGAAATTACGATTTTGAGACCCCGTTTCCATAAATAATATTTACAAAGTTAGTAAAAAGATTAATTAAAGTTTGGTCCATTAATTTTGTCATTTGAATAGCTAATTAAGATACAAGGACTAAATCGTAAAAAAAATGCAAAAGTTGATTGCTATTGATTTTTTTATTAACTAAAAGGCTTATATAATAATGGTTCAAGGCTTAAAGTGGCAATTAGCCATCTTTTTATAATAGTGGAGGGTTGGTATGAGATTTTAGGGGCTTTTTTACCCAACTAACCTAAAATAAATAAATAATTACAAAATTACCCTATTCGAAAAACTATGATGGAAATAACCTAAAATCTACAGTGCCAGATGGTGTCGGCCATCTCACCGCCGACACCACCCTCCACAGTCCCCTAATCATGCCTTAACAATTGCCCCATTAACAATTGCCCCATTCAATAAAAGATGATTTTTTTGTGTCGACACTGTAATAATCGGCACATGTATGTATTTTTTTGAAATACCTTTAAAAAATATATGTATTCTACGATTTAAAAAGAAAAAATAATATTTTAATAGGTGCCGACGTTGAAGTGGCCAATATCGGTTCAAAATTAAAGAAAATAATTTTTTATTTTGTGGTGTCAATGTTGAAGTGGCCGACACCGATTCAAAATAATAATAAAAAGGTGGATTGAGAAGGAAGAGAGCTACACTTCGATTGTGTCAATTGACTTGAGGGACGTCGGCGATGACTGACTACATAGTGGAGTGAAGGCGACTAGGATAAATAGAGAAGAAAAAATAGGAGTAAAGAATGAAAAATGAAAAATAAAAATGAAACCAAAGCCCAACTGTGACCATTATTGAGGAGAGAGAAGATATGAGATGAAAGTTCAAGAAAAGATAAAATCTCTTACAGTTACCAATGAAATTAAAATAATTAAAAATTAAAATTAATGATATCATACCTACAAGCATCCTTTTAAATATGAGATATTAATTAAAATAAATCAATTTGGAATTAGAGAGGGGAGTAAATGTGCTCATGGGCCGGGCCGGGCCCATAAAAATTTTGGCCCGAGTCCTAGGCCTGGGTCCAGCCCGAAATATGGGCTTAAAATTTTGCCCAGGCCTGGCAGGAAAAATCATAAAGGCCTACCGCCCATTTTTTAATAAATACCAAAAATTTATTTTAAAAATTAAAAAAGTATTTTAAAAATATTTTAAAATTAAAAAATAATTAAAAAAAGTATTTTAAAATTAAAAAAATTAAAAAATAAATATATTTATTATATCGGGTAGGCCCGGCCAAAAAGTGGTGTCAGCCCAGCCTGATTTTCTAAAGGCCTCATTTTTTGCCCAAGCCCATATTTCGGCCTATATTTTACCCAAACCCTCCTATATTTTGGGCGGGTCGTCGGGCTGGGCCAGGCCGCCCGGCCCATGAGCACCTCTAGAAGGGAGCTAACATCTAGGTTTAAATGCTAAGGGGTTTAAAATGTATTGAATGATTTTTTTTTTATTTTTAAAAAATATTTAATTGAATGTTAAATATGAATTATTTAATAAAGAATACCGAGTTCTAATAAAAAAATTTTAAAAAAATTACTTAAATATAAAAATTGTTTGGTGGGTCATTAATGTTAAAACTTGTTATTTCATTGGTAATTGTAAGAGATTTTCTCTTTTTTTGAACTTTCATCTCATGTCTTCTCTCTCCTCAATAACGGTCACAGATGAGTTTTGGTTTTATTTTTATTTTCTATTAGGTAAATTACAGCAACAGTCATTCAATTTTTAGGTAGCTGATAAAATAATCATTCATGTTTCACTTTAGTTACTTAACTTTTGAAAATTAACACATCAGTTCTTTTAACCATTTTTCGTGACAGACGTAACGAAAACGTGATATGGTATTTAATAGTGGGCTAGCTGTCATTTAAACAATCCCATTTAAGAGCACTGGGCAGTAGAAAAAGAAGTGAAAAAAATGGAGAAGAAGAAGAAGCGAAAATGGAAGGATCTTCGTACCAGCGATTCCTAGGGGTTGAAATTCGGGAAGTCAAAGACGACGACTACGCTTCCACGACACCGACATCTTCATGGCCAACACCCTCCACCGCATCATGATTGTCGAGGTTCCCACCATAGCCATTGACCTCGTCGAAATTGAAGTTAACTCTTCTGTCCTCAACGACAAGTTCATCGCCTATTGACTCGATCTAATCCCTCTCACTAGCCAATGTGCCATGTCTGGTCTATATTAACCTTCTTCTTGGAAAAAGGTTAATTGCATTCATGGGTTGTTTTTGCTTGAAGAAAGTTAGAAACAAATCTGGGTGTAAAGATTCATTTTCTTTGCACCATTTTCTTTGAATTTAGCATATATTTCTTAGAAGTTTTTATTTTTTTTTGTTTAAACAGAAGAAATTCCAGCATGCAATTTTTACAAACTGCAACAAGCAAAATCTTTTTGCAGATAAAGGGAGTAAGAAAATGCTAACGTTATGGAAAAACTTGTGTTGATTAATCATTGAAACCTTTTATGCTACCACAATTTTTCCTGCTATTATATGTGCTTGAACTGTCAATTTTCTCATTCAGTTGAAGCATAAGGAAAGTGAAACATAAGGAGGAAAAATAGTGGAGAAGGAAAAGCCGAAGCATAAGGAGGATAAGGGAGAGAAACAAAAGAGAAGGTTAAGGAAAAACAGAGGATAGTGAAATTGGAGAAATGAAGAATAAAGAAGAGAAAATGAGAAGATGCACAAAGATGAAGAAGATGATGAGAACACAGAGAAAAAAAAGAAGAAAAAAGACAAGGAGGTGGAGATAAAGAGAGAAGGAAAACACGAGGATACAGAGGTGGTAAAAGAAGATAAAGAGAAGAAGAAGAAGATGAAAAAGAAAAGAAGCATAAGGAAAAAGAGGTTGAAGGAGAAGAAGATGAAGAGAAAGATGAGAAGAAAAAGAAGAAAAACACAAGGAAGAAAAAAAGTAAAACCCAATCATCCATTAACCTTGTGACAGAAAATATGTTAATGGGTGACTGATTTGTTAATTTTAAAAAGTTGAGTGACTGAATTGAAATTTGGGTGGTTGTTTTGTCATCTACCCCTAAAGTTGAGTGATTGTTAGTGTAATTTATCTTTTTTTTATATTTTATTATTTACTTCTCTTTTTCCTTCTCCAATTGACCTAGCCGCCGCCTTCACTCATTATGTAGTTAGCCATCGCCGACTTCTCTCAAGCCAACTGACACAATTGAAGTGAAGTTCTTTTCCTCCTGAATCCATTTTTTTTATTTTGAACCGATGTCGGCCACTTCAACACCGGCACTAAAAAATCAAATTTTTTTTAAGATTTTGAATCGGTGCCGGCCACCGGCACCTATTAAAAAATATATATTTGAAAATCATAAAATACTCATATTTTTCAAAGGTAATTCAATAAAATACATATATGGGTGCTGGCCATTACAGTGCTAACACAAAAAAAAACATTTTTTAGTGGACGGGGCAATCATTAAGGCATGATTAGGGATTATGGAGGGTAGTGCCAGCGGTGAGATGGTCGGCGTCGCCCGAAACTATAGATTTTAGTTTATTTCCGTTATAATTTTTCAAATAGAATCATTTTTGTAAATATTTTTTTTTTGAGGTTAGTTGGATAAAAAAAAAGCTGATTTTAGTTGAAAAAGATATTCAAATTTTAATTAATTAATTAATTAATATTATATATTAAAACATAATAAAAGTTACAACTTCCACTTTCTTTCTTTTTCTCTCCGCCGTTTGGAAAGGAAAAAAAAATTGCAGGAAAGAACCCTTGGTTGTTTTCGTTGTTTTTGGGAAGAACCTCTCATGAAGGATAGTTACGAATAGGAGAGGAGAAGAGGAGACAGATTGTGAGGGAAAGGAGCTTGCTTGAAGATGGGTATGATTTGGAGAGAATTCGGGTAAGCCCTTAAGGTCTATATTTTCTACTTGATATCTCATTGGTTGCGAGTTTACATGAATGTTTAGTTGTTCCATCCTTAATTATGTTGGCATGTACTTAGTAGATTGGATTCCACGTTATTAAATAATTTTACGATCAGACTTTGATCTTTATAGTCTAGTTGGTTGATAGTTTGTATGTTCTTAGATGCATGTAAATGAAACTCCTAATTATATAAGTATAATTGAGGAATATATATTCGTTTGATTTAGTTAAATTAATTGTATAATTTAGTGGTGAATTATTCACAATCGCTTCAACAACGATTGTAATACACTGTAGTTCAGGCTCAACAATCGGGTCGAGTTTAGCGTGTTACATTATGTATAGCGTAACTCAAGTTTTGATTTGAAGACTTATTTTAGGCTTAAATTAATTACACGTACATGTATATTCTCTTACTATTTGTGCTATTTCTTTTACATGCAGGAGTCACAGGAGTTTGTTAACACTGCAAATAGATGGTTTGATGGGTCGATCAGCAATGACGTATTTTCAGTTAGCAGTGTTTTAACATACTCTCGCGAAGCCGTCTGACCCAGGGGAAATTAAAACACCAACATCATTTATATATATATATATACGAACGCATATTGGCATATGAAAGGTCTGGCAAGCACAGTGCAGATAATTTTTTCGCTGTTAAAAAAAAGAAAAGATTTTCATTACTTTGTTTTTTGTTGTATCCCTAGATTTTTCAAGGTTTTCAGTGTTCCACGGCGGTGTTTTTGCGACGACGGTGATCTGTTTTCAAGCTTCCTACCAAAGTTTCCACTATGAATCTTCGTCTTTATAAGGTATTCTATATGTGTGTATGTGTGTTTACTCTGTTTGGCTTTAACGAGGAAATGAAGGAAAAGGAAGATGTCGATACATGATATATATGTGCTTACTCTGTTTGGCTTCAATGAGAAAGTGAAGGAAAACGAAATGGAAAACGTCAATGCATGATATGTGTGTGTTTCTTGCTCTGTTTGGCTTTGACGCATCATTCCTATTATTATTTTTATGAACACTGACGTTTCTGTTTAATATTTCTATTATATTAATGGACAATCGAAAACCACATATTCACTGAATGAAAGCTTTTTATATCAAACCAATAATTAGACATTTTTAATTTATTTAAAATTCTACATGCGTAATCCACTTTAATAACATGAAGTATGACACTAATGTAAGTTTAACCTCTTGTATATATTTGCTCTGTTCATTGAAAAGTCCTCTAGTTTACTTAATTTGGCTGTTCAATGCTTGTTAATGAAAAGACAATTGAATTTAAGTTTGTACCTGCTTCATTTTCTTTACCATGCTCAGCCTGTATATGATTTATTTGCTGAAGATGTGTTTCTAAGAAACTGAGGCCTAGAAATGGTTTCAAAAGTTTCTTTTATGCTTTGCTTTTATTATAATAAAACACTTCACTTTCTTTAGAAGAGTGACCTTCTGAAATCTGTTAATGCTTTAATTTTTAATATAGGGTTTTACTTGCTAAAGTTTCCCATGGAATTATTAGACTTTGAGTTAGGTACTTGTGTTGTAAATAAGGACTATCTTTAGTGAGTGGTCATGGATTCGTGCTCTTATGGGTGGCAAATTTTGAGATGCTACGGAATCCATTTGGCGCACTTAGTGCATCATAGCAGCACATACTTTCTAGTTGTTTACAAACTTAAAAGATGTGTCTTTGTTTATTTCTTGATGTGCATGTTTGTTCATCCATGGAAGGGTATCTTTGCCAATATTCCAACAACATTGCAAGATGGAAAACATGTAGGGGAAAGTGGAAGGAAATTGAGGGAGGATTTGGCAAAAAGTTATGTAACGACTCGAAAGTCAGTGGAGTCGGAAACGGTCTGATAGAATTAGTGAATATTATTTATTAATATTTACAAAAGTATTACAGTATTATTGAGATTTGGTTTAATAAAATTAATTATTTGTAAAGTTATATAAGGTACAACTGTATCGGTTCTAAAGTCGATAGTTTTGAAAATTAAGGTATCGGAACCTTGTTTTCCATAAATCGAACTTGTAAATATTTTTATTAAATATTTACAATTTAAATTAGATCTGAATCAAACTTTGGTTAAGAAATTTTATCGAATTAGTGCTAAAATTTAGCAAGAGTCAAAAGTTGAATTATAATTAAATCGTAAAGTAAATCATAGTTAAGGGACTTATTAGGAAATTAAACCGTTAGTTAAATGGAAGTGGACGGCAATTGAGAAATTTTATTAGGAAAATGTTATAAAAATTATTTATTAAAACATAAGTTAAAAATTAAAAATTAAAAGTATAATATATGTAAAGTGGAAAGAAAGAGAGATGAAATTTTCTTCATTTCGTTCTTTGGCCGATCCATTAGAGAAGGAGAGAAGAAGCTAAGTGCATGGGGATTCATTTTTCAAGCTTAAAATTGGTTAGTGCAATTTAGTCATTTTCTTATAATTTTTATGTTTTTGGAATTTTGGTACCTCGAACTAACTAAAATATGTTCTATTTTTCGGTACAGCTTAAGATTGAAGATGTTATCATTGTTGATTAGTTAAAGTTTTAAGGACTAATTTGATAGATTTTTAGTTTAGAAGTGAAAAATAACTAAATTGTAAAGTTAATAGTTGATTTTGAGCAATAAGGATTAAATTACGAAAATTTTGAAATTGAGAGGTAGAAATGAAAAATAGGAAGTTAAATTTAGCTTAGAGTGAAATTGGTATAAAAATTCAGGATTAATTGTGGAAGTTATGTTAGTTCCGGTTTTAGGGACTAAATTGATTAAAATGTAAAAGTTGCATTAATTAGGAATGGAATGTGAAAGTGTATGTATATTGATGAAATATGTTGTTTATTTTATTCCGTAGCTAATGACGACCCAAAATCCTCAAAAAAGAAGGGAAAAACAAAGTCGTTAATAAATAGCTCGAAATTTACGATTTATATTTCTATAACCTGAACAACTTCAATTGCTACACTTATGAATTGTATTGCATGAGAAGTTCATAAGGTAAGCTATAAATGATAAAAAGAGTTGAATTGGTCCAATTCAAATTTATTATTTGCGATGAGGATTAAAGTGAATAGTTTTAGAAATATCGTATAGTAATATAAATATGAAATTGAATCTATTTTGAGATGTGATATATATAAATATAATTGCGTATATGTATATAAGTATGAGGGATGAAATAATGATATGGAATTGAGACATTGATTATAAATGAAATTGAATAGAGGATCTTTGGAGTTAAGTCCTAAATGTGTATATAATATTGATGTGATAAAATTATTTTGATTGTTATAAGTAAAATGTATATGTGTTACAATTATGTTAGATAGATTTATTATAGTAAATCAATTGTAATATTAAATGGTGCATTATGATTTGTAGCTTTCAATATTAATTTGCATTAGATATTGTTGTTAAGTCATGTATTACATAATTTATATTATAATTTAATATTGCATATAGAAATACCACTAAGTTATACTCAGCGTACGTTTGTTTCTCTCAAGCGCAGGTTAGATACCTAGTAGTTCTATCATCGATTCAACATCTAACGACGATCCCAAACTCAAATATGGTGAACAGTCTTTTTGTTTGGTTTTGGCATGTACCTAAGTTGTGATATTCTAGTTTTGGTCATTTTGTATCTTGATGGTCTTTAATGGTATGTAATTAAATACATGTGTATTGGAAATGGTCAATTTGCTGATAGCTTGGAAGAGTTTTACTTTGGGTTAATTGCTTAATATTGTCATGAATCAGTTGGTTACATATTTGGTTTTATGCTTGATGATTGTTTGGAACTAGTTAATACATGATATGCCTAGTGATGTTAGTATGGAACTGGTACAAGTCAAGTTATAACTATGTTTTACCTTATTAGCTTTGGTAGTATTTGTATCTAAGTTATAATGTTAGAATGAACATCAAATATGAGATGGTTAAATGGCCTAATGTGCTTAAGATTAGTATGTTTGATCAATTCCATTCTGAGTTGCTTTTGAATTATTGAAATGTGGTGCTAATGAAGGTACACTAGTTAAGCACTTAGGTTGAATGTTTTAACATGTTTTAAGCTTGTTTGAATAAGTTTTTAAGTTATGTAAATAATTGATTTTGGTTTGGCTTGAGACCCAAGTGATGTGTGAATAATTGTCTTGTTTTAGAAGCCATTTTAGGTGCACACGGCCGTGTGTCTTGTTAATTTTAGGTGCAGGATTTTTCACATGGTCTACGACATGACTGTGTGACCATATTTCGAACACATTCATAGTTCAGCACACGGTCTGCGACACAGCCGTGTGACCCATATTTCGATTTGTACACGGTTTGACTATACAATCATGTTTCTGAGCCACACAGTCTGGGCTCTGTCACACAGCTTAGCCACACAGCCGTGTGGCCATTATTTTAAAATTTTCTCAACTTTTTGTTTTCAATTCAAATTTATCCATGTTCAATCCTGAATTGTTTTTAAGCTTCCATATAGTCATTATTTACCTGAAATTGATTAATTAGTGTGATTATACATGCACGTATGTGATAATTTAATAATTATTTGTGATTTTGGATTATAAATTACTTGTCATTGTGTGGTATTTGTTCGTAGCATTCTATTGCTCAGGTTTGGTAACCGGACCTAGTAAGGATTGTTATAGGTTAATACTCTTTGGAACTAGCAGTCACTCAGGATAGGCCATAATAGAGTTCAATAAAGAATGGGATGGTTTGAACAATGCCATCATGTTTGAAAAGAGTTTTGAATTGGATCATTGGAGAAAGAAGGATAGCATTATTACAAGGACGGGATGTTATGTGCGTAGTTGTAGATTTAGTTCACATTCTCCAATTAGAGCATTCTAAGCCCCAATGTTTTTGAATTTTAAAATTTCAATCTTGACACAAACGATAATTGTTAATCCATTAATTAGATTTGTAGTGAGTAATATGTGGAAATAATAATCTAACATGATATTACACATATGATAATATGTTCGCTGCATTAGATTTTAGAAATAGCAAGATTTAATGAATCTAATAATTACCGTTTAGTGAGGCTGAAATTTTAAAATTCAAAAAGCACAGGGACTGATAGCAGAATTTAACCATTTAAGTTTAAATAAAAAGATTTGTTTACTTCTAATAGTAATTTGGGTTGGGTATGGTAGACCGGAATGCACAACACTTTTCCATGGATTGATTTGTAGGAGTCAAATTTACCAGGTGGTGCAGATTGCCAGTCCTTGAACAAGTGGCCAACTGCATTTGTCAATTGGATAAAAGTTTTATTATTTTACTACATTACAAATTGGAAGAGATTATGGATTAATCTGTGATGCCAACTTACCACTATTGTTCCCGCTACAACTACAATTTTATCAGCAGTTGGATAAAATTTAGATTAGTGGTGGATTTGATGGTATTTGTGTCTAAAATTTCATTTTCTTTTGAATTTACACTCTCCTTGACCAGATATTGAATTTGAACATTAAACCTTGCTCCTTGGAAGATCCAAAATATACTTCAGCATTCAGTCACACCCGACTGAATCCCTTCCTCGATATTCATGCAACTATGCAACTGCTGGACCATGATGTTAATCTCTTGAGCCCGAGGGTTTGAGCAATCCCCTGCAACAAAGCTACATGCCCTGTTTCCGACTTGAACCATACTGTAACCAGCAGAGAACCTCACCCCTTGTTCTTCTGCCAACTGCTTCATTATTGCTGCCTGGTCCCATGAACCTTCAGCAGCATACATGCTTGATCCCAGCAAATATCCAGCCGAGTTCATCGGCTCCAGCTCAAGAATATGAGAGAGTGCTCCTGCACCAACTTCCTTGTTTCCATGGCTTCTACAGGCACTTAAAAGAGCTCCCCAAGCTCTTGCACTAATTTTAACACCACTAGGGATCTGGTTGATCAACTCCATTGCAAGGTCCACCTTTCCTGCCCGACCCAACATGTCGATCACACATGAATAATGTTCCATCCCAGGTACTATCCCATATTCATGGACCATAGATTTAAAAAAGGTAAGCCCTTCTTCGACTAACCCTCCATGGCTACATGCAGATAGTGCTGAGAGAGTAGTCACAGAGTTCGGCTTCAGACCTTGCGATTTCATTTCTGAGAGCAATGCCAATGCCTCTCTAGGGAGACCATTCATACCGTATGCTGCTACCATCGCACTCCATGAGACCACATTTTTCCACTGCATTTGATCAAAGATCCTTCTGGACGTATCAATGGCACCACATTTTGCGTACATATCAACAATTGCAGTTGCAACAGCTACATTGGCCACCATGTCTCTTCTGATTGCAACTCCATGGGCCCATTTTGACCTTCCCAGTTCGGCTGAAAATGAACATGCTTCAAGAAGGTTTACAATGGTAATAGCAGTGGGCTTCTCCTGAATTTTGGTCATCTCACGGAAGACCCTGACGGCCTCATCAGGCTTGCCACAGTGAGCAAACCCAGCTATCATAGTGCTCCATGTCACCACATCCCTGCCCTCCAAGCCATCAAAAAGTTTCCATGCAAGATTAACGAGATTACACTTAGCATAAGCATCAATCAAAGAATTTATAACCAATTCATTCAATTCGTACCCCCGTCGTATTACTAGACAGTGAACGGACTTGCATGGAGATGCGAGCACAAAATGTTTGCAGATTTGAAGAAAATTCGATAAAGTTACCTCATTTACCTCGACCCCTTCCTCCCCCATCAAATTAAACAACAATAAAGCTTCTGAGTACTTATCATTGAGGACAAATCCATATAACATAGAATTCCATGAAACACTGTTCTTTTGGGACATGTCCCTGTAAACTTGAAAGGCAGAAACAACATCATTACATTTCGAATACATATCAATTAAGTAGTTCCCTACAAACAAATCCTCATAGCCTCCTCTTCTGATCACTACTCCGTGGACCACCTTCCCCATATGAATGTCTCTTAATCTCCCGCAGGCCTTTATGACAATTGCAGCAGTTATTGCATCTGGTTGGATCCCATCCTCAGACACCATTTTCTGAAACAACTTCAAGGCAATATCCGCTTCCTCGCTTTGCAAATAACCCTCAATCATTGCACTCCAGGAGATCACATCTTTGTCAGACATTTCATCGAAAAGCTTTCGTGCACTCACCAAGTCTATATGCACATACATACTTAACAGGGAGTTTTGAATGGAACCCATGGCGCACAATCCCCTCCTAATTATGTACCCATGAATTTCCAGTCCTTCAAGGTAAGCTCCTACATTGCGACATGCCTGAGTTACAAGAATCAATGTGGCAGTATTTGGTGCAAAGCTAGCTACCCTAGCTTTATTAAACCACTGTAGACCTTCTTCTATATCACCCCGATTAAGGTGCTCATAAATAATGATATTCCAAGAAACTGAGTCCCTGTTTTTCATGCAATCAAACGCACGCAATGCTGATTCCAAGTCTCCACGTTTCATGTAAAAGTCCAAAATCGAATTCCCAATGGAAGTAAATGATTCATAACCTTGTTTGATGAAACGCGCATGCATTGTTTTCCCATAACATATGGAGGAAAGGTTTAGACATGCTTTGAGAATGGAGGAGAAGAATGAAGGATCTGATGGTTGAACTCCGTATCTCAGCATCTCCCGATAGTTAGATAACACCTCAACCCATTTCCCAAAACGTGATGACTCTTGGATCCTCAAACTCCAGCCTGGGAGCTTCGAAACCCAAAGGTTTGTTGGAAAGCGCATTGCGAATCAAAACACATAAGTGAAACTAAAAAACGGTAATGGCATCAAAGCAACAAAGAACCATAAAGAAATGAAGGTAATGGTTACTAAACTTCACATATTTAGACCAGTATGAATTGCGTACTGGACGACCAACCAGGCTTATGGTTTCCATTGTAAAGGATGAAAAGCTGCACACTGTCTATCCTAATTTGGTTGAGGAGTGGGTCATACCTAAAGTCCCAAAACATGCCATTTTTGCTCCAGTTGTAGGAAGGGATCAGTCCCGACGGACGGTAATGTGCCAAGCTTCCAACCAGTTCTATCCGAGTTTCTGCAAATTAATTTTTCTTCTTCGGTCGCAATCCAAATCACGACAGGATCGATATAAATGCATAGATTCATGCCTCCCTCGATAGAAAGAGAATCAAATTAGCTTAACCGAAAATAGGACTAGTGAAGTCGTAACAATCCGAAATGCGGCTGAATCACCAATCAAATTTCTCAAAAATTATTTTCAGCTCAATGGTAAATTATTTTTGTTTTTGAGTTTTCTATAACTTTTAACTTTTATATATATTTATATTTATATATATATATATATTTATTACGTAAATAGCAACTTTAATATAATTACCTTCAATGTCACATGAATTGATATTTAAGTAATTTGTTAAGTATTATATTTTAATTATTAATGTAAAATTATTTGAATTATTAAATATAATTAAAAAGTATTAATTTATCAATTTAAATAATAGTTAGGTAAGTTACACTATTATCACTCTAAAATTAATGTAAAATTAATTGAATTATTAAATATAATTAAAAAGTATTAATTTATCGATTTAAATAATAATTAAGATAAGTTACACTATGATCACTCAAAAATAAGATTTTTTATTTTAATCACTCTAATTTTTCTTAATTTAATTACTTAAATTAAGATAATTGCTCAAATTAATCACTCTAATAAAAAAAGAGAGGACTAATTTCCTATAATCTAAAATGTAGCTTAAATTTCTAAATAAATTCTTTTATTAGGTATATAATTAAAAAATAAAAACGAAGTCCCACTACACCTTGTGTGTGACCTTTATACTTATGTTCAAGGTGTGACCTTTATATTTATGTTCAAGGTGTAACCTTTATACTTATGTTGCAGTTAAATAAACTGCATAAAGTCACTATACAAGTGATCACCCGAAGTGATGAAATGCATTAGACATTGCGTAACTTAATATTATCAGTCAGATTGTAATTGAATTTGATTATGGGTCGGGTTGATTTCGGGCGAAAGTCAATATAAAATTTTAATTCCATTTTCTAGGTTCGGTTCGATTCGAAAAATAAGTTTAAAAATTTGTCTAAGGTCAATCCATATTAAAAAAACTAAACTCGAGACAAACTCGGCTCGACTATCATAATTCATTTTAGATTATTATTATTTGTATATAAAAATAAATTTAAAAAATATAATGCATCAAATATATTAAAAATATTAAAATAAATATTTCTCAACAAATTGAAAATATAAAAAAAGAAAGTATAAGCATGAGATTTGGGTTGGGGCAGGTCGGGCCTGGACCAAAAAGTTTTATCCGAGGCTCGGTCCGTTTAAAAAACGGGTCTTATTTTTTGTCCAAACTCATTTTTCGGGCTTATATTTTTACCGAAATTCTCTCACTTTTCTAGCAGACCTTCGAGTCTACACAAATAGCTTAATCCTTGATCAGGTCTACATTTGGAATGGAAGATGCACTTGTGAATAACAGCAAGAAGCGTAAAAATGTAATATTCTAGGCTGGACTTATCATCGGGATCACATTACAACATTTGGTTTTTATCTCTACTGTTTGTGATCAATAAATATAGGGATTTGTGGTGTCAAACAGCACAATACTGTAGGTAAAACTATTCTAACCAAGTTATCAAGCACAACTTGCTATACTTACTGAAACAAGTGCTATTTAAATAAACTCCTAGACTCTTGAACAAACTAAGGAAATGGGAGATGTTTGAGAAACAATCGGCACCTTAATATTGAGACCTGCAACCAATTTTGCATAGATGAAGTAAGTTATCTCACCCCATGCTTTGGAGCAAGTGGAGAACGATGGCGCAATGACTGCTTGCCGTGTCTGCGAGCAGAACGATTTCTTGGCTCTTTTGGGTTTTCGTTGATTGACTTAATCTGTTCCAAAGTCTCTACAACTTCTTTCATTGATGGGCGGTTCTTAGGTTCAGGTACAAGGCATTTTAAAGCAAGCTGGGCTATTTGAAATGCGGCTTTGGGAGGATATTTTCCATCCAGTCCTTGGTCCATTATGTTGTTTAACTTTCTTCTATCAGATAAATATGGTTTTGCCCAGTCCACCAGATTACATTGTCCACTTGGACGGTTCGGGTCAAGCGCTCGCAAGCCTGTTAATATTTCAACTAAAACAACACCAAAACCGTACACATCGCTCTTTACGTATAAATGTCCTGTTTAATCAGCAAGGTAAGCAAATCATGAGAAGAGCAAAGTAGGCTTTCTTAAATTGGCTCAGAAAGGCAACTTATGAAAGCACCCAAAAATTGAATGAAGATTACCTGTAGCCACATATTCTGGTGCTGCATAACCACATGTACCCATGATCCTTGTTGTTACATGTGATTGGCTAGCTGATGGACCAAATTTGGCCAACCCAAAATCCGATATCTTGGCAGTGTAGGACTGTAATGTGTAACAATAGTAAAACTATATATATCAGTTTTATGTACTTGATATGTTTTGAAGGAGAATGATGCAAGTCATCAGCATTTAATCCCAAAAATAAAGGCTATCCTGCTAGTGTACATCTGTTATTACCAAATATTGAGGCTTGTACAGAAACTTACGCCATCAAGTAGTATATTGGAGGCTTTGAAATCTCTGTAAATTACTTGGTTGTTTGCAGTGTGCAAGAAACATAAGCCCTTTGCTGCTCCTATCACTATCTTAAGCCGTATATTCCAATCAAGCGATTGAACGGTACAACCCCCTGGAGAATGAAAACAGTAAAGAATGAAGTTAACTCATTGGATATAAGAGATGGAAAGTGTGCACACATAAATAGAAGCTCAAACGAAAAGTCAGATGCATAAACTTACTTCCGAATAGATGGTTTTCCAAGCTACCCTTCTGCATAAACTCATACACCAGAAGAAGCTCTTTATCCTCCCAACAGTATCCCAGCAGCCTTACAAGATGTGGATGTGACAATTTTTCTAAGAAATTCACCTCACACTGCACCAATAAGTAGAAGTCAAAAGCACGTATTAAGATGACATGGTACAACAAATTAAGTTTTTCAATAGGTTAATTCGTTCTCAAGACGGATGAAAAATGACCTGCCATTCCTCGAATCCTTGCAAGCTCTCTGGGTTCAACTTTTTAACAGCAACAAGGGTTCCACTTCCACTCTTCCCTGATGCTTTCTCATCAAGCCAACCTTTGAAGACTTTACCGAAACCTCCTTCACCAAGTACCACGTCAGGCCTAAAATTCTTAGTTGCAGACTTCAGTTCTGCAAAACTGAAGATCCTTAGGTTAGGAGTGGGCAAGATGTGGTCATTTGGAGAAGACTCATCGCCACTGGAAGCCGAGAACACGCTGTCCCCAGACATGTTACTGCCCCTAGATGTTGCAGTAGAGGATGCTGTGTTGCTGGTTGTTTGAGATATCACTATTGCAATCACAGATTTTAAATTTACTTAATAAATGTTAATTGTAAATTTGTCAAACATATGAGTACTTATAACAATACAGCAAATAGAACACAGCACAACACAACACAACAGTCTGTAATGATCACAAAGACACAAACACAAGTCAACGGTCAAAATACCATACAAAGCCAGCAGCAAGAGCTGGGTTTTTGGCGATGATTACAGAAAAGAACATGGATTGTTGGTCAACTAAAATTGAAAACTAAACTGAACCCAGTTAACAAAATCAGGCAATCTAATTATAAAACTATACAACAATCTTTGGTTTTTTTTTTTTTTTTTCAAAAATAAAGTTTGGGAATCAATATGTTTTGAAGGGTACCTGAACTGAGATGAGCAGTGGTGCTTGGTGTTGGACAACCCCAGCAAATCCCCATCTTCAAAGTACGTCTTTTCCTTTCCTTTTTCACTTCACTTTGTCTTCTTGTTGGAGCATAACCAGACACATAAATCAGCTGTTTTTTTCCTTCTGCAGATGCCAGAGAATATATATATATATCAACAAGTTGTTGATTAAAATTTTCAACTTTCTTGAACCTTTGTTCTCAATTCAAATAGCAATGGAAAAGGGTTACTACGTTATCTTTTTCTTTGACTATATTTTTAGAAAATTCGGCTTCAATTCTCTGTTTCCGTTTTCCACTATCTGAGCATGTAAAGTTATGCACTAATGATGGGTGAAATATGATTTGATAATGTAGTATTGTTTCATAATAATAAGATTTGTGCATGCGTTAGGCTAATTACCAAATAAGACAAGACTAAGTCGAACATCGTTGGTATGTTAGCAGGTAATAAGTAGACAACGTTTTATATCATGGGTCAACTGCCGTGTCTTGGAAAAGAAGTCAGTCAAGATAATATATATATATCATTATTCAAGGACTTCAATTTTCCAAAGACAAATTCAAAGACTTCACATTTATTGACTTGATTAGTAGTAGTTTGGTACATCAACTTACTCCTTGTTTTTATAATAGTAAAAAAACCTTAATCATTGCTTTTATGCTACTATTTGGAAGTCCTTTTCTTTAACAACCTAGTAATTAAAATTCAACTAAAAATACATTTGCAGCGATGGTTCAAATAATGTATATGTGTAGTACAGCTCATCATGCCCGGGTTCGACTAAACTAAAAATTTAATCCGTTTTTTTAGGTTCGGGTTTGGTCTAAAAAATGAGTTTAAAATTTTATTTAAGCTCAGTCCGAATAAAAATGTTAAAATATGAACTCAGTCCACCCATATTAAATTTTTTATATAAAAATAAATTTAAAAAATATAACACATCAAATACAATAAAAACATTAAAATAATTGTTTTCCAAGAAATGGAAAAAAAATTGAAAATTTTTATACTTAAATAACACTAAGATAGGTGCAACTTAGCAAGTAAATACCTCTAAAATAGTAGCAAAATTAATAATGAGTAATACTTATACAATATTCAAATAATAACAACAATATAATAATAATAATATAATAGCAAAATGATAGCAAAACAATGAAAAAATTTAGGGCAAAACAGTAAAAAACAATAACAGATTTTCTTTTTGCAAATTCGGGTCGAGCCAAGCCGGGCCTAGGCAAAAAAAAAGGTTACTCAAGGCTCGACCAGTTTAGAAAACGGGTCTTACTTTTGTCTAATCTCATTTTTAGGTCTATATTTTTACCCAAATCATCTCATTTTTCGAGCGAGCTTTCGACTCAACCAATGATTAGGTCTAACATGTAGAGAAAGCAACTATGTAATTAACGCATTAACCAACATAGCACGATCATGAGACTTGGATTCGTAGTTAAGCTTATTAGCTTGTAGAAGGGTGAAGGAAGTTTGAGTAAAAAAAGGTATTCATGAATTGGGTCGGGTCAAGTTCGAATTAAGCTTAAGCATAATATTAACATATTTTATATTCAAATGTGGTTGGACCTAAAATTCTGTTCAAGCATACTCATATTAGTAAATTGCTAACCCAAGGATATTTTAAGATTTATTTTTAATTTTAAAAAATCATATTATTTTAAATTTTAAATTTAATATTTTTTCATTTATTAAAATAGTTAAACGTTAAAGACGAAATTTGCAATTAAACCAAAAAAAAATTGTAGTTTCGATTAAGCCAAAACTTTCATTGATTGAAACAGCTAATGTACCCCTCGAGTTATGATAATCTACAAAATTTGTGTATAAAATGTATTTTATAAATCCTTTTCTTTCTCAAAAGTTATCCATGTTTAAAATTTTAATTAAAAATCATATAAAATTATAATTAAAATAATATTTTTCATATTAAAATAACTTATTTAAAAATATTTTATTAATTATATTATTAAAATATTAATCATATAAAAATATAAAAGTGTTGAGTATTTTTCTGTATATCCTCTTAGATGTGACATGGTAAGTAGGTCTCCATGCATGATAACATGTATCATATCTTACGATTAACATATGTATACTTGAAGTGGTTTCGCATACACAAAGTTCACACCATGTATAGGCAAACCTATATTACGTATTACGCGTCCTCATATTGAACTCACGAATGTGCGAACACTACATATGTGCAAACCCATACAAAATCCATATATGATATTATCGTCAAATATTATGGTCAAAGTTTTGCATCAACATCTCAAGTTTAAATCTTATTTTTGTATTAAATAGTTATGGAAATATATAAAATTATATATAATCATAATAACACTAAAAAGATTCGTTTAGATTTGAATCTCGAAAAGTTGGATCCCACTTTTTTTCTTTGACATCATTTTTTGGTCAACCTTGAAGTACCATTCCTTTTCATACTACCAAGAAAGTAGGTTATAAAGTTTATTTTATTTTATTTTATTTTTAAATTTTAAATGTTTAAATTATATTTTAAACCATCTATGTTATATTAATTAAATTATTCTATTATTAAAATTATTAATTTAATCTTTAAATAGTAAGTCAATAAAAAAATAAAACATTGTTGCATAACTTATAAAATTGAAACTAAAATTAAAGAAAAAAAAAGAGTGAATGATAAAATTTATAAAATTTTGAAAATCTTAAAAACAAGATTTTTATAATATTCATTTTTCTCTAAAATTTTCATTTTAAATTATGTCATATAAGAAGTGACTCTCATATAACGATTTTAGTAATGGAATGACCTTAAATTTAACAAGGACAAAAGTTGTAATTTGATAATAGCAAACACAATTAGCACAACTCAAACCCAAACCACAGCTGAGGCAATGAACACCCTTAACCATCAAGTCATCACATGAGATTCATAAAAATTTCAATTTTAATCCTTATGCTACACTTAAATTTTAAATTATATAATAAGGAGCTCAACTTTTAATCCGCATGACTCTTATTTTATTTCTTTCTCTTTTTTAGATATATCAAAAAGCGAATGATAGTATATGTAAGCAATCAAAGGTTAATAGGAGAACAAGAAACACGTCAAGTACTTAAAATCATAGCCTATGCAAGCCACGGCAATTCAACATGCATTTACATAAGCAAGGAAATAAATTTCAATGAAATTAGTATGATGATGAAATTCAATTTAATGGTAACTTTATGCATTTATCAAGTTTCATACATAAAGTATGATGTTTTAGCTACCCAGTGAAAGTAAATACTTAAATCTTGAATGGTAATGCATTGATTTTGTAGCATAAGACTTAATTTTATATTATTGAAATTCTGTAAATGTGTAATTCATCCTGGCATGAATGGATACAAAATAGACGCAACATGGAAAAGAAAATCAAGACACAGTACAAGACATGTCATGATGAAACAATACGAACAGGACAAATATTTCCAAATGTATAAAATATAAATTGTTAACATATCATAAATCATCTTAAACATCATTATAACACCATACAATACACAAATTGTTGAGTCTAATATATTGTTCTATGCTGTCCATGGCATTCATGTTCATTGTCAAATACAGCCTGTTCATCTTCATCTAGGAATGAATTAAAGACTACAATCATGGCTTCCAATGAAACCACTTTTGCTTATGTGCCTAGGAATTAGAATACACTGATCTGTACAACAATAATCTATAAGCTTCAGCAGATCCCATTCAACTGGACCTGCTTTGCACCTCACCATTCTAAGGTTAACTTAATTGAAAGAGAAAAAATAGTTAATGATATCGATTATGCTCAGAGCTGCAAAGCTAAATCTGGGTGAGCTGGATCGGCTCGACTTGAACTTGGTGACCCGGGTGACTGAAATCTGATATTAAGATCTGGGGGAACTGAATCTGGTTTCTGTTTTGGTGACAAGCTTGAATCTGGTTTTTGTTGTGGTGATAACATGGACTCCAGTTTCTGATGCGGAGATAATTCTTCCCACAATGGTGGTGGATGAATCCTTGATCTCGGGGTTGCCACTGTCTCGCACCTGGATTTTGGTGATGGAGAGCTGGGATTCATTGTGCATGAATTTTCTGATAATTTAGGGTCGTTTGGGTTCGAGTTTGCGGTTGCTGGATGCGCGAAGTTAGTTGCATTCCTCGAGACAGTGTCAAGCCTCTGAGATGACTGGAAACTGAACCCAGGAGGCCTGGCAGTCCCAATTAGTTTCGCCATGTGAGCTGGGAGGTTAAAGCCATAAGCACCATTATTATATCCATTCATGCCAGGATGAATAGGGAAGGGAGGCCTCGGTTGGCCTGCTCCTGCACTGCTGTTTGTCATGTTAAAACCAGTATTGGAAAATCCCTCACTGGCTTCAGTCTTTTGATTCCATGATTCCGGAGATCTTTTAGCAGCTAAAAGGGATGATGTAGTAGTGGCAGAAGCAGGTATAGGTTTACTTGAATGGCCACCTGAGACGGATTGGACGGAAGGAACATGCTTCTCAGACAAATTATCTGCTTCAGGCTTGTCAGATTGCTTATCTTCTCGGGTTTCCGGGGCATAAGGTTCAGTGGAAGAGTATGAATTTTGACCAAATGTCTTCTGGCCTGGTGGAAGCGAGAGAGAAGGTAGCTGTAAAGGTCTGGGTACCGGAATATCATTTTCCCCAACCCATCCAGGACCAAAATTTACTGCAGCTGGCAAACACTTTTCTATCCTTTTAGAAGCAATTTTCCAGGCAACTGGACCAAGGTTTGCAGCAAATCGAGCTAGACTTCGTGTGTAACCATGCTCGTAGTATACCCCCACCTGCTTCAAATGGAAAAGAAGATATTAAACAAACACAGGCCAAACCAGGGATTCCCCCCCCCCCCTTCTGCTCCACCAGAAAGGATAGAGCAGCAAATCATATGGGCAGTTGTAAACAGTGTAAATGCAGTTTCCCAATCCGCATTCAGAAAATTGATGTAATTGGAAATTGTGAATGATACAGTTCACTACTTTTCTCTTTCTTTTTTATCGTTTATGATATCCTCAGATCGCAACAAACATGCAAAAACACACACTTCCACCACCTAGGGAAGAAAATAAGTAGCTTAGCCATGTTACCATTCTGAAATTATATGGCCTAGACATATTCTGAAGTTTCATTTCATCATTAATGTTTCAAACTTATAGCACCGAGGAGCTTCAGTATTCTACTCGATAAATTTAAATGATTATCATACATAAATAGGATACGTACAGTCAGTAGCTGCTTCCTCTCTCCATTAAAAGTATTCAGAACGGATGCCTCTCGTGCAGCAGATGATGGATTATAAGTGTTACGTCTATTCTCATCCAGCACAAAATGCTTTTTTCCATGCTTCATCATATAACCTACTAAAACAGAACCTGCAAGAAAAGATGAATGCTTCAACAACATGGGATATATAACAAGGGTGAGAACTAATGAGAACAATAAGAGAAGCAACCCAAAAAGGAGAAAGTTCTAAGATTGTTTTACCTATACCTTCATCATTTCTGTCAGATTTGTTTTCAGTGAATGAGCCTGAATAAACATCATTGTGAGAACCATAAAATTTTCCAGACGAATCTGCAAAATTAGACTTGTCAGAAGCAAGAGGTCCTCTCCTCATATCATGATTGGACCATAGGGTATTCTCTTGACCAGTAGCAGGGGTGGCATCTGAGGCAAATTCTGAAGCAGCACGCTCCAAGGAAGGTCTGCCTGGCGGCTTCTTGAAATGTTTGGTTGGAGGTCTACCTCTCCTAATCACCTTTGGCTCTGCTTCATTATCATCACTATCTTGCCGTAAATTATCAAAGTTCTTTTTTGCTAGCTCTTGTATAGATCGTGCCTGATAACAAAATAAAATCTTCAGAAATAACATAAAGTTAACCTCAAATATAAATTAGAAGTAGGTTCCTGACCATACCTGTCGAAAATATATAGTATCAGGAGCATTATACTGCATCGCATTTGAACATATGAGGAAAACGTCGTTCTGCAAGATAACAAAAGGAAACATCTATTCACAATATGCCAAAGTTTTAGCTTCTAATCGAGAAAAAACCAAAGCATCAATCACGGATGGCTGATTAGCCAGCTTACGCCTTTAAAAAAATAGAAGCATAAATTCTTAAATTTCAAATATAGTATTAAAATTGCTTCAGCAAAAGTTTATTTGAAGTAACAAAACAAAGTGAATATCTGAAAGACATTTTTCCTTTCTTTTCTTTTTATCAGCTCGGCAAGCTTTGTGCGTAAACTATAGAAATCACCAAAAACACTGCCATCAATGGATGGCCAAAAAAAGAAGAAAACTAAATAAAAACATGTTCAGCTTTCATCCCTTTCCTTTTTCACACTCCATATGTCGCATCTATTATGAGAACAAAGAAATGATACCTAAAGTGAAGCAGGCAAGTTTAAGAAAATGACTAATAACAACAACATAACACCCACGAGTTTTTTGCATTCGCATAAGCATGCCTTTTTATAACCAAAAGACGGTGAACATTACAGCATATGCATTAAATGCAACCCGATACTATCAAGTAATTTAAAAACATGGCAATAACAGAATTTTGTTTGTTTGCCCTGCATTCAGGTTAAAAATGAAAATCTTCCAGCATGCTGAATTGCTTCTATCACCTTAAAGGAGTTCACCATCAATGAAGGCAACGAACCATACAATAAACATGACGCAGAAAGACAAAGAAACACATCCCAAACCACATATGTGCAAAACAGGATTCACATTAAGCCCACTTGTTATGCTAATTGCCTTAAATTTATCTCTGAGAAGAGAGAAAATATTAGTGTATTTACACTTATTAGTTTAGATTACCATCCATCACCTAGCAAATTAATAAGATCTCAAAGTTTTTGGAATAACTACTATTACGGAATCATGAAACATATAGGAAGCACAATATCGAGACAAATACAACACCGTCTTTTCCAACTGCCCTGTCTACCAAGTCCAAACTCGGAAAGCCAGTGCAGGATTGAACAAGAAAAAGGAATCCAGCTAAGAAGACAACAAAATCAGCAAGGTGCTAAGATAATAAAAAACTGTAGAAGATAGGAGGCAAAAGAACAACTGACGAATATGTTAACCAACCTCAAACTGTTCTAAGTTGGCATAAGCACCACTAGCAAGTTTTTTCCTAATAGTTCCAAAATCCATAGGATGCTCGATGACTTCATGATAGTCTGGCAGCTGCATAAGTGAAACATAAACCAAATAAGAAAAAGAAAGCTTAACAACAACAAAGATATTTGCAGATCATACCTCTTCAGGATCCACGGGCTCCGAAAACACACCATAAGTGTCCTTCCTGCAAGTATTCAGTTTCAAAAGCAGCACAATTGAGACAAGTGGTCATCAAAAAGCTACATGTAATGTAAGAAATCAAACCAAATATCATAGGAGCTTATTGAAATACTTCTGAAGCCTGTCTAGAATGAACAGTAACAGTTTTTTGTCCGGTAAAGCCGTTGAGGGTCCAGAATCCAACTGACCACCTACACATATTGACATTGACAATGGTTCATAATAAATAACCTAAAAGCTTAAAATTTCCTACAAAAAGAATTAAGCAAATGGGTATCGGATCATAAGCAAACCTTGGCTATTACTTGCGGGGTTTGCACCAGAAACAGACTTATCTTCCTGAAAGTAAATCACAAATATAAAAAAGAGTACTACAATTAGTATATGAACAAGTAACTGGCTTTATTTCCTTAAGTGGCTGAGGAACCACCAGGCAACGTAGCTATGAAAAAGCAAAGTAGCATAGCATTCAAACTTCAATGTCCCAAAAAAGGCAAAATACAGTTACAATAACTGAAAAAGAAAGGACAAAATCAAACTTTTAATAAACTATCACAGTCAAAATAATTATTATTTTTTCTCTGTGAGTACAGACCCCAATTAACAAAATAAATATATTTTATTTTATTTTATTTTTTGTAAAAAAAACAAAAATAAGAAAAAGGGAATCACAAAAATTCAAGGTAGAAATTAAAAAGAAGAAAAAAAATAAAAGTCAAAACCCACAAATTTACTCAAAATTGTAGAAAACCCCACCAACTCTCCGGCCCGAAATTCAAGGAATCTTAATTCCGTCAAAAAAAATAATTGGCGCTTTTTTTTCAAAAATCCGTTAAAATAGCCAAAACTAAAATGAAAAATACCTAAAGTTACAAGCTTTTTTTCGTTTTAATTTTTCCATAGAAAACTTAAAACTTTTGCAAACCTTTTTGGAATCAGCAATTCCGGATCCGTCCCCGATTGAATTGATTTTCCTCTTCTTGTGACTCGAACCCGCGTTACTGTCCTCGCGATTCGAATCGGAGCCGCGGGATTCGGAATTAACCGGCGATTTTTGCTGCGAGGAAGGCAACTTGAGAACGAGCTTCATCTTCTTCTCCCGTCGTTTTTTTCGGGCCAATTCATGCTCCCCCTGCTCTTGTTCTTCTTCTTCGTCGGCGTCGTCGTCATCGTCATTCCGATGCCGGCGGGTTGATCGACGGAGAGAAGTGGCAGTGGCAGAGTCGTAATTAAGAGTAATTTGAGGGGTAGAATCATTAATTTTGGTGTTGTGTTGATTTTGCTGTTGTTCTTTAAGGTTCCGTTTTTGGAGATCTAAAAGAGAAGGTCTCCCTTTCTTCTTCTTCTGCTTCTTCTCCACTATCTTACTCATAGTTTTTTTTTTTTTTTTTGGTTCTTGGGCCTTTTCTTTTCTTTTTCCCCCCCCCCTCGCTCTCTCTCTCTTTTTTTTCCTACATAGAAATAAACCCAAAAGAATACAAAAATGGTGCACAATGCATTGTCTTTGGTCTTTTACCCATTTCTTTTCCCACGACCTTTCGGGATTGGCACGTGAAGTTCACGCGAGACAGATTTGGGTGAACACGTGTCGAGACAGGATAGGTAGATGTGCCCCCTTTGAGTTGAGAGTGGAGCTCAACGACAAGTCAACAAAAACAACACCGAAAGATGGTGCTTTTTGTAAAAAAGTAAATATTTTCTCCTTGCAATTTTGTTACGCCTTGTTTGTTTTGTTCTGATTGGGGTCCTAAGAAAATAGTGGGTCTGTTGATTCAACAATGCTTGATTTGATCTGTTTTCTATACTTGGCTCCGAGTTGTGACTGC
Organism: Gossypium raimondii; assembly: GCF_025698545.1. NCBI lineage: Eukaryota > Viridiplantae > Streptophyta > Magnoliopsida > Malvales > Malvaceae > Gossypium > Gossypium raimondii. The sequence goes on along the minus strand of NC_068576.1, from coordinate 1,662,683 downwards.
AGTTTCCTGTCGATTGCCTACAAGCAGTAATTATTGGAGATTTATGGCCTCTCCAATTTCATCCTTCCGTGCAATTCAGGGGAGTTGGTATTTAAGATCATTTTCTTTTTAATTTTCACTACGTGAGGGAAAAAGGCTGAAATTAATTTTTTTTACTCCACTTCGCTTTGTTTTTATTAGTATTACTGGGTTTAGGTTGATTTGGATGGATAATGAGTTTAATTTCAATGAGATTAAAAATAGTTGTAATGTTGAAATATTGTATGTTCAAATAGAAAATTACATCAAATAATATATTTTTTTCTTATATAGTTATTTATTTTATGTAATAATTGAATTGATTTATTTTTCCTTTATATTATACAAATAATATGTATTAATTGATTAATTATCTAATAAAATTGATTTATTATGTTAGATTAAAAACTATTTTAAACCTTTTAAGTAGAAAGATAGTGGAAAGTAAACCTGTTCTCCGTCTAGATCTAAAAGTCCACTTGAAATTTGAAAGGTTTTGGGTAAAAATATTAGATCTATAAATGGATTAATCTCAAGCTTGAACATTCAAGACCTGAGCTCGACTCTCTCAACCCATTTTTAAGTTTATAATATGTAATTTATAACATATAAAAAAATAAGTTTGTACTAAATATATAATACTACTATAATATAAACATTAAAATAATATTAAGATGACAATTTAAAATTTTTAAATAAATAAAAATATATAACTTTATTAAATATTAAATTAAAATAATATAAATGTTTTTACAAAAATAATATGTGCAAGCCTAAAATGAGTTTAGGTTAGTATTGGACAAAATTTTAAGCCTATATTTCGGGCTGGGTCGAGCTTCAATAAGTATAAAATATGTTAATATCATGCTTAGACCTGATCTAACCTATGAACATCTCTAGTGAGAAGTAGGAGTGAGTGCTCAATCGAATCGGGTGACAAAATTTTGAGTTAATCAAGTTGACGAGTCTTATTTTATCATCTTAACTCGATTTGAAATTTTTTCGAATCAAGTCAAATCAAATTGAGAGAAATTGTTCGAGTTAAATTTAAAAATTAAACATATCAAATTAAAATCTTATTACAAGTATAATTAATTTCATGTTAGAGCACATAAAATTGAAACCATATGTATTTAAAATTTTTTAAAGCAAAATAATAATAATAATAATAATAATAATAAATACTTTAGTATGATAAACTTGAATCATTAATTAACTTATTTAGGTCTCAAAATTATTATTCTAGAAAATTTTAAATTTTTATATATTTTTAGAAATTTTTAGAAATTTTATATATTTTTTGAAAATATAAATTTTGGAGTTTTATAAATATTTTGAATTTTTTGTAACTTTTGTTGTGAGAAAGATCAATTTGGTCATTTTCAAAACTTCATAAGGAGTAAAAGATATTTACATCAATCATTATTCAATTATAAAATTTAAGTTTATTCTAACTCGAAATTTGAATTATTTATTCGAGTTGACTTGAATAATTCGAATAACTCAAATTGATTAACTTAAAATTTAAAATTTCTCTTTTAATTTTTTTAATTTAAATCGAATTTTACTCGCTCTAATCAACAATGATGAAATGAGATTTTTAATCTTGATGGGATGTAAAAGCTCCACTCGCCAACGGATGCTGTGGCACGGTAAGAGGAGTTCTAGCGTGGCACCATTTTCAGCGTGATTGAGTTCAAAAGTGCATCAATGCTGTCTGATTCAAGCATCAAACGTTACGATACTCTAACGTTGATTAAAACCTCGATAAGGTTAGGCTGGATGGTATGACTAGAAGGCACACTAACCTATTACAAGATTCCAATTATTCATAACGAAAGAAAAGAAATGAAATAAATTAGAAAACATCTCAAACATAATTTTTTACCCCACACTCAATCTTCGTAAAAGAAATATCTAAGTAATTTAAAAATATGATTGAATTATTTTAAAAACGAAAAATTAAAATATGTCACGTCCTGTATCGAGGCATGATAGACGTCGCACACTTATGAGATTGAATCTCACGAATGTGCAAGGCTATCACTAATTAACTAAAATTTTAAGTAAATTAAAATATTTAATATAAAAAATCATAGATTCGTAATCTCACAAAAATTCATAAACTTCTTTGAAAATAACATTAAAAATTACAACTTAAACTTGATTAACAAATTTGAAAGTTAAAAAAAAATAATTGGAAATTTTTTGAATTCTCTAAAAAAACATCATCATGTTTAAAATCGTCACTCTCGAAACTTCTCATATTCGTGAGTAAGGTTAGAACCTGCAAAAATATTAAAACAGAGAGTGAGTTTAACTATTCAGTAAGCAATCCGTAACAAATAGTTCAAAGCATATTCCATGTCAAAACTATAATAAAGACAAATTAATAATTTCCAATATACAAAAAAATAACTCCTTTTCTTATTGTTATGGCCATCATTAATCTCGGTGGCAAATATCAAAAACCATAATTAATCTCAGTGTCAATGGGTCAGAAACAAAAACCACAATTAACCCAGTGACACTGGGTTGGAACAAAAACCAAAATTCACCCCAATAAAATTAGCCAAAAACCACTATTCTAAATAGGTGGCACAATTGAAACTAGTTTTTAAGCACAAAGTACATGTCGACATAACTATTATTTAAACCCCCCATTAGGGTTGGAACATAGATCAGGAACAAATTTAGAATAAGGAAAAAAAATTACCCATAATTAGACTTGATCATTGCCCAGCCCGACCCAAAGGCCCGTACAAAAAATGGGAGGGTTTGGGCATGGGCTTGGGCAAAAAATGAGACTCGTTTTTTAAATAGAAAGGGAAAGGGCATCAGGTAAGCTTTTTTTTGCCCGGCCCAACTCAAATAATAAAAAAAAAAACCTACTATTATTTCCACTATTTTGGTGTTGTTTTGCCACTGTTTTGTTGCCATTTTGCTATTATATTGCTATTATTTTGTTGTTATTGTTTGGATTTTGTATAGTCCATGTTTTATTATTATTTTAGAGACATTTGCGTGCTAAGTTGCAGCATAAATATTAGATATTTTTTAATTTATTTTTAATTTGTTGAGAAACATTTATTTTAATGTTTTTAGTTATTTAATATATTATATTTTTTAAATTTATTTTTATATAAAAATAATAATATAAAAAAATTAATACGAACGGGCCAGACTCAAATTTTAGCATTTTTATTTAGGATAGACTTAAGCAAAATTTTAGACCCATTTTGTGGGCTAGACCCGAGTCTAAAATTATGTTTAGGCCCGACCCAGCTCATGATCACCTCTAGGCCCACAATGTCTCAAATATATATACTAAACATGCCTCATATACAAATACATATTTCGATATTATACCATCTCAAAACATATTATATATGTTCCAAAACGAAATTCGAAAGTATAAGAATACCAAAACACAATTTGATAACATAATTCTCAAAAATATCGTACTAACATGCTTAACTTGATTTTCATAAAACATGTACTAAAATGTAACATATCACTGATATAGTATAAAACATTGAAGGCTAAATTTTGGCAAATTAAACACCAAAGGAATGTCAAGCTACTTACATGTCTACTGAACCAACACATGAGCAACGATTTTCACAAAATTCCAAGTAGCCTAAAATTTAAGAATGTAACTTGAAAATTAGAGTTGATCAACAAATCAAAGGCTAAGGTCTTACAGAGAAACTATTGACTTCGCAAAAAAAAAAAAAAGTTTAATTTAATTTTTTAATTTTTAATATATTTTTATTATTTTGATTTTCAAAATTTTCACTACTTTTTAATTTTTTTGATAATTTTCAAGTTTTCATAATGCTTAATATTATTTGCAGTTTTTCATAAATTTTATTTTTAAATACTTTTACAAATTTGTATTGTATTTTTTGAACTTTTATAAATTTCTATAATCTTTTAAATAAGTTTCACATTTTTTACTTTTAATGATTTTTTACATTGGCCAGTCAACAACCCATCAACGATCAACAACCGTATTATTAGTGTTGATGATTATGGGTCAAAACTTTTAATGAAACAAAAATTCGAGTACTAAAATGAGAAAAAAAAGAAGTTTAGATATCAATATGGAAAAATGAATGTAACTCAAGAGTGAAATAGTAAATAAAGCCTTTAAAGGAAGCCAAACTATTACACTATGGGCTAATTCTTCATTGCTTAAAAAAAGTATTTCTGACTCCAAAAACACTTTTAAAAGAAAAGCTGTGAAGAACAAGCTGCTTTTGGCTGAAATTTTTAGCTTTTCAGAAGTGCTTTTGAAAAGCACTTCTGAAAAGGAGTTGAAAAGGAGAAGCTAAAAATTTTAGCTTTTCCTCTCCCAAAAGTATTTTTCGTGTTTAATTACTTTTTCACCCTACAATAACATAATATTTTTCCTTTTTTTTCTTGGTGTTTAATTACAATTGTGTTAAAATCATTAATTAAAATAAAAATATTTTTAAAATACTAATTACAAATATTTAATGGTTATATTTAAATATTTAAAATATAGTTTATATATTCTAATTAAATTTTATAAATAATTAATATTTATTGCTTAAAAATATTTACAATTTATATTTTATATATTAAAATATTAACAACAAGTTATAATAATTTTTTATATTATTACTAAAATATAATAATATTAACTAATTTAAATATTATTTAAATGCATATTTGTTACTTGATAATAACATGTCTAAAATGGATATTTTATTTTTCAAAAACACTTTTTGACAGCAATGCTAAATACTCAAATTTTAAACCAAACTTTTCAAAAGCACTTCTTAAAAGTACTTTTCCACAGTACTTTTCAAAAACACTTTTCAAAAGCAATGAAGAACTCACTTATGTTTACTTGGGGGTAAGAAAAAATTATAGCCTAATTCCACGAGTCCACCACCAAACTCATGATTGGTTGGTTGTAATGACCTATTACAGCCTGCATTGAATCAGGGTTTATTCCAAGAAGAGGTTGCATAACCATTCCCTTCCCCCATCACTGAATATCCATTGAACCCGGTGGAATAGGGAGATTTTTTTTTCTCATTTTGCATTTTTTTCCCTCACCTTTACCCAAAAGATGAAGACGATGTAACTAGAACCATCATTGTTCTCCCTTGATCTCACTAGTAACTTTATTTCCTTTCAATCTCTACGCTTCCCTTTTTTTTCCTTTGGTTGCGGAGGGAACCTAGGTGAATTGATTGAAGGCATCATCCTCCATTCTTTCTTCTTTTTCTTCACGTTTTCCTTTAATTCCTAGATTCTCTCATCAATCTCTCACCTCTCCAAACTCCATTCAGATCAAACCCAACAAGAAAACTAACTTTTTAGGGATTGCTCTGTCACTTTATGATGGTATTTTCCTCTCTTTGTTCTTGGATTTGATTAATGAGTTTCTTATTATTAATTTTCATCAGATTTGATAACTTGGTTTGGGACTTGAACTTTCTCCAAAATTTGATTCTTTTCCATTGTGTTATGTTTTCAAGGAAAGTTCTCACTGCCTTTGTTTTCTTCAAGTTAATAATTTAAACTAATACTGGTTGTATTAGAACCATGGAACTGTCTGGTATCTTGAACAAATCAGGTAATAATCTGATAATGCTCAAAAAAGAGGGTGATCTGCTATAGGTTTTGATATAATATGAAGCTAATCTAAAAGTTTTGTTATGGAAATGGATAAAAGTGGATCCACCTTCCATTTTTTATGTTGGAAGGTCTCAATTTCCCCATTTTTATACATCATTATCATTATTAGCTGGGTTATTCACAAGAAGGTTTCTGGTTTTTTTTTTTTAAATTGAATCCTGCAAATGTTACAATGAAATTATTATCAAGGAATTGCTATGATTTATCTTGTATTTTTGTTTTCATTGTTAGAACCTTATGTCACGGACTTAGAGTTTTTCCACGCGATCCGTGCGGCCTTAGGCAGTTTCTCTGCTTAAAACGCCTAAGTCAGCCTAACTTGAAACAAAAAAAGGATTCAACAACAAAAACGCCCAAGTCAGCTTAACTCGCAACAATAAAGGATTCAATAGAATTCCCTTAAGATTTTCACGAAGAACAGCAAAAGAACGAAGTAAGAACGAGCCTTGAAAGATGAACAAAAGCAAGAACACTTGAGAGAAAAGTTTGAGTGAATACTTCTCAAAATTCTTATTAACAACTGAATGAATTACAATTAGCAAAGAGGTCTCTATTTATAGTTGAGCCTCACAGTACATCAATGGCTACAATTAAAAGCTGTATACAATTAGAACTCTAAGCTTACTTAACTAGCTATATACAACTAGAACTCTAAGATTCCATAATTATATCTTCTAGATCACTTCTTATTTTTACCAAGCTTTTGATATGGGCTTTTAATCTCTCCAAGCAACGGGCCAGTTTGATTGGGCCAAGTGACCTCCCTCAAATGCGATGGTTCGCACAAGTTTGTCATGGTGGCGTGCTCGCATGCGCAACCCATGACATTCTCCCCCACTTGTTCTAGCGACGCCCTCGTTGCATCCTCCTGATAGAACTGATCAATCTTTCCTTGGAACTGCCACAATGCTTCGGCGGGTTCCCAACTTGCTTCGCTATCAGGAAGTCCTTTCCATCGAACTAAGTACTTATGTCGTGGTCGGTGGTGCTTTTGTCTAATTACTCGATCTGCTTCAACGTTTTCAACTTCACGATCATACGACACCTTTACCCCAATTGATGCTCATTCAGACCTTCCTCGATTTGGATCCTCTTGATCCCCATGAAATGGCTTAAGCATGCTTATATGGAAGACTGGGTGTACTTTAAGTTTTGGTGGCAACTCCAGCTTCTAGGCCACCTTGCCCACTCTCTTTACAACTTTAAACGGCCCTTCATACCTTCGCACAAGACTCTTGTGCAAGCCAGTATATCGTAAAATCAAGTGTAGTTTAGTAAGGACTGAGTCACCCACTTGAAATTGTACATCTCTTCGGTTCTGATCGGCCCACTTCTTGCTACGCTTACTTGCCTTATGTAAACAAGTTCTAGCTAAGTCATTCTTCTCTTGCCAATCTTTTGCGAATCGATAGGCTGTCGGATTTTGTCCTGTATAATGGGTCACAACAGTGTTGAGTGTGAATGGCTGTTAACCCGTCACTATTTCAAATGGACTTTGATTCGTGGCCCCACTTCGCTGCAAATTGTATGAAAATTGGGCCACATCCAGTAACTTTGGCCAATCCCTTTGTGTGGCACTCACATATTGTCAAAGATACGTCTCCAACAGGGAATTTACTCATTCAGTTTGCCCATCGGTTTGTGGATACATGCTCGTGGAGAAGTTTAAATCTGTGCCCATTGACTTGAACAACTCCGTCCAGGACCGGCCAGTAAATCGCCCATCTCGATCGCTGATAATAGACAGTGGCACTCCCCAATATTTCACCACGTGTCTAAGGAACAACCGATCTACTTCCTCAGCAGGGCACTCTTTGGTCGCCGGAATAAAAGTCACATACTTTGAAAACCTATCCACCACAACAAGAATACTAGCAAACCCGTCAGACTTAGGCAAACCAATAATAAAATCCATGGATAAACTCTCCCATGGCCTTTCTGGAACTGGCAGGGGTTAAAACAAGCCAGCTGGAGTCTTTAACTCAACCTTGTCTTGTTGGCACACTAGACAAGTTTTCACATAGGTTTTCACAGCAGCACCCATGTGAGGCCAGTAATATCGATCCTCCAAAAGGGCCAAAGTGCGATGCATCCCTGGATGACCTGCCCATTTCGAGTCATGACACTCCTTCATGACTTCTTTATGGAGTTTCCCATAATGGGGCACATAGAGGCGGTGTCCATGAGTGTATAATAGCTCCCCATCAAGCCAAGATCTTCTCGTTTTTCCCTCATTGGCCATCTCACTCAAATTTTTGGCCGTGGGATCATGGGACAATCCCTCTCAAATGCGTTCCAGCAAAGAACCCTCAGGTTGACTAATTGCTGCAAATTCCATCTTGCGACTGAGTGCATCAGCCACAATGTTGGCACTTCCTGGTTTATATTCCATTGTAAAATCAAACACCGCTAGTAAAACCTGCCAACGAGCCTGCTTAGGAGACAACTTTTCTGGGTCAGGAAATAACTGTTGGCAACATTATCGGTAATGACCACAAACTTGGAACCCAATAGATAGTGTCTCCATGTGTGCAAGCAGTGTACTACCGCAGTCATCTCTTTCTTTTAGACCGTATATCTACGCTCCGTCTCATTAAGCTTTCGACTCTCGAAAGTAATTGGGTGCCCATCTTGCATCAGTACTCCCCCAATAGCATAATCTGATGCATCCGTGCGTACTTCATAAGGCTTTGCAAAATCTGGCAAGGCAAGTACAGGTTCCCTCGTCATTTCTTGCTTCAATTGATTGAAGGCCTTCTCACATTCCAGATTCCAATCCCATACCTTCCCCTTTTTCAACATGTCTGTCAAGGGAGTGGCAATTCTGGAGTAGCCTTCGACAAAGCGTCGATAGTAATTTGCCAACCCAAGGAAAGATATCAGCTCCGTTACCTTGGTTGGAGGCTCCCACTCTGAAATGGCTCGAACCTTGCTCTTATCTATTCGGATCTTACCACTTCCCACAATGTGGCCTAGGAATGACACCTCTTGTTGGGCAAATGAGCATTTCTCCTCCTTGATGAACAGCTCATTTTCCCTCAAAGTTTAGAACACCTCCCTCAAGTGTCCTATGTGCTCTTCAAACGACTTGCTATACACCACATATCGTCAAGGTAAACAACCATAAAACGATCAAGAAAGGGTTGAAGTACCTTATTCATTAGGGTGCAGAATGTAGTTGGAGCATTCGTGAGTCCGAAAGGTATCACAAGGAACTCATACGAACCGTACTGTGTCACACAAGCTGTCTTTGGTTCGTCCCCCTCGGTTATCCGAACTTGATGATACCCCGATCTCAAATCTAACTTGGTAAACCATCTTGTACTACCAAGCTGATCAAACAAATTTGTAATAAGAGGAATAGGGTACCTATTCTTCACAGTGATCTTGTTTAAAGCTCGATAATCGATGCACATTCTCAAGGACCCATCATGTTTCTTTTGGAAGAACACTGGCACACCATATGGGGATTTAGATGGTCTAATAAATCCCGCATCCAAAAGTTCCTTCAATTGTTTCCGCAACTCTTCTAATTCTGGTGGAGACATACGATAGGGGGCCCTTGCTGGCGGCACCACATTGGACACTAACTCGATTTTGTGGTCCACCTCCCTCTTGGGTGGCAAACTTTTAGGCAACTGAGCAAGTATTACATCTCGGAATGATTGCAACAATTGTCCCACTTCTTTTGGGGTCTCACTAACAGACTCAGCGGTCTCTTCGATCTTCAAGGTGGCTAAATATGAGACTTCATTTCTCCGTACACCTTTAGCAAACTGAATCGCTGACAGTGTTTTTCCCTTAAAGCTTCTCTTCCTTGTCACTTTCACCATGCATTGATGTTTCGCTTCTGAAATCACCATGTAATTGCTCGAAGGGGCAACAAAAGCATTAACCTGATCAAGGAAGCTTAGTCCAACCACAAAGTCATAGTCATCCAGTGGTATTACCTTAATGGATACCTTCCCTGACTAATTGCCGAGCTGAAGATCCACTCCCTTTGCAACCCCCTTGATTGGAACACTTTCTGAGTTTACTGTTTTGATCCGACCCACTTCATTATCTATCTTGAGGCCCAGTTTACAAGCAGCCTCTTCGAACATGAACAAATCAGAAGCGCCTGTGTCAACGAGAGCATTCAATTTTCTGCCAGCCACAATGATGTCTACAAACATCAAACCATGGCTCATTTTATCTTCGACACCCCCTAGTATCGAACCAAGATTGTTATCCTCCACGTCGGACTCCCCTTTTGCTTCCATAGCCGTGAGAGCGGCCTTCTTTGGGCAGTCTTTGATCATATGTGGACCATCACAGTGAAAGCAACTTATAGACCCACTCTTTCTCTTGTCCCAAGGCTTCTTACCATTGCCGTTCCTAGTGGGCCTTTCTTTATCTCCCCCACTATTACTCTTTTGGTTAAATCTGGGCTTAGAAGAATTGGGACTATCTTTCTTTCCACCAAATTCAACAAGCGATTCTGCTACTGACATAGCCTTGGTGAGTTCTTGAACTCCTCGGCGTTGCAACTCTTGCTTCGCCCGCGGTTTTAATCCATCTATGAAGGAAAAGAATGCCTCTTTCTCCCCCATATCTGAGATTTGGAGCATAAGCTCACTAAACTCCTGCACATACTCCCTCACAGTGCCTTGTTGCGCAAGCTGACATAACTTTGCCCGAGCCTCATCCTCGGCATACTCTGGGTAAAACTGTGCTTTGAACTCACATCGAAACTCCTCCCATGTTTCGATTTCAGTCCTACCACGTCTCACATCGGTGGACCTACGACGCCACCACAACAAAGCAACGTCAGATAAATACATTGCAGCAGTAGTTACCTTAGTGACATCCTCCGTGATGCCTTTGGCACAGAAGTATTGTTCGATTCCCAACAAAAAGTTGTCAACATCTCTTGCAGACCTTGTTCCCTTGAACTCCTTGGGCTTGGGAACATCAATATTGAGCTTGGGTGCGACAGTCGCTAACCCACCATTACCCAAAGCAACCTTGTAGATTGTGAGTTCACCCTAGAGTTCCGCAATCTCTCCCTTCAAGGCCGCCACCATAGCCTCAATGGCATCATCTCTACCAGTCAACTGTTCCACATTATCAGTCACATACACTTTGAGCTGCTCCTGCATGGACTGCAATCCATCATGGAGCCTATTGTCGACATCATCAATCCTCTCTTTGATATCTCCCGCTGAATTTTCGAGAGTGACGACACGATCCTCTAAAGTGACAATATGTCCCTCGAGCGACTAGCTTTCCTTGCCCTCCCACGGGTCTCCATTCCCTCAACTTCTTTCGACATCTTTCAACGGTAGCTACGGACCTTAGCTCGGATACCAACTGTCACGGACTTAGAGTTTTTCCACGCGATCCGGGCGGCCTTAGGCAGTTTCTCTACTTAAAACGCCTAAGTCAGCCTAACTTGAAACAAAAAAAGGATTCAACAGCAAAAACGCCCAAGTCAGCTTAACTCGCAACGATAAAGGATTCAATAGAATTCGCTTAAGATTTTCACGAAGAACAGCAGAAGAACGAAGTAAGAACGAGCCTTGAAAGATGAACAAAAGCAAGAACATTTGAGAGAAAAGTTTGAGTGAATACTTCTCAAAATTCTTATTAACAACTGAATGAATTACAATTAGCAAAGAGGTCTCTATTTATAGTTGAGCCTCACAGTACATCAATGGCTACAATTAAAAGCTGTATACAATTAGAACTCTAAGCTTACTTAACTAGCTATATACAACTAGAACTCTAAGATTCCATAATTATATCTTCTAGATCACTTTCCATTTTTACCAGGCTTTTGAGATGGGCTTTTAATCTCTCCAAGCAACGGGCCAGTTTGATTGGGCCAAGTGACCTCCCTCAAATGTGATGGTTCGCACAAGTTTGTCATGGTGGCGTGCTCGCATGCGCAACCCATGACATTACACCATGTTTAATAATTTAAACCAACTAGTTGTATTAATCGAATTATTGAACCACAATATTAGAAGCTTACACCATGTTTAATGTTTCCTATACTATCAACTATTGTCAAATTTTAGCTCAAATCAGTTCTTTGCTCTCTTTCTGAAGCCAAAATGATTAATGCATAAAGTTTCAAGACTAATTGCATTTTTAAGCAAAACATATAAAAAAAGTTCATTGTTCAATTGCATAAACTTATGGGTTAATTTCCTAGTGTAAGTTGTTGAGTAGTTGCTAATTGTTCATTTGCTCTTATCTCCATTCACTTAAAAAAGTTCATGTACTACTATTGTTTCGATCTACCTCCTTTGGACCCTTGTTATAAAGTAACTTGATGCATACTAATGTGAAGGAATTTTGAACAATTTGAGATTTGTTATTGACTGGTGGGCTCCTTTTTAGCTGAGTGAAACTATTATTTGCAAGTGTTTTATTAAGGTTGGATATAAGGTTATCTTTTTGTATTGGAGGTGAATTTCGTTTTTGTTGATTGTTTATTTGTATGGTTGGTTATTTTTTGTTTGTGTTCAATGGATGTTTGTATTGATTCTTCAACTTGTGTGTGTAGGGGAACGTACCAGTCGTATTGCAGGTCTCTTCCCGAGGATCCTTTGCTGGAATGCTTTGAGCTCATTGTTGATTTCAATTTTCAAGATTTGTGGATTATCTTTACTCGAAATTATACATTTTTAGTGGAATCTTTCTCTTTGTTTTATAATTTGACATTGGTCATGACTTAAAATGCATTAAATTGGCTTTGGATAAGTTATTTTGTATCGCATGAGTTATTGAATTACTTCATTAAAGAATAGAAATGTGCTTTTTTGGGTCTATTTGTTTCATTGAAAATGATTTCTGTAAAATAGCTTACTTTTTGGAAAAATTAATATTTTCGGTGGTTGGATGAATTTGTGTAAAATATTTTCTCATTGTTTAACAAATTTCTTAAAAGATTTCATAAGAGTTGTTTTCAATGAAACAAACATACATTTGAGGTTTTCTTATCTTTTCATTGTTTCATTGAGTTTATTTTATATCTATAAATTTATATTTTACATTGTTTTTGCATATATTAAAAATATTTTGTTAAATTCAAATTTATTACGTCGTCATTTTAGTTATATGACTACCAAGTGTGTATTTTTATTTGAAATGTGACATCAACAAAATTGAAAAAAATAATGTAAACAACTGGATTTGATTTTTAAATCTGAAAATAAAGGACTAAAGTCTTGAAAATAAAAGTATAGAGACTAAATTGCTAATTTGTGAATAGTACATAGACTTATGGCATATTTTAACCTTTATACTATAAAAATATTTATTATTAATATATTTATAATTGTAATAAATATTTATTATTAAAATATTAATATTGAATATTTTCAATAATATGTGAAGAATATTATTTAAAATTATCATTTTAAAATTTATTATTAAAATAAAATTGAAATATTAAATAATTTTAATAAATTATATTTATTATATTAATAATTTATTATATGCCAAAATATAAATAATTAAATATGTATGTTTAATAATATTGAAAATATAATATTTTAATTTTTTAAAAATAAAATTTATTATCTTATTATCAATATAATAATATTAAACTTGATTTAAGTTAATTTTATATAAAATAAAATTACCTATAGATGAGCTCTTTTCGAAAAATAACTTATGATTTTCAAAATGGTAAGTTATTTTACAAGAAAATGGACTTATTTTGCGTTGACTTGTAAGTTATTTTTTGTTCACCAAGTTATTTTTTGCTAAACAAATACAGGAAAATGTAGAAAATATTTTCCGTAAAACCTTTTACATGTAATCAAAGAGACCTTTTGTTTCATGTTGTTTTCTATATATGTTAAGACATTGATTCGCCAACTTTTACCTGCAATATGTGCTAATAATGTGTGGGAATTTTTTTAGTATTCTATGAATTATTTTAATTAGGTTAGATTTGGATAGACGGTGGAGTGTGGTACGGTACAATACGGTATGTTTGACTTAATTCTTGTTTCATGTTACAATATTTAATTTCACCATTGCATCTATTTTCACACTAACTATAAATAAACATACCGCATATCCAAATCCACTCTTAAACAAATATGATAATATTATTGCCCATTTATTTCAATCTCACCAAGGAAATTATTTTATTGGTGAACCAAATTGGTAGTAAATTATGTTAGCCAAGTCTGCGTAAATTGGATTCAACCCCCTAGTCAAGGAAAACACAGATTTCTAAATAAAAACAGAAAGGGCTTCCCAAGTCTAATATTTCTATTCACTGCACACCTTCTTCTACAATTCAATAAATGAATTGAAGTTTGAATTACAATAAAAAATCAGATCGAAATCTGAAAATCTTCATCTCAGACAGAGGAGATTTATAAAAATGGCTAAGCTAAGCTGCGATTTCCGGTACCTTCTCATCCCCGCTGCATTCGTATTCATATACATCCAGGTAAATTTACTATATTTCTTCTTTATATCTTCGAAATTCAAAATATTTCTAATTTACTTATATGAATTTATATGCTTCTTTCGAACCTTTTGTAGATGCGGCTTTTCACCACGCAATCTGAATATGCAGATCGAATGGCAGAAGCGGTTAGTAAGCTTAGGTTAATTGCTCCTTTTAGCTCTCTAAACTTCAGCTTTTCTTTTCTTTTTTTTTGAACTTTGTAAAACCTAAGGAATTTGAACAATATAAGTCTTGAATATGGTGTCTTTTTCAATTTTGGCAGGTCGATGCAGAGCACCATTGTACGAGTCAAATGCGACTACTAATTGATCAAATTAGTATGCAACAAGAGCAAATCGTGGCCCTGGAAGGTGTGAATTTCCATAATTTAATCCTTTATACATGCTTCTTTTCAGTTGACAAGGTCGAATTTGATATTGTTTTTCATGGTATTCAACCCATTCACTATGATCTTGTTACAATTTCAGAGGGGAAGAAGCGAAAGGATCAGGAGTGCGCACAATTGAAGACTCTTGTTAATGATCTTGAAAGTACTTCTTATCATAATAAACTGTTTATTTCTTGTTGCTTCCTACTTGATGCATAGCGATTACTATTTTATTTTGCTTGATTGCAATCATATATTACTTTAGAAGATCTTCTGTGGTTTCTAGGCATATATAGAGGCTTTTCTTTATAGGAAGAATAGAAAGGGATAAGGATGGGAAAAAAGCTTTTAATCTATTGGTTAGGTTTTGTAAACTATTTTTCTACTTCGTAGCTTAACCATTGGAGTTCAAACTTTACCATCCTGACCCATTTCTATCCTTCTTACCAAGCAAAGCCTATGTGATGTTCAGGTCATATGATCTTCAACGGTTGTGATCAATGTAATTATTGAAGTTAAATTACGCGATTGATTTGCTGTTTATAAAGATGTTTAATTCCGAATAAACTTCATTACCATTTATAAGGTTATTATCCATGTTATCCCACTGAGTGTGGCTCTCTAACTGGGTCTTGATGAAGCCTGTTCTGCTCCTTTGTCAGTGCAGTTTGGCATTTATTTCCTTGTTCTCTAATATTTTTTGCCAAGCAGCTTCAAAATTGTTCTAAACTGTGTAGTGATCTAATTATTTATTGGGTTTTCATGTCTGTATCTACCCATCTTTCTTTAGTATTTTCCCTTCAACAAAGGTTTTTCCTTTTATTTGGTGCTTGGAATGTTTATAGACACTTAGCATTCTTTCTTTTTTGGTTGTTTCAGAGAAAGCTCTTCAAAGAGTAATTGACAAAACACAGGTTCGTGACATGGGGAGCATTCTTATACATTATCTCTACAAATTACCACATGTAATAATTGAAACAATCTTCGGGTTTAGGTACCTGTGGCAGCTGTAGTAATCATGGCGTGCAATCGTGCTGATTATCTGGAAAGGACAGTTGCGTCTGTCTTAAAGTATGTTCATGTTGACCCTTGTTTTCTTTTTTATAGCTTCTTCTGTTTGACCTGACAGTAGCTAATTTTAAGCTGTCTTACTTTGGCTTAAATCTGCAGGTATCAGAGCTCTGTTGCTTCGAAGTATCCACTTTTTGTATCTCAGGTATTAAAATTTTTAATCTTATTTTATATTTGCAATAAAAGGTTTGTCCATTTGACTTGATTGTCACTTTATATATCATGCACGATAGACACTATTATTATTTTGTTGTAACTAAAAAAAAAGCAATGCTTCTAATTGTGATAGTTTCTTATCAGGATGGATCAGATCCAAGGGTTAAAACTAAGGCTTTGAGTTATAAGGAGCTAACTTATATGCAGGTATATTGTGTTTTGTCTGTCCCCCTTTTTGTCTCCATTGGAGAAGTTTCTTTGGATGAGTCCTTTTCCTTTTTCCCTGCCCTATTCATATGATTTGCCTTATCCTTATTTATCAAAATCAATCCAATGAATGCTTACTTCAGCTTCTTTCAGCACATAGATTATGATCCGGTGCATACAGACCGGCCTGGGGAATTGATCGCATACTACAAGATTGCCCGTAAGGATTGTTTCTCTTTTTTCCTCAGTATTCACATGGCTTCTTCTAGTTTCTGCTCTTATACATTTGGTTTCTTAAGGTCACTACAAATGGGCATTGGATGAGCTGTTCTACAAGCACAATTTTGACCGAGTAATCATACTTGAAGGTGAAGTTGTCTTCTTTTGGATTATTGCTTCAAATTTCTTCTTTTTAAAATTTCATACAAGAAAATGAATATCGTGCTGACTGAGAATCACTTTTGAAGACAGATGATATGGAAATTGCCCCTGATTTTTTTGATTACTTTGAGGCAGCTGCTGCACTTCTCGACAAGGACAAGTGTGTTTCAAGAATGAAATCTGACTCTCTCTCTTCTTCTTCTTCTTCTTTTTTTTTTTAAATTTTATTTGAGAGTTTGCGTTCTTTTTCCCTCCTTTTTCACCGCCCTATTATTAAACCATTGTAGGTCAATTATGGCTGTTTCCTCATGGAATGACAATGGGCAAAAGCAGTTTGTGTATGACCCATGTAAGTTTTTTCTCTCAATGGAATTTCTTTTTGAGGAAAACAATCAAGCTGAATGCATTTTTATGTTAGAGATTTGATTGGTTTGCTAGAAAAGTTGTTTGTTCTAGTTTCCATGACTTTTGATGTTCTATGCCATCTCTTAATCCTTCCATGTGATGCTTACCTTAAAATTTGGGCTGCTGTGACTATGAGACATGGATTTTTAGTTTATCCTGGCCTCATTTGGATGTTTGCTTATTACCAGGCATCCATCTCCCTCCCTCCCTCCCCTTTCTATTTCCTAATTTGCTTGTAATTGTTCCATGCAGATGCACTTTATCGCTCAGATTTCTTTCCTGGTCTTGGCTGGATGCTTACTAGATCTGTATGGAATGAGCTATCACCAAAATGGCCAAAAGCATATCCTTCTTATTGTTATTTCATTTTGCATTACACTAATGCACATTGATGTAGTTTTTCTATGAATTTTCCTTGACAAAAGTTCACTTACTGGGATGACTGGTTGAGATTAAAACAGAATCACAAAGGTCGACAATTCCTTCGTCCTGAAGTGTGCAGAACATATAATTTCGGCGAGCATGTATGTATCACCTTGTCATTTAGAAGATTTCTTGTTTGAAATTGTTGTGATGACAACTTTTATGAATGTTGTTAGCTTTGACGAGAATCTTTGCTTGGTAGACCATCTGCCTATGTGTGTGTCTTCCTTGGGGATAGGAATTAGGTAGTACATGAATGAGGCACACAGTCCATATGTTTTCTGTGCAGAATTTTATGTGCTATGATTCTATTTCATTGCTTCTGAAAGAATGTACAGTGAACTTGGACGAATATAATGCCTCTATGGCTTCAGTGTTTTTAGTTGAAGAGTTTCCTTCTTCAACTTTTGGAATGGCTTGTTTTCATGCTTAAACAAAATTGAGATTCCCCAAATTAGGTGTGTTTTCATCCCTCTTTAACACTGCATAGGCGCAACTTCAGTAAATTTAAAGTTCCTCAAGGCTGTTAACATTTTCTGGCTCTTCAGGTGGATCTTTTTACCTCTATCTTTTATGACTTTGGGCTCATTTTGTGTTTTTCAACCTTTGATTTCAATCAGGGTTCAAGCATGGGGCAGTTTTTCGAAAAATACCTTGCACCTATTAAGATGAATGACGTCAAGGTTGGCATCAACATTTTCTATAATTTTTTATGTAAATGTTCTGTATATTGTTGTCATCACCATCATCTCAATGGTGTTGCTTTTTTGTGTGAAAGGTGGACTGGAAGTCACAGGATTTGAGCTACCTAACTGAGGTAAAATCAGTAGAACTGGAAACTGCTTTTTTCTAGGTTCCAACTTTACAATTGTCTTGTATAATTGTGTGTTCTCCTTTCTAGGACAAATATGCACAATACTTTGCAGACATTTTGAAAATGGCAAAACCTATCCCTGGAACAGATCCTGCTCTTATGGCATCTAATATAGAAGGAGATATACGTATTCAGTATAGGGACCAATCAGACTTTGAATACATTGCACAGCAATTTGGAGTTTTTGAAGAATGGAAGGTAAATTATTCATCTGATAATTCGGGTATCTTTCTTTTCTTTATTTGCGAAAATGCTGAAGAGTTTTTGATGATAATAGCTGAGAAATGCCTGCATTATGGTATCTGTCACTGCAGCTGATACTATATTTTTGGAAAGTCATGTTTGGTAACACTTCAAAAGTTTGTTTTTTTTATGAGTTTTATTTTCTGAATACAATTTTAGCCTATTTAGTGGCATCTGGCAATTGCATATAGTCTTTGCCATGAAGTTGTATTGTTAGTTTTACCTGATCATTTCAAAGTAACAAGAGATATCTATGGTTGTTCATACTGTCAAAATGACCTCTCTGCTCACTCTCATTTCTCGTGCCCTACAAGCATGTAGAATATAATAATCTTACTTACACTTTCATCTGATGCATGTTAGGGGAAAAAAGGCCTCTACTTAAACATCACACTTCTACTTCTGTTGTTGCAGTACAAATAAACTGCTAGAAATTCTCACATATCTAAGATTGATTGTATCCATTCTTTCCGATTCTCTAAAACTTTTATTGCTTTGTTATCCAGGACGGTGTACCAAGGACAGCGTATAAAGGAGTAGTGGTTTTCAGATACCACCCACCAAGACGTGTATTTCTGGTTGGTCCTGACTCTCTACAGCAGCTTGGGATTGAAAATGCTTGAACTGAAAAGGTTAGCGACCATGTCGGGTTTTGATTGTTTCCATTTATTTTATGATCACAGCAGTAACTGAATTTGGTATAATAGCAAATTTAGGAGGAATTAGTGACATACAGAGTTTCAGCATGTTTTAGTTTTTGAAGTTGAAAGTTTGTAGTGATAAAGGTTTGTGTCGTAATCTTTGGTTTTGTAATGTGTGGTCAGTGATCCTGATGAAGTATTTCCAAATGTTGGATGGCAAAGAGGTTCCTGCCGACTAAATATTAAACAGTCCAAAGTTTCTCCCGTAGGGAAATTGATGTGAATACATTCGCACTTGCGCAAGCATTCAAGATTCTTACATATGGTAGGCGCAAAAAAGGGCCTTTGGTTTTTTGTAGGTTAAATGTTTTGATACGATGATTTTATCTTATATTCATCCAGGTAGAAGTATGATAATATCCCAAAAGGTTATTTTCTGGTGAAACCTTTAATTTGAATAAAAGGAACATTAAGAATGAATCATATTATTTATTTTGAAGTTCCAAGTTATAATCTAAAATATTGTTTAAAAGATAGTTCTTTCCGAGTAAAATTAACCATTTTCTGAACTTTTTCCTTGATATAAAAATAATAAGAAAAACTGGTTAAAGGCACAGCCAAGTGCTTACTCTCCATTCTGTAACAACTGTGATTGGTTGAGCAAAATTACCGGCCTTTTGGTATCTGTAAACCATAAGGAATTCCATTATATAGCCATGCAATACCCCCCCTCCTGCGGCACCAATCATGTTATCCCCTACCGAGCTGTTTGATTTTTTTTTTTTAATCCTCCAAGACTTGGTTAGAACTCCCCTCCCCAATCTGTAGGCGAGGGGCAACCCTTGTTTGGTATATTGGATTCAAAGTATGATGGTAGGATTTCTCAGCAAGGTTTCCAATCCAAGCCATAGCCACAATAATTATATACCTGCTATTGCTATGCTTTGATTGTTGAAGATATGCTCTTTCTTGTTTTGCCACAAAACCCAGCAAGAAATAGCAAACGAGATACTCCATTCTCCCTCTTATATACTAATATCACCAATATTCTGGATATTCCAAATAATCGAATCCTAAATCAACCCCAGCTCCACATAACACAGCTTCATTTGACATTCCCTTTTTACTCTCTCCATTCGTTAGTAGCCGAAGAAATGCTTAACTCTATGGGGACTTCTGCATCTCCAAATTATTTGTCAATTACTGTCTTTTTGTCTTCAGTTACCATACGCTATATTCTTATAAGTTTCTGCCACCGAAAATCGATCATTAACGGTAAAATTCCACTTAATATTGTCCACTCCAGCAGTATCTGATGGCGGCTTGATCCCTGCTATGCGCATAAGTATACATTGTGGCAGATTCGTCCTAAACTTACGCCAAACCCAACTACCATCCGCATCAACCATGTCTTGCACCGTAGTGTTCTACTTAACTGGTTCTCTGCCAATAAAGTGATTCTTCAGTGGTTCTACATCGAGAATCTAATTGTTCTTCCAAAAGTTCTCAAGTCTCCTAGTTCCACTCCGGCAATTACATTGGCCAAACACTAGATAATGATATCCAAATATATGAACATTTGTGTTGTGCAATATTCAATGAAAAACTCTCAATGACATTGTGTTTATTTCGCAGACACGAGCTCATAGAGCTTCACCATTATTTAGAATACAAGCCAAGTTTGAGAATAAAACTTTATTTTGTTCCTTTAATTTCCCAGAGGCCCCCATTTTCAAGTGGCATCAAACAATTCTCCCATTTCACCAAGGTCAACTTCCTGTTGTCCTTCGAGGATCCCCCAATGAAACATCGTGCTAGCTTATCAATCTCATTACAAACACCAATGGCTGTGTTCATAAAATAGTTCAGAATAGCTACCAAGACTACTTTAGCAAGCGTTACTCTACCTGTCATAGAGAGTTTTTTAGCATCCCACCCATTCAATTTCTTCCGAACCCTATCACCTATAAATTGCTCGGTAGTTGAGGGGATCCTTTTATGAAGTAAAGGAACTCCCAAGTACATGCCCTGGTCATCAACTCGAGAAGACTTCAGTTTTCAGCTAATTGCCTGGCTAAAGAATCCTCCCTGTTGTTGGAAAAATACACCTAAGTCTTACTAGCACTCACTTTATGTCATGAATATGAATATCGGCAAAATAACTCCAAAGTTTGATTTAGAACCTCAACTTGGACTTGATCTGCTTTACAAAATAAAATTAAATCGTCTGCAAAGAATAAGTCTGATATTAACGAACTCCTCCAGGAGAAGCTAGTAGGCTACCAGTGGTTGCCAATCTCTCCATCCCCAACACGAATAAGTATGAGGATAAAGGATCTTCTTGTCAAATGCCTCTCGTAGATTTAAACTCTGCAATTACCTCACCCTATTCCAGGGGATTCTCATTGTAAAAGTCAAGATGCATTGCATTATCACTCTACTCTGAATGTTCAGTAAACTCACATCAACCATCAAGTCTTCAATAAAATCTCATCAGATTCAGTTGTATGCCTTCTCCAAATCAACTTTAACTTCCATCCATTTACTTTGACCCTTTCAAGTTCGCATGGTGTGGATTACCTCTTAAGCAATCAACATAGTATCAGTACTGTTCCTCCCAGCAATAAAGCTAACTTGACCATTGATCTAAGCTGATTAACAATCATCTTGGTAATAACTTTATAGAGCACTGAACATAAACTGATTGAACGATACTGGGTTAATAATTTCGCACCTACAATTTTTAAATCAACAATAATATTCAGTCCAATTTTTCCCCAAAGAAGATTCTCTATACTAAATCGCATTCACTTGGTCCAATAATACTCTATTGAGACTAAAAAGAACTTTGCATGAAATCCGCCAACACTAGGGGCTTTAAGAGGGGCCATGACAATCTGACATCCTCATCCATGGCATCGGAAGTTAATGCACCCAATTATGAATCTATCAAAGTTGGAAAAAGACTTGGAATAGGATACAAGTCAGAGACATTACCTTTTGCAGTCTATAGTTTTTGGAAGAAATCAATTGCATGTGTTTTAAGGGTGTCACTATTAAAACACCATTCATCATTATCAAGACAGATAGCTTCAGTATGGTTAAACCTCCTCCTAGCTACAGTGTGGTAATGTTTCAATCTTCATTAATCAACAGCATATTTCTCGATTTTTGCTTCCAAATTAGTTCCTCCTGATATAGAATCTCTTCAAGTTCAGCTCTAACAATAATTTCCTGCTGACAAAGGTTCTCAGAATCATAAATTTCCATTGCTTTTTGAAGCCCTTTTAGACGATTCGTGGTTTTTTTTCTTCTGGACAAAATATTACTGTAAATGTTCTTATACCAGTCCATAGTTGATTTTGTGAATTTTAAAAGGTTTGCCATGATTTCCTCTTTAGGATCCTAGCTAGGAGCTAGCTAGCAAGAAACTGGAAGGGTTTTTCATCTTTTTGCCGCCTACTAGAAGCCAAAAAGATGAGCAAAGGTCAATGATCATATTTTAGTTTGTAGAGAAGCTTCACAGTAGGGTCTGGCGTAGAAATCATTACAAATAGCTCTATTGCGTCTTTCATAAAGATTTCCTCTATTAGGTTGCGCACAAAAAATGATTTCTTGGAATATCTTGCAACTCATAGCACTGACTCTAGCTCCCCATTCTTTTTCGAGCCATTAAGGATAGAGTTAAAGTCTCTACAACTAATCCATGCTTCTTTCATACTGAGAACAATTAAATTTAGGCATTCCCATAGCATTTTCCTTCGCACCTTTTAAGGGCTCGCGTAGACAATGGTAGCAAAGAAACTATACTGTCCAACACATTTTGTAATATGCAGATGGACAAATTGGGGGTGATTGATGACAACCTATACCTGTACAAAATCCTTCCAAATATCACCTACAACTTCAACGCCATGACATCTACTAACAACATCTTCAGCTCTTTTTCCACTAGGCAAAAGTCTTGAACATGACCATAACTACCACAATCAAGTACAGACTCGTATTCCACCATTTGCAATTTATCATTTATTTTAATTTTCGAAACCCAAGGAGATCTTAGATCAATGCTTATGGTCATCCTCACAATTTGTTGCCAATACTACGATCAATTTTGATGACTTGACCGATAATATTGCTAGTAACCGCCTTGTACTGGCTTCTGATAATCCTTGCAATCAATCCATACCATTACCTTATGGGGATACTCTTGAGTTGTTGAGAAAGAAGAAGACCATGGCTGCACTATTAAATATTGTCCCTAACCCACACATAGACCATCCTTTAAGACTTTCTTATAATCATCAATATCTTAGAATTTCACAGGTCATTCTCTAAGTTCATTAGCTGAATCAATATTTTAGGCTTTCACAGGGCCTAAATTTTATTTTTCAGAACATTGAAGCTTACTCTTCTTCCTGATCGCCACAGGTCAAGCTCTTTTCCATCGACACAAATATATATTGAAGGAATTTCTTCTATCATATCTGTATTCACATCTCCTACTTTAGATCAAAATCCTTATTTTCTTGAGGAACATTGATAAGTTATGAAAGTAACATATTTTAATCACATTCTTAATGCGTTTTTAGATATTAATGATGTAAACTAGTGAATTTAATGCTCTTAATCATTTAAATTCATGTTTCTATACTTAGGAGAGTATTTGGGAGCGAAAGGAGCGAAAAACGAGCCAAAATCGGACGAATAGAGCTATTTCCAGGATCCACACGGCCTGGCCACACGCCCGTGTGCCCGCCCATGTGCCAGCCCATGTCGATATTGCACCCTGTTTCCCAAACACGCGAAAAAAACCTAATTTTTAGGCTTTCTGAGCATTCTAAAGTCTATAAATATCAAGTAGAAGAAGATCTAAGGGGGCATTCAGAGAAATTGAAGAAAAGACTCGAAGAATGCCATCAGAATCAACTCAAAAGTGGATCTCTTTCAAGATTGAAGATCTCTATTTAATTTCCTTAAAGTTTTATTGAGTTTCTTTATGTCTTGTTGTTATCCTAATTTTAAGATGTTTCTATTTAGGATTATGAACTAAATTCCCTAGATACCTAGGGAAGATGAAACCTAGGATGAATCTTATTATTTGATTTCTGATTTACATGATAAATACTTGATTCTTATTCTCAATTATGTATGCATATTTCGTGTTTTAATATTTTCAGGATATTAATTCATATTTAATGTGCTTATTTCAGTGGAGTTGTATAATTGAGTAGGTCTAGCATAATTGAGTGGAGTTGCATGCAATCCTAGAAATAGGACGACAATAGGGTTTTAATTAGGAAAAGATTTCAATTTATCAACCTAGAGTCAGTTGTTCTTACTCTCGAAAGAGATATTAACATAATTTAGGAATTTCTACGGATCAAGACACAAGTGAATAAATCATTTAAATTTAGATTCATAATAATAAGTAAAGTCTAGGTGAATTCTTTCCTAGGTATTGTCTATCTCATTGGTATCTTCGATAATTTTTCTATTTTATTCTCTGCTGCTTTCTTAGTAAATTAGTTTAATAATTTTAGATTAAAAACAATCACTCCAATTTGACGGTTAAATAATAGAAAAACGATAATTACTAGTACTTTTAGTCCACGTGGATACGATATTCTCTACTCACCATAACTATACTATTGTTCGATAGCTGCGCTTGCCTTAGTCGTATTTATAGTCAGCTTAGTGATCATCAAACATCCTTACTCTTGGAGTTACCCATAAGTTTGTCTTTAAATGATACAAGACTGGCTTTAGCTTGATCAAATCGCAGCATCCTCTAAATCTGGCAGCTCCTCCTTATTGGAACGTTCTTTAAAATATCTATATCCTTGATAGCTTTCTTTTTGTGAAAAAATGGGTAAACTGTAATTATGAGAGTTTTGGTTTTGTGAATTTTCAAAACATAACATAGCTATTTTGAAAATGTGGAAATTTAGTGGACAAGGTACAAGTTCATAATATTTTATTTGTTCAGGATGGAAATTTGACTCAATACTTAGTATTACGTCAAGTTTTGAGTTTAATAAGACAAAGTATATAATTAATATGCTACTCTTAACACTATAAAATAATAAATAGTACACGTAAAAATGTTAGGTATCTGTAATAATAAGGGAAGGATGGATATTATATTATTATTGAGTGTGAAGTATAACTACTTCTAGAAGCTCAAGGGTTTGACTTTAACATTCTCATGAAAAGAGGTTATAGACACATAATCATCAATGCTATACATTGATTGGTGTTGAAATCATTATTTAAGATGTATTCGCTAATTAAATAGAATAACCAGTTCAAAGCATAGCCTACCATGCAATTTCAATTAACTTTAACATATTTTCACTAAGTGAAACTTTAATTGCAAGACACATTCATTTATGCAATTAATTTTCAATATTATCAAAATCTAGAATATTTTTAGAACATTTTAAAAATATTCATTGTGATTTCATAATTATAATTGAAAGGTTGGCGTTGATTCGAAAGTTATATCACTTGGTTATTAACAAAAATTGTCACTATTCGAAAGTGATGAGTTAAGTCTCTTGTTATTAAACCTTATGTTGTTTGATTATTAGCAAAAGTTTTAAGTATTCAAGGAACATCTAATGAATAATCGTATTCATTGTTATTATTAATAAATGACAATCGTTCAAATTGAGACCTAATCTTTTAGGGTTGCTCATATAAGAGTCTAACATTTATAAAAGTGCTCAAATGAAGGTTAAAATTTTCAAAATGGTCAATTAAGGACCAAACCATTTCGAAAGTTCTCAAATAAGGGTCGACCCTTTTTGAAAATGCTCAAATAAGAACTTCTCAAATATCATATATCATGTTTCAAATTATGTTTTTTTATTAATCAATTATGCATTTTACTTTTGGATAAATATCAAAACTATACATAAACTTTGATCCAATGTGTAATGTCATTCATTGAACTTTTATTTTGTGCGATTTTATACATGAAATTTTAATTTGACTCAATTTTCATAAATCATCAACAACATTATTGAATTAGTACCATTTTACATTGATACGTTGCATACACAAATAATTATATTAATCCAATATGAAAATAAATGTATGTATTTATTTATTTCTTTAAATGTGTACAACTGAATCAAAATAAAAGTTTCATGGATACATATGAACCACAATTTAAGTTTCACATTTACAGTTGCCTCAAATCAAAATTCATATATCAAATTACACATTGGACCAAAATTTATGTATAAATTTAATATTAAACCCTAATTTTAGTTTTCTTTTTTTGAAAAATCTAATTTTAGCATTTAACCCTCATAAATTAGTGATATCATTGGTGGCGGAGCTACGGGCTGATAGGGGCCCTGATCCTCCCTAAAATGAAAATTTTTTCACTTAGACGATTTATAATTTATAAAATTTTAAATTAATACTGGTAAAATTATATTTTGACCTCCCGAAAATAATAAAAATTTGATTTAATCCTTTAAAAATTATAAAAATATAGGCTATTAAAATGATAAAATTATATTTTGACTATCATAAAAATATATAATTTGATTTCAATCCCTGGAAAAGAATTTCTGACCCTGGATATCAGAAAGGACTAAATTGGAAGTTAAATTTGCACATGTTTATGGTGAAGCTGATTTGGGTATGAATGCTGGTCCTGCTCTGCCTAATTTTGCACATCCCCTTACTGGGAATTTGGGACAACCTGCTTGTGATGTTTTAGCTCTAATGTTTTAACTACCTACTTTTACCAGAAAAATCCTTACTTTTCCTTTCCTTTTTTTTAAAAAACCACGTCACTTAACAGACTGGAAAAGGCGGAATCCCTGCTTAAATAAGGCGGAATCAAAAAAAGGTTAAATAAAAATAAATTTTAAATTACATTTACTTTTTTTAATTAATGTGTGAGATAAATATATATTATTTTGATAAAATAAGATACCAAACACTTTTCAAATAAAAAATATATTATTTTGATGATAATAACAAAATATTTTTATTTGAATAATCTCGGTTCTTCTTTTTTTATAGAGAGTTTAAAATTATTTATAGGCTCTCATCAATCTATAAATAAGATAATAATGTACTTCTACGTACTCGAACTTAAATTCCTACAGTAACGATAATGCCCAAACTAATTGTATTAAATTGAGGTCAACATTGTACTGTATATAAAAATTTGGGGGTGGTAGTGGAGGTTCTACAAACTTGCTTTCCATGGGGGGAACTTCAAGCATCACGATTTCAGTGGACCACCCACCCACGTTCACAACGTCTATTCTTACTTTTGGTTTTTTGTTTTCTCTTTTAGCGTTACCCATATGATAATGATATTTGTTTTATATATACTAGATTTTACCATTTGAGGGAAAGGAAAAAATAATATCTAAATTATATTTATATAAAAATTAATAAAAATAGATTTACATAAATATATATCTATCATTATTAAGACAAATAAATGATAAATTTAATTATTAAAAGTGAGCCATATAAATGCTTTTAAAATTTTAAAGTTGACAAAATTGTATTATTTAAATATGTAATTTTATTATTTTATTTATTTTAAATTATTATTTTATTTAAATTTAAAATAAAATTTCCATTGTGTTAATCAACTTCAAAATTAATAAGATTTAAATACCAAATTTTAATTAATTTATTTAAATTGATAAGTGATAATTTTTCCTATTTAAATATGTTAAAAATAAAATAAAATAATATATATATTTCATTAACCTAAAATTAAGCCCTTAGATCTTAAGCTCGTAAATTTGATCTTTTGATAAAATTAGTCAAGAAAGTTTTCAACATTTAATAATTTATGTATAATGAACGAATGGTTATATAAGTTTAAAATGATACCCTGATTGCTTGGTGCACAATCTCTATGTTTGAAATCTGACCATAGACCAATCTTGGTTTCTCTAAGACTAGATATTTCTAAAGGTCGCAGGCCTTTTAGATGTCTAGACAGTTGGATGTTGCACGCTGAGTTTAAAGGACTTGTTAAGGTGCATTGGAGGAATGATGAGGAGATCTTCCAAATTGCAATTCAAGATTAAAATAAACAAGTATATGGGAATTTATTTGTAAGGAAATAGAGTTTAATTACTAAACTGATTCGGGTGCAGAAGACTCTTGATTTAAGATCGTCGGCCAGACTTCTGAAACGGGAATTGGAAATTCGCCAGGAGGTTGAGGAAGTTTTAAAACATGATGAGCTTCTATGGTTCCAAAAATCCAAAGCAAAACGGCTTAATTGTGGCGATAGGAATACTAGTTATTTCCACAACCGCACTTTGGCAATATGCAAACGTAACAGGATTAAGGGGCTTAAGATAGGGAATGACTGGTGCTTCAAACGGAAGGAGTTGAAAAATCATGCGATGGAGTTTTTCAGGGAACTATATTCCATTGATTACTCAATTCATGGAGTCCTCCCTTGTCATGGTGCGTTTCCTAAAATCACATTGACAGATAAAGATGGTTTGCTCCTCACTGCATCTAATGCGCAGTTTTATAGTGTAATTTTTTATATGGCTCCCTTGAAGGCCTTTAGTATCGATGGTTTCCATGTTAAGTTGTATCAATCTAATTAGGATATTGTAGGCCAATCAATTTGTTATCTTCTGCGTCAAATTATGGGCGGGAAACCATTAGATCCCTTTTTGAACAAAACTTTGATAGTGCTTCTGCCTAAGATTTAGGGTCCAAAAAGAATTAAGCAATTTAGACCTATCAGCTTATGTAACATGGTGTATAAGATTGTTACAAAAGTGTTGGCCAATAGATTGAGACCTTTGATGGTGAAGCGTACGTCACAGAATCAAGCAAGTTTTGTCCCAGGAAGAAGCATATTGGATAATATTGTTGTGGCTCAGGAGGCTGTACATTCCATGAGGGGGTTTAAAGGTAGCAAATTTGGAATGACCCTTAAGATAGAATTGGAAAAAGCATATGATAAAATCAGATGGGATTTCTTGGAGGATGCCCTCTATGAAGCAGGCTTACCATCATTATTGATCATTGTAACCATGAACTATGTGTCTTCAACCTCGTTTTAGATTTTATGGAATGGTACAATCACTAATGCTTTTATGTCGATATGTGGAATAAGGCAAGGTGACCTTTTGCCACCTTATCTTTTTGTGTTATGTATGGAGAGACTGAGACATCTCATTGAAGAAACAGTAAAATGTGGAAGTTGATAGGCCACAAGTATCTCGAGTAAAAGAAATTCTCAGTTTATTTTGTCATTTCTCTGGTCAAAAGGTGAACGAAAGGAAATCCCAAGTGTTCTTTTCTCCTAACACACTTATTGATTTAGCTTATATGATTTGCAATGATATTGGTATGGTGCGAGTTGAGGATTTGGGTATTTATCTTGGTATGCATTTATTGCATTAAAGAGCCACTACGAGTTTGCTTGATTTTATAGTGAGCAAGGTTCAAAATAAGTTGAATGGGTGGGAAGCTCGAAAGCTTTCTTTAGCAGGCAGAATAACATTGGCAAAATTAGTTCTGCTTGCTATCCCCAACTATTTTATGAGTACAGTTCATATTCTGGTTTCTATTTGCAATGAGATTGAAAAGATTACCTGTAATTTCATTTAGGGTTCGACTTCGGAGTCAAGGAGACCAGCACTTGTTTCATGGAGTGATTGTTGCAAATCGGTTGAATTCGGAGGGCTGGGGATCCGAAGCTTAATTGATCAGAACATAATTTTTTTATGAAGTTGGGGTTCCAGATTTTAACCAACACAAACGCTTTGCGGGTGCAACTAGTTAGGAGCAAATATAAACTTCATAGGGTGTTGCCGAATACCATTACTAGAAGAAATTGCTCTTACATATGGAGATTTTTGGAAAAAGTGTGGCGGAATGTGATAAAAAATGTATTTTGGTCGTTAGGAGATGTGTGCTTGACAAATTTCTGGAATGATGTTTAGGTTTGTCAAGTCGGTCAACTAAGGGATTTCTTTCAAGGAGTTGGACAACCTGATGATACTCTACGTGTGTGTGATATGGTAACTACTAGTGGCGACTGGGGTTGGTCTCATTTACGTAGTTTTCTTTCTAATAATATTGTTACTTATATTGTCTCAATGGTTCCTCTATCTACTGATGCAAATCAGGATAGATTAGCTTGGAAATGGATGAATAAAGATATGTTTTCTAGTTAGAAGACCTACAAGAATTTGTACCAAAAGGATGCAGGTGGACCTTCCAGTTGTTGGCAGTTTATTTGGAAAGCAAAAAAACCCCAAGAATTCAATCGTTTCTTTAGCTCTTCTGGCAAGATAGACTTCTAATTATGGAGAACGTGTGAGGAGATATATGTGGAATAAGTGTTACCGCCCTAGATGTGGAAGTGTCTTGGAGTCGAACCTTTATGCTATCCGAGATTGTTATTTTCTAAAGTTGTTTGGCTCTCTGTGCTACCAATTTCTTTTCGACGAATATTTTTCTCCTTACTGCATAGAGATTGATTATTATGGAATTTGAGGAATTCCATGAACTTGAAGGAGGAGGACTTTGAGTGGCATTCTTTATTTTCCATAATATGTTGGTTGTTATGGAAGAACCTCAACTATTTTATTTTTGCTAATAGTAATAATTGTGTTCAAGATCTTGTGGATATATGTATTACTTGTGTAACACCCCTAATCTGTTTCCATCGTCGGATTAGGGTTACGGAGTATTACGATACATATCACAATAATTTACATTATTAATATATTCATTTATTAATTTAAATAACAACATTCGAATATACGTTTCATTCATAGAAAAATAACATTTACGGGCCTTAAAACGAGCTTAGGGGACCATAAAAATTGGTTGGGCACAATCAAGGACAAATTTGAATCAAAACAGAAAAATATACAAAAATTTAAAAATTTTGGAAACAGGGGTCACACGGCAGTGTGAAAGAGGCTAGCCTGCATGGCTTCAAACACGCCCGTGTTCTTAGACTGTGCAACTTATTGTGACCGTGTGAAAAATCTTACACTTAAAATTAATAAGGCACATGGTCATGTGTCACACATGGCCGTATGGATAAGCCCAGGCCATGTGCACCTTAAAAAGCTTCAAAAACAAGATATACTTTCAACCAAAACTTAGGTACCAAGCCAAATCAAAATCAACCATTTCCACACTTTAAAAACACATTTAAAAACAAGCCTAATACATGCAAAAACAATCAACCTAAGTGCCTAATCATTGTGTCCTCATTGACACCACAAATCAATTATCAACCTCAATTCACATGACACATCAACTAATTTGCATTCAAATTTGAGTTCATATATAAAACTCATACCAAACTTATCATTTCTTCTTATTCATTCACATTCATTCCTACCATGATTAAAGACACATACACAATTAAGTTTATACTAAGCTTAATACATAACATTTGTAATAAGTATCCAAGCATATACAAATACACCTATTACATATGAGCTTTATACATGTTATTTATAACTGTAACCAAAACATTCAAAAACTACCAAAATGATTGGCGGATAATGTGATAGGCTTCGACAAGATCCCAACCAGTTGAGCTTTCTGATGATCTATAAAACAAAGGGAAACAACTACATAAGCATTTAATGCTTATTAAGTTCGTATAAGAGAAACTTAATGTAACAACCCGGTTTTGACCCTAATCGGAACAGTGGTTTCGAGACCACAAATCCGAATTAGAAAAATATTATTATTATTATTATTATTATTATTATTATTATTATGTGTGTTTATTTTGTGTGTATGTGATTGTGTGAAATTTTCGTGTTTTAATTTCGTCGTTTCAGTGTCCGATTTAATAAAAGGGCTTAAACGCATAAAATGAAAATTTAGGGGTTAATTTAAAAGCACCAATTTGTTGATGTCTTTTTAATTGGGAGGCTTAAAGGTGAAATTAAACGACTATATAGATAGTGGGCGGTTAAGGACAAATTTAACCTTAATAAAAATATATTATGTAATTAGTAAATAAGGTTAAATAAGTAAATAGTTATATATTATAATATATGTTAAGTAAAAGCATGAAAATTAGGATTATTTTCATCTCCCATAGCCGAAAGTTTGAAAGAAAAGAAGCCATTAAAGCTTGGAAAGGTTCGGCCATGTTCATACCAAATTAAAGGTTCGTTTTTGTTTGGTTTTTGAAAAGTTTTACGTTTTTGAGATCGTTGCTTCGAATACTTCAAAACCCATGTCTTAATTTTGTGAATTGATGAATATTTTGAGTTATGCCATTGATGACTATTTGTGTTTTGTAATGTTTGATGATGAATAATAGAAGATATGTCTTAGATTAACATGTTGTGTATTGGTATTTTGATGAATTTGAGTATTTAGGGCTAAATGGTGAAAATAAATTTTGAGGACTAAAATGTGAAATAAATGCAATGTGTGGACTTGTATGAGGACCATGAATATTCGGCCCTTGTGTGGTGTGGGAAAATTTTGTGTATTTTGTGTTTTATGCAAAAAAAAAAAAAGACTAAATTGCAAAAAGTGCAAAATGTTAGGGGCAAAATGGTAATTTTCCCATTTATGTAATGTTGCACTAAATTGAATGTTTTGATGAATAAAAAGGTTAAATTTGATTATGTTTAGATCAAGGAACGAAGAAAACAAATTTGGATCGGGGAAAGTCGAAAGTAATCGAATAGTCGATCGTGTTTGCTGATATCCGAGGTAAGTCTATTAGCAACTAAAAGTTATTAAGTTAATATTTATACATGCATATTTATTGTATCTTATGTTGAGCTATAATTTAAAGTATATTAGTTGAATAAATTTTGAATTGTAGATAATGTATATAACATGTTCGAATATACAAGTAAGATCTTGTATAAATTATTGGATTTATTAAAGATAAGTATAAGATATATGTGTATATATATATATATATAAGGTTCGAATGATTATATAAGTATATATATATGTATAAACTCTTGAATTTGATTTGTGATAGGTATGTTATAATTGTATATATATATATATAGATTCGAATAAGCATGCAATTATACATGTATGTGTTGTGTATTGAATTTAGATATATCATTATATAAGTATATGAGGATCGATTATGTATTTATATATGTATAAATTCTTGTTTTGAAATTGAGTATGAATTTATATTTTTATATGGTAGATTGAATATGTGTAAATGTACATGGATAATTTCTTGAATTGAAATTAGGTATGGAATTATATATGTATGTGAAAGTTTCGATTTTGTATGTATATTCACGTAAAAGTTTTTGAAAGGAAGTGAAGATATGAAATGATTATTTTGGATCATTATTAAAGTGATTGAAATAATTTAGACTTTACGTCTAGCGTGCTTGATCGGTGAAATAATTCAGACTTTACGTCTAGCGTGCTTAATGCTTGGTGATACATATCGGACTATATGTCTAGCGTGCTAAGTCTTGGTGTATTGAATCGAGCTTTAAGCCTAGCGTGCTAAATACCGGTGAATCTGTTTTTAAGTATGTGATTAAGTGTTCAACTCTATGATTTAGGATATATTTAATTGATAAGTATATTCATATATCAATTCGACTAAGTGTGTTGGATGATTAAATATACACTGCTTATGCATTGGTAATATATATAAATATAGGCTTTGAGAGAATGCATTTGTTCATATGTATTAGATTTGAATGGATTTAAAGTTTACCATGAGTATACATACACATTCGGTTATGATATGTGTATAATATATATATGTTCGATTGTATACATTCGGTTGTGATGTTGTTGTGTATAAATATATATATTCAATTGTTTGCATTCGACGGTATACATATCTGACTATAAATAAAATGGTCTGAGTACAATAATGTATGAATGTTAGTTAGTCGTGTTAGTTGAAATTTCAGTGAAATAGATTAATAGGTTATATTATTTATATATTTGTATACATTTAGTTATGCTGTAGACTTACTAAGCTATAAAAGCTTACTTCGTTTATTTTCGTTCATTTGTTTTTTTTTATAGATTTTGGAGACGCGTTACGAACTCGGGGATCATCTATTTTCGTTCATTTGTTTTTTTTTATAGATTTTGGAGACGCGTTACGAACTCGGGGATCATCAGTATAGTTCATCACACTATCGACTCCTTTTGGTATTTTGTTAAATATTTGAACTCAATCTTATGGCATGTATAGGTTTGAGTACGATGTCAATTACATTTTGATTGTAAATTATAATAACTATGCGAAAGTAATTAAATTTTCATGTTGTGATCATTTTGGTTATTTAAAAAAAAAATAGTTGTGTTTGTTCGGTAATGTCTCGTAACCCTAATTCGGCGACGGAGACGGGTTAGGGGTGTTACACTTAAAGTTACCATTCTTTAATATTTAATCATTCAATCATGCTCATTAAATCAAATAGTACTTGACTTTCCTAAACACCAAAATTCACATCATTAGTAAACAACTTAACAATTCATCATCTATGAAACATAGGATACAATATGAAATGAGTTACATTTACTCACATTACTTCACATATGTGATTAATGCCTTTATTCATTTGTTTTCATAGCTTATCTTACCATTTCATAAAATCATCAATATCCATAATTTCATATCTAAACCTTTCTATTAATTTACTTACCCGTTGAACCGTGTATGTAACACCCCTAACCCGTCTCCATCGCCAGATTAAGGTTACAGAGCATTACCGATCAATCAGAAATCATTTAACATCATAGCATTAAATAGATTAATCTCATTCAAAATCATATCAAAAATATACATTTTGTCCTTAAATCAAGCCTTCGAGGCCTTAAAAATAGCTTTGAAGCAATTCGGGACTAATTTGAAACAAAATAGAAGTTTTAAAAAAAAGTTGCAAAAATGTGAAAATAGGGGTCACACGGTCGTGTGAAATAGCTCAAGCCGTGTAACACTCGAACAAAGGGACACACGACCATGTACTCACTCGTGTAACTCATTGAGTAGGGTTGCACGACAGTGTCACAGGCCATGTAACTCTCTGAGTTGCCACACACGGCCGTGTGCTAGGCCGTATAACTCACTGACTTGAAACACTAAGAAATTTCAAATGACACACGACCATGTGACAGCCTGTGTCCCAGGCCGTGTGATCTTAAAAATTGACCTAAAAACAAGCCATTTCAAGGCCAAATCATGCTTAACTAACCATTCCATTTGGGCACACATTTAAGGAATTTAAACAACATTCAAACACAACAAAACATGCCATTTCAAACATCCTAATTCATCTAACAATATGCAATTCAAAGGCACTACAATTGTACCAAAACATCCTTAACCTAAACATGCCAATATTGCCACATTCCAAGCATAAAAATCTAGTTCAATTACTCACCAAAGGATATCACATATGACCAATTACAAGCCATTCCAAATATACCAAAAAAGACCTTATATACAAGCACTTAAAAGTGACCAAATGACATAACTTGGTAAAACATTGAAGTTTACCAAATCAAACATAACTTCAAAAGCTTAAACATACCAAAACATCCATTACACATTCAAGAAATACCATTATAAATATCCTATACATGTCATTATTAACCTTGGCAAAAATACTCAAAAACTATCGAAATGGTTGCTGGATAGTGTGATAGTTCTCCGACGAGTTTTCAACCGGTTAAGCTTTCGATTATCTATAAAACAAAGGAAAGTAGCTACATAAGCAACAAGTGCTTAGTAAACTCATATAAACTTAAACATAACTTACCATTTCATTTGCAAAATTTATGGCATAAGCATAATATCAACTAAATCATAAGCTTAGCATAAGCCTATACAAGCATCATCAACTCACAAGTTAGTATACTTGTTCATGATGCAATGAATTCAACCATAAGATATGTAGATTTCTATATATATATATACATCATTTAACTCATCAACTTTTCATAAGATCATAATTCATTCCATTTGCATACTTACCATTCATTTCCTTTTCTTACCCATTGAACCATCTAGAATTGCATCAGATACTTGAGAATACTCACACACATAGTGTGCCTTTCCATATAACCGTAACCTTTCCTTTACATTAATGCTCACACGAGCTGTGGGTCAGAATGTTACCTACACGATGCTATTCACACGACCTGTGGAGAATCTACAACAAATGCAGGACCTTAGCCTCCGGTAGAACATTCAAGACCAGCACCTGAAACATGAAATCCCTAATGACATGTCATTCGTATCCTAAGAATTCTTAAGGCTCAAACGAGATTTGTTATCCGTCAGTTATTCATCACATTGATACATTTATATTCAGATTCGTTTATATTAAAACAACATAGCAATTAATCAATTTAACTAACATTAATACGATCATAGTTCATACGAACCCACCTCGATAACTAGGGTCGTAGTAATAGAGTCGAACTAATCTTAAGCTTTAGCTTTTCCTCAATTTAAGTCCAATTTTGGTTTATCTTGATCTAAATAAATAATTTCATTCAATTAAGTACTTCTAGTATTCAATTTAATCCATAATTCATATTTATTTAAAATTACAAAATTACCCTTAATACTTTAACTTTTCACAATTTAGTCTTTAAACTCATAACTTGAATATTACTCATTTTAACCTAAATCCATGTTAACCAACGTTACAAGGGACCTTGAAACAACCCATTATTATCAAATTTTCATAATAAAACACATAGATTTACACTTTTAATAATTTAATCCCTATTTTCAATTTCATAAAAAATTACTTAACAAAACATGTTTATTTTACGACAAAGATTAATAATCTATCAAATAACTTCAAAACCTATCAAAAAACAACCGTGGTAAATCCCTCAACCTTTAAAATTTTTTGCAAATTAACCCTCGGGCTAGCTAGATTAAGCTAAAACGAACTCAAAAATATAAAAATCATTAAAAACAAGATCGAAATCACATACCATGCAAGCACCTATGCTAGCCGAACCTTCAAGCCCTAAAAATGGCCATTTCTTTCTTCAATTTCAATGGAGAGACTAAGTGAGAAAGATGAAACAAATTTTGTTTTATTTAGTTTAAATTTATTTATTAATTTACCATTTTAACCTTGGTTATTAACTTAAAAATTAACAAAATCTTACCCATAAATGTCCACTAACATTAAGAATGGTATGATTACTATCTAGATCCCTTAGTTTTCCTTTCCATAGCCATTTAGCCTTTTAAACTAATAGATACTCACTTTTGCACATTTTACGATTTAGTTCTTTTTACCTAATTAACCATGTAAACTTTAAAATTTCTTAACTAAACTTTGCTACGACCTTAAAATAATCCTGTAGACATTAAATAAATAATAAAATAATAATTCACTCATTGAAATTATGGTCCCAAAACCACTGTTCCTGACACCACTAAAAACGGGTTGTTACAATATAGAATAACGTTGGATACTCAATAATACCTTTCCATATAACCATAACATTTTCAATAATGCTCACACGAGCTGTGGGTCGGGATGTTAGCTACACAATACTGCTCACATGAGTTGTGGAGAATCCGCAAAAAATACAGGACCTCAGCCATCGGTAGTACATTCAGGACCAGCACCTAAACATATAATCCCTAATGACATGTCATTTGTAGCCTAAGCATTCTCTAAGTTCAAACAGGACTTTTGTCGTCAAGTATTCAATTATGGAATTATTACCGAATTAATTGTAAATAATATAACATTAACAAATAATCAACCAAAATAACATTTAATAAATATAAAATTCATACAAACTTACCTCAACCACAACAGTTGTATCAACAAAAATCAAGAATTAATTTGAGACTTTCGCTTTTCCTCGATTCAAGTTCGATCGATTCTTTTCTTGATCTAAATAATAATTTAACTCAATTAAATATTTCAATTGACTACAATTATTCAACTCAAACCTATAATCCATATTAACATGAAATTACAAAATTACCCCTAACTTTTTAACTTTTTTCATTTAGCCCCTAAATCTAAATATTATAATTTAACTAATAAAATAAAATATCATAATACCCAAATATTTTAAGGTTCCAAACAGCCCTAACTTTCTCTAATTCACAACATTAACCATGGATTTTATTATTTTCACCATTAAGTCTTTAAACTTTAAATTCATCAAAATTACTTAACAAAACATGTTTATCTAACAATTAAACTTAATAATCTATCAAAAAAAATTCACAAATATTATTAAATAATTCATGGAAAAACCCTAAAATTCTTTATAACTTTACAATTCAACCCCCGAGCTAAGTAGATTAAGTTAAAACAAGTTTAAAATATAAAAATCGTTAAAAATAGGGTTCAAAAACCTCACCATGCACCAAAGGAAACTTGGCTGAATTTTCTCAAGCTCAACAATGGTGACTTTCAGCAAACACAAGAAAATGGAAAAAGATGATAGCATTATTTTACTTGTACATGCTTTTATTTATTGTTTTATTACTTTACCTTTTAATTAACACTTATAAAATAATCAACCCATGTACGACATAAATACCTTATAGATCTACCAACTTACATTTCCAAGGCCATTCAACCCATTTAATTAGTAGAATTTAACTTTTGCACCTTTTTCAATTTAGTCATTTTTATCTAATTAACCATTTAAACTTTAAAATTTCTTGAATGAAATTTAATACGACTCTAATTTAACCCTATAAACAATAAATAAACATTAAAATGTTTACTCTCTGGTCAGAATTGTGTCTCAAAACCACTTTTCTGAGACCAATGAAAACAGGTTGTTACAATTTGGGCAAGGAGTTACATATCGAAGGACTCACAAGGACCTCAATCGAACACCTTGGTATTGGCGAAGTACTGGTCACCTCCAGAGCCAGGATGGATTAAGATGAACTTGGATGGCGCAATGCAGTTTAGTGATGATAACGCGTTAATTAGAGGTGTATTTAGATATGCAGATGGAAAATGGTTATGTGGTTACTTAATGAAAGTGGGTAAGGATATGGTATTTCGTATTGAAGCTCGAGTGTTTCTTGAAGGTCTACACATAGCATGGGAGAAAGGTTATAGACAGTTGGAGATCAAATGCGATAATGCATTTTTGTAAAGCCCTTACTAGCAGGCAATGCTGCTGGTAGTAATTTGGCAGAGTTATAATTAATAAATGGTTTTCTCAAACGGGATTGGAAGATAAGAATTCGACACATTCCTAGATCTCAAAATATGGTTGCTGATCAAATGGCGAAATGTGTATATTATACTCCACTGGGCTTGACGATTTTTGAGGATCCCCCGATTTCTATTCAAGAGATCTTGAAGTCTGAAAGTGCTATCCTTAACATGATTGTTTAATTTTATTGTTTTCGCTTAATGTTGTTTATTTTATAATAAAAAAGTTACAAAAGTTATTAATATTGTTAGTACCTTAAGTTGTTTGTTTGCTTAAAATGAAAATTGAAATGGTTGCTGATCAAATGGCGAAATGTGTATATTATACTCAACTACAGCTTGGCATTGCGAAAATTGTACAAACAAAAACATAAAGATCACTAAGGATTTGTTTACACAGTTCAATTTCTCTACATCTGCACAGCCTAGCTTGATGAGTAATTCAATTATTTTCTTTTTAAGGTAAAGTAATTCCACTATCTTTGTTCACAAATACAATAAGTGATTCACACTTTATCACTCCCTAAGTATAAAGATCCCACCTTTGTACCTAAATACTAGAACACTCACCTCCAAAGCTTCTCCCTAAGAACTTGGGTAGTAAACATTCAATAATGTTTACAATAACGGTTTGCATTCTCTCACAAAAACAACTTCTCAATGAACAAATTAGAATGCACTCAATAATCTCTCATACAAAATCTAGAAAAACCTCAAAACATATATTCAATTTTGGCTTGTTAACGTAGAATCTAAGTGAATACAAAGTAACTATTTGAAAATAGCTATTACAATTATAACTGTCAAAAGCACAATTAATCAAAGATATGATTTCCTAAACACGACACAGTCCCGATCGATCCTCTATGTTCCAAAGGTTGGTTTATTCACTCGAATCCAATTCAATCTTCAAAAGCCAAGAATTGGTTTCCATAGATGGACCAAAGCATCTTCAATAACACAATAGATTAACAGGTCCAAAGATTTTCTTTATTAAACTAACAAACCAAATAAGGCAAGTATTTACACCACTTCAGTAGCAGTTTGTAGTTGGCATTGCTGAGTGCCACTCAGCATCAATAAGCTCATCTTTCCTCAACAATCTCCCCTTTTGGTAATTTATTGAACAAAACCAAACAATACAATAAGCTAACTACTATAATTAACAATAGTTGCCCCACAACACAATTCTCACTCTACTTAGCTCAACTTAGAACATAATATAGTAGTTGTAACTATCAATGTTATGTCTAAAACTAGGACTATAGTTTTAGCCTATTTAAAGCGGTCATTGTATCCCTAATTCTATTGTAACACCCTTAACTCGTATCAGTTGACGGAATAAGGTTACGGAGCATTACCGAAATTTTTTAACTTAAAACATTCGTTTACAATCATTTATAAAACACATCATATTCCATTCAAACACATGTATATCGTCCCTTTTTCAAGCCCTCGAGGCCTTAGAAACACTTTAGAAACGACTCAAGACTAAATCGAAGACATTTAGAACTTTATGGCAAACGATAGAAAAATTCATGCTATAGGGGTCACACGGCTGTATAACTCACACAGCTGAGACATACGCTTGTGTCTCAAACTGTGTGGGCATTCGAAGTAGGGATACATGGCCATGTCTCAGCCTGTGCCCATGCTTGTATAACTCTATGACTTGGTTTACACGGCCAAGCCACATGCCCGTGTGCTAGGTCGTGTAACTCTCGAAATGCAACCTTAAAAAAAACTACAGGGGACACATGGCCGTGTCGCATGGCCGTGTGTCACACACGACTGAGACACACGCCCGTGTCTTAGGCCATGTGGACAAGAAATAGACCAATTTCAAGCAATTCCTTTCACTCATTTCAAGCTCACACCTATAAGACATTTGCACATACAATCAAGCTTTCAAACATACCTAAAATATACATAATAAGACCAATTCAATAGGTCATTTATCCATACAACCAATATGCCAAAAGGCACCTCAAACATAATTATCAAATCAACACGTGCACATTTACCCTTTATCATCTATTTTGTTTCCATGCCAAAACTTATCACAATTGATACATATCAACCATACCATAATAGATTCATACCATATCAAAATAACCTTACCATTTGAACTATTCCTCTAATGCATCATAACCACCTAAATGATGTAAACCAACCATTTCCAAATAG
The DNA here is from genome assembly GCF_025698545.1 of Gossypium raimondii. Classification (NCBI taxonomy): domain Eukaryota; kingdom Viridiplantae; phylum Streptophyta; class Magnoliopsida; order Malvales; family Malvaceae; genus Gossypium; species Gossypium raimondii. Next base: position 1,621,363 of record NC_068576.1, on the reverse strand, counting down.
TACTAAATAACCGACATTTATATACCATATTTACATCATGCACATCTAGTTCAAAACCTTTCCAAAGTAAACTATATCTTGACCATGTTGAGATCAACTTATCACATAACATTTTGGCCATTTAAAGATACATTAACATAAACCAATTTTATTCATTTCAAAACATGCATCAATTTGACCATAAAAACACAAATCATCAAGACATCAAATGCCAAAAACACACCAACCATATTACCATATTTACAAGCCAAACATAACAACTAGTTCATCAAACACAAGTCCACCTATACATGCATTATAACCTTGATCAAGATACCAAATCTACCGATATAATCGCTGGATAGTGTGATGAATCTTCAACTAGCTTCCAACTAGATCGAGCTTCCAATAATCTGTAAAGTAAAGGAAAATAACTACATAAGTAATGAATTCTTAGTAAGTTCGTATAAACTTTAAACATAATATTCCATTTCAACAATGAACTTTATAGATTAAATATAAACCTATATCAATGCCTCAAGATTTATCAACTACATAACCATCAACTCATAAATGAGTAAATCTATCAACATCATATATATATATATATATATATATTTATCATTCCTAACATTATAGGATTTTATAAATCATTATACACCATCATTAACTTTTTCATAAAACTATGAATTACTTCCTTTACTTACTTTTCATTTCATTTACTAAGCATAAACTTAAATAACAACATCAGTTTACTAGTTAGTATATTTATTCACCTCATATGTAAATTCATCCATAACATACGTAATTTCTCATATATATAAATACACTATTCAACTCATCAATCCTTTTTCAACATATCAATTTGAATAATGAACTTACCGTTTCATTACCTTTTCTTACCCGTTTCATTTGTATAATACCAAATATAAGCATAAACATCAATCATAATCTCAAGCTTGGCATAAGTCTAATCACCATCATCAATACACAAGTTAGTGCATTTATGTATATAACTCATTTGGGGTCAATCACATGATAAACCATTTTATAAGAAAATACACCTTTGAATCTTACCACCCTTTTCATGAACATAAGCATATTTCCATTTGCTACTTACCATTTCAATGTATACCATTAATATTAAACACGCCATATTGCAACCATAAGCTTAGCACAAACCTAAGCATCATCCATAATCTCAACTGATGAATTTATTTATGTTCAGATTAATATTTAATAAATAAAAAATCTTTCAAATTCATTAAACAAATTATCTTATCGAGATTTTTCATTCGAAGAACGACTTACGGATAAGAGTACATCGTCAGATAGACTGAACACACGAAACAGAAGCTCATAAGAGTTGATCCACCCGAAACATGCCAAACAGAAAGTATAACGCAAGAGTTCGCAACAAATGCGTAACCTCGGTTTACTTGGGTAATATATATATCTGCCTCCAATACCATCTCCACTCCAAACTCTCGTAATACACCAAAACATGATTGTACTCTATCCCGCGTTCAATTCAAATAGAACATCAAATCAATATTATAACTCAAATAATGATTCATTTCCAACAATGGAATATATATATATATATATATATATATATATATCATGTAATACCAATCAAAAATTTATATAAATGTTAAATTTTAACTTACGAACTTACCTGGCTAAATTGTAGAAATGTCAAAGTACAAGGGCATTTCGGTAATTTTTTATTCTCCTAGATTTTCCATCCGATCTTGATCTAAATTAATAATTTCATTCAATTTATTAATTTTTTATTAATTTAGACAGTAAAACAATTTAATTTATGCAATTTATTCATTTTGATATTTTTACAAAATTACCCTAAAGTTTTACTTTTATTCAATTTAGTCTCTGAGCCTAAAACATGCAAATTAACCATTTTTACCCAAAATTGAGCCTAGATGAATACTTATGGCATCCAAAACAGCTGATTCATGAAATAATTTCACATCAAATCCTTGTATTTTTACTATTTTAATAGTTTAGTCCGTAATCAAAAAAATTATCAAAAATCACTTAATAAAATACATTTAAATAAAAAATAATATTTTAAATTCATCATTTAACATCTAAAATCACAAGGTTCACTGATGGCAACATTCAAATTCTTTAACAGTTTCAAAAGCGAAGGTACGAGCTAGCTGGACCTAGTTGTAACGATCTCCAAAACATAAAAATTATTAAAAACGGGGCCAAAATCACATAATAAAATACTTTTAAATAAAAAAATAATATTTTAAATTCACCATTTAACATCTAACATCACAAGGTTCATTGATGGCAACATTCAAATTCTTTGACAGTTTCAAAATCGAAGGTACGGGTTAGTTGGACATAGTTGTAACGATCTCCAAAACATAAAAATTATTAAAAACGGGGCCAAAATCACATACCATGCATGAAATTTCACCATGACCGAAACTTAGCTTCATGTTTCCATGGACACTCGGTTGTTGAAGAAGTAAACCAAAAAGATGATAAGAATTTAGCCTTTTGTTTTTATTTATTTTGGTGAGAGTTTTCGTGGTAACTATGGAGATAATTTTGTATCCCTTTTGAGAGAACTCCATGAGAGTTAGAGTTTTGTTTTCAGGGGATGAATTTGTACGTTTAGTACATTTAAGTTTATTTTCTCCATATTATACTCTTGTTTGTTTACTCATTAGTGGAAAATCAAAACCTCCTTTGCCATAGTGTTTTATCCTCTTCGATGGATTTTTTACATAAAATATTTGTATTCATTCTTCATCATTTTTATTATCTCGTTGTTTATACGAGTTGATACTCAACACTCACCCTATCAAATTTTGTTAAGTTTTGTACACGTTTTTTACAGTTAAATTTGTGGTATAGGAAGCCAAACAACATGTTGCGTGATTTAGCTGTTAGTGCATTCTGAAAACAAAATCTCAATCCAAAAAAGTGCTCAATTTCTTTAACCAGTGTGGGGGCAGAACTCTTCCCTAAAACCACCACCAGTTGACTAATTTCCTTCCATTTTCAATTAGCTAAAGTCGCATGGCAAAGAGGACCTACCATTATACCATAAGAATTTTATGCTCTAATAAAATACTGACAAAATTGGGAAATCATAAGGCCAAATGTCACTTGTACTGCTTCCTAAAATTCTAAGCATTCTTCTTGCCCCTTTCAACTTAGAAAAATACCTTTTTGAAACCTCTTTCTACACTTCTATCATTACTTTGATTTTAATCAATGAATCATAATTAAGACTTAAAAACCTTAGAAATCCCATTAACCCCATTTTGGTTTAAGCTTAGAAAATCCATACGAGTGGCTTCCTGTCACTTTCACAATTTTATGGCCACTGCCGTTGTTTTCAATCCCCAGGGGGTCACTAACTATAGATCTTTGATGGTTTATATTCTTTGCTTAAAGGTGTTTCTCCACGATAAAAACTCTACTTTGTAATATTAGTTAATTATTTGTTGTCTTCATTTGGACAGTCCCTTCACGTACTAACACGCGACAGCTAACGGAGAAAGAGAGACACACTCGGTGAGTCAACTCCACTCTCGGAACCCAGCATAAAAGCCAACTTTTTCCTTTTCTCTATCTTTAAGTATTATCTTTAAGTATTGGTGTTCATATAAAATAATGGGTTATTTTTCTTTTCAGTGACAAGCACCTTACCCCCCAGAGCGTTTTTTTTTTACTTTGTGGACAATAACGATTCTCTGTCCCATTTTGCTGTTCCACTTACTGTTTCCATTGGCATGTCTATTATGAGCTCTGTGTATATTAAGGGTTCTTGCTTATCCATTTAGGAAGACTGGTGGTAGTCTGTTTACAGCCTCTTCTTCTGAATTCGACCTCCATATGTCTTTGCTTCGAGCTTGTGGTAACTGGTGGGTATTGGTTCCCTCGTGAATTTCCAGAAACCTCCTGAACTTTTACTTTTGCCGCTTTGGTTGCTGCTAATGTGGGTATTTATTGCTTTATTCAGTTTGCTGTCGCTAAAGTACGAAGTTTCATGCTTTCTTGTTGTGCTTGTTGCTTTTTATAGTCTTTAGTTCTCCATGCCAGAACTTCAAATGGGTTTGGCTTGTTCTTTTTTGACACTTTCTTTCATAAACTAACATCTTTAAATTGAATTTTGGTTTCTTAGCCCGTTGGGGTTGGTTCTTTTTCTTCTTCTTCTTGTCGTTACTTGCCTTGGAACTGAATGATTCTCTTTACTCCCTGTGGATAGTAATTTTCTGGTGAACTTTTGGATGATCATTGTTAGTCCGTTAATCATATTCTAGTATTGGTTCAATTTGACTGTCAATTAGTAGGCAAATTTGAGTATTTCATTGATTCATTTTGTATTTGATGCTAGAAAATATATGGTGAGTGGTTAGTCTTGTCATTCATTGCCACCATGAACCTGGTTCTGCTGCTGTCAACTTTCAGTCTCTTTATTGGAGTGCTTTCAGAAGAGGGTTTGAATCCTGCTGTTGTGAATGTTGGAGCTATATTCTCATTCAACACCATTAATGGGAAAGTTGCAAAGGTTGCAATGAAGGCTGCCGAGGATGATATTAACTCCGATCCAAGTGTTCTTGGTGGAAGGAAATTGTCTATACAAGTACATGATTCTAACTTCAGCTCATTTCTAGGCATTCTTGGAGGTATACTAACTGTCAAGTCTCTTTATTCTCCTCTTATCTTTTAATTCTGTGTTTTTTCTTTTTTTTTGTTTAATTTCGTTCAAATCCCATTGACCTCTATGTTATACTGTGAATTAGGATAAATGGAATTACTTGTGATGAATCATTACGGATATTATACCTCATTCTTGCAGGAGTATATTCATGGGGAAATAATGATACTCATTACTTGAGTTTCTTTGCTATTCACAGCACTGCAGTTTATGGAGACAGATACCGTAGCAATAATTGGTCCACAAAGTTCGGAGATGGCCCATGTTCTATCAAATCTTGCAAATGAACTCCAGGTTCCGCTATTGTCATTCACGGCTTTAGATCCCAGCCTGAGCCCTCTCCAGTACCCTTTTTTTGTTCAAACAGCACCTAATGATGAATTCCAGATGACTGCCATTGCTGAGATGGTTAGCTATTTCAGTTGGAGTGAAGTGATTGCTATTTTCAGTGATGATGATCAGAGCAGAAACGGTATAATCACATTAGGCGATAAACTTGCTGATAGACGTTGCAGAATTTCTTATAAAGCTGCGCTTCCTCCGGACCCATCGGCCAAAAGAGGTGACGTTTTGAGAGAATTAAATAAGATTCAAATGATGGAATCTCGAATTATTGTTCTGCACTCTTTCTCAAGGACAGGTCTCTTGGTCTTTGAAGTGGCCAAGAGCCTTGGAATGATGGGAAAAGGATATGTTTGGATAGCTTCTACTTCGCTGTCCACTGTTCTAGATTCCTTTTCCCCACTTAAACCGGAGATAGCAAACTCAATCCAGGGAGCACTTACACTTCGCCCTCATACACCTGATTCGAAAAGGAAAAGAGATTTTATGTCACGTTGGAACCAGCTGAGTAACGGTTCTATTGGGTTTAACCCTTATGGTCTATATGCCTATGACACTGTTTGGATGATTGCTCGTGCAGTAAGGTTGTTACTCGATCAGGGGGGCAAAATTTCATTTTCCAACGATACAAGATTAGATGGTATTAGTGGGAGCACTCTAAATCTTTCTGCATTGAATGCATTTGATGGAGGGAAGCAGTTGCTTTCGAAGATATTGGAGACAAATATGACTGGTCTGACGGGCCATGTCCAGTTTAATCAAGACAGATCCCTGATAAATCCTTCTTATGACATTATTAATGCGGTTGGAAATGGGCAACGACTGGTTGGATACTGGTCTAACCACACTGGTTTGTCCATTGTGCCACCAGAGACACTTTATTCGGAAAAGCCTAATCGGTCAAGTTCAAACCAACATTTAGACAAGGTGGTATGGCCTGGAGGAGAAACAGCAAGACCTCGAGGGTGGGTTTTTCCTAACAATGGAAGAGAATTAAAAATTGGAATTCCAAGGCGAGTTAGTTACCGAGACTTTGTCTTGTTAGTCAATGGCACGGATAAGGTGCAAGGATATTGCATAGACGTTTTCCTTGCTGCAATTAAATTGCTGCCATATGCTTTTCCATACAGGTTTATCCCATTTGGAGATGGCCATAAGAACCCAAGCTATTATGAGCTTGTCAATAAAATTAAGTCCGGAGTAAGTAGACTATAATGAAACCTGCATCTGTTTTCTTAAAAGATAAAATGATTGATTAACTATTTTTTTTCTATCAGTTCTGATATTGTGTTTCTGTAGGTCTTTGATGGCGTGGTGGGTGATATTGCCATTGTGACAAACCGAACAAGAATAGTTGATTTCACTCTGCCATATATAGAATCAGGGCTGGTTGTGGTAGCTCCAGTGAAAAAGATAAGTTCGAGTGCTTGGTCCTTCGCACGGCCATTTACTCCATTGATGTGGGCAGTCACAGCTGCATTTTTCCTCATTGTGGGATCAGTTGTGTGGATCCTTGAGCATAGAAGAAATGATGAATTCCGGGGCTCTCCAAAGCAGCAATTTGTCACAATTTTGTGGTGAGTACATAAACATATGAGATTCATCTTTGTATGGATATATTAGTATATGGCATTCATAAATGAAAAGAAAACACAAAATTTAACATCTGTTGAATGTCGTAATCACCACTCCCTCCCCCTCTTTTCTGAAAGGATTATAAAACCTGGAATCTAACTGCAGATGAGTGATTCAAGTTCACGACTGAGGTCATTCTAAATGTTAAAAGAAAATCAAGCATGATTTGAGCGGTTGCAAATAAGTTCTTACGACATTGTCGTCTCTAAAAGATGCATACCGATGTAACCGCTCTGCTCCTCCCTTCTGATTACAACCTCCTGCACCCCTTTACTTGCATGGCTATCCTGTGTCGAAGAAGCTCTCCCAGGAGAGCTTCCTTATCTTTTTAGTGTTTTCTTTTGCTGGAGTGATGAAAACATGTAATACCACAAAATTATAGGAGAAAACATGCCTGATTCTCTCACACTCACCTTTACCCTCTTAGCCTGTCAATGTATTATTTCGTCTATTTGTTGTGAATGTTCCCATTACCTGTGAAATTATGGATGTTCTTTTTTCTATACTGAACGTGCAGCACATGTACAATATATCTATGCTTTCATCTTTATTGTGAGAAATAATAGGTGCAAATTCAATAGATAGACAATTAAATGCAAAACATGCTTTCTGTATCTTTCCATTTGACCGATAACCAATTCATTGCCCTTCAGACCCCTTACCTGCCATGCTCTATTTTTCCCCTTGCAGGTTCAGCTTCTCTACAATGTTTTTTTCCCATAGTAAGTTCTTTCCATTTTGGCAATGTCAGTTGCTTTTACCAAATAGTTTAGTACTCAGAATCACCCATCATACCAACTCCGGATATTTTGAACTTTTTTCAGGAGAAAACACAGTGAGCTCACTTGGACGCCTAGTACTGATTATCTGGCTTTTTGTGGTTTTGATCATCAACTCAAGCTATACTGCAAGCCTGACATCATTCCTCACAGTGCAACAGTTATCATCACCCATCAAAGGGATTGATACCTTAATTGGTAGCAATGAACGAATAGGCTTCCAGGTAGGATCTTTTACTGAAGGCTATCTGATGGAGGAACTCAATATTCCAAAATCTAGACTCGTTCCACTTGGATCACCAGAAGAGTATGCCCTTGCCCTTGAGAGGAGAAATGTAGCTGCAGTAATCGATGAGCGACCATATGTGGACCTCTTCCTCTCAGAACACTGCGAATTCTCTGTTAGAGGCCAGGAGTTTACGAAAAGCGGATGGGGATTTGTGAGTTATCTCATATCTATATTTTTAACATTGAGTTGAAAGTAATTTTCAACAATGTGCACACTAAATGTAGAATTATGCCATGATAGAACATTTAATGTAAAAAGTTTGTTCAAGTCCCTTTCTTGATTCTATTACATGCAGAAAATGATCTCCAATGGTTTTTATGATTTGTAGGCATTTCCTAGAGACTCGCCATTGGCCATTGACATGTCTACTGCCATTCTTTCTCTATCTGAGAATGGTGAGCTTCAGAAGATTCACGACAGATGGCTGTCAAAAAGTGCTTGTAGTTCCGAGAATAGTGAGGATGATATTGAACAGCTCGACTTAAAAAGCTTCTGGGGGCTATTTGTTATATGTGGAATTGCATGTATGCTTGCTCTCCTTGTGTACTTCTGGCTGATGTTCCGCAAGTTCAGCCGGCTGCCTCCCGAGGAACTTGATACCACCAGTCCTAGTACCTCCCGTTCCACTCGTCTTCAAACATTTTTGTCATTTGTTGATGAGAAGGTAGAGAAACCAAAAAGCAGCTCAAAAAGAAAACGCGAGAGTATGTCTCGAATTGGATATCATATAAATGATGAATCGCCACATAGATCTGGGAGTATGGAGAGGAATATGTCCCAGAATGGTGATAGTTGGCTTACTCAATAATTTGGTCAGTTCTAGCTGTATACTTCTCTCACATTTCATTTCATCCTCAGGTTGAAAAAGAATTGGCTTTTGGGTCGATTCTTCCCCCCCCCCCCCTTCCCCCTCTCTCCCTTTTCTCTGCTCTACCAGTTCTCCTGTATTTTCTGCTGAATCCAATCGTCTATACAAAGGCATTAGCTTAAAAATGTAGCATATGTGAGTATTATTCTTAAGAAACAGTGCAAAAGCCATGTTTCTAAACTACAGCATATAGAATAGATTACTGCACTTCTTTCTTCAAATCTTACCGAATGCAAATCACTATCCCCCCTTCCCTTTTGTGTTGAGATTCGAGGTTCCTGACAGCCACCATTTCGACAATCTACTAATGTCAGAATCCAACGGTTTATGGAGCTAGTGAAGCAAGGGTCGTTGCCCTGGAAATCATCTTATCAGAGACGTTACATTTAGTCCCATCCCATAAATAAGCTTTGATAGGTATTTGGCGTAGCAGATGAAGTTTTGCCACGATGGTTTTTCGTTTCTAAGCAGCAGCTATGCCTGTGAGACAGATATCCTCTCTATTGAGAACACTGGAAGCCTCTCCATATCCTTTATTTCAGGCCATCAAAACTCTAGTTAGAAATAGATTTCAAGTCAGGCCTGCTCTGCCCCCAGAAGAATCAATATCCTTCCTACATTTAGGTGATCCAATATTAGATACAAAACAAACTACTCTAGCAAAGGAACATATGATAAACAGGTGATCCAGGGTCTAATATTCATTTCAACACAGGGAAACAACTCATATCACTTGTTAAGATACTTTAGCCAAATTCTTACTTGCAAAGGACACAATTTGCGCTTAGCTTCCAAAGGAACATTACAAATTTAAAGGCAACTTACTGTTAGTACAAAATTTCGGTGAGGAAAATCTTAAACACACGAATGGAACACGAACAACTCGAACAGAAAACGAAGAAATAAGAACAAGGCTCCAAGGCGTGTATCAAGCCACTATCTTAATAATACAATGAAGCCAATGACTATTTGTGGTTGTACTGACGAAAATAATAATGTATAACAAGAAAATCAATTTTTATAAAGAAATTCTACAATGATTTTTTTATAGAACAATCTAATAATATTAGAAGATGGAACAAAGATAGAATTTTAGAACTTGTTGATATAATTTCTAAATGAAATCTCATTTTCATGTCTCTTCATCTAAATAATAATATTATAACTATTTAAATAATATTGTTTGAATAGTTATAAATTTTTGTAAAAAATCAAGTGGTATAATTCTTCACCAATAACCAAAATATTTAAAAATACCATTCTACACCTTCACAAGTTCAAGAAGCCTAGAAGATCTCTGCAAAAATTGAAGAACTTGAAGAAATTCTAATGAACTGCATACTCATTTTGAAGAAAGCCAACACGACCTTTGAAGCAATTCACATTCATCCAATATCAAGTCAGACGACCCTTGAACCAAAGCTCAACTAAAGAAAAGAATCAAAGGAGGATTTCTTTGTATTTAAGAATTTTTTAGAGATTGTAACTTTCTTTTTAAAATTATTAATAAAATTTGACTCCAAATTTTTAAATCAATTTTTGATTCGAAATTTATGTGTATAAATACAAATACCAAATTGTAGTATTACAAAGTCATTGAAAATGCTTGACATTTAATTGCATCTCAAGCTCCCAAAAATTCATATGATTATTACAGTGCCACAAATTATCTTTGAGGTCCCCTTAGTCATTTTATAAATCTCCTTCGTAGAGTTGGTAGACGGGTGGATTCAGATTGGGTTTGCTTCAGACTTAGATTATATAATGTTATATCATATCATGTAGTATATACTATGTTAATAGTTTATGTATATGCATCAATGATTAAACATTGTAATATAATGTAATACTATATATCTTTTATTATATTCTATAATATGATAGTAGTACATTATATATTAATTATTATAATATATTATTGTTTATTATTATCTTGGTTGAAATACGCTTTAAGACTTTATACTTTTCGTACATTTAAAAGCAGCCCTCCTATTATATTACATAATGTTATATCATATAGTATATACTATATTTATAGTTTTATATATGCATCAATGGTTAAACATTATGTTATCATGTAATACTATATCTTTTATTATAATATATATTATAATAATAATTATTATATATAATAATAATACATTCTATTTTACTTATTATATATTATTATTTTTGTTGAAACATGTTTTAAGTCTCTATACATTTCGTATATTTGAAAGTTAGCCCTCTTACTATATTATATAATGTTATATCATATCGTATAATATATTAATAATTTATATATATGCATCGACAATTAAGCATCATAATATCATGTAAAACTATATCTTTTTATTATAATCTATATTATAATAATTATATATGTATTAATATTTTTAGTAATAGTTATATATTATAATATTATTTTATGTATTAATAATATACTAATTTAGTGTATCGGTTTAAGGTCGTTAGGTAATTGGTTTAGGTTTTGATAATAATTATATAATATATTATATTATCATTAAATTTTAATTTCATAGATTTTAATAATTATTATATATTTATCAAAATATTTTATATTAAATTAATATTTTTAAAATTTATATCACTTTATAATTTAACAAAAAATTATTATTAATTACTTTTCCTATTAATAAAATTTTAATATAAATATGCTATGCTTATGAATAAATTTTTAAAAAATAAAGAATTTTTATTTATTTATATTATTATTAATATCATAAAAGTATATTAATTATTAATGTCTATTATGATTGTTTAGTTATAAATTCAAGGTTTTAGTCGGATTTATTTCAAGCTTGGGCCAGATCGATCTCAGGCTCGAGTTTGTTATGGGCTCAGGTTTTCTCAGGCTCAGGTTTTGTCGGGCTCAAATTTTCTCGGGCTTGGATCTTTTATGAGTTCGGGCTTTTTTGGACTCGGATCACTATGAGCTCAGATCAACACAGGTAGGCTTTTAGGCTCGGGCCTATTTTGTTAACTCTACTCCTTAAGCAGCTTAAATGTCGAAGACATGTAATAAGCCACTACCTTCGACGCTAGAGACTCATTGGAACAATGCAAAGGGAATTTGATAGGCATTGCATTGCGAAACTCTTGCATTTTTTTTCTTAGTGCTTGCATCTAGTCTTCAAACAAATTTTCCTATCTTTACGGATTATGTTACTATGGTTGATACGAGGGATTTGTTAGATTTACACTAGGCTATTGATTACGGCGTCTATTGAGAAAAGACTAAGTTGTCTCTTCCTATTGGACATCGAGTAGAGGTTTCTACTATTGAGGGTCTCTACTCGCTCTCAACTCTTCTATGATTTTTTATTTCTCTATTTAATTTCTTATTGGCGCTCTTTCTACTGTAAGTATAATCTTTGTTCTGTAGAAAGTTGTTCTTCCAACATTCTCGTTCTCTCTTGCATATTAGTGAATTGTTGCGAGCTACAATAAGGGTTTTGGGAAGTTCACCTCGGAGAGCACTGGTATTACCTTGGTACATTAAAGGTTGAGTTTGATGGCACTGACCATAATATCTTGGAGAAGGATATTTGGGATAATCCCTATAATAAGGACAGTGAAGGCTATACACACCGTAAGGGTTATAATGACGACTCAGTTGCGATTGCGGTTGAGTATATTGCTGTCTGACATTGCTTTGAGGTTTGTTTTGGGTTGTCTATGACTAGGTTTGAGTTTGTTGTTGATCTTGCTCTTTTTTTTTCTACATTTGTGGGTACACCAATGGTGGAATGAGCTATGTTTGGTCTATGCTCACCGTGCCAATTGTTAATACAGGAAAGTGGCGTAAAGGAGGATGTGATGGAGATAAAAAACGATTCACCCTATTTGGGTGAAGAGCCTAACTATGTAGGTGGTAGAGATGGTAAAGGTAGTAAACGAGAGGGATGAAGGGAAAGAAAGAGTTATAGAGAGGATGAAGTGTTAAGTGAGTGAAGACTAAGGCATGAGTAAACGTGGCTTCTCTTTGAGGTGAAAAAGGCCTTATATAGATTGATTTTGCGGGACACGTGATTACCTCTAATTAGCTGGTTGGTCACTTCCAAGATCCTTATTAAGAGGGCATAATGTTTTATAAGAGGTTGTCTAGCATCAGAACTACTATACGTGACAAAATATATTTAATTTTTGAACAATATTTTATATAATTTGATTTTATTAATCTTAGAGTAAGAAGTTGAATTAAGTCCCACATTTGAGTTGATGAACAAAGAAGTAAATAAAAGTAGTATTTTCAGTGGTGAAGGGCCCACATATTTAGAGAGTTGAAATAGTAAGGGTAAGGTGGTCAAATGAGGTAGAAGAGATTCGATTAGGGCTTCGCGGGCTTTCCTAATTAATTTCAAGATTCACTTTTAGGTAAAGCAGAAGGAAAGCGTCGCAGCTGAATTAGATTTTGGACCCTGTATTTTGGAACCGTAAACGTGGAAGCATTCCAAACAATAAAAGCTGAAACATGGAAAAACCACCAAGTTTTTAGTCGTCAATGGCCCGCCTGCTTAATATTCTTTCACACCTCACTAACGTGCTCTTAACGCACTCCTTAATTCCCTGAATGCCATTGCCTGCCCCCATTTTCCTTTTACACAGCTGATCACAGAAATGTGGGTTTTTTGTTCCTCCTGAATAACACAGATGCGCATTGAGAGTTACGTTTGAAAGAGAGTAAAACAAAATGAAAAGGGCGGAGAGGAGTTTCCGTGAGGAGTTTTCACCTGGGTATTATGGGATTTGTACTGTTGGAGGAATGCTGAGTGCTGGGACTACTCATCTTGCTGTTACACCTCTTGATGTCTTGAAAGTAAATATGCAGGTGGGTTCGTTTTGGTTTTATTTTTGGTTTCAAACTGTTGAATATTATGATCTTAATTGTTTTCTCTAAGAATGTCTTTGAGGTTTTAAGTTAAGCTGCCTTGTTTTTAACCTTATGCTTATGCTTATATCTGTATGTGTATCACCCACGGTCCATATGCTTCTTGTGGACTTATGGCTGCTACCTCGTCTTGCTATATTATTGATTGGTTAGTGGAGAACATCAGCTTTTAAGAAGGGGAAATCTTGGAATGTCCATCAAGGAAAGAGTTGCGTAGCAACCGGCAAGTTTGCTTGCCATGGTAGAACCATTTCATATAGCAGTAGAGAAATAAAATTCTTATATGTATGTTTGACCTTTATGCCAGTTTGATTAGCATCAAATATAGAGACAGCAAGTGCGTTTTAACTGTTGTATGTAGTTTCATTGTACTTCTTGGTCTCCTCAGCTTCCCACCATCTTTTATTCTTTTAAGGTTGCTTATGTAATTATTTTATTTGTTTTTTTCAGGTGAATCCAATCAAGTATAGCAGCATATCATCAGGATTCTCTGCCCTTTGGAGAGAGCAGGGGCCATCTTCTCTTTGGAGAGGTTGGTCTGGCAAGTTATTTGGATATGGTGTTCAAGGGGGCTGCAGATTTGGTCTTTATGAATACTTTAAGGAGCTTTATTCCAATGTTTTGGCTGATCAGGACAAGACTTTCATATTCTTTCTCAGCAGTGCATCTGCTCAAGTATTTGCTGATGTGGCTCTCTGTCCTTTCGAGGCCATTAAAGTTCGTGTTCAGACGCAGCGCACTTTCGCTAAGGGTTTGGCTGATGGATTTCCTAAACTTTATAAAACAGAAGGGCTTGCTGGGTATGTTATGCTGATGCCTGAATCTTTCTGTTTTTCCTTCATCAGTAATTTTTTTATCCATTTCAATTTGATTGCAGCTTCTACAAGGGACTTTGCCCACTTTGGGGCCGCAATCTTCCATGTAATGTTAATACTCCACTGCACTTTTAGAATTTTTAGTTGATTGTTCCTACTAGTAACAAATTTAATAGGTGTTTCCCGGTGGTTATGGCACTGGAGAGCCTTCTAGTCTATCTTGATATGCCCTCAGTTAGTTTGTAAGCTTAAGCTGACAAATTGCGAGTTGCAAATATTATGCTAACCAGTTCTTGGTTCAGTATTCTCTCACTATTAGATTAGTAATTACCAACTAAAGCACGCCTTGCCAATGTTTTCTATCTATTTGCAGCTGAGATGACAAGATACTTTGGCTAAATAGTGAAGATAATAATAGTGACATTGCATGTTTGCTGGTCACCTGTTTTATGAATACTCTTAAGTCACCTTTGTCTCTTTTATAGGAGTTTAAGAACATGGACTTTGGGCTTTACATTTCAGAATGAAGTTTGAAGCCAAGCTAGAAAACATAGATTTATAGGCAAAAAGGATATTTTCTCAGTTAACATTATTGTCAACAAGCAAGTTGCTACAAACTCATCTGAGTTTAGTGTTGACTGATTACTTGCGTACCTATATAAGTCTATTTTGGCATGTATTGGGATTGCAAATTCATAGTGCCTTTTATTTCTAACCTTGTTTCTAAATATGATGTTCTGATTGGCAGTCTCGATGATAATGTTCTCAACCTTTGAGCATTCAGTGGACTTTATCTATGGAAGTATCATTAAACAGAGAAAACAAGATTGTTCCAGGGCTCAACAACTTGGTGTCACATGCTTAGCAGGGTATGCAGCTGGAGCAGTTGGTACTGTAGTCTCTAACCCGGCTGATGTCGTTGTTTCTTCTCTTTACAACAAAAAGGCTGAAAACGTGTTGCAGGTAGTGCCCATTAGAAATGTGTTTCTTCAGCTTAATTTAAGTACAAGTTAAAATGATTAATTTGGGTTATTCAATATCATAATTTTCAGGCTGTTAGAAAGATCGGGTTTGTTAACCTTTTTACTAGAAGTCTTCCCGTACGCATCACACTTGTTGGACCTGTTATTACTCTGCAATGGTTTTTCTATGACACCATCAAAGTGCTTTGTGGACTGTAAGTGTTTTCATGATCTCCAAATTCAGAAATCATCAAAAGAAAGAGTATTAGGTTGTATTCGCTTTTAGACATAGTAAATGCTGATTTTCTGCTTCATGAAATTTATAAATTCTTATAAGAGGATTGAAGTGTTAGTGTTTCTTTTCCTTTGACAAGTTTGCAACAAGGGTCTATGTTCCTCCAACTTTTCTTTTTACTTGAAGTACCAATCTCTCACACATTTGGATACAGGCATAGAGATATGACCCTCCAAAAACTTGGAAAAAAATTAAACATGCCCATGTTGGACACATACCCCTATCCAACATTCACACCCCAGTCCGAGTAGCATAGATAAGGATGTAATGTGGTTGTAGATACCTCCTTAGCACAGAGCACTGATCACTGATCACTTTTCTTATCCTCATTGTTCTAACAATGTGAATACCTTAGGCCTACAAGCGGAGGACTCAATAGGCAACTTCAAGAAGCCAATTTATCATCTTAAGCGCTTTGGACAGTGGAGGGAAATCTATAAAGTTCCATCAGGTCAAGGTATGCAAACATCAAACGTTAACACTTGCCTACAATGTTAGCATATGATACATTAGTTAGAAGGGTATTTACATATAAATCTTCAAAAAAGTTGTACAATGTCTTAAATTGTTCTTTCAATCAT
Source organism: Gossypium raimondii (assembly GCF_025698545.1). Taxonomy (NCBI): domain Eukaryota; kingdom Viridiplantae; phylum Streptophyta; class Magnoliopsida; order Malvales; family Malvaceae; genus Gossypium; species Gossypium raimondii. Next base: position 1,605,219 of record NC_068576.1, on the reverse strand, counting down.
TGGACCCCTCCCCCAGTTTTTAGCTCTGAGGGGGTAACATAGTTTGTTTTGTCATGATGAGTTCTACATTTGCAGTAATGGCTGAGATTAAGGATTCAAATAACAATAGACTAGTTTTATGATGTTGACAATCATGTGATCTGTTAATAGAATATTGAATTTTTAGTTTCAATGATCAAAGTTCAGTATTCTTGAGTATAAAATGAAAGTAGTCAATAATATTGCACGATCCTATGGATTTGGTTCAACGTGAAGTGCCTTTGCCAATTGGCATGCATGCCATGGTACGTAGTATTAGTAGCCTTGACTCGAGAAACTACCTACAACATAAACCAGCCTATGGAAATGGAAATTTCCCGTCATTTACACACGTAAATATATCGGATTAAGAATACTAAATGCATTATAATTGTTTATCCTGGTGTTGTAGTCAATTTTTAGTTGGTGTCGAGTGAACTTGTGACACCAACTCAATCAACAACATTTTTAATATATATACAATTGATGGAGGTAATATTGTATGCATAATAAAATAAAAATGTATAAAAAAAGTCAAATAAAACTTTGGTTGAGGGGTAAATTTAAGGTTTTACTAATATAATTAGTGTGGCTTCAAATCTTACCATATTCATATTCCTTATTTTAGTTTTTAATTAAAATAATTAAACTAACCTCAAATAATATAACTTAATTTTAATATGAAATGATATTTTAGTAATATAATAGTATAAATAAATATCAAAGTTCTTGAGTTCTAATATTTGCTAATCGTTTTTCCGCAATTACTTTAGTATTCTCGTTTTACAAAATAAATTATATTATATTATTTTGAGGGTGTTTTTATCATTTTATATAGAAAAATAAAAAATATGCACACATAATAAGATTTAAACTCACATTACTTTTGATTTTCGCATTTATACTTTATTATTTAACTAAAGTCATATTTATTATCCATACTATTAATAAAATCAATAATTGAGTTGGTAGACTCAGGAAAATTACGGAAATATTCTTCGATGGTATTTTAGTTTTCTTTTATTTTAATAAAATTAATAAAATATACGTATAATAGAATTTGAACTCACACTAATTAAATGTAAAACTATAAATTTATCACTCAACCAAAACTTTATTTTTATATATTATAAAATTTTATATTTTAATATACATAATTTATTATCTCGTATATATATATATATATATATATATATATATATATATATATATATATTAATGCTTTGATGTTACTTCAATTGTACTTTTCTTCTACAAATGAACGCACAAGTAAACTTGTTAAGTAAGTTTGCTTAAACTTAAATATAATAAGGGTAAACTGTTAAAATAGTCACTTTTATTTACCTTATATTACATTTTAGTCACTTATGTTTGAAATGTTACGTTTTAGTCATTGAGTCGTTAATTATCGTTAACGGTATAATAGTAAGTTAAACAATAAATTTAGGTTAATTTATACAATCAATCCTCATATTTTTTTTCGTTTTGAGCAATTTAAATTTTTCTCATATGTTTTTTTGTTAACTTTCCTTTTTTTCTCTATTTTCCATTTTTTATGCTTCTCCTCTGTTTTCCTTCCTTCTCAATTTCTTTTAACGTAGTTTTTCTATGTTTTCCATTTATTAAAATTAGTCCATATATTTTTATTTTTTAAATAATTTAATTCTTTTCGAGTGAGGTAAGCTTATACTTATAAAGAGATGAAATTGCACCATTTATTTTAAAAGAGACAAAATTACATCTGACTTTATAATATAAAGATTTCTCAAGTATTTATCTCAATAAATAAAAAAAAACATCCTTTCTAGGAAAGAGACAAATCCAATTTCATTTTCATTAAAAGGGAAATAAAATCGAGAGATATTGGAACTAAAATAGATGTTCCCAATTTTTTTCATTAACGTGTACATTTAGGAAATTTACCAAAAGACGAGAGTATTAGGCTTGCTAGCTACGTTTGCTTAAACTTAAGGGTATTTGACTTATATTATATTTTAATTATTTATGTTTAAAATGATATGTTTTAATTATTTACGTTATTAATTTGTTACGAAGTAGTTACTCTACCGTTAAACTCTATTACATCCCTAACGAAAGTCCAAATGGGTTTTAAATGCCAACTTGAATGTCCTATGTGGCAGCCTAAATTTGATGCCACCGTTAAGGAGGTAATGAAGCTTAACAGTAGAGTGATCATTTTATAACAAAAAAGATAACATAAATGACTAAAACGTAACATTTCAAACATAAGTGACTAAAATATAATTTGAGACAAACAAAAATGACTATTTTGTAATTTAAACTAAACTTAAATGTAATAATGAAACCCTTTATTAGTGTTAAATCAATTGATCGCCCAATGTAAGTGTAGGTAAAGTTGTCCATGGGTCGGGTCAAGTAAAATTTTAGGTCTGTTTTTTAGGTTCGGGTTCGACCCAACCCAAAAAATAGGTTTAAAATTTTGTCCAAGCTCGACCCGAATGAAAATGTTAGAACTCGAGTCCGGTTCACCCGTATTAAAAAATTTTCTATTATTTTTTATATAAAAATAAATTTAAAAAATATAATACATCAATTATACTAAAAACATTAAAATAAATATTTTCCAACAAATTGAAAAAAAATTAAAAAAATATACTTAAATAACACTAAGATAAGTGTAATTTAACAAATAAATACCTCTAAAATAGTAATAAAATTAATAATTAGACTAGAGTTATACGATATCAAAATGATAATAACAAAATAGTAATAATATAAAAACGAAATGACAGTAAAACAATAAAAAACAGTAATAATTTATTTTTTAATGCAAGTTTATTTTTCAGTCATATGTTTTATTCCTAACCATCTCAATTTTCACATGGACAAGCGTAGTGTAGGGTTAAACTGCATGGTTCAAAGCCCAACTGCAAGTTTTAATATTTTTCTAAGATTAGATTTTGTTGTCTTTCATTTCTCCACAATATTAGTCGGAAGATATTTGACCAAAACAACGTTTAAGACAGACATGTCGTAGCATTTTCACACGGCGTGAGTATCACGTACCAATCAACAACCTACAAACTCCAACGTTGTCGTGAGCTATGAGCAAGGTCAACCATGAATCCCCCTGTTTTGCTTTTCTGGTTTCCTTACCCTTTTTACCTTTCCATTGCACTCTAACACACACACACTGATTTGATTTGATTAAAAAACAGCAATAGCTTCTTTTCGTTTCGTTTCCTTATGATTCCGTTTGAGGAAGAGGAAAAGGAAAGGTGGGGAAGAGAGAGTGGGAGAGTTAGCTGGTCTTTACTGCTCTCTCGTATCCCATGTTTCTTACCAACAACATTAACCCCAAAATTAACAACAGAGACATAACCAAAAATTCAAACTTAAAAAAAAAAAAAAAAGAAGACCCACTAATAGGCAAAAGTTGTTGTTTTTGATCAGTTATATTCATCCATTTTAAGCATTTCCTTCTTTGTCTCTCCTTCTATCATCTCTCTTTCTTCTTTTTGTTTTCCAATCCTTTCTTCATTTCCACTCCTAACTGGTACTTTATCTCTCTTTCCTTCCTATATTTGGGTTTTTCCCTTTTTATTGAATCCTTGATTGTTATGTATGTTTACATCTTTCTCAGTTAATCTCTCTTTCTGGTCTGTGAATTTGATTATTGGGTTATTTTCTTTGATAGATGTCCTTTGTTTTTTTTTTTCTTGGGTAGGACTTCAATGATATATACATGTTGAAAGATGGTGACTTTCGTTTATTTCTCTTTTCTGTAGAAAACAGAGTGGTGTTTTTCCCTCTTATCTCATGTGGGATTCTTTTGAAGTTTAGATTTGTGAGGGGTTTCTACATGAAAATCATGTGACGTTAGAAGATTTTCAAATTGTGGGATCATCGAAAATTTACACACTCTCTCTCTCTCTTTCTTCTTTCATTTTCAGTGTAATTGATGAGATTACATTATTGCATGAGATTACATTATTACATTTTTTTGATGGGAAACACATGCCGAGGATCCGGCCAACTCCATCAGGGCTTCAGTGAGCCCGAGGAACGTTCTTCCAAACAGAGCTACGCTTCTTCAGACCATTCCACCTCTGATTATTCCCGTTCCGGCTTAAATGATCAACAACTTGCTCCCCAAGTTATCCCCAAATCGACCACAAAAGATGCCAATTTGGTTACCACTGTCCCCCCCAAGAAAGAGAACTCCATGAAGCGTGGCTTTGATCACCATGTTTGTCATGTTCTGGGTCATAAGACCCCCAACATCCGTGACCTATACACCATCGGTCGCAAGTTAGGACAAGGTCAGTTCGGGACTACTTACTTATGCACTGAGATTTCGACCAGCTTCGAGTATGCCTGCAAGTCCATATGCAAAAGGAAGTTGCTTTCAAAGGAGGACGTGGAGGATGTTAGGAGGGAGATTCAAATAATGCACCATTTGGCTGGTCACAAGAATATTGTCACCATCAAAGGTGCATATGAGGACACTTTATATGTGCATATTGTGATGGAGCTTTGCTCTGGAGGTGAATTGTTTGATCGAATCATCGAAAGAGGGCATTACACCGAGAGGAAGGCGGCTGCGTTGACAAAGATCATTGTTGGGGTTGTCGAGGCATGCCATTCACTCGGGGTTATGCATCGCGATTTAAAGCCTGAGAATTTCTTGTTAGTTAACAAGGATGATGATTTCTCGCTCAAGGCCATTGATTTTGGACTATCAGTGTTCTTTAAACCTGGTAAGCAATTAGTTCTGAGATTTCTTGTAGCACATTTAAGCCACCACTTATTTTTAACACCTAACCTTAATGCATACTAGTTTATGGGTATATGTTGTGAAAAATGCCTAGTAAATGGTTACAGGAAATAACATATTCAAGTTGTTTAACATAATGTGGTTTGCATATACTCCAGGCCAAATTTTTACTGATGTGGTTGGAAGCCCGTATTATGTCGCCCCAGAAGTACTCCTCAAGCATTACGGACCGGAGGCTGATGTATGGACTGCAGGAGTTATACTCTACATATTGCTAAGTGGCGTCCCACCATTTTGGGCCGGTAATGTCGATGTTTCTTTTCTTTGGTTCTGCATCAATAATGAGTTTTCAAGCAGTTCTATGTGTAATAGTCTTTCAACTTTCCTCTGTCTGTTCTTTAGAAACACAACAAGGAATATTTGATGCCGTGTTAAAAGGAAATATTGACTTCGATTCAGACCCATGGCCGGTAATATCTGATAGCGCAAAGGACTTAATACGGAAGATGCTATGCTCCCAACCTTCAGAACGGCTAACTGCTCATGAAGTAGTATGTATGTAATACATATTACCTTTCTATTAGTATCTGGTTGATATTGATGAATGTTTTGAACCGATAAAAGAGATGAAATAGAGGAATCTTTTTCTTTTGCCGCATTGCTGAATTGTAGTATGATCACGTTGAGATGCATAAAGTTGCTACGTTGCTTCATCCTGGCATGCTGCGGTTTTCTGTTTCATCGATCGCAGCTAAATTGTTGTTTGAAAATGTATCCCAAAGTACATTCTTTTCTTTAGTGAAATAAAGATCAAAATTGTTAGATATCATTTTCTTTGTGAATTGTTTAGGTCATCCATGGATTTCCCAAAACGGGGTTGCCCCAGATAGGGCACTGGATCCTGCCGTACTTTCTCGTCTCAAGCAATTCTCGGCAATGAACAAACTAAAGAAGATGGCTTTACGGGTAAGTTTCTCATTATATATGCTTGTTTGATACAGCTGCTATATGTATACATACATGTATAATCTGTTTATCTCATTTAACAGAGTGCACCATTTTTCAGTCAAATATTTATGTAAAACATGCTTGTCTTTAAAGTTAATGTCGTAAAACCCGTTCTGAAAGAGGAAGTTCTGTGCTTTCTGTACTATCAGGTAATAGCTGAAAGTCTATCCGAGGAGGAGATTGCCGGTTTGAGAGAAATGTTTACAGCTATGGATACTGATAACAGTGGAGCAATCACATTTGATGAACTCAAAGCTGGTTTACGAAGATATGGCTCTACCTTGAAGGATACTGAAATCCGAGACCTTATGAATGCAGTTAAGTGCGTTTGGATGCTGAAATCGTTGTATTTTCGTACAAAGGCAATATCGATTCAATGTGGCAACCATGCTTGTTATGTCATTGATGTGTTAACTGCAAATTCGCAACGCATTCATCTGAGCTATTTCATTTGTTCTCAGGCTGATGTCGACAATAGCGGGAGCATCGATTACGGGGAGTTCATAGCTGCAACGGTTCACCTTAATAAACTAGAGCGTGAAGAACATCTTGTTGCGGCATTCAAATACTTTGATAAGGACAACAGTGGCTACATCACGGTCGATGAACTTCAGCAAGCCTGTGCCGAGCATAACATAACAGATGTTTTGCTGGAGGATATAATCAGAGAAGTTGATCAAGATAATGTAAGCCATCTTACCCTTGATAACCGGTTGAGCAGGGTACCGATAACAATGGAGAATTTCCGATCTCCTCTTCACTGTCTCACCATTTGCAAATCCTAAATCGTTATAGTAGTTTGCTCATACGAGTACCGGTACATTTATTGGTTAAGTTTCGATGTCCCACTACTTGTGCTTTATTTCAGGACGGAAGAATCGACTACGGCGAATTCGTAGCCATGATGCAAAAAGACAATTCAGGAATCGGAAGACGAACCATGCGGAACAGTCTAAATTTGAGCATGAGAGATCCAGTAGGTGCTCAATAATTTTGTCAAACTTCATTTTATTCCCCACCTTGAATATTTATGTTTGACCCTCGCTAAATTTTATCAATTTTCATTTTAGCCCCCACATTAAATATCTAAAGTTATTGTAATTTCTTTTGGCTCCCAAAGTTGTTTAATTTGACTTCCTTTTATAGATTTTGTAATCTTATATGATAAAGTTATTAATAATGTTAGTTTAAATCTTATTAATTTTATTTTGTATCCAATTTCCTTAATTTTATCAGTTTAATATCTCTATTACATTTTCAATTAATTATTCGGTATTTATTTTATTTTATTTCTTTATGCAAGTAACCTTATGTTTTTATTTTGTAATATACAATTATATGCACATTTTAATTATTTTACCTAGATTGGCAATATTTAATTCTTTTGTGCCTTTGAAATTACTTGCCGTTGCGGATACTCGATCTGCTTTTATGATTGTGATGTTAAAAAGACTCAAGCTCATTAAACAGGGTATCCAAAATATAGTTATTAGTGATGAATGGTCTACTTATAGAGAAGATGATGTTTCCAAAGACTCTTTGGTTAAGGAAAAAATTTTGGATGACCTTTGGCGGGGTAAGGTTGATTATATCTTTTCTTTTACGGGACCTATATATGACATGCTTCGAATTATCGACACAGATAGGCCTACTCTTCACTTGGCTTATGAGATGTAGAATGAAATGATTGAAAAAGTGAAGACAAACATTTATAGGCATGAAGGGAAGAAAGGAGACGAGAGATCGACCTTTTACGAAGTGGTATATGATATTATTATTGATCAATGGACTAAGAGTAGTACACCACTTCATTGTATGGCTCATTCTTTAAATCTAATGTAAACTTAGATAACATATATTCCATTTATGATTGTTTTTATTCTTTTATACTTTTATTTATTTATTTATTATCAATTAAAAAATTCAAATTTATTTATTTACATAGTTATTATTGTAGTGATTAACTTAATGAGGTTCCAAATCGCAGTCCTCCACATAAAGATGTAGAAATCTTAGAGGAAAGGAATAAGTGTTTAAGAAAATATTTTCCTTTTACTGAAGAAAGGAAGATGACTTTCCAAGAGTTTGCAAGATTTTCGAGAGCACTAGATGCTTTTGGTTCATTTGATTCACTATAAGATAGATGACTTTTGGATCTTAAGTCTTGGTGGTTAGTTTATGGGGCTTCAGTACCTTTGCTCCAAAACTTAGATTTGGAGAAACAAGATTAATCCTCAACGTGCTGAAGATTTAGTATTTTTGCATACTAATTTTCGATTATTTTCAAGAAATACTCTTCATTATGAAGAAGGAGAGAGCAAGACGTGGGATGTTGGAGGTGATGTATTTGACTCATTTGAAGGAGTTGGAGTTCTTGAAGTTGCTAGCTTATCTCTTGATGAACCGGACATGGAGATGGTAATTTTTGCCAATGAAGAAGAAGATATGGAAAATGCTAATGTTATGAGTTGAACTAGAAAATTGCTCTGTTTTTGCTTCTTTTTGTACAAGTCTTCTTAGGGATATAGGTTGAACTTCAAATTTAGATTTGATATGACATGTTTTGTGTAATGAACTTGAAAAACGTATTACTATGTTTTGTCATATTTTATGTAATGACAAAAGAGCTTAATGGGAAAAAATTGATTATATATTAATGCAAAATATCAATATTTTCATACACATTAAGTATTTTAACAACAAAAATATATAAAAATATTAAAAATATTTTTGTATTGTCGTATTCTGCCATATTCGTGTCCGATCATTTTTTAAAAATTACCGTGTCGTCATGTCCGTATCATATCGTACCCATATTGCGTGTCCGTGTCCATGCTTCATAGCTTATCATATGTCGTGTTGGAGATTATCTCTTAGCACTTATACTAACATTGACACTTAATCACGACATGAGTAAAATGTTCTTGTTATTCTTATTTTTATATAAAATCAAAGAACTTAATAATAATTAAAAGCATGAAGTGACTACGTATATTTATTAATTTAGCACCAACCAATTTTGTTATCCGTCGCCCACTTTCACTTGGACCCTTGATGTTCTAACCTCGTCCTTAGCTACGTACGTTAATTTGTTTACAAAAGATAACATTAATTTCACAAAAAAATTAAACAATAACAAAGATCAAGCATAATTGTATACTTTTACAATTAAGTCCATTTTTCAGTTTTAATATTCCAAATGTTAGTATCTCGCTATTTACCCAAGCAAATCGAAATCCGACTCCAGAAGCATTAATCTAGGAGTCTCAGGCTATCCAAAAACATGTACATTACTCAAAGTTCCAACCATTCTCTCTCTAGCTTCTTACTTTCATCAATGATTACCGTATCAATGGATAGGCTATATTCATCTACATTTCTTAAGCTAAAATTCTAACAAAATTCACAAGACAATGTCTTTCTAATTACCTTAATCGATGCTCACGACAATGGAAGAAAGCTCATGCAAGACTTTCTCTTTTCTCTCTCTAGTACGGTAGAAGAAGAGCAAATGAAACATTTATTCTCTTTCCTCATTTCTTTATTTCATTTAACTATTATTATTATTATTATTATTATTATTATTAACCTTAATCAACGGTTGATATTAAACATGAAAAAAGTGAGTGGAATCCTAAGGCATAGATCAAGCCATTCCACTAACTCTTTTAGATTATGGTCAAATTGGCTTTAAGGACATGGCTTAATAACATGTTAATGGCTTTGATTAATAGCTCACTCAAACCTCTTAATGTTTGCTATTTCTTCAATTTAATCCTTATGTTTCAATTACCAAATTCTCCAACTTCTTTTAATCTCTCAACGAAGTCCAAAGCCAACGTAACTCCCAAGCTCTAAATTTAGCAAATACTAGACTGGGTTCTCGCTTTACTACTATCTAAAATTATACTCACCTCAAAGTATGGCTTAAGGCATGGAGGAGAGAAACCATACAACTTTTGTTTTTCTTTCTCTTGCTATCAAGACCGAATGAACTAGCTTTGCTCCTCTCTTCACTTGAATGGGCTCTCAAAGTATTTTGATTCCTTGCTAAAACATTTCACCATATGGCCATGGAAGCTCACAGCAAATTTTCCTTCCTTTCTATTTTCTTTTTCAAACGGTGGAGAAGTCCACTCACTCATCATTAAATTTCTTGTTCTTAATTAACAACAAATCAATGGTCATGATTTTTAACTTATGTCACTTAGCGGAAATCAATGTCCATTATCATGTTCTTCCACTAAGTCATTTTTAATTTTTGGTTTAATAACACACTAAGGCCATGGCTAATTACTTAACAAGTCCCTACTCAAATCCTTAATCATTTCTCTCTACTTTGCTCACTTAATAATTTAATCCCTCTATTACTTTTGTATTCTATTTAATTAATTACTAATATTTCTATTTTCTAATCTTGCACTCACTTCGTAACTGCTTGATCAAAATCTTTCTTTTCATGACAATTCTCATTAGACAAAAACTCTCACTATGGCTAAACTACCCACAGGGAAAACATAATAAAAAGTCTTTCATACTGGACTCATCATGCACTCAAGGCAAGACTCATCATAGTGATCGTCCTAGCTCCCAGGCCCGAGGCTCAATTACTATATCTATGTTCCCACAAGACTAGTAGTTGTCCACCAACTAGTTAACATGATGCACCATCGTGTCTCGATGCCCCTCCTACAAAGCATAATCTCTTGATCCCAAAGGCAACCCGATGGACGTTGGGTGGAGGATCCCACATGGCTTAAAGAAAATCAAAGGTCCGACCTCAGCTTTCCGGCAACAGCGCAATATGGGGCTCGCTAGCCCAGAACCGTCCCCGAGTTTTCTCTCGAGTAGAAATTGAACATTCACTTGCTCGATGACCGCACACCATGGCATCTCGCTTGCACCAAGGAAATCCCACCAACTAGCCAAGGTGAGAGGGAGGTGGAGAGTTGACACCTTTCCTATCCCTTAAAGAACTAAATAGCTTTTATAGCTATGCTCCCAAGGAGCATTGAAATGTCTAAAATAGAGATAGTTTTCTTACCTGGCACTCTAGGGCCATCTCATGGGCATTCTCCAAGCACTTTTGCCCCAAAACTTGGGCTCCTCGTTGTCTCAACTCGTCGCATGGGGTCACCATCCCCCTTGATTTCGTCTGCTCATGGTTCCCTATCATGTTTCTTACTCGATGCTTCTCGCAAGACGCTTGCCTCTCAGGGTCCACCATCGGGGAACTATCGTCCCAAGGCTTTGGCCTCGTCCAATCCACCAAGCGGGATGTCATGATGGCATTGTAGACCTGCCTTAATCAAGAGATCCCAATCCATAGCTAATTTTTTTCTTTTCATGCACAATTCTTATCCAACAATAACTCTCACTATGGCTTAGCTGCCCACAGAGAAAAAAAAAAAAAAAGTCTTTCATATTGGAAATGTCATAAGCTTGGCGATTATTGGGCAACACAAATTTTTCTTACATTTCAAAGTTTGTCAAACATCCAACCTGATTCTCACTCGCCTATATAACTTTTAATCCCTCGACTTATAGCTTTCACATCATAATCAACGTAAGAACCAATGAAATTCCCGAATTACTTCACCATGGATTCAAACATAAGATCTTGTGGAAGTCATGTGTTTGGACCCAAAACTCAAGAAAAAAAAACATAAGATCTGTAATGGATTGTTCCCTTTAACCAACTTGTAGAACACAAGAAGATAATTATTAAAAGTTAAAAGGAACTCCAGCCACCACCCTATCAAACTCCCACTTCATAATATAACCAAAATAAAAACCTTTTCTCCCTTATATCAATGATAGTCACAACTCACAACTCCAATGGGATGATAAATATTAACTAATATATTGTACAACAATTGAAAATGAATAATAGTAGTGGTTAAAAAGCTTCTACCAAACAAAATTCAAAAGTTGGCTTCGAATCATTTCCCCCCAAAATGACCTGTCAAGCTTCCTCCTCTCCCTTCCTCAATGTTCAACCCCACTAATTCTTGGTCCATACCTATTATCACCACTGGAATAAAACCACAATAACAGACTTGAATATATAATTAATTGAATTATGCCATGAATTCAACCTATTGAGTAAATTTTGAAGACACTTGTTTCGAAATTCTTTTAAAATAATAATAATTTTGCTTTACGTTCCTGCATGAAAATGCTATCCTATGAACATATGAAGCTATAATTTGTTTTTTCATCTAACATTTCTCTTTTCTATCTTTTCCTTTCGTCGCATATATTGTTGTGAAGATTGATAGAATGTTTTCGACAAAAAGCGCCGCTAAAAGATAAGGGTATTTAGCGGCGTTTGTGGAGAAAGCGCTGCTAAAGCTAAGGGTATTTAGCGGCGTTTGTGGAGAAAGCGCCGCTAAAGATCAGGTTCTTTAGTGGTGTTTGTGGTCGAAGTGCCGCCATAGATCAGGTTCTTTAGCGGCGTTTTCGTTAAAACGCCGCTAAAGGTCTTGGTTTTCAGCGACGCTATAGACCAACACCTTTAGCGGCGTTTATTTCTAAAAACGCCGCTAAAGTTAGCGGCGTAGTCATTAGCGGCTTTTGAAAAGCGCCGCTAAAAGTATTTGCGGCGCTAAAAAACGCCGCTAAAAGCCTGTTTTAGTATAGTGTAAGTGCTTGCGTTCAATATTTTTAATATGATCATGTAGAAAGAATTAATTACAATTACGCAATCAAAAATTTATATACATCAAATTTTTAAAATTTTACAGGCGAATTAAAGGTTTGACAAGTGTGTTATAGAGTAGAGTAAAAGAAATTAATTACATAAATAAATCGCATATTATCGGACCGTTTCATTTTTTTAATTATTATTATTATTTTGTTTCCCTATAGTCTGGATCCAACTAAAAGGCTTGTTGTTAGTTGGCATGAATTAACATCAAACTAGAATACACATGTAGCACATGCCCATCTTCATCGCCACCAAATTATTTACAGGCAATACACAATTTTTTTTTTACAAGTAAAATTATTATTTTATGCAGAAAATAATATACAAATTGTTAACGTTGAATAAAATAATGCTACTCTTATTATGGAAATTGGTCGGTGATGTGACTTTATATTTGTATATTATAAGGAAAGCACCACATTTAACCACCGACACCCTTTTTTTTTTGCATAACTCAGCCCTTAGTTTATTTTATTTTATTTATTTTTATAAAAACCGAAACTCCTTAGATTATTAATAACAATAAGTGGCAAATCATAGGAACAGGTAAGATCAGCATTAACAAATAAAGACCTCTTCTTGCAAGGAAATGAAGAAGCAAATTTACATGAGAAATATTGTCCATTACATTCATGACAGCAGTGAAAGGACACATGGTTGATTGGCCTGCCAAATAATTGGAATTCTACTTTTGTCTCTGCAGTGCCACCCACCCAGATTTTACATGACTACTCTACTACACCTGTGTGTCTACAAACGGTGCTGGCAAAAAAAAAAAAAAAGTAATTAAATTGATAAATATCTTTTTAGTTTTATGTTTATATTTTATAGTTTTTATAATTTATTTTATTTAATAAAAAAGGCTAAATTGTTTTAATGTCGTGATTTTATAGTTTTTTACTATTTTATGATCATAATTTTTTAAATATTTAAAATAGTAATTAAATTGATAAATTTTTAATAAAATTGATATAAAAAACATTAAAATAAACTATCTAATCACTTAAATTATTTAAAGAATTTCAATTTTGCTCACCAAAATTTTTAATATTTATAGAAAATGGAAATCCTTATACCAACCACGAAATCTATGTGATATGGAATAGATCTGTCCATGGGCCGGGCCGGGTTCGGGAAAAATTTTGGCCCGACTCTTAGGCCCGGGCTCGGCCCGGCCCGAAATATGGGCTTGGAATTTTACCCAAGCCCGGCCCAGGAAAAATAATAAGCCCGAGACCGGCCCGGCCCGGCCCAGTTTTTAATAAACACAAAAAAAATATTTTTAAAGTATTTTAAAATTAAAAAATAAAAAATATATATATTATATACTCGGGCCGGGCCCGGGCCAAAAAAGTTGAGCCCGAGCCCGGTCCATTTTTTAAATGGGCCTCATTTTTTTGCCCAAGCCCATATTTCGAGCTTATATTTTTACCCGAACCCTCCCATATTTTGGGCGGGCCATTGGGCCGGGCCGGGCCGCCCGGCCCATGGGCAGGTCTAATATGGAAGGTATTTCATTCTTTTTAATTGCCATATATATATATATATATATATATATATTGCATTATATACATACATAAATAAATAAAAGAAACACAATACTTGTAATGATTATGCAATTGAAGCTGAAAAAAAATGAAATTAAAAAACAAAAACAAAAATTACACTCTAATGACATCTTGGATTGTAGCCAACAGATGCTGAGTGACACAGTAAATTCACCCTGTTTCTGTAACTTTCCTCTTTGAACTTCGAAGGTACACTCCATAGCCATATAGATTGTAATTATTGGAGTAAACCAACAAGGAGGAGTTTTTAACTCTGCTCTTCCAAGCAAAACCATATTATATTACAAAACAAGTTAACTACATGCTATTGTTTATCTTTTTCACCAATCACTTGGATTATGATAAGAAAAAGGAAAAGCTGACAACTCAAGAAAGAAGAAAACAAGAGGCAGAAGGGGGGGGGGGGCGGGGGCGGGAAGAATATATAAATCTAGACTCTGATGATGTGATGATCTGAACCTTGAAGCACTGCATTGCTTATTTAATTTCCCGTTTAGGACTTTCTTCGAACACCTCCATTGAAGCATTCCAAAAATCCAAACCATCAACCGTAGATTTTGTTTCCAACCCCAAAATTCTTGGAGTAGGATAAAGAATCGCACCTGCAAGTTTGTGGGAGGCCAACTTTGTCAGATCCCATGCGTTTCTTGATCTCGGATCTTAGCTTGTAGAAAACATGCCTCCAGCTGCCTTTGTTGTGGCATCCTAGAACCCTAGTTTCTTCTTCATTCATTTCAAGGTCTTGAGCAAACATGGGTTTTCTGGAAAGAACCCAAGACCATCCCCAGTCCCACCATTTCCTGATGGAGCTACCAGCATAGTCTCCCATGGAAGACAAAGACTTGGATCTGGGGAAGGCCCATGACGGCGCTGATGGCGAAGAGATGGAAGGATGTAATTTAAGAGACAAAGAGGAAAGCCTTCTTCGTAGGGCTGGCAATGCCGCTTGCTCTTTGGATTGAGTTTGAGAGAGGGGGAGTGATCGGCTCTTTTGAAAGCTCTGCATAATGGAGCTCATTGGTGACTCTCTAACACCAACAAGAAAGCACCCGACTGAATTGAAGGTGAAATGAGAAGAAAAGAGGGTGATTCAAGAGAGAGTTGAAATGTAGTGTTCACAACCCGTCACTTGCCGATTTATTCTCTCTGTTTTTCCTTTTTAAAAATGGATGATGATGATGATATTCAATTTGAGAAATTACTCTTTATTCTTTTTTGTGTTTAATGGGGGATGACTTAAGCTCTCAAAATTTAGATGTTGTTTAATCATTAATCATGGTAGATCCACTGTCCTATTCATTTAATATAACTTTTTCAATTAATTATTTAATAATTTTTCAACTAAATTAAAATTCAACTGTATAATTCATATCATTATTTAATGATACGTAGATATAATAATGATTCATGATTATAATTTCTCGTGTAGTCTTAATTTTTTTTAAACATTCTAAATTAATTTTCAAATAATCATAAAATGTAATGTGGTGATTGCTCATCTTATCCCTTAACCTCGAACTCTTGCGATAATAATGGTTCTGAGTAGGCTAAAAACTTGAGTTTTTTGCCCTTTTGGTCAATAAAAGAAGGCTTGACTAATTAAAAAAATGCGATAAAATAGATTATTTAAAAAAAGTTTCCAAATGTTTGTAGTGAGTTGGAAGTTGAAACCATGGTTGGGACGTGGGTTGGAAGGTCTTCATCTTTGTTGAATGCTTTCTTCTTTTCAAGCAATTTGGGAGCCAGAGCCAACTCAGTTTGCTTATATGTTTACTAATATTATTTAAATTTAATTATAATAATATATAAAAATATTATAAAATATATTTTTAATATTGAAAAAAATATTATATATCTTATTTATATTTCCTTTAAGAAAAATAAGTTAAATTATATAGAGAGATAAATATCAAAATTATACATGAACTTTCATCTAATATGTAATTTGATACTTGAAGTTTGATTTTGTGCAATTATACATATTAGACATTTGATTTTGATTCTGGAATTTCAAAATTGTTATTTGCAAGCAGAACAAGAGCAGTGCTAGAAACAATGTTGAAGACCGGTGCCAACTACTTCAGGCTCTGAGTATGAACAAGGTAGAAAAACAATGAACACTCAATATGTTTACGTAGTTTGGTTTCCCTACATTTATGGGGCTTTTGTCTAGAGAGATAACCCACTATTTTAGCAACTCATACAATAAGTGATTACAACCTCTAACACTCGTTAGATTAGACTCTTCACTTTTGTACTTAAGATCTAGACAATTCTCCTCTAGCAAACTTGATTTTTCACAAAATGCACTCAACTAAAACGTTTCTCAATGAACAAGAATAAGTGTTTCTCAGTTCAGCACATCGTCTATACAAATAAAAGTCTCACTGTATAAGAAATCGGGACTTGCTAACATATTACATCAATAACAATCAATCTTCCCATGAAACTAGTAAGATAATATGCGTAAAGAATATCTTCAACCAACTCAATATAAATCTTGAGTACAAAGTCCTCCAATTGTAATGTACTCAACTTTTGAAGCGGGCTAAGAGATAAAATTATGCTTTTTTGTTATTCCACGAGACTAGATACATGCTCCTCAAATGCTTTTTGGATCATCCAAATTCCCTTCCTAGTTAGCACCAAAGTACCCTACAAGATTGTGATTAGTGCTTTCTAATGAGACTCCTTTGGTAAAGCTTGATATCTTGCATATATTATAACATTATGACAAAGATCAGGTTTGTTGGTTGTAAGATATAGTAAACTTCAAATCATTATTTTGTACATGGCCAAATTTGTTGGCACACCATGTTCATCCTTAGTGATTTTGTCATTTAACCCAATTGGTGTTCTAAGAGATTTTCTAGTTTTTAACCCAAACTTTTTAAACCATCCACAAGCATATTTTTCTTAACAAATGAAAGTGTATTCATTAAGTTGTTTAAAAAGTTAACTCACCCTACTATATGCTCATCTCAAATTCAATTTTCACGAGGTTAACAAAATCCTCACATGCTTTAGAGGAGGTTGAACCAAAAATTATAGAATACCTTTTCAAGACAACCAAGCTGATATGCACATTAACAATTTATTGGTTCAGTCTTGTACTCATTCATAAATAATAGGCAATAACACCTTTTAGTACTCATGTTTATACCAATTCCATACTTACCAACAATTCCCTTATAACACATTTATCACTATACATAACAAGTGCTATTTACAATATGCTATCCACTTAACTAATGTATATTACCTTTTCATTATCTTTAGCTTATGCCATTTATCTTTTAACACTACTAGTACGATTCCTTTACTTCGCATTGGGTTGATTATTTGTGTGTGTCAAATTATAGAGTACAAATTGAAAGGTTAAAATATACTTTGATCCTACTTTTAGTTTTATAAATTTAGACCCTCTACTTTTTGGATTTAAAATTTCGGTCCAATTACTACCATGGTTAAAATTCTTCTATTAAATTCATTAATGTGATATTTTGAAATTAAAAAAATCACTTGGTAATCATGTAACAATAAGAATAACATTGAAATGTTATATGGACCTTTTCTTAAAAACATTCATCTAACTCGTCATGATAAAATAATGTTTTTGTTGGAATATTGTTCCTAAGAAAAATTGATGTGAGTATTTTGTTTAAAATAGTTAACAATATTAAATATTTAGATTAACTAATGACATTATAAAAGTAGAAAAATTAAATTATGTACAAAAAAAAAAGTATATAGATTGTATCCCAAGTTTTAGCGAGTAGAAGGCTAAAAGCTGAAGTTTGATTATTGTCTTATAATATATATATATATAAAAAGTAAGGTAAATCTAAAAGAAATAGAAAGTTATGTATTCATCTCTAAGACCTTTAGAGCATTTATATTATATATAATCAAGTAATATTTTAATAAAAAATTAATGATATTAACTATTTTGACTAATTAATAACATTATAAAAGTATAGGGATCAAATTACATTAGAAATTAAAGTGTAGCAGTTGAAATCTAAATTTAGGCATAATAGAAGAATCTAAATTGAAATTTAATCATTTTTCTAAAAGTACAAAAAAAAGAGAGGGTATGATCGACACAAACCTAAAAGAAAAAGGAAACCTCATGTGGGTCTTTAAGACTCTTAGGGTATTCAAATTATATATAACAACGTAACGTTTTAATTGAAAAGTTAAGGATATTAACTAGTTGGACTAATTAACATTATAAAAATATAGGGACCAAGAAAGGTTAGTTCAACCAGAACTATTTCTTGCTTAGATTAATTAGAGTTTCATTATACTTAGGAGTTTCATTATTTGATTCAATACAACTCTTTCAGTTTCTTTCTTTGCAGGATATCTCTCTTGTTTGTTTTAGAAGTTGTTTTCTTCTTGGTGTTCTTCTTGAAGATGTGGGAAGCTCTTCACCCTCCAATTTACTAGGGTTCAGCCTTAGGGGTTGGTTAAAACCATTTGTGATGCTAACTAATGCATCCTATTTTCTTTTGATGCTAACAGTTTTTCGAGGTTTAGGCAAATCTGAATTTTTCTTTGATTCGTAGTCTTAGAATTTCTTTTCTTTTGTTTTTATTAATTCTTTGATGCTAACTAATGCATCCTATTTTCCATGTGTTAGTAGAATGAAGAAGTTGTACTTTTCCTACCTCCGTGCGACTTAATTCGATTGGTGTGGCTTAATTGTTGCTAGCAAACGACCTCCCTTAATTTTAGAAATATTTGGAACTTTGAGGATTAACAAGTTTTGGATTCTTATTATTAGTGCTAACCCCTTTTTGGAGTTAATGACGAGGTTCACTTTGTTTGAGTATTTTAGTTTTCAGGATGATTCATATAGGTTTCGAACACATCAAATTGAGCTGACAATGAGAATGAAGCGAATCAACCTATAATCACTTTGGAAAATGTTTTGGGTCAGTGCAATAAAAATACTCGTGATCTAAATGAGCTAAGAGATGAGCTTGAAAAGAAGTTTCATAATGTTGATTCTTGGCTTGGCAATCTTACACTTGAGATCCGTACTATGCAGCGCACTATGAATGATCCATTTAGTGTTCTATCTAATCAATTGTGTAATTCATCTCATTCAAATAAAATTGGATGAACTATTGAATTTTCTCCTCATAGTTGTTGCAATACTTGTATTAATACTTTTGATGATACGACTACTAATAATCATATTATATAGACTTCTTTGGTAAAACCGAAGGTTTTTTATCCCTACTTTTTAGAGTAAATAGGATTCAAATGCTTATTACGATCAGAAACAATTGAGACCCCAATAAAACCATTAAAGGACTTGGGCTCCTCTTAATGGTTCAAGTTAAGACAAGTTCAAGTTCATTAGGTGGAATGGTTAATTGGGCTCCTCTTAATAGATCAACAAAGTCTTGAAAGAAAGCAACAAGTCCATGAAGACCCCGACTGCTAACACTCTTCGGAGTATTTTATTTTACAAGGTTCAATTCCTATTTTTATTCAAAAGATTCTTTTTACTTAATTTCGTTCAAGATTTTAGGGGAATTTATTCTAACTACAAGTTGTCAAAGTTTTCTTTTTGGAAGGTCAATTAGAATCATTGATTTTGTCGGAAAATCTTTCTCGGAAGGTTCGATTGGAAGATTATCCATCTATCCATCTCCATTAGTTGATTTATTCCATATCCCACCTTATTTTGATTCTTTTATTTATACTTTCTTATTTTCTTCAAAAACATTGTTATTCTTCTTCTATTCTCTTTTATTATTCGTTTTAGGCTTAAAATTCACTTTGCTTGTTGCCCAAAACATTAGGATTCGGTTTAGAATCATTGAGCTAAATCGAGCTTTCTCCTTTGAAATAACTTTGAATCATTTTGAAATTTTTAAGATCTGTATAGACGTTACCCTCGCATCAATTATATTCTTCAATTCATTGTTTCTCTAATGGGTTATGCTCACTTAATACTCTAAATGGTGAGGTTTACTAAGGCTTCATGAAAACTTAAGAGAATGGTGCAAGGAAGAAAGAGAACGACAAGCTTCTCTAATTTCTTTCTCTTAGCCGATGGTTGAAAAAAAAAAAAGGAAGAACAATGACAATGTTCTTCGCTGGTTCTCATTTTGCTCCATAATGCTCCACTTGCATAATCCAATGGTCAATATTGATTCTTGCAAATTTAGTGGCAATCCAATAGATGACGATTAACCTCACATGCACCTAATCATATATATATACACGCACAATAAGTTTACAAAAAAAATCTACGTGGCATAGTTTATAAATTCCAACTGTCACAATAATAATTTACTACATGTAACTATTAATTATATTTAAAGACATTACAAGTGAATTAAGAAATAATATCATAAAATATTTTAAAATTAAATATATTTAAATTTTATTTTAAATAATATAAAATCAAGATATCATATATATTATATACCATATATCAAATATATTAAAATTTAGAATCGCAACATGTTTGGTAGTACAAAATCGTAACATAATTACATCATAATTTCCTATGTCATATTCAGTATGATAAAATTAATTTCTAAACAAGTAACAAAATAAAAACCAAAATCGATCATCATATGTATTATGTTAATCTAAAAAGTAGTTGATAATAAAAATAAAAATAAATAATATTTGTTGGCTTATTTCCTCTTTAATATTTAATATATGCTCCTTATCATCATTATTAGTCATTGACTGAGTTCATTATCTGAATTTGATATGCATTATTAAAATTACCAATATCTCCTTTCATCTACTCTTTGAAGTATGGAGGTGAAAGTATTTTTTAGAACAATAAATGTCTTCTCAACTGTATTTCGAAACCTCAAATATCTCAAATTAAGCTGTCTACTGTGCTTGTGTCTGACACCATTTTTTGAAATGGTATCATATTTAACGATATGGTACAAGAAAATCTTTTCTATTTGCATAATTAACATCTACCTTATAATATTTAGATTCATAATTCAAATAGTTTGTATTTTTAATTATAAAACTTATATAAACTTAATTTGGCAAGACTTTTACTAAGTTATATTCCCTTTTAATATCGTCAACTAAGTAAAATATATAAAAAATTATAATATATAACATTTATAAAAAAATTACAAATTATCCAAAACTTTCATAACACTTTTATAAATAATATAATAAGTCATTTTTTAATAAATAAGTTATAATAAAAAATTGTAATAAATATATTATTTTTATAATATATAGCATGAACACGAAATAATATTATATGTCCATATTTCTTGGGCATAACCCTTTTTTATAAATTATGACACTCTTATAACATGTAAATTATTTTTATAATAAATTTTTGATCATAATTTTATAGTTTTTGGTATTTAAATAACATAATTTTTTATAACTTTATAAACATACAAATTATTTTTATAATATATATTTTTAGGATTTATAATATAAATATTTTTTTGCCTTAACCATCCCAATTCTCACCTTCTCCTAAGAATTGAAAAGTGTAATTGGGTTGCTGAAATTACGTCTAATTCAACAGGGCTCACAAATTAAATGATTACCCAAATATATCACACTTATGTAATTACAAATAATTACACTCAAATCTTAATTTTTTTTGGAAAACCATTTTAAAAAATCAATATTTAAATATTGAGAACAATAAACATGAGAGAAAATAAAGATCTTTAAAAAATCCTTTTAAGTTTAAGAATCAATGTATTTTAAAGTCAATACTAGAGTTTAAATGTATTTTAAAAATGAGTAGATTAATATCTATACCCTAGATGAGTGAGCAAAACAATTTCTACATTAAAATTGTACCATTAAATGCTTGTTTTAGTGTTTATATTTAATGTATAATAACAAATTTAGCCCTCGATCATATTTATTCAATTTTTCCCTACTATATTATTGGAAGTGAATTATAAATTTTTAAACTAATAAAGCTAAAGGGTAAAAATGCCTTAGAAACAAATTAAAAAAACAATTAATCCTTTTAAAATTTAAAATTATTTTTTAAAATTATAAAATTATAAACAAAATTGATTAAAAATTTTATAGAAAATTTAAAATTATAATTTTTATTAAAATTGGTAAAAAGTTATAAAATTTATTGGGAAACATTTATTTTAATATTTTTAGTGTATTTGGTGTATTATATTTTTAATTTTTATATAAAAATAAAATTAAAAAATTTAATACTGGCCAAACCCAGGTTGTTGCATTTTTATCTGAGCCAGGCTTGGGCAAAAATTTAAGTCCATTTTTCGAGTTGGTTCAAGCTAGGACCTAGCAATTAGGTCTAAAATTTTATTAGGACCCAACCCGGCCCATGAAAAACTCTAGTGCCAATGCCACCAGGAATAGACGACACAGGTCAATCCTAATTATATGTTGGAGATTGAAGATCACCATGCTTTTCAAAAATCTTATAACCATTAGACCAAAAAAATCTATGGTACTTTTAGAAATCTAATCTCAATTTATTCTTTAAAAAATAAATTTTAATAGGTTGGTATTGTTATTTTTAATAAAATTTTTATAATTGTAAACTTTTTATAACTTTTTTATAAATTTTGTTTATAAATTTTATTATTTTTAATAATTTTAAAATTTAGAACAGTTTAATTGGTTTTTTTAAATTTGTTACTAAGTCTTTTTGACCATTTAGAGTTATTTGTTTCAAAATCCTCTAGTTTACTTCTAATAAATGAGTAGGGATCAAATTGAATAAATGTGTAAAGGTTATGGGCTAAATTTATTATTATACCTTATATATAGACACCAAAACAAACATTTAATGATTCAATTTTAATGAGGGCTGTTTTGCTCACTCATCTAACTTAGAAAGACTAATTTATCCATTTTTTTAGTAGAGGGCTAAAATGCAATTTCAGGTATAATACAAAAGAATTTTGTAATACTTTTACCTTTAAGAAGTCATCACTTTTCTTCTCTTTAAAATACTTTAGTAACTCATTTTTAAAAAAAATTCAAATCTTTGCTTTATTGGTGACCTTGCTAACTTTCAAGTTGGTTGCTGGTTACAACTTCTTCAATAATATTTTTTTGATTATTTTTTTGTTTTTTATTTTAGTTCACAATATCGTGGTTTTTGTCTATGTTTTCAAAGTTTTGTTTTGTCCACACTTTCGTAAATTTTGTTTTGTCCTTTTTACTTTCTCTGAAAGTAGTAGTGATTTTAGTTTTTAGTTCTTAGTCATATTTCTGGCGTATGTATGAGATTTGCCAATAAAATGGTGTTGCCAAATATATTAGGAACTATTCTCGGATAGCCTTATCATGATAGAGCACAATGATGGTGCTTGGAAAATTGAAATATGAGATAAGGTGGAAAATAAGTCATCTGAGACTTGATTTTTTATGCATCACTAATGTGGTGGATCTCTTGGGGCTCTTAGTAATGGTTTTTTGGTTGACTGTAATTTATTGTCTGGTAGGGATGATGGCGAAGCTAGGATGCAATTTTCAATGGTTTGATCAAGGTAATGCATCTACGATTTGGTCAAGGATGCAATTTCTCCTTTTTGAGGATTATTTTGTAGACATAGTATTATGGCATTAGTTTGTAGTGTCTTATTTATCATTTGTATTATATGTCATATCTTTATATTCTTATAGTTCATGGTTCTTATTAATTAAAGTATTTCTTTTTAAATATTCTCAAATTTTTAAAAATATTTTTCCTAAAACAAACAGATGTTAATACAAGAGGAAGCAACTCATACTACCCAGTTAGTAGTGGTATTTTAATTTGGCATAATTTGGCCCTTCAACTCTCTCTCTCTATATATATAAAGGTCATTTTAGCTCGTAATTTTTCGTACTTTTTAGCCTTTAAACTTGTGTTATTTGTGAAATCACTCTAAAATGGATGAAAATTTTAACTTTTGTTAACTTTGCCAACGTGGCATTGCCATGTGGATATCATGTCAATAAATAATTAAGTTATTAGAATTTTAAAAATTCAAAAAAAATATTTTAAAAATTAAAAATGATCAAAATTATAAAAATATGTTAAATTTTTAAAAAAATAATTCATTGTTGATGTGGAATATGCGTGATTTGTCATATGGACGCCATGTTAGCAAAATTAACAAATGTTAACTTTTCATTCATTTTAAAGTGATTTGACAAACAATACAAATTTAAGAGTTAAAATGCAAAAACTTAAATAGAGGACTAAAATGATTTTTTCTATAAAATTATTGGTCAAATAAATCATTACTCTGTTATGGTGTTTTAAGACAAGGATGAGAATATTGGGTGAGACATGGACAAATATTGGTTTATTTAACTGGGTTACATATACGTTGCATTTAATTTTATGTATTTAATTGTCAATTAATTTTAAATAATGTATTCTATTATTATAATGATTTTTTAATTTTTGTTCAAATTATTAAAAATAATTAAAATATATTAACTTATTTAATAATTCAAATATAATAAAAGAAATTTTCAAATACCATATTAAAGATTGATATTTACTAGTGGGATTGTGAAACGAAAATGCTACGAGGACTTGTGAAGCAATTTTACATATTGACTTGGAATTCTAAACGTTATGGGGAAAATCCAAAAATCCACTCTAGGTTTCCCTTAGTAGTATGTAACGTGACTAAACAAAATCAAATTTCGATTTGTATAAATAATAAAAAAATTAATATATATTGTAAAATAAGCTCTTTATTATTCAAAAAATAATAGTGATAAAGAAGAAATTACAAGAAAATAAATTACATCGAAAAACCCAAATTCTCAAACGGTGACATTTCAAAAACTTGCAATCCTTGACTTTCCAAATGAGCCAATTTGGCTAGACTATCATGTAACAAATATTCCAATGGTGAGTCTGAGATAATAACTGAAGAATCCTTCTAATCAGAGTTGAATTGGACCGACACATTATCAAAACTTCAATCAATAATATGTCTTACAATTCAACTTCAAACACTGAACAACCCCCTAAAAACCTATTAAAACCAATGAGTTTACAGGGAGTATCCAAATTTTATTTTTTAATAGTGAATGAATTGACTATAATAATTTGTAAATAATATATAATTAATATGTGGGAAAAATAATATGAAGTAAAATTAATAATATATATTAAGTAATTTTACTTCAATTACAATTATTTTAACTAAACTTTTTAAGTGTGTAATTATCACAATTTCTATTAAATTATAATTCTTAATAAATGTAATAGTTTTTTGTTAACAATTTTAGATTAAATATAATAATTATTTTAAATTTGAATTCAGTAATATGATAGAAAATAAACGGCATTATCATAAGTATAAATTGTTTCCAAACTCGATCTTTTATGTATATTGAAGATTATAGATATTATAATAGAAATATAAATTGGGTAAAATAATTTATAAAGAAAATTCAATTTCAAAGGAACTAGTAGGTAGCAAGCAGATGGGGTTGCCGAATGGATTTGGACATTTATTTCTAAAATGTGCAAAAACTATGAACAGTTGGGGGGCATGTTTTAAACAAACAAATAATGAAGGCGCTGTCGTGAGGTATTGAATTTGTGATGGTTAGAGTGTGCACGCAAATCAATACTGCTTGTTGACAACATTTAATTTAATGAAAACATTATAACGTCCAATCCCTTGGACGAAACTTATAAAACTTGATGAGCTATGCTTCAATCAAAAGCCTGTCAAATGACTCAATCGTAAAGCCTCAATTTTCCACTCCCATTTTTTCTTCACTTCAAAGCAACATACCATCTGCTACTATAAATCTCCACACAACAATCCCACCCTCACATTCACTCACTGTTACATACTACGCCATACAACAAAAAGAAGAAATGGTTGTATCCTTTCTTTCCAAACTCTCCATTTTAACATTCACTGCTTCAGTTTTAGTAGTTTCAGCTCTGGCTCATGATTTCTCCATTGTGGGTTATTCGCCTGAGGATTTGAGTTCCAGGGATAAACTTATTGAGCTCTTTGAATCATGGGTATCCAAGCATGCCAAATTCTATGAATCCTTTGAAGAGAAGCTGTTGAGGTTCGAGGTTTTCAAGGATAACTTGAAGCATATCGACAAGAGGAACAAGGAAATCAGCAGTTACTGGCTTGGGTTGAACGAGTTTGCTGATTTGACCCACGAAGAGTTCAAGAACAAGTATTTAGGACTCAAACCAGAGGTTTTCAAAAAGAACCGATCACCACCAGAAGAGTTCACTTTCAGAGACGACGTTGATTTGCCCAAGTCCGTCGATTGGAGACAGAAAGGAGCTGTTACGCCAGTCAAGAATCAGCGTTCTTGCGGTAGCTGTTGGGCTTTCTCAGCAGTGGCGGCTGTGGAGGGCATAAACAAGATTGTAACGGGGAACTTAACTTCCTTGTCCGAACAAGAGCTGATTGATTGCGATACAAGTTTCAACAATGGTTGCAATGGAGGTCTGATGGATTATGCATTCGAGTTCATTGTCGCCAATGGTGGACTACACAAAGAAGAAGACTACCCGTACCTTATGGAGCAAGGTACCTGTGAAGAAAAGAAGGTATAGAATAGAGACATGCATAATTATATATCATTTTCATGAAAGCTACACCCTGAATTATTTTGTAAGCAAAAGGCTTATTTGATTAATCATGTCTATGGTTTCTCTTCAGGAGGAAATGGACGTGGTGACGATTAGTGGTTACAAAGACGTGCCAGAAAATGATGAGAAAAGTCTATTGAAAGCATTGGCTCATCAACCCCTAAGTGTAGCCATTGAGGCTTCTGGCAGAGATTTCCAATTCTATAGTGGGGTAAGCTTGTTTTCCCATAATTGATTATCATAGAATTTGTTAACACATTGGTAGCTCGTAATTTAAATCTGAGTTTACAGGGAGTATTCAACGGGCCATGTGGAACTGATCTAGACCATGGAGTAGCAGCAGTTGGGTATGGAACATGGAAAGGTTCAGATTACATCATTGTAAAGAATTCGTGGGGAGCAAAATGGGGAGAAAAAGGGTACATAAGGATGAAGAGGAACACTGGAAAACCCGAGGGTCTCTGTGGTATCAATAAAATGGCTTCTTACCCTATGAAAAACAAGTGAAGAGCTCTAACCTCAACATATGGGTTCAACCAAAATGTGTTTCTTTTCATTTTATCTTTTTTCCAGACTAGCTTGTATTGATAAAATTTGTTGGCCCTTCTTCGGCCATGTTCCTTGGTTAATAAAATTATAAAAATGGCTCACTCTTTCAATTTCGCTTCAACAAATTGAAGCAAAATGCCTCTGGATTATAATTTTTCTCCAATAATTAACAGTAGCCAAGATTCAGCATCCAAGTTCACTTGTATCAAACTATCCAGGCAGGGATAGCTAGCATTAATCAACTTCACAAACTGCATATATATACGCGCTACATATATTTGCTAATTTACTGCAGGGTTACTTCAAAATATATATCAAAATTGCCTTAACATGAAAGCTAAGCACATGGTGGTGGGATTTGGGTGCCAATGTATTTAGCCCTAACATTTTTACAAGTGGAAGTGACTTGTTTCTCCCCAGTTGCCAGCTCCAAGTGAACATCTTCAAGGTAAATATCCTGGCAAGGAATCCCTTTGCTACATTCTAGTGCTACTGCCACTGCAGATAACGACGTTCCCTTTATTTTCTTGAAATAAATGTCACTCAGTTTCACTTGAGATGGTCCCTGCACTCAACTCATTTGGTACCATTTCTTTTTTAGGTCAGTTTCTTTGCAGATATTTTAGAAAGTGTAGGTAGTTTCATCATCTGGAGAGTTTACCATTGGTGTGCAAGATGCAAATGGACAATATGATTGATCGATAATAATTGGATTGGTCACGTTTTCCATGTTAATGTTTTCGAATGTCATGTTGGTTGCTTCACTTCTGCCAGGCGAGTTGGCCCATGTTTTGATCCTAATGCCATTTGAGGTCCCTATCATGGTGCAATCTCTAACCACCAAACCACTTACATCACCTTCATCCTTGTATCTTCCGAGACTTCCGACGCTGTTAACAAGCACTCAACAAAATTAACATTTCTTTAGTTTTGTATATTGAAGCAGAAACTGATGGAGTACCTGATGCCATGACCCGGTCCGCAGCTGATGCTTGTTATGGTGACTTGAGAATCCCTTGACCTATTGAGATGCAATCATCACCTGTACCTATAAGTGATCGCGAAAAGTAGACACCGGAGCTCCGCTGAATGTGGATACCATCAGTGTTAGGGCTATCTGCTGGTGCTGAAATCTTGATTTTGCTGCCCTTGAAGTTCTTGCATTCGACAAGAGCCATATGGAAGAACTTGCTGTTTACTGATGTTATGCCTCTTACAATTGTCCGATTCATCGCCAAAAACTTCACATTCTGTTGAAGCTTTGGGGAAAAAGATTGTTGATAACATGGACAATTGCAAACATAGTTGATGAGCTAAATGAAAGAAACATACAGTTGGAAGAAGTTTGCAATTGAAGTCTGTGGAGCAGCTATTGTAAGGCCAAGCTTTGGCACCCTGACCATCAAAGGTCCCTCCTCCAGTCAAGGTTAGCCCTTCTATCCATCGAAATTCAACCCAACCAGCACCATCTCCGTATTTAAACAAGTTTGTTGTTGCCTTGAGATAACCCTGGAAGCTTCTTTCTCATTCATGGTAAAAAAAAATAAGAGTGGAAAATGCAGAAAAGGGTAGAAGAATACCTTCATATGGACTACTATTTTAGACACATTTTCGCAGGGGCCTGCAAATTTAAGTGGACCAACCAAATATGTGCCTTTAGGAATCATAATGTCTACCTCACCAGTAGCCTGACATGCTTTGTTCCATGCTGATAGGAAGGCCTGGAAACTTGAATGTAACAAGTTAAACAAAATTATAAATGGAAAAATAAAATAACATACCAAGTATTGAAGATGATATGCAGGTGTTTGAATGGAGAAAGAAAGAGAAGGAAACAAAACTTTGGTATCATCAGTGAGTCCATCGGCTTGAGCACCAAATGTCTTGACATTAAAGAAATGAGAGGTCCTTTGGTTGTTATATGGTAGCAGTTGGCCATGTTGAGATCCTAAACCTGCTGTTGTTGCTCCTGCAGGAACACCAGTGAAGCTAAAGGAGGAAAAGGGCAAGAGTAATTTGAAGGGGATTTCAAGGCTCATGTTAATGCAGAATGTGTTATGTCCTTGCTGTTGAACACTGCAGTTGAGTAAAGAGGCAACTAGGTTGGTTTGAAGTCACCATAACTGCCGTTAACTCCCTACCACTACTTCTCAACTTATTACCCTTAACCTTTTTGATCAATATCCAACCCTAGAATTTGCTCCGTTAACTCCTAGTTTAAATTCATTCTAGGACTTAAATTCCTCCGCCACTTCAAGTGGACAATATCTGTCTTGCTCGCATGAGTTTTTTTAACAACATATCATAGAGTTAATTGAAGTAATCATGTAGATTTTTCAGACAAAATTTGCCAATATTTTGCTTAGGGTATAAATTCATAACTAATCGGTGCCCTCGTTTCACTTGGAGACATTTATAATTTGATGTTAGATCTGGAATATAATGAAACTTAACCTCTAGTATAATTGTTATCAGTATCTCGTTAGAATAGGTTTGCCACCCTTCTTCACCTATTTGCAATTTTGTTGGCTACAACCTCGCCCGAATGCAATACTTCATTAACTATGGACCTTATTGACATATGCATATGAACACGTTGAATACCTCAAATTTACCTCGTCAAGGACAAATGTTTAATCAGTTTTTGAATGGAGCACACGAACCTCATCTAGTCTATGTCAATCCTATTTCCACCCATTTAGAAGGTTAATATGCTCCTTAAGTAGCTAATTGTGAGAAGATAACTGTAGCCCACGTTTCCTTATAAACCCTACCACTTGGTATGTCAGCCAGACTTGTATTCCCAACCCAACACGTCCTTATAAACCCTATAGTGACATTAATGAGAACTGTTATTGTCAACAACTTAATGTAAAACACTACATCCCCCCTCAAACATACACCCAATATCAACATCTAATGAACAAATTGCCTAGATTCTTAACTCGAACCTTAACTTTTTCTCCCAACAATTTCTGAAGCTGCAAGAACAAATGAGAACCTTAAGGAACTAAATTGTTGCGAAGTGGCTATCCATGCAATGGCGAACACAGATCACACACCTGTGAGCTCATCAAATGTGTAAGCTCACTAAAACTACGAAGTCACCAAAGGTGTGAGCCCTGTTAGGCGAGCTTCTACATGTGAGCCCTTTCTCTGCAAGTTGTCAACTTGCACTAAAACAATGATTATTTTTTATGAGATGTTTGGGTTGCTGATTAGACCAAAATCAGCCAATAGAGAGGCAAGTTGTACTATACAAGTTCCAAGATTTTCCAAGTTATAATTAATTATTATTATTTTCAGCTTATTTAAGCATAGTTGTTCATGTAAACTTATATGTTGTAATGAAAAATAGTAGTTCATAATCTGTTTTACTTCTTTGTTTTATTTCAATACATTCTTTCATCAAATAACCATCTTTGAGGGCCTTAACCTTTGTTTTTATAAAAATGTCTTCAGCAAGCTTTTCACCACCTCCACCCTGTTTTTATAGGAGAAAACTACTATATTTGGGTAGTAAAAATAAAAACTTATCTTCAAGCCTTTGATCTTTGGGAGGTCGTAAATGCTAAAATAGAACTACAAACCTTGAGAGCAAATCCAACACTTGCTCAAATGAGACAACACAGTGAGGAATGTGAAAAAAAAATATAAGGCAATGTCTTACCTACAAAACGGTGTTTCAACTATAATTTTTACAAGAATTATGGCTTATGAAACTCCTAAACAAGCTTGGATAAGCTTAAGGATGAGTTACAAGGTTTGCAAAAGACAAGGCAACAATAGTTGATTAATCTCAGATAAGATTTTGAAAACCTCAAGATGAAGAAAGCTAAGACTGTAAAGCAATATTTAGACAGAATCATGGCAGTGGTGAACCAAGTAAAATTGTTAAGGGACCAGTTCGCGAACAGCCGAGTAGTTGAGAAGGTGATTACCACACTTCTTAAGAGATATGAATCAAATATATCCTCACTAAAAGATTCGAGGGATCTTTCAACCATCTCACTCTCTGAACTAATCAATGCTCTATAAGCTCAAGAACAAAGAAGGGCAAGCAAAGAAGATGGGCACATTGAGGTAGCCTTTCAAGCTAGAAAAAGGGAAGGCCCGAGCTTCTCAAATCAGAAAGGAAAGAAGAGTTGGTCAGATAAGAAAGAAAAGTAAAAAAAAAATAGTTAAAAGAAAAAATATCCATCGTGCTTGCATTGCAAGAAGTTGGGTAACCTTGAGAGAATCTGTTGGTTCAGGCTTAATGCTCAATGTAGAAATTGCAAGCAGTTTGGCCATGAAAAAAGGGTGTGCAAGAATAAGGGGCACATACAACAACAAAATGTTTAGGCACAAACAGCATGAGCCAATCAAGAAGAATTGATGTTCGTTGCCTCTTACAAAGTCCAGTTCACTGCACCATGCGAACCCTCTAACAATGAAAGAAATAACTGGCTTGTTAAAAATGGTTGTGCAAGTCACATGACAGCAAATGCAACCATCTTCAGAAGCATTGACACAAGTTTCTACTCCAAGGTGAAAGTTGAAAATGATCAGTACATCAAAGCAGTAGGAAAGGGAGATGTTTCTACTAAGTGTAGGTTAGCTACTCGAGAAGAGATATTCTGTGGTATTCAAGGACAATAAAGGTTTAATAATTTATCTTAGTGGATGTGAGCTCATATAAACAACGATGGTTGATAAAAGTTTTACTGTTAATTGGAACTTGGCAACTTCTGTTACTTATACCAGTTCGCTAGATGAAACCAAATTATGGCACAGGAGAATGGGACACATTGACTAAGATCTTTGATTCAAATGTCCCTGTAATCACTGAATTTTGTCCAGCTTGATTTCGTTTTTTTTTTTTTAAATTTCTAAAAAATACAAAAATAAAAAATTACATTTTGACCCCTAAAATTTTTAAAATTGCATTTTGACCCTAAAATTTCCTAAAATTATATTTTGACCCCTAAGCTTTTTGAAATTACATTTTGAGCCCTAAATTTTCTCAAAATTATATTTTGGCCCCAAAAGTTTTACTGTGTTTGCAATTTGGTCCGTCTGGCATCCGACAATGCAAGTTGCGCACCTACACTGCGACAGCCGACCTAAAGCATGGCTTCTCTCTCCCCTAACCACTTGCTACCTGCAAAAAAAGAAGAAAAATCAACAATTTAAAAGGGTTTTCAAACCCCCAATTCAGCAGCCAAGCAAGGAAGCAAAAAGAAAAAAAATAACAAAATTTTTGAGAGAAAAATCAAGCAAAAACAGCAGCCTCATCGCCACCGTGCGTCGTCAAACCGCCACCACCGTTATACTCCCATCTACTACCACCAAAGAAAGCAAATCAAGCAAAAAAATCATCAAAGAAAAATACCCATGAAAATAAAAAAAAAAGGAGCAAGCAAAGAAGAAAAGAGGGAGAAAAGGAGAGCTCCACCGCACGTCGCCGTCGTCGGCCGTTGCACCGCAGGCGGAGAAAGCACCGGCAGCAGCAGAGAAATCGGCGGGGGGCTGATCGGGGAGGAAGAAAGAAAGGAAGAAAAGAGAAGAAAAAAAGGCTGAAAAAAAGAAATAAAGAAAGAAAAGAAAGGGGAAGAAAGAAAGGAAAAAAAAAGAATAAAGTGCAGGCCATTTTCAGCAAAGAGCAGGCCACCCATAGCAGGCCAGGCCTATCCCCTTGGCCCAGCGGGTGTTCGGCCCAATTCTGCCCAGCAGTGTAGAGGCCCCGACCGGTGCAGCCCAACAGCAGCTTAGCAGGCCCAATTCGCAGCAGGCCCAAAAAACAGAAAACAAAAAATGAAGAAAAAGAAAAAGGCCCAAAATTCAAGCCCATAACTTTGGGCTTTTGGTGATTTCTTTAAATCCATTTTAATTTAGTCCATTTATTTAAATATTGTCTCATTTTAATTAAATTAGCATTTTTATGGTATTTTTGAAATATTATTTTGTTTATTTTATTTTATAATTTTAAATTTAAATAA
The DNA here is from genome assembly GCF_025698545.1 of Gossypium raimondii. NCBI lineage: Eukaryota > Viridiplantae > Streptophyta > Magnoliopsida > Malvales > Malvaceae > Gossypium > Gossypium raimondii. The sequence goes on along the minus strand of NC_068576.1, from coordinate 1,572,020 downwards.
TTTCATTTTTAGAATAGAAAAATCATTTTAATGCATAAGGCAACGAACCGATTTAACATTAAGTCATCGAATTCATCGCTATATTTGGTGAATATTGATGGCTCGTGTTAAATACGGGACGCCATTTAAAAAAACTGAAAACATTCAAAATTTCTCGTGTTTTTTTAAAAAATGAAATAATTAAAAATGAGAATTTCTCGTGTTTTAATAGAATCACGATTAAATATTAAGTTGAATCGATTTGGCACTAATTCGATGATTTCATCGCCATGTAGGGATGAATATCATTGATTTGTGTTAAATACGGTACTTCTTAAAAAAAATCGTGTCTCAAAAATTTTCGTGTTTTCAAAAAAAAAATTTCTTGTGTTTCAAAAACTTCCGTGTTTTAAAAAAAAATTCGTGTTTTCAAAAATTCTCATGTTTCAAAAATCTTCGTGTTTTCAAAATTCTAGTGTTTCAAAAATTTTCGTGTTTTTAAAAATTCCTGTATTTCAAAAATTTTCTTGTTTTCAAAAAAGATTCTGTGTTTCATAAATTTCCGTGTTTTAAAAAAACATTCTCGTCTTTCAAAAATTTTCGTGTTTTCAAAAAATTGACCGTGTTTCATAAATTTTCGTGTTTCAAAAAAAAATCCTCGTGTTTCGTTTTTTATAAAAAATTTTATGTTTTCAAAAACAAATTTTGTGTTTTAATAATTTTCGTGTTTCAAAAAGAAAATTCGTGTTTTCAAAAAAATCTCGTGTTTCAAAATTTTCGTGTCTTTTTAAAAAAAATTCGTGTTTCTAAAATTCTTGTATTTTAAAAAAAAATTTGTGTTTTCAAAAAAAAGAAAAAGTTGTTGTGCTTTAAAATTCTCGTGTTTCAATCGGGTCACGACTAATATTAAATTGAACTCGTATTTTTGAAAATCAAGACAACGCGCGTTTTACGAGATACTAATTTTGGGCGTCGCGAGGGTGCTAATACCTTCCTCGCTCGTAACCGACTCCCGAACCCTAATAATCTCTAGATTTTTACGTGGACCTAAAATTACCTCTTTTTTAGAAAAGTTTAAAAATAAATTTTTCTTCTAAAAAGAGAATTTTGTAGGTGTCCGATCACACCTAGAAAAAAGATCGGTGGCGACTCCTTTTTCGAATAAAATTGAAACGGTGCTTTTAAATTTTCAATAATCACTTCGACCAGCGCCCGTGCCCCAAAATTTTTAGGTCGCTACAGCTGGCGACTCCACTGGGGACTTTTTTTCGAGAGTCGAGTCTAATGTTAAACGCGTGTTGTCAAAATTTTCAAAATTTCTTGTTCAAATTAATTTTTAATCGTGATCCTTGAATTTTATTTTTTTAAAAGTCATGCATTTGCATTCGGTTTTTAAATTTATGATTTTCTAACGTGTTTTATTTTTCTTTTTTGTCAGCTCTAAGTTTTACGGTTTTTTTTAGTTTGTTTTTTAGAAAAGTAAAAATAAAAAGGTTTGTGAGTTTCTCCCCACACACTGTGCACTTGCATTCTTGCATAACATGAGCTCTCTACCGGGCTCCGCCTGCATTTAAGTGGAAGTAAACGCCACGCCTTCGTGAGTTAACTCGTCCCTCAAGACAAAGCTAGTGAAATACTTCAGGGTTACATATGACTTATGCTTTCGTGAGTTAACTCGTCCTTCCGCATAGGCATAAGTAAATGTAATCCCTCGAATTGTGCTCGCGAGCCTGTGATGGGTGATGACCGAGGCTCCGTACTAACCTTAGTAGGTGGCAGTATGGACAATTCGAGTACCTTCCTAGAACTGAAATCACATATAGCGAACCATACGAGCCACCCGTTTAGAGCCATGCCGAACCTCCATCCGTCGAATAGTCACCAAAATAAGTACACGGGAGAAACGCCTCTTACCTTTTATTTCTTTTGCATTTACACTTATTTAATGAATTGAGTCTGTTTAATAAATTGGGCCGGATAGATTGTCTGATCGTATGTGGGGTAGATTTCTTATAAAGCATGTTGGGGCAAAAAAAAATGTGGGTCTGTTCCACCAAATTGCATAATTGAATAGCTTAATTCGTTAAATTTTCCATAGTCTTTATTTTTCTTCTTTCTTCTTTTTATATCTGTTTTGATCTCTGACCAAGGTTATTTGTTCTTCATTTTATTTTTCATCATGCATCGTAGACATCTCATTAGGAAGGTGTTGGTTAAATATTGGTTGCCAAAAACGGGTTTCTGATGGAGGAGTCAATTACACGAGTAACCGAGAAAAATGCTGTAGTTCGAGATTGGTCTTTGAGAACTCAGAAGGCGAAAGGGGACAGTTTGAAGGAAGGATACACCTCTGATCTTCCCGAACGTGTGACCTCGAATGTGCGCCAGAATGATCTTGAAGACTTGACAAGGATTTGGAAACAGTGGGACTCAGATACTAGAGGCATTTTCACCGAGAAGTATGGGGATATAGCTCACTTGATAGCAATCGATGTGAACGAGCAGTTGATCCAAGCCATGGTTCGATTCTGGGACCCAGCCTATCAATGTTTCACTTTCAATCAGGAAGATATGACTCCAACCATAGAAGAGTATGCCGCTTTGCTTCGCATCGATAATGTGCAACTCAACAAAATATATGTGAAGGAGCCTAAACCAATGACCTTTAAGAAAAAGCTAATGAAGTTGACGGGGATGACTGATACATGGGCTGAAAAACAGATAAAGAAGAAGTATGAAGTCAGTTGTGTTCCGTGGTTTCCTCTTCGGGAGTTAGTTCAGAATCACCCAGATGTTTTGAAAAGAGTAGATTTGTTTGCCTTGGCCATTTACGGACTGGTCGTCTTCCCGAAGGTTCTTGGGCATATTGAAGTTGCGGTTGTGGATTTCTTCGAAAAGTTGAAGCAAAGAGTCAACCCGGTCCCAACCATCTTGGCTGAGACTTTTAGATCTCTAAATGCTTGTAGGAGAAAAGGGGAAGGACGCTTTATCGGATGCGCTCAGTTACTAAATGTTTGGATCTTTAGCCACTTTTGGAAGGTGGAGCGCTCGCCTTTCCACATGTTTTCAAAGACATTCTCCCCGTTGGAAGCACACCTTGAAAAAGATTGGCCGAAGGATGTCACTGAACAACATTGGGTCTCGGTTTTTCAGAACCTCCGTGCCGAAGATATAACTTGGAGAGCACCTTGGATTCATCCCTCTGTCTTGTTATACAAGTGTGGAAACCAAGACTGGGTGCCTTTACTAGGATTATGGGGAGGAGTTGGATATGCTCCATTGTTGGTTCAAAGACAGTTCGCTTCGCGACAGTTTGTACCAGTTACCGATGGATTGGCACAATCGGAGTTTGCCTTTATGGGTGAGGGTTACATAAGAAAGGTTAGAGATACTGCGAATTCTTGGAAGAAAATCTACCTAATAGAATTGGCTCTCTATGCTGATACTATCACTGTAGACTATGACATATGGAGGCAACGACGAGTGAAGAGTCAAATAACCCCACCGATCGATGAAGCTTACCGGAATCCGTTCTCAGAGGAAATCCCATCCGAGCTAGAAATTGCAAGACATGAATTTGAACGTGAAAAAGCCAAAATGTTGCGAGATATTAGTTCTCTCCAGGAGGAAAACTTCCAGCTGAAGATTGATGTCGAAATTGAAAAATCCAGAACAGAAAAAGTCTAAAAAGAAGGTGAAGTCACGAGAAAGGATTTAAAGGACCTTCATTTGGAAAACAAGAAATTAAGAGGCACTATAAGAAATAGTGGATTAGGCAAAGCATCAGCAGAATGGAAGGAGGAACTAAGCAATATCAAAGGTGGAATGGAATTCTGGAAAGCCAAAGCGAAGAAAGAAGAGGAAAGAGCTGCACGTGCTATGATAGAGTTGAGGAAGAAGAACGCTGAATACGAAACTGTGACTGCAGAACTAACGGCTAGTCAGTCTGGGCATCAAGAGCTAAAAGGAAAAATCTGAAGTCTAGAGAGTACACTGCAAGCTCATCAGCAACATTTGGATGACCTCTTGAGAGCTTTAGAAGAGAAGAATGGTCAGCATGACAGAGACATTCGCGCCTATGAAAGAGCCCTCCAAGAAAAGGATATGCATCTCGGTAGTTTGATCAATGAAATTCGTAAGGTGGCGGCGCATGTTGTACAATTATCAGATGAAGCGGAAGTTCTCAGTTGTCAATACCCTCCTAGCCAAAGATCGAGCATTTCGGAGTTCTTGGAACGTATAAAGAAACAAGGCGATGTGGCTAAGAAGTTTGTGTAACTGTTAAAATTAATATGGCAAAACTTTTTGTAACGGACTCTTTTGATAAATAAAACACCCAAGTATGGGGCCATTTTGGAATCAACACCTATTTTTGCATATTTACGCATGATTAACATTTATTAGTTACTCATTCATTTATTCATTGCATGCTCATATCTCCCTAATCATTCGCTAAGGTTAAAACCATCTAATCCACAGTTACCACACTACGAGTCTGGAATCACGTCACTCTTACAGGACACGCTTGAGAGCTAAAGCTATGGATGCCGAACTCAATGAAAGGATGGAAAAGATGGAAAGAACCCAAAGAGAGTTACAGGAGCAACTGGCCAAGTCGCAGCAAGAGGCAAGAGATTTGATGGTGAGGTCTCGAGAGGAATCGCTCGAGCAAAGGGAACAAATGGCCAAAATGATGGAAATGATGACGGCCTTGGTCAAAGGAAAGAGACCTATGCAGAGCCCTGATGTCGTAGAACCGCCTCAGTCAAGAGCTAATCAAGACCCACTTTATTCCCCGGGATTTACTCCACCTCATGTCCACGCAATGCAACGAGGATACCCCCAAAGGGAACCTACAGGCCTGGAACAACATCCTACTCCATCTGCTCATTTAGGACAAGGAATGTTTGTATCGAACCCTGGGGCTAATCCTTCAGATCCAATTGTTCCAGACCTAGATGATCCTGTAGAAGTAGCAAGGTTGAGAATTGATGACAATAACGCTCAGGATAAGTATAGGATCTTGGAAGAGAGGATCAAGGCAGTAGAAGGCGCTGAAGTTTTCTCTGCTTTGAGTGCCAAAGAGCTCAATTTGGTACCTGATTTGATTCTACCCCCAAAATTCAAGGCACCTGATTTTGAGAAGTATGATGGAACAAGATGTCTAAAGGCGCATCTTATCATGTTTTGCCGAAAGATGACTGGCTACATGAACGATGATAAGTTATTGGTACACTGCTTTCAAGATAGTTTAGTGGGCTCAGCCCTTCGATGGTATAATCAGCTTAGCAGAGAGAGAATCCGATCATGGAAAGATTTGGCGTCAGCATTCTGTGAGCAATATAGGCATGTATCGGTTATGGTGCCTGATCGATTAACTTTACAAATGATGGAAAAGAAGCCGACAGAGACTTTTCGGCAATATGCACAAAGATGGAGGGATATCTCTGCTCAAGTGGAGCCTCCGTTAACTAAGACAGAGATAACGATCCTCTTTATTAATACTCTAAAAGCACCGTTTTACGACAAATTGGTAGGAAGTGCCACAAAGGACTTTGCGAATATTGTAATATCTGGGGAGCTTATTGAAAACGCCGTCAAGAGTGGGAGAATAGAAAGCTCTGAGAGTTAGAAGAGGGCAGTACCTGTAAAGAAAAAGGAGGTGGAGGCCCATATGGTTGGAACCGAGAGCCACTGTGCTCCCAATTCGTACCCCACCCAATCACGACCTCATTATCGCCCACCTTCAAACTTCTACTTTCCTCCTCAAGGTCCTTACTATCAAGCACCTTCGCCTTACCCCGTTTATGCTATGAATAACCAAAGACCATTCACCGTGTTCCCACCAAACATCGTGCCTACACAAAGCCAACCGAAAAATGAACAAAGACCAACAAGACCCAATCTTGAAAGGCCTCAGTTTACTCCAATTCCTGTATCATACGAAGAATTATACCCGAAGCTGTTGGAAAAACAGTTAATATCCCCACATTACATGGCGCCCCTGAAGCCTCCATATCCGAAGTGGTATGATCCTAACGCTAACTGCATGTATCACGCTGGGAATTAGGGACACTCTACAGAAAACTGCCTTGCTTTTAAAAGGAGGGTTTAAGGTCTCATTGATGCCGGCGTTCTACGATTCGATGGTGTTAGCAATGTGACGGGGAATCCTCTTCCTAATCATACTGGCGGAAATGTAAATGCGGTAACAAACGAAGACAATTGGTGAGCCAAAGTTTATGTTACCAAAATAAAGACACCTTTGCGGAAGGTATGGGAGATGATGATTGAAAGTGGCTTGCTCTGTCTGTCTAGTAAGATTCTCAAAGAAGAAAGTACAAAAGACCAAAGTTTCTATGATTTTCATGGCGTCCAAGGGTATGACATCCAATCTTGTAAGGAATTTGGGAAATTACTTCAGGACATGATGGATAACAAAGAGGTCAAGGTCTTTGATAGGGTGGAGGGGACCGAAGAAGGAGAAATATGTGCCTCTGATAATCAATTGATGGCTTTCCCTTATAGCGTCGATAGACCTTTGGTGATTTATTACGAGGCAAAGAAGGAAGAGGTTAGTCGAGAAGTTAAACCAAGTTTGATAATCGAAGTACCTGCTCCTTTCCCTTACAAGGACAACAAGGCAGTGCCGTGGAAGTATGATGTTAATATCATTGTACCTGAGGGTGAAAAGTCCAAGGTTGTGAGTGAAGGTGTTAGCGGAGTAGGACATTTTACTCGTAGCGGAAGATGTTATTCTCCCGAGACGGTTGAGCCAAAGAAGAAGGTTGCTGGTCCGAGCCAAAAAGGAAAAGCACCAATGTATGAGGCTGAGGATGATGTTGAAATACCACCCGAGCAAGAAGTTAAAAAGGCTGTGAATTAGGAGGAAGCATGTGAGTTCTTAAAGTTCATTAAGCACAGTGAATATAGCGTTGTAGAACAATTAAACAATCTCGGTACTGTCTCTATTGTTGAATTCGGAGCCACATCGGAATGCCTTGTTAAAAGTGTTAAATCAAGCTTATGTGGCGAACAATGTATCTGTGGAAAAGTTTGATAGGTGGGCAAATAATCTAAATGCAGATAATTTCATCTCCTTTAGTGACGACGAAATACCGCCAAATGGAAGAGGCTCCATAAAAGCATTGCACATCACAACCAATTGCAAAGGTTACATATTACCAAATGTGTTCATCGACAATGGATCTGCACTCAATGTTATGCCTTTGGCCACGCTTTCTAGGATGCCGGTTGATATGTCCTATCTGAGGCATTGTCATTCTATAGTAAGGGCATTTGATGGGACACGGTGAGAGGTCATGGGAAAGATCGAAATTCCTTTAAAAGTGGGGCCATGTGCATACGATATTGAGTTTCAGGTCATGGACATCACGCCTTCATACAATTGCCTGTTAGGAAGACCTTGGATCCATTCTGCTGGGCAGTTCCTTCATCTCTCCATCAGAAAGTAAAGTTCATCATGGATAGTCGTTTGATTACTGTTGGTGGCGAGGAAGACATCGTCGCATCTATCTCTACTGATGCACCCTACATCGAAATAAGCGAAGATGCTGTAGAATGTTCTTTTCGCTCCTTGGAATTTATCAATGCTGCATTTGTTGCTGAAGGGAATAAGATCCCCATTCCCAAACTGTCGAGGAATACCAAGATTGGAATTAAGCTGACTGTGGGACAAAGAGCTCGAGCAAGGAAAAGTTTGGGAAAATATCAACAAGGGATGGTTAGAGCTTTGAAACCAACGTACCACAAGGGTTGATACGGTTTGGGGTTTAAGCCAGATGTACATAAAAAACGAAAACAATTTCAGAAAAATCGAGAAAGAAGAATCGCAAGAGCTTCGGGCCAGGAATTAGAATGGGGGCCGTTGGCGTATCCTCCTTTGTCGAGAACATTTACATCAGCAGGAGTGATGTACCCAGGGCAGAACAATTCGTAAGCCACATTATTGATTGAAAAGGGTCTTCAGAATCTCAGTCTAAATGCTATTGACAATGAGAATGATGAAATTAAGAACGCTTCGATGATAGGCCCTTGTCCTCCAGGATATGTTTTGAACAACTGGACTGCTGTGGACCTCATTGTAGTTTTTAAGTCTCCTTCAGAGTAATGCTCAATGTTAACCCTTCATTTTGTGTGTCCTTAAATAGTAGGGTCCCTTTTGTAAGAGCTTATGTTTGCTCTTTATCATTTTAATGATCATTAATGAAGATGCATTTTGTTTTATATTGTCATGTTCTTTTCATTTCCATTAACTTCACGACTACTCCTTCTATTCATTTCCTTTTCCAGCATATGTCTCATATCATCTCATATCATCATATGTTGATTCCAATACCTCAATGCTCTTCTATAGCTTTTTCCATTCACCTTTCAGGTGCTTAGATATCAATGGCATGAATAATCCCGTTATGAATCCTGAAATCAATTTTGAGAAGGCTGTTTGTTTAGGAGAATTCGAAGCCGACGAAAATGCTGAAGATTGTGTCTCGTCTCCTGACTTACTGAGAATGGTGGAACAAGAGGAGAAACAGATCCTTCCCCATCAAGAATCTGTTGAGGTAGTGAACTTGGGGAATGAAGAAGAGAAACAAGAAGTGAAGATTGGGACTTCCACTTTAGAAAACACCAGGCGTAATTTGATCGCCTTGCTCCATGAGTACAAGGATGTGTTTGCCTGGTCTTATCAGGATATGCCAGGGTTGAACACAGATATTGTGGTCCATAAGCTCCCACTGAAACCAGAATGTAAGCCCGTTCAGCAGAAATTAAGAAGGATGAGACCCGAAATGCTGTTAAAGATAAAAGAAGAAGTCAAGAAACAATTTGACGCTGGCTTCCTACAAGTTTCAAAGTATCCAGAATGGGTAGCTAATATAGTCCCAGTGCCAAAAAAGGATGGCAAGGTGCGAATGTGCGTGGATTATCGTGATCTGAATCAAGCAAGCCCTAAGGATAACTTTCCTTTACCGCACATCGACAGTTTGGTGGATAATACGGCAAAGCATTCTTTGTTTTCATTCATGGGTGACTTCTCAGGTTATAATCAGATAAAGATGGCTCCCGAGGACATGGAGAAAACTGCATTCATAACAATATGGGGAACCTTCTGCTATAAAGTAATGCCATTCGGATTAAAGAATGCTGGGGCAACATATCAGAGAGCTATGGTGACGTTGTTTCATGATATGATGCACAAAGAAATAGAAGTTTATGTCGATGATATGATTGCCAAATCTCGGGAAGAAAGAGAGCGTGTTGGGAGTCTTAGGAAGCTGTTTGAAAGATTAAAGAAGTTCCAGTTGAAGCTTAACCCGGCCAAATGTACGTTTGGGGCTACCTCAGGAAAACTGCTAGGTTTCATTGTTAGTGAAAGAGGTATCGAGGTTGATCTAGATAAGATAAAAGCTATACAAGAATTGCCTCCCCCGCGCACACAAAAGGAAGTCAGGGGATTGTTAGGAAGGTTGAATTACATTGCTCGATTCATTGCCCAACTTACGAATCAGTGTGATCTAATTTTTCGACTCCTTCGAAAGCATAACCCGGGAGAATGGAACGAGGAGTGCCAAGTGGCATTCGATAAGATAAAACGGTATTTGTCTAATCCTCCTGTGCTAGTACCGCTGACCCCTGGAAAACCATTAATATTGTAATTGACCGTGTTTGAGAACTCAATGGGTTGCGTACTGGGACAACATGACGAGTCGGGGAAAAGAGAAAAGGTAATTTATTACCTCAGCAAGAAGTTCACAGAGTATAAAGCGAAATACCCTTCAATTGAAAATTTTTGTTATGCATTAATTTGGACGGTTCGAAGGCTCAGACAATACATGTTATATCATACGACATGGTTAATTTCAAAATTGGACCCAATAAAGTACATGATGGAGTCACCTGCACTCTCAGGGAGGATGGCACGATGGCAGATCCTATTGACTGAGTATGACATTGTATATGTGAGCCAAAAGTCGATAAAGGGAAGCGCAATAGCTGATTTCTTGCCAAGTCGAACAACGGAGGAATACGAGCCTTTGAGATTTGATTTCCCAGATGAAGATTTGATGTGCATTTCAGAAAAAGAGGGCAAGTCATCAAAAGGAAAGTCATGGAAGATGAGCTTTGATGGTGCATCAAATGCATTGGAGCATGGGATCGGAGCAGTCTTAGTGTCACCTGAAGGGGTCCATTACCCACTCACTGCCAGATTGGATTTCTTCTGTACCAATAATATAGCGGAGTACGAAGCTTGCATCATGGGGCTTCGTGAAGCTATCAAGAAGAAGATCAAAATCTTAGAGGTACACGGGGACTCATCGTTAGTCATTTATCAAATTCGTGGAGATTGGGAAGTGAGGGATTCGAAATTAATCAAGTACCACGATCTCGTTGCGAAATTGGTCAAAGAATTCAAGGAAGTGACTTTTAACTACTTTCCACGAGAGGAGAACCAACTGGCTGATGCCCTAGCCACTTTGGCTTCGATGTTCAAAGCAAACAGGGAAACTGAGATAATGTCCATCCAAATGAGTATATATGAGACCCCCGCGCATTGCTTTAGCATTGAGGAGGAGTCAGATGGACAACCATGGTTCCATGATATCTTGGAGTATATCAAGAATCAAAGGTACCCCGAGCAAGCAAATGAGAATGACAAAAGAACAATCAGGAAATTGGCGATTGGATTTGTTCTTGACGGAGATATTCTATACAAAAGGGGAAAAGATCAAGTGCTCTTGAGGTGCGTAAACGCTGTTGAAGCCAGAAAGATACTAGAAGAGGTTCATGAAGGAATTTGTGGAACACATGCTAGTGGTTTCACCATGGCCAGGCAGATCATGAGACTTGGTTATTATTGGCTGACGATGGAAAAGGATTGCTTTGGCTACGCACGAAAATGCCACAAATGTCAAATTTATGGCGATAAAATTCATGCAGCTCCGTCGCCCCTTCATGTCATGACTTCTCCGTGGCCTTTTTCTATGTGGGACATGGATGTTATAGGGCCAATTTCCCTGAAAGCTTCCAATGGGCATCGATTCATCTTTGTGGTTATAGACTACTTCACAAAATGGGTAGAAGCTACTTCGTTTGCTAATGTGACAAAGGCTGCAGTCTGTAGGTTTTTTAAAAAGGAAATTATATGTCGATATGGTCTGCCTGAAAGAATCATTTCAGATAATGCTTTAAATTTGAACAACAAGATGATGAAAGAAGTATGTGAGCAATTCTAGATAAACCATCATAATTCTTCACCCTACTGCCCGAAGATGAACGGAGCAGTAGAAGCCGCTAATAAGAACATCAAGAGGATTATCGGGAAGATGACTGAGACATATAAGGACTGGCACGAGAAGCTACCATTTGCTTTGCACGCATATCGTACCTCGGTACGGACGTCTACGGGGGTAACTCCTTTTTCCTTGGTCTACGGGATGGAAGCCATTTTGCCTATTGAAGTAGAGATCCCGTCCTTGCGAGTCTTGATAGAGACAAAACTAGAAGAATCAGAGTGGGTTCGAGCTCGATATGATCAGCTAAATCTTATTGAGGGAAAACGCTTGAAGGCAATTTGTCACGGACAGATGTACCAGAAGAGAATGATTACGGCCCATGATAAAATGGTGCGGCCAAGAGAATTCCGCGAAGGGGAACTGGTACTAAGAAACATCCTCTCAATACAAAAAGACTTTCGAGGAAAATGGTCACCAAATTGGGAAGGGCCATACGTTGTAAAAAAGGCATTCTCAGGAGGGGCTCTGATTCTCACTGAGATGGACGGAAAAGAATTACTTAATCCAGTGAACTCAGATGCTGTGAAGAAATATTATGCCTAAAAAAAAAGAAAAAAAAACAAAAACAAAAAAATAGAAAAGAAAAAAGAAAAGAAAGAAAAAATCAAGATGAAAACCCGAAAAGGGCGTCTTGATAAACAAAAAGATTAGGATGAAAACTCGAAAGGGAGTCCTAATAAGGTGCGCTCAGGCTTAAAGGAGCAAAGTGACTTGAATGGGGAGTTGAATGACGAAGTCGCTATATTTGAAACATTCTCAGAAGCTCGAAATCTTTTACACAGAAGCCGTGCTCGAAAGGATCCAGGACGAGGAAACGTGGAGAAGTTCATGCGTTGGATATCTAAAGCATTTGTAGCCATTGGATTCACTTTCCTTTCTTTGTGATGCTTTCTTTATTGAACTATTCCTTGTTAATTTTCTTTGTTGCTTTTGAAATAGTTTGAATATGAGGTATTTCTTTCATGCCTACTTTACCATTTTTCATGCATCTCGTGTTTGATTCATTTAACTGATAAATGGTAAGATGACATACTCTAAACAAAAGGAATGTTGAGCATTACCTGGATGAGAATTTGATAAATACAAGGACCCTGAAGCAAGAACAAAGTTCAACGAGGGGGCAAGAGGGTGATATACGAAGAAATGTGGGTTACTCACCAAACTTGAGGATGAGTACAAAACTAGAGAGAAAAGTCAAGAATTGAGGAAATGAATGCGGACCCTCACAAAAATCAAAAGTGGGGCACGTGACAAACGATTACGGTGCATTGCATGATCATGTAGACACAAAAGCATTTAGGACAAACATGTGCATATCGTAATAACATCATACATGACATATACAGGTATACCAGTAGAGCAAGGAATACTAGGAGAAAGCTGCACAGAATCAATGAAGAAGAAGGCTTTTAGTTTCACCTGATGTTTTATGAAACCCTGTTTCTTTCAAGAGGTATTTTTAAATTTCTGCATTTTTTCAAAAAATCAACTCATAATACAGAGGTGAGTTGAGCCTCGGGTCACGCTGAGGTATTTTTAATTTCTGTCTTTTTTTTAAAAATTAACTCATAATACAGAGGTGAGTTGAGCCTCGGGTCACGCTGAGGTATTTGTAATTTATGTCTTTTTTTTTCAAATCAACTCATAATACAAAGGTGAGTTGAGCCTCGGGTCACGCTGAGGTATTTTTTTAATTTAATTTCTGTTTTTTCAAAAAATCAACTCATAATACAGAGGTGAGTTGAGCCTCGAGTCCTGTTGAGGTATTTTTAATTTCTATCTTTTTTAAAAATCAACTCATATCTGAGGTGAGTTGAGCCTCGGGTCCTGTTGAGGTATTTTTTAATTTCATTTTTTCAAAAATCAACTCATATCTGAGGTGAGTTGAGCCTCGGGTCCTGTTGAGGTATTTTTTAATTTCGCTTTTTCAAAAATCAACTCATATCTGAGGTGAGTTGAGCCTCGGGTCACGTTGAGGTATTTTTTAATTTCTATTTTTTCAAAAATCAACTCATATCTGAGGTGAGTTGAGCCTCGGGTCACGTTGAGGTGAGTTGAGCCTCGGGTCACTGTTGAGGTATTTTTTAATTTACTTTTTTCAAAAATCAACTCATAATCTGAGGTGAGTTGAGCCTCGGGTCCTGTTGAAGTATTTTTTAATTTCATTTTTTTTCAAAAATCAACTCATAATATAGAGGTGAGTTGAACCTCGGGTCACTGTTGAGGTATTTTTAAATTTCGCTTTTTCAAAAATCAACTCATAATCTGAGGTGAGTTGAGCCTCGGGTCCTGTTGAGGTATTTTTTAATTTAATTTACGCTTTTTCAAAAAATCAACTCATAATCTGAGGTGAGTTGAGCCTCGGGTCACACTGAGGTATTTTTTAATTTAATTTCTATTTTTTCAAAAAATCAACTCATATTGCGAGAAGTGAGTTGAGCCTCGGGTCACGCTGAGGTATTTGCAATTTCTGTTTTTCTAAAAATCAACTCATAATGCGAGAAGTGAGTTGAGCCTTGGGTCACACGCCGAGGTATTTTTCAATTGCTTGTTTTTCAAAAATCAACTCATATTGCGAAAGGTGAGTTGAGCCTCGGCTCACATGCCGAGATATTTATTTTAAATTTCTTTTTTAAAAATCAACTCATAATGCGAGAAGTGAGTTGAGCCTCGGGTCACGCTGAGGTATTTTCAATTTCTGTTTTTCTAAAAATCAACTCATAATGCGAGAGGTGAGTTGAGCCTCAGGTCGCATGCCGAGGTATTTATTTTTCAATTTCTTTTTTCAAAAATCAACTCATAATGCGAGAAGTGAGTTGAGCCTTGGGTCACGCTGAGGTATTTTCAATTTCTGTTTTTCTAAAAATCAACTCATAATGCGAGAGGTGAGTTGAGCCCCATGTCGCACGCTAAGGTATTTTTCAATTTCTTTTTCAAAAAAATCAACTCATATTGCGAGAAGTGAGTTGAGCCTTGGGTCATACGCCGAGTTATTTTTCAATTGCTGTTTTTCAAAAATCAACTCATATTGCGAGAGGTGAATTGAGCCTCGGGTCACATGCCGAGGTATTTCTTTTAAATTTCCTTTTTCAAAAATCAACTCATATTGCGAGAGGTGAGTTGAGCCTCGGGTCGCACGCCGAGCTGTTCTCGATTTTTGCTTTTCAAATAAAAAGAAAATTTTGGATGGTCGAACAAAATTCAGTGCTTTTAAGTCTTTGTTCTATCCCTGTTTCACAGCGATGAGCAAAGAGGGGCAGCTGTAATCACTGAATTTTGTCCGGCTTGATTTCGTGTTTTTTTTTAAATTTCAAAAAAATACAAAAAATAAAAAATTACATTTTGACCCCTAAAATTTTTAAAATTGCATTTTGACCCTAAAATTTCCTAAAATTATATTTTGACCCCTAAGCTTTTTGAAATTACATTTTAAGCCCTAAATTTTCTCAAAATTATATTTTGGCCCCAAAAGTTTTGCTGTGTTTGCAATTTGGTCCGTCTGGCATCCGACAGTGCAAGTTGCGCACCTACACTGCGACAGCCGACCTAATGCATGGCCTCCCTCTCCCCTAACCACCTGCTACCTGCAAAAAAGAAAAAAAATCAACAATTTAAAGGGTTTTCAAACCCCAATTCAGCAGCCAAGCAAGGAAGCAAAAAGAAAAAAAATAACAAAATTTTTGAGAGAAAAATCAAGCAAAAACAGCAGCCTCATCGCCACCGTGCGTCGTCAAACCGCCACCACCGTTATACTCCCATCTACTACCACCAAAGAAAGCAAATCAAGCAAAAAAATCATCAAAGAAAAATACCCATGAAAATAAAAAAAAAAGGAGCAAGCAAAGAAGAAAAGAGGGAGAAAAGGAGAGCTCCACCGCACGTCGCCGTCGTCGGCCGTTGCACCGCAGGCGGAGAAAGCACCGGCAGCAGCAGAGAAATCGGCGGGGGGCTGATCGGGGAGGAAGAAAGAAAGGAAGAAAAGAGAAGAAAAAAAGGCTGAAAAAAAGAAATAAAGAAAGAAAAGAAAGGGGAAGAAAGAAAGGAAAAAAAAAGAATAAAGTGCAGGCCATTTTCAGCAAAGAGCAGGCCACCCATAGCAGGCCAGGCCTATCCCCTTGGCCCAGCGGGTGTTCGGCCCAATTCTGCCCAGCAGTGTAGAGGCCCCGACCGGTGCAGCCCAACAGCAGCTTAGCAGGCCCAATTCGCAGCAGGCCCAAAAAACAGAAAACAAAAAATGGAGAAAAAGAAAAAGGCCCAAAATTCAAGCCCATAACTTTGGGCTTTTGGTAATTTCTTTAAATCCATTTTAATTTAGTCCATTTATTTAAATATTGTCTCATTTTAATTAAATTAGCATTTTATGGTATTTTTGAAATATTATTTTGTTTATTTTATTTTATAATATTAAATTTAAATAATTTCATTTTTAGAATAGAAAAATCATTTTAATGCATAAGGCAATGAACCGATTTAACATTAAGTCATCGAATTCATCGCTATGTTGGGTGAATATTGATGGCTCGAGTTAAATACGGGACGCCATTTAAAAAAACTGAAAACATTCAAAATTTCTCGTGTTTTTTAAAAAATGAAATAATTAAAAATAAGAATTTCTCGTGTTTTAATAGAATCACGATTAAATATTAAGTTGAGTCGATTTGGCACTAACTCGATGATTTCATCGCCATGTAGGGATGAATATCATTGATTTGTGTTAAATACGGTACTTCTTAAAAAAAATCGTGTCTCAAAAATTTTCGTGTTTTCAAAAAAAAATTTTCTTGTGTTTCAAAAACTTCCGTGTTTTAAAAAAAAATTTTGTGTTTTCAAAAATTCTCATGTTTCAAAAATCTTCGTGTTTTCAAAATTCTAGTGTTTCAAAAATTTTCGTGTTTTTAAAAATTCCTGTATTTCAAAAATTTTCTTGTTTTCAAAAAAGATTCCGTGTTTCATAAATTTCCGTGTTTTAAAAAAATATTCTCGTCTTTCAAAAATTTTCGTGTTTTCAAAAAATTGACCGTGTTTCATAAATTTTCGTGTTTCAAAAAAAAATCCTCGTGTTTCGTTTTTTATCAAAATTTTTATGTTTTCAAAAACAAATTTTGTGTTTTAATAATTTTCGTGTTTCAAAAAGAAAATTCGTGTTTTCAAAAAAAAATCTCGTGTTTCAAAATTTTCGTGTCTTTTTTTAAAAAAATTCGTGTTTCTAAAATTCTTGTATTTTAAAAAAATTTTGTGTGTTCAAAAAAAAGAAAAAGTTGTTGTGCTTTAAAATTCTCGTGTTTCAATCGGGTCACGACTAATATTAAATTGAACTCGTATTTTTGAAAATCAAGACAACGCGCGTTTTACGAGATACCAATTTTGGGCGTCGCGAGGGTGCTAATACCTTCCTCGCGCGTAACCGACTCCCGAACCCTAATTTTCTCTGGATTTTTACGTGGACCTAAAATTACCTCTTTTTTAGAAAAGTTTAAAAATAAAATTTTCTTCTAAAAAGAGAATTTTGTAGGTGTCCGATCACACCTAGAAAAAAGATCGGTGGCAACTCCTTTTTCGAATAAAATTGAAACGTTGCTTTTAAATTTTCAATAATCACTTCGACCAGCACCCGTGCCCCAAAATTTTTAGGTCGCTACAGTCCCAAAATAATTTGGTTGAAAACTTATCAAGCATTGCTGATCATGAAGATGTATGCAAAGTGTGCCAGTTTGTGAAACATGCGAGGCTTCCATTTCGAGCAAACAGAGCCTGGCGGGCTAGTGAAAAGATTCACTTAGTACATATTGACATTTGCGGACCCATTAAAACAAGTTCATCAAATGGAAGTAGGTACTTTGTGGTTTTTATTGATGATTGTACTATTCAAAAATGTGTCCATATTGTAATAAACATGTAACTATTTTCTGTTTATTTGAACGATGAATAAATAAATAAATAAAGTTAATTTCATATTTCACTATTATGTCTTTTGTATTTCTATTTTTCATATTTTGCATGCATAGTGAAATTGTGACAAGCAAATATTAACTCATTGATTGTCTAAGTTCAAACCGATGATAAATGGCATTGTAAGAACATTTACATTGCGAGAAAGACAACTTACTTTAGTAGGTAATCTAAACGAGTTTGTAATCCTGTAAAAGAATCAAAGTAAGCATTTGATTCAAATATTGAGAAGGATTATTATACCGTCTACAATTCTAATTGAAGAGATGGCTAGTTTTGGCTATCAGAGCAGTTGACTCCATGGGGAGAGACAAAGATGTATTCATTGGCAGAATGATACATTTAACTGAACCCCAGATGAATTAATTCTAAATTTATTTGTGAATTAATTCACTTGTGACGTTCATGGTATGATTTACCTAAATCTTGAGTTAGTCATTGACCATACGTATATAACTCATGTGCATTGATATAAGTGGAGGCTTATGCTCTAAAGATGATTGAGTCGATAACTGGTATGTTGGGTACATGACTTGTGTATGGCATGGCTTTACTAGCAATAGTGAAATTTATAGCTCAATTAAAGAGTTAAAAATATCCTCTCATTGGCATTGAGTGAATTGATTATAAATATGGAACGTTGCCACGGGTTGCTAGTTTTTGAACGAGCAATTTATCACAATCATTTGTTGACAATAATCATATTAATCATTAAAAAGATACAATGGTGACAATAAGATAAAATATAATTGTATTGAGTGAATAGATTTAACTCAAAGGATCAATAATATCATATGAGGGTAACACACACATGACGAGGTCATTTGAAAAAACAGTTGGATGAATTGCTTTCATAAAGAGTATACGATAAAGAGTTTTCAATCATGGTACTTTTTGTAAATTGACTTCATGATTAAGTAATTGCAAATTATCGAAAAAATACTTCTAGACATAATTGCAATTAATAGAGCCTTTGTATATGTCTGATTGGTCCCTTCACTAGCTCAACAAAAACTCGATCGAATTGTATTTGAATCAGAAGAAAATTCTGTAAATTTGGAAATAATTCAACTGATTTGATTTATTCGATGTGGAATTAAATTGAGCGGTTGTAAGAATTGTTCAATTAGATAATTTGGTTAAAAAATTTTCTTGAAAAATTAATTTGAAAAATATAAGTGATTTTTGGGAAAATTAATTTTGATAAACTAAAATTAAATTAATCAAATTAATTAAAATTAATATGATATTTTTGGAAATTAATTTTCAAGTCAAACAATTGGCCCAATGGGTAATTGAATTTGAAAATTGGACTTGAAATCGTAAATTGGACTCGGGAGCCTAAAACTGAGATCAAGACCCAAAAACTAGTTGAATCGGGCTTGGTATGTGAAATCGAGTTAACGGTCCAACCGATGGCTGGACTAGATCAATCGAGCCGTCACTGGCCCAGACCGAATCGGTAGAAACTGAACCAACTTGAGGTGCCAGTGACTACGACGGCAGCATTCCAGTGGCTAGAAAATGGTCGACGACGGTGGGTCTTCGACGGTTGAGTAGTGGAGGAATCACAGTCCTACTAGGACTCTACTGGATAATTTGATTTCAGATTAACTATTCTAAAAATAATATTATTTTAATAGATTTAATATTAAATTAAATTAAATATAATATTTATCTTGATAAGTATTATATTAATTTAATATTAAAGTGATTAAGTTTAATCATAGTTGAATTCTCTAAACTCTCCCTATATAAAGAGTCATTATTTCACACACTTAAATTCAAGAGAAAATTGTAGAGAGAAAATTCTCTGAAAAAAATATTTCAGAAAATTTCTAGAGATATTTTTCTTACTTACAACTTGGCCCAAAATTTTAGAGAAATTATAAAATTACCCCACTGGTAATTTTTGTGAAAAATTTTATTATTCGAAGCGAGCCCACAATCGACAAACGTGAGCTTAAGGGTAGTAGAGAAGACTACTCGGTCGAAATGTTCATCCTAGATGAATCGAAAAGTTACAATTTTGATTAAGTGTTTATTACTTTAGATATCACAACCAAGTTCTTGTTTTAGAAATTTGTTTTTAAAACTTTAGTTTTTCCCTAAATTTATTTTTCGCTGCGTTTTTCAAACCCGATTTTCCAACATGTACAAGGTTCTATTGGGTGTACTATATGAAGAAAAAGTCTAAAATGGCTGAAATCTTCTTCAAGTTTAAAAATATGGTGGAAAATCAAATTGATTGTAAACTTAAGATGATAAGGTCAGATAATGGGGCAAAGTACACTTCAGAAAAGTTTCAAGAAAATTTGCGAAGAGGTTAGTGTCCATCATCAGTTGAGCAATGTAAATACTCCACAACAAAATGGAGTAAGTGAAAGAAAAAAATATAACAATAATGAATATGGCTCGCTGCTTGTTGTTTGAGAGCAAACTGCCAAATGATTTTTAGGCAGAATAGTAAACACTATTGTTTACTTGCTAAATAGACTGCCAACTAAAGCTGCTGAAGAGAAGACACCATTCGAGGCCTGGTATGGTTTTAAACCTTCTGTTTCTCAGTTAAGAGTGTTTGGTTGCACATGTTTTGTTCGTGTTCTAGGAGAGAAAAGAAACAAGTTGGACAGTAGATCACAACCAAGGAATTTTGTTGGATATTCCAGTGTTAAGAAATGTTATAGAATTTATAATCCTTTCTCTAAGAAGATGATCATAAGCAGAAATGTGAAGTTCAATGAAGGGAAAATTTGGAAATGGAATGCCATAGAGGAGGATATGCGCAAACAATGGGGACTAAAACTCGATCTACAACCCACTGGAGATCAAACTGAAAATGAAACAGTTGATGGCCATCCTGTGCATGGGACCAGGTTGATCACTGAAGTCTATCAAATGTGTAATTTAGCGAAGCTAGAACTAGTCACATTCGAAGAAGCAACCTAAGAAATTGAATGGCGAGGTGCCATGAAAGATGAAATTAGCATGATCAACAAAAATAAAACATGGGAGCTGATAAATAGGCCCGTTCATAAGAAAGTAATTGGAGTTAAATGGGTGTTCAGGACTAAGTTGAATCCTGATGGTTTAGTCAATAGATACAAAGCCATATTAGTTGCGAAAGGGTTTGGCTAGCAATATAGAGTGGATTTCACTGAAACCTTCGCACCTGTTGCGAGGTTAGATACCATAAGGCTATTACTAACTCTTACAACTCAAAAGGGTTGGAGAATACATCAAATGGATTTGAAGTCAACCTTTCTAAATGGTTTCCTAGAGGAAGAAATTTATGTCGATCAACCTCAAGGGTTCGTAATGCCTGGATGTGAAGCAAAGGTATACAAGCTGAAGAAAGCTATGTATGGCCTAAAGCAAGCACCAAGGGCGTGGTATGAAAGGGTTAACAATCATCTAACAGATTTGGGATTTGAAAGCAGTGTCACCCAAACTATATGTGAAGAAAGCTGGTAATGAAACTCGTCACATTATATCATTTTATGTTGATGATTTACTTGTGATTGGCAGCAACAGTGAACTAGTGGTAGATTTCAAAGAGCAGATGCAAGTGAAGTTTTAAATGTCAGATTTGGGATAAATAACGTACTTTTTTTATCTAGAAGTAATTCAAGCTTGCGATACAATTTTTATAAACCAAAAGGGGTTTGCGATGAAGATTTTGCGAAGATACTGTATGGAGAATTGTAAGCCAACAAACACTCTTATCGTACAATGTGAGAAGTTCGCCTGCAATAAAGATGTTGAATGAGTTGATGAAACAAACTATAGAAGCTTGGTTGGATGTTTGCTTTATTTGACTGAATCCAGACCTGACATAATGTTTGATGTAAGTTTGTTGTCAAGGTACATGCATTGCTGCGATTTGAACCACTACAGATCAGTCAAAAGAGTTTTGCGATATGTAAGAGAAACTCTAAACCATGGAGTGAAGTTTGAAAAGACTGAAAAGATCAAGTTACTTGGGTACTTTGACAGTGATTGGGCTGGGTCTATTGAAGATATGAAGAGCATTTCAGGTTATTTCTTCATTTTAGGATCTAGTTTTTTTATTGGAGCTCAAAAAAGCAGGAAACAGTA
Source organism: Gossypium raimondii (assembly GCF_025698545.1). Taxonomy (NCBI): domain Eukaryota; kingdom Viridiplantae; phylum Streptophyta; class Magnoliopsida; order Malvales; family Malvaceae; genus Gossypium; species Gossypium raimondii. Next base: position 1,550,679 of record NC_068576.1, on the reverse strand, counting down.
CCACAATCAACTACTGAAGCAAAATATATTACAGTCGCTGTAAACTAAGCCATTTGGTTAAGGAAGCTACTAACTGGTTTGAATTTAAACCAATGGGAAGCAATAAAGATAAAGTGCGATAATCAATTTGCTATCACAATTGCAAATCCAGTATTCTATGGAAGAATAAAACACTTCAAAATCAAGTATCATTTTGTGAGAGATGTGGAACAAGCTAAAGAAGAAACTTTGTTTCATTGCAGTTCGCAAGATCAGTTAGCGGGCATTCTAACAAAACCTCTTGGGAAGATGAAGTTCGAAAAGCTACGATATGATACTGAGGTTCACAGCATGGAGGCCAATGAGGAGTGTTGCAAAGTGGCAATCCATGCAATGGCGAACACAGATCGGACACTTGCAAGCTCATCTAAAACTGCGAACGCATCCAAAATTGCGAGCTTATCAAATGTACGAGCTCACTAAAAATGCGAAGTCACCAAATGTGCTAACTTTGTTAAGAAGCTTATACATGCGAGCCCTTTTTCTGCAAGTTGTCAACTTGCACTGAAATGATGATAATTTTTTATGAGATGTTTTGGTTTCTAATTAGACTAAATTCAACCAATAGAAAGGTAAGTTGTACTATACAGGTTCCAAGATTTGCCAAGTTGTAATTATTTATTATCATTTTCAGCTTATTTAAGCATAGTTGTCCATGTAAACTTATATGTTGTAATGAAAAATAGTAGTTCATAATCTGTTTTTACTACACCAAAACAGGTTTTTAGCGGCGGTTCTAGCGGCGTTTAAACAAAAAACGCCGCAAAAGATAGAGTTTTAGCGGCGTCCAGAGACAAACACCGCAATAAATGGTTATTAGTGGCACAAGAAATAAAAACGCCGCAATTGACCTGCATTAGCGGTGTTTTTACCTCAACGCCACAAAACTTCTTTGCAAAACGACTCTGTTTTTTGGTTACTTTATGACTTTAGTGGCGCTTACTTAAAAACGCCGCAAAAAATTGGAATCTAGCGGCGTTTTGTGAGAAACGCCGGTAAAGATAACGAATTTGAGGAAAAAATTTGAGCAAAACAGTACCGTTTTATTGTTTCATTTTATTGCTTTAGTGGCGCATTGTAAAAAACGCCGCAAAAGATTGAATTGGCCAGTAAAGATATCTAATTTGAGGAAAAAATTTGGACAAAACGCTACTGTTTTATTGCTTCATTTTATTTCTTTAGTGGCGCATTGTAAAAAACGCTGCAAATATTGGGATATAGTGGCATTATTGGAGAAACGCCGGTAAAGATATCTAATTTGAGGAAAAATTTTGAGCAAAATGGTACCGTTTTGTTGTTTCCTTTTTATGCTTTAGTGGCGCAATGTTAAAAAACGCCGGAAACGGTTCGGATTTAGCGGCGCATATTAAGAAACGCCGGAACTAGACTAAGTAAAACGACTTCGTTTTATTTCAGTATATTGATTTAGTGGCGCTTTTAAGTAAACGCCGTAAATATTTCGGCAATACAACATCGTCTGCTTTTCTTCTTTGGTGGAATGTTCGTTAAACTTTTGATTGTCTCTATTGGTAGTAGCGGCATTTTTGGGTTTTAGGGATTAATATTTAAGTTTTATCGTATACTGTTAGGGGTTTTAGGGTTTGTGGCACAATATTTATTATTTTAGGATTACAGTTTTGTGTTCTGGGCTTAGAGTTTAGGTTTAGGGCTTGGAGATTGAGGTTTAAGGTTTAGAGTTTATATTTCAGCGTTATTATCGGGTTAGAGTTTACGGCTTATAAGATAATGAAATTTACTGTGTTAAGGATTGATGTTTATGTTTTACGATTTAGCGTTAATGATTTAAGGGTTACGATGCAAGGTTTTAGCGTTTCAGATTTATGGTTTATACGAGTTTAATATATATATGTTATATATGATGAAACAGTTTAATATTGTATACGAGCATTCATTTGTTTGCTAAAAATAGAGCATAAATTTATAATTGTAAGACATTATTGCAATAGTGTCAATAATTTATAAATTTGAATGTTGATAGTATTTAAAAATCTATTAAAAATAAAAATACTTATAAATAAATACATATAAAATATTATAAAAACTGAATAATTAGTGGCGTTTTAAACTAAAACGCCACAATAGATAGGCTTTAGCGGCGCTTAGACATAAAACGCCGCAAAGAATATATCAAAACGACTTCGTTTTCCTTTCAGTATATTTCTTTAATGGCGTTTTCTGATAAAACGCCGCAAAGATTTCTACAATACGACATCGTCTGCTGTTCTTCTTTGGTGGAAAGTTCGATAAAACGATGCCGCTTTTGATTGTTTCTAGTGGTAGTAGTGGCGTTTTCAGCAAAAACGCCGCAAAAAAGAAATAATATATTAGGGTTTAGGGATTAATATTTATAAATAATCGTATACGGTTTGGGGTTTTAGGGTTCGTTACACAATGTTTATTATTTTAGGATTACAGTTTTGACGACATGGGTTTAGAGTTTAGGTTTAGGGCTCGGGGATTGGGGTTTAAGGTTTATAGTTTACATTTCAGTGTTAATATCAGGTTAGGGTTTATGGCTTATAAGATAATAAAATTTACTCTTTTAGGGCTTGATGTTTATGGTTTACGGTTTGCGTTAATGATTTAAGGGTTACGATGTATGGTTTTTTTGTGTTTTGGATTTAGGATTTATAGTATTTAGGGTTTAGGGTTTAGGGTTTAGGGTTTCAGTGTTTAATTACTATTTTGATACAAAAGTCAAAAAAATTTCAAATACTTATGTTTTTTACTTCTTATTATGTCATTATTAGGTTTAGAACGACAAGGGTATAAAACATATATATATGCATGGTACGATATCACATATATATATGTCGTTATATATGTTGAAACACTTTAATATTTATCTGAGCGTTATCCATATTTGCTAAAAGAGAGCATAAATTTGAAATTGTAAGACATTATTGGAATAGTGTGAATAATTAATAAATTTGAATGTTGATAGTATTTAAAAATCTATTAAAAATAAAAATACTTATAAATAAATACATATAAAATATTATAAAAACTGAATAATTAGTGGCGTTTTAAACTAAAACGCCGCAATAGATAGGATTTAGCGGCGCTTAGACGTAAAACGCCGCAAAGAATATATCAAAACGACTTCGTTTTCCTTTTAGTATATTTCTTTAGTGGCATTTTCTGATAAAACACCGCAAAGACTTCTAAAATACGACATCGTCTGCTGTTCTTCTTTGGTGGAAAGTTCGATAACACGGCGCCGCTTTTGATTGTTTCTAGTGGTAGTAGCGGCGTTTTCAGCAAAAATGCCGCAAAAAAGAAATAATATATTAGGGTTTAGGGATTAATATTTATAAATAATCGTATACGGTTTGGGGTTTTAGGGTTCGTTACACAATGTTGATAGTGTCAATAATTAATAAATTTGAATGTTGATAGTATTTAAATAATACATACTTACATAAAATTAGTTATCAAGTTTATTAAGATTTGTACAATAAAAATAATATGTTAAATCATGTCATATTTTTAAATTATTTTAATTGAAATAGAATTAATAATTTCATAATAATGCATCAATTTAAAATAATGTCATAACATTTATACAATTTAAAAATCTATTAAAAATAAAAATACTTATAAATAAAGACATATTAAATATTATAAAAACTGAATATTTATAAATTTATTAAATATGTATAATTCAAAATAATATATTAAATTTAAAAGAATGCCATAACATTTATCCAATTTAAAAATCTATTAAAAATCAAAATACTTATAAATAAGGTGAATATTTAGTGGCGTTTGGAACAAAACGCCGGAAATTGTAATTTAAAAATTGAAAAAAAGGGCGCCGTTTCATTGACGAGTTTAGGGTTCGGTGGCGTTTTTTCTCAAAGCGCCGCAAAAAGCTGTAAGATTAGTGGCGTTTTCGTTTAAGTGCCACAAATATATTAAAATTAAACGGCGTCGTTTTGATGGGATATCGATTTTGGGGTATATCCCCGCACCCAGCCCCAAATCCCATTTTTCAATCAAATCCCTAACCCTTTCAGCGCAGCATCTCCGATTTCCCCTCCTCCGTTTTCTTCATCTCTTTCGTATTTCTGTTTGGGTGTTTCGCTTTCTTGCAAAAAAACCATTAAAAAGGCTTCATACATTCTATTTGTTGAAAACATTTAACATTATTTGCGGCAAAGAAGAGGGAGAACGTCGAGGAACATCTTAAGGTTTGAATGTCTGATTCTTCGTATTTATACATTGGGTTTTGTCATATTTTTAATTTTGATTTTGCTTTCTTATTGGTTGGTGATACTGGAATTAAAAAAATGTATTCTCTGTGTTTAGGGTTTTCGGTGTTCGATTGTTTTGTTCATCCTCGTGAAGGTAAATTACTGCTTCTATTGTTCATTACTATTTTTGTGAATGGTTTAATTTGTTAGGAACTGATTTTAAGTTGTTTGTTTTTTTCCTCCAGTCATTTCAATCCATTTCATTGCTTTCATTTCAGTTTTCTTCATCGTTCTGAAGGTACAGAACACATGCTTTGTTACTGTTTATTTGTTGAAATCATTTGGTACTGTTTTTAAAGTATGGAATTTTGATGTCTAGTTTAGGGTTTAATTTATTAATTTATAAAATTGTTCTGTTAAATGTGGTGCAGCCGATTATATTTCCAGGTAATGAAATGGATTTTTAAGTTGAATTTTACTAAGCCATGTTGTTTTTTAGTATGATTTTTAAGTTCGGTTTGAATGTCTGATTCTCCGTATTTATACATTGGGTTTTGTCGTATTTTTAATTTTGATTTTGCTTTCTTATTGGTTGGTGATACTGGAATTAAAAAAAAATTATTCTCTGTGTTTAGGGTTTTCGGTGTTCGACTGTTTTGTTCATCCTCGTGAAGGTACATTACTGCTTCTATTGTTCATTACTGTTTTTGTGAATGTTTTAATTTGTTAGGAACTGATTTTAAGTTGTTTGTTTTTTTTCTCCAGTCATTTCAATCCATTTCATTGCTTTCATTTCAGTTTTCTTCATCATTCTGAAGGTACAGAACACATGCTTTGTTACTGTTTATTTGTTGAAATCATTTGGTACTGTTTTTAAAGTATGGAATTTTGATGTCTAGTTTAGGGTTTAATTTATTAATTTATAAAACTGTTCTTTTAAATGTGGTGCAGCCGATTACATTTCCAGGTAATGAATTGGATGTTTAAGTTGAATTTTATTAAGCCATGTTGTTTTTTAGTATGATTTTTAAGTTCGATATATATACTCTTTGTTTGTTTCTTATTGTCTTTGATTTTTTGTATGATTTTACTACTTAACTGGAGTTTGTCTATTTTCATATGTTTTTCTCAGTTACAAGTTATCACTATTTCTTAATTTAATACTGTCTGTTGAAATATAATGTTGGGTTCCACTTTCATTTTGTGGTTTGTAAACTATGAATTCGGTTTCTAAATTTTCGGTTTATGGTTTGTAATCTGATTCATAATCAGTCCGTTTACAGTTTGCTTAAATCACAAGATCTACCTCATGTGTTAGGTTTTATTTATTTGAAATGAATATTTTACTTAATTGGTAATAGTTTGCAATGCTTAGAAAATGAACACAAAAGATAGTTTCCTAGCAATCATTCGTGCCAAAAACGCAATATATTTCAGTTTGCAATACTATATCGTAAATATTAAAATATTGGATGAAATATTATATCGTAAATATTTAAATTTATATTCTTTTTATATGTTACATATATTAATATGGATATATAACCTATATTTCAATTTTGTAATAATAACATTTTAAATTTAAAAAGATTTGTAAATCATAATTTAATATCTATTAAAACTAATATTTTAATATATCACCCCATATATGGTATGGGTATATAACCTATATTTAAAACTTATTACTATAAAATTTGTAAGTTTTCTAAATAATTGTAAATATTGTTTTAATATCTATATAAGTTTTCTAAATTTATAAGTTTTCTAAATAAGTTTTCTAAATTTATTTGTATTAAAATTTATTAGTATTAAATTTACTTGTTTTCTAAATAAGTGTTCTAAATTTGTTAGTAACAGAATTTATTAGTATTAATTTTATAAGTTTTCTAAATAAGTTTTCTAAATTTAATTGTATTAAAATTTATTAGTATTAAATTTACTTGTTTTCTAAATAAGTTTTCTAAATTTGTTAGTAATAAAATTTATTAGTATTAATTTTATAAGTTTTCTACATAAGTTACATAATACACCACTTACAAAACTTATATAATACATAACTTATATTTAAGCTTGCATAACTTACATAATAACTTACATAACTTATATATAATAACATAATAAATTACATAGTACTTTATGTTATAATACATAACTTATATATAAGCTTGCATAACTTACATAATAACTTACATAACTTACATATAATAACATAATAAATTACATAATACTTTATATAATAACATAATAACTTAAATAACTTATATATCTTGCATAACTTATATAATAACATAATAACTAACATACAATATATAAACATATATAGAAACTTGCATAACTTATATAATAACATAATAACTAACATAATACATAACCTACATAACTTACATAAATTAAATAACTTACATAAATTAAATAACTTACATAACTTACATAAATTAAATAACTTACATAACTTACATTATACATAACCTTCTTAACTTACATTATACACAACTCACATAATTAATATTATACACAACTTACATAATACATTACTTACATAACTTACATTACTTACAGTACTTACATAATACATAATATATAACTTACATAACTTACATAATACATAAAAATATATCATATCACAAATTTCTGTAATTCATTTATGGTTATAACTGGTGTTTTAAGTTACCCGTGCAAATTATTGTCAACGTCAGACTTCAAGAATTAAAAAATGGATCGGTCTTGGATGAATTTGTCAAGGGTTAGCAACGGTTATCGAAATGGAGTACAGTATTTCTAAATTTTGCATTTCAATATGCAAGCCAAGAGAACATGATTCTTTGCCCATGTAAGAAGTGTGTCAACATAAACTGGCATTATCGTGAGGTTGTATACGAGCATGTAATTGTTGATGGGTTTGTTCGGGGTTATAAACAATGGTTATTTCATGGAGAATGCCCACCTAGTACTTCCTCTTCAATGATGGATGTATCTTATCCTGGTACTGCTTACCATCAGTTTGATAGAGGGGATGACATGGAAGGTATGTTGCGGGATGCATTTAATATGCACAATCATGGTGTGCAGTCGTTCCCAGTGGATTTTGTGGCATCTGATGATTGTAATATTGGTGGAACTACTTTTACCGAACCGGGAAGTAGTGTACCTCATGAAGAGCCGAATGGAGAAGCGGCGAAGTTCTACGCTCTACTTAATGACATGAATGAAGAACTGTATGAGGGATCAAAACTTTCAAAAATCTCCTTCTGTGTTCGTCTTTTTCAGTTAAAATGTTTGGGAGGGTGGACCGAAAACTCGTTGACAATGCTGTTAGAGTTTTAGAGAGAAATGTTTCTGTTTGCAAAAATCCCTCAGTCATGCAAAGATATGAAGAAAATGATAAAAGATTTAGGCCTTGGGTACAACAAAATCCATAGTTGCCCAAATGACTGCATGTTGTATTGGGGCGATCGGAAAAACCAACAGTGCTGTCATGTATGCGGCCAATCTTGTTGGATAAATTGAAACACAGAAGATGGGAACGACGCTGAAAATGATGCACAGTTTAGGAAGAAGCCAGTCAAGATTTTGCGGTATTTTCCCCTTATACCAAGGTTTCAAAGGCTTTTCATGTCGTCAAAGACAGCGGAGTCTATGATGTGGCACTATGATGGACGAACCGATGATGGATTATTAAGGCATCCGACAGATTCTTTAGCTTGGAAATCATTTGACAATAAATTTCCAAGCTTTGCAAGCGATCCTAGGAGTGTGAGGCTTGGGCTAGCATCTGATAGATTTAATCCTTTCAAGATCATGAGCACTGCGTACAGTACTTGGCCAGTAGTGCTTGTTCCTTACAATCTGCCTCCGTAGATTTGCATGAAGCAATCTTCCCTTATCTTATCTATGATTATCCCTGGAGAGAAAGGGTCCGGGAATGATATCGACATTTATTTACAGCCACATATTGAAGAGTTAAAATAATTATGGGCTGGTGTTGAGACATACGATGTGCTGAGAAAGGAGAACTTTAATTTACGTGTAGCTTTGGTGTGGACCATTAATGACTTTCCCGCTTATGCCAATTTATCCGGTTGGAGTACCAAGGGTCGTTATGCGTGTCCTTATTGTGCTGCACAAACATGTTCGCAATGGTTGTACAATGGGAAGAAGTTCTCTTACATGGGGCATCGTCGGTGGTTACCGAAAAATCATAGATTTAGATTTGAGTTACAGATTTGATGCATGAAGAGTTCAGAGAAGCTCCTTCGCAGACCAGTGGCTCTGAAATCTTGTTCATGTTGGAAGATATGAATTTCAGTTATGGGAAGATGAACCAACCGACAAACACGCAAAGAAATAAAAGATCAAATGATGAAGCTGATGATGACTCCGATGAAGATGATGATCCTAATGAGGCGGACTTGTGGAAAAAAAGAAGTATTTTTTTTGAGTTGCCTTATTGGGAGAACCACCTATTACGACACAATCTTGATGTTATGCATATTGAGAAAAATGTCTGCGAGAACATTGTCGGTACAATTTTGAATGTAGATGAAAAATCAAAAGATAATCTTCAGAGTCGACTTGATTTAGTTCAGATGGGAATTCGACCTGATCTTCATCCAAATCCACTTCCGAATGGGAAATATTGGTTGCCGCCTTCTATTTTCTCAATGTCCAAGACGGAGAAAGAACTGTTTTATAGGGTGCTGAAGGATATAAAGGTTCCAGATGCGTATGCATCAAATATATCTCGATGTGTTAGTGTTAAAGATCGAAGATTATATTTGTTAAAATCACATGACTATCACATCTTGATGTAAGATTTACTGCCAGTTGCTCTACGATGTTGTATGTTCAAGAAGGTGATGTCTTGTATAATTGAACTATCCAATATAATGAAAGTCATTTGTGGCAAAGTTTTGGATGTTCAAGAACTTCAGAAGGTACAAGATCGAGCCGTTTTGACTTTATGCAACAAGGAGAAAATCTTCCCACCTTCTTTTTTCACCATTATGGTTCCCTTGATAATCCATCTCCCGCATGAAGCAATTCTTGACGGACCCGTTTTCTATCGATGGATGTATCCCATAGAAAGGTGTTAATTAAAATTTTTAAAATTTTCCTTCATTCACCTCCATGCCTTTAGTTACAACTTTTAATAGTGTTGTATATCGTGTTTAGGTTCCTATCCAAATTAAAGTCTTACTGTCACAACAAGCGATATCCAGAAGGATCGATTGCTGAAGGCTACTTGGCAGAGGAATGTATGACCTTCTGCTCAAGATATTTGGAAGATGTTGAAACAAGGTTTAACAGACCAAATAGGAATGCTGGACTCACAGACCATAACTTCGCCGATACTTATTTGTTCCAAAGTTTTGGATAACCAATCGGCAAAGTTGAAATTGCAAAATTAGATCATTTATCGTGAGAACAAGCACATCAATATGTTCTGTTTCACCATGAATCAATTGAACCTTTACGGAAGTAAGTTCTACAAATTTGATAAATATTTATCAAATTAAAAATTGTTTATCTTCTAACAAAGTGAACATTTTTTTTAACATAGTGAGTACAAACAAATATTGAGATCTCGTTCGCGCTCCCGAAGAACACAACATCGAGATATCAATAAATTGTTTACAGAATCTTTTTATGAATGGTTAAGCAAAACGGTATGCAGTTGGAGCTTCCGCTTACAAATAATAATGTTTTCTCATAACATTTTTAATTACTCGGGTTACTTTCCATTCAATAGGTTCGGAGTGGGAAGAACGTAAACGACGAAGTTAAATGGCTCTCTTAAGGTCCAAATCGAGTGGTTAAAAGACATAGTGCGTTCCTTATCAATGGATTCATATTTCATTCAAAATATCGCGAGAGGTTGAGGAGAACGCAAAATTGTGGAATAGTTGTTAATTCCTCAATTAAAAGTTATGATAGTGCTAGGGACAATAATCCTGTCGAGGGAAATATAGAATATTTCGGACTTCTTACTAACATAATTGAGTTGGATTACTACGGCAAATGGAAAGTTGTCTTATTCCGAGGTGATTGGGCCGATGTTAATACTGCCCGTGGAATTAAGCAAGATCAATTTGGTTTTACAATGGTGAACTTCGCCCGATTGATTCACACAGGACAACAACTGATAGATGAGCTGTATGTATTCTCATCTCAAGTCAAACAAGTTTTTTACTCAAAAGATCCAACTGATGAGGGTTGGTACGTTGTACTCCGTGACATCCCTAGAGACTTGTTTGACATGGGCAGTGGAAGTAGAGATAACATCGACGACAGATCAGAAACTTTGCCCTTTCCAGAACAAAACTTAAACGATAATATCCCTAGTACTAGTGCACAATTTCAATGGGTTCGTCAGGATACAGATGAAGATATTTACGAATAATGACGTAGTAAGATTTTACGATTGTTTAATTATATGTAATATCATAATTTAAATCTTGGTCTTATTATATATTTCAACTATTTTATATGTGCTGTTATTGTTGTAATTAGTTATTAAGTTTTCAACTATTTTATGTGTATTGCAAATAAAATGCCTAGAAGAAAATTTCTAAGGGGAAGCATTGTTCAAAATGATCCAAACTCGATGAAACAAATAATCTTGAACAACAAAAGAATTGGATCTTGAATGTTCCGATTACACCGAGGATCCTCTGAAGTTCAAAGTAATTTTACATTTAATTTACATGCGTGTTGACTTATAATTGATTTATTTTTCAAATTCTTATATTATAATATACCATTTGTTGCTGAAAATAGTGGACGCGCGCAGAGGTCGAGGACGACGCTACTTAGAGAGTTATCTGAGTTAGATCCAATGAGTGTGTCAAAGTTGGACGAAACAGTTTTGGTCAGCCTGTTGGATCAGAAGCTCGACTTTTAACAGGATATATGGGCATTTTAGCACGAAATGCGAATATGTTGCCTATCAACTACGAGTCATGGCATCAAATGCCTGATAGCAACAAAAACCAAGCCCTCGATAATATTAAGGTAACAAAATGTTAATGTCATCTGTAATGCTTGGGAAATAGTTTCATTTATATTTACTTTATTAACTTGTGTTTTTTGTAGGCATTGGGAAAAAGATGGAGAGACAATAAAAGTACTTTGAAGAAATATTATTATAAGACAAAAACAACCCTCGATGAGAAATTGCAAAATGTCCCGCCGGGTATGCTGAGGTACCAATGGGAAGATGCGGTTAGATTTTGGCATTTGAAGAAAGGTGAGGTATGACGTACTTCCAAACTATTGTAATTATTTTGGTTTATAGTATTAACTATTTACGTACTAAAAATTTTATAACGTAGGATCGTGAACGAGTTGGAAAAAGCAGCAGGCAAAAACAAAAATTAACTCACACAGTAGTCGAGAAGTTTTGCATGTGTAAATGAAGGAGGTATTTTAATTTTCAATATTCTCAAATATGTATAACTTTTCATTAAATAATATTTTTACTACTATATTGTAGGAACGGTCGTCCGGTCAAAAAGTTGGACGCCTTCAACTTTTTGAAATTACACATAGGAAGAAAGATGGATCTGCTATGACTCCTGAAGCTGGTGAAATTATGGTACGTTTACTTAATATGATTTGACTTGTTTTAGTTATTTATAGTGTTTATTTTCTAATGGTTTAATTCATTGCTTGTAATACGACTATTGTTATGTTGCATTTGTTTTTTTAATATATATTGCATTCCTAACTATGTGATTTATTTATTAGGAAAAACTAAAGGATAAAAAAACGGAGTACGAAGCGATTGCTTCTAGTGATAGTTTTGTTCATCCTAAAGACATTGATAACCGGATTATTACTGAAGTTTGGGTCCTGAAAGGTATGGTCGGGTTCGATTTCAAGGATCTTTTGTTAGCCCAACCCAATATTTTGGATCCAGCTCGCAGCAATACATGACTTCGGGGAGTCAGGCTCAAGCTAAAGTTCAAAAGTTAAAAGACCAGATGGCTCAGATGCAAGCGACCACATTTGAGGTTCAAAGGAAATATGAAGAACTCCAGCTAAAACTTAAAGCAAAGGCGGCAGCGAGGGAAGCAGAGGCTGCAGCGAGAGAAGCAGAGGTTCAAAAGAAATATGAAGAACTCTAGCTAAAACTTAAAGCAGATGTGGCATCGAGAGAAGCAAAGCAGAGCAAAAAGTACAACGAACTTCAACAGCAGCTTCAGATTATGATGAAGATGTTTCAGTAGTCGCAACTTCCGCCGTTATAGTGTATTGAATAAATATTTTTATCATTTTAACTTTTAACATTTTTGTAAAGAAAAGTATGAATTCACCTTTATTTATTGATATTAATATTATTTTATTCGTTTAATTTGAAATATTATATAAATTTATTGTTTTTGGCTGGTATAGATCTGGTTGCTTTTGATTTTTTGTTGCAAGAGGGCTGGAAAAATGAAAAATTTTATTTTACAAAAATCCCAAAATTAGTGGCGTTTTTCATAAAAGCGCCGCTAAAAGTCATGTTCTCTAGCGGCGTTTGTGAAGAAAGCGCCGCTAAATAACTTTACTTTTTTGCGGCATTTGTGATAAAAGCGCCGCTAAAGAACATGATCTTTCGCGGTGTTTTATGCAAAGCGCCGCTAAAGAGCATGATCTTTAGCGGCGTTTTTCGTTAAGCGCCTCTAAAAACATGATCTTTAGGGGCGTTTTTCTTTAAGCGCCGCGAAAGAACATGACCTTTAGCAGCGTCTTTTTTTAAGCGCCGCTAAAGAACATGACCTTTAACGGCATTTTTTTTAAAGTGTCGCTAAAGAACATGATCTTTAACGGCTTTTTTTTCTGAGCGCCGCTAAAGAACATGGCCTTTAGCGGCGTTTTTTCTGTAAACGCTGCAAACGTTAGCGACGTTCTCGTTAGCGGCGCTTGTAAAGTAAAAAAAAACACCGCTAAAAACCTGTTCTGGTGTAGTGTTTATTTGGCATTTACATGGTTGCTAAGGATATTTTCATGTTTTCTATTCCTTTGGCCTTTGGTTTTTTATTAAGTTTATTTTTATTTGGATTTTTTAGTTGGAACCATTATGTGTTAAATGTGTATCCTCTTGAAATAATGGAATGATTTGTGTTTTAGCTAAAGAAGTGGTTGAAGGTAGCAACAAGAAGGGGAAAAATATCACTTAAGGGTGTGCTAAGGTAGCAACAAGACAATATATACATGTTAAACTACACTTACAATTGGATTTAATATTTTCACTTTAAACAAGAACATTTTGGTTATATTTAATTTTCGATATATATTTTTTATTTTTGATATGTTTCATTTAAAACTATTTTAATCTTTTAATATATTTTTAAACTATTTTTATTTTTGATATCTTTAATTTATGTTATATTTAATTTTGGTCTTCAAACAATGTTTTATATTACTTATATTGTTCGATTAAAATTATAATTAACACTACAAAAATCATCTCAACAAACGAAACGGAAAAAAAGAAAGTAAAATGCTACAAACAAATCATGTTATGGTAAGAATGTAATGTATATGGAGTTTTAGATTTTATTTAAATACAAATAATAATCGAATATTTTAAAATACATAATTTTAAGATATTTAACACACTATATACCTATAATCGAATTGAGTTAATACAAAATAAAAGAAATTAAGACCTTATTTTCTTTTCTCATAAAAATTATTAAATTCATATTTTTTTTTCCTTTTACTAATTTTAACTATTCAAATAAAATAATATATATTTTTCTATTCACAATTATTAATTCAAATAAAACATTAGTTAATTACAATGTGAGTGTCGAAACCATTTTTTGAAAACAAAAATTTTAGTTGTCGACTTTAAAAACAAAACTGGAGTCGCCACCGATCCTTTATTAAGGTGTGATCGGCTCACCTTAAAAATTATTCTGGTCCACGAATTTTAAGAAAATGAGTTCGGGAGTCAGTTACACACGAGGAAGGATTAGCACCCTCGTAACGCCCAAAATCGGTACCAAACTGATTATTTAATGTCTTAGTGTCGAAAATTTGAAAAGATTTTAAAAGAGAACTTTTAACTCGCAGACGAATCAAAATAATAAAATATTCCTATTTTAAAGAAATAAAACATCACACCCAGTAAGTTAGGGCACAATATTTTTAAATCTCCAAAACACCGAATATTGCCTTTTGTTTTTGAAATTCTTCTTTCGAGAAAAATGTCATGACCAGTAAGTTAGGACCCAACATTTTGAATTCTCGAGAATAAGCTTTATTTGAAATTTGTGAATTTATTGCAAAATAAATACTTGGCTTTCTAAATTCATCGAAAAATAATCGCAATCCAGTAAGTTAGGACACGATCTTTCTCGAGAATCATGAATGCCAAATATTTTGAAAATCTATAAAATATGATGATTTTAATGTTTTGAAAAAAACCAAAATATATTTCCGAAAGGTATATTAAAAGTTAATGTATATATAAAACACACATATAAGTATACATATAAAAGGGAATGAAATACATAAAACTTATAGTAATTTTTAAAATGCATGTATATACGTATATGAGAATTGTGAAAATAAAAAATATATAAAAAATATGTACAATATGTGTATAAAAATGGGGTATATGAAAATAAAAAATGATTTTAAAGAAAAACGTGTACATAAATACATAGAAAATGTATGGGTATCTTGAATTATAAGGTGTGGAAAGTGTATATGTTATATAATATATATGCCTATATATAAAATATAAAATGTATAAAAGTTAGGAAAATAAAATATAAAATAAAAAGTATGTATGTATATTACTTAAAACATGCGTATATAATAATAATAATAATAATAATAATAATAATAATAATAATAATAATAATAATAATAATAATAATAATAATAAAGTCATAGTATAACATAAATTTTTTTAAAAATGAATAAAATAAAATAAAAAGGTTAAATTGAACTAAAAAGGCAAAAAAAGAAGAAGCTAAATTCGAAATAAATCTGAAAACAGGACCACATTGAATGCGCGCACAAGTGTGGAGGACCAAAAGGGAAATTATTCCCTCCCCTCAAAACGCTGCGCAGTAATGGGATAAATTGAAAAACCATTAAAAAACGTGACTCAATTTAAAAAGAAGCAAAGCAGGTTTGATTGCAACGCGCCATAAACAAGAGGGCCTCAATGTGCAATTTCCCCTTCGAAGCCAAACGCGCGAATCCTCCCCTTCGGGTTGGGTCACCGCGCGGATCAGGGCCTTAAAACGACGTCGTTTTTGTAGCGTTATTTAAAACAAAATTTTCCTTTCAAAATCATTTTCGACCGAATGAAAAGGGAAAAAAAAACAAACACCCCTCTTTTGCTCTGCTAGGGTTTCACCCCTAGCGTCCTCGCGCCGCCGCTCGCTTGGCCAGCGCTCCGGTCGCGACGGAGATGGCCATCGGTCCGGCGTCCTCAACGATTGGGGTAAGATCTTCGCCTTTTCTTTGTTATTTTTCTTAAAAACGCAAGGAGAGAAGGAAAAAAAAATGAAAATAAACCAAATGGACCCCGATTCACCTTTTAAAATCTTATATTCTCCATATTTCTTTCTATTTTCTTGTTCTATTTCTCTGTGTTTTTTTGCTTCTATTTTCGTATCTTTTTTACACTGACCCCCCTTTTTACAGATTTTTCCCTCGATTTTTATAACCGAAAACAAAGAAAAAAACCAAATAAAAAATCCCGCAAAATATGAAAAGCGTCCTTATTTTCTGTTATTGCTGCGTTTGTATGCCTTCTTTTTTGCTATTTTGTTTCTATTTGTTGCTGCAGGTGTGGCGTGCGCGACGGGCGAAGAAGGCCGATGCGAATCGTGCGCCGATTGGAGTCTTGCTGGCGGCGCTGGAGACTGCTGCTAACTGCTGGGCTAGGGTTAGCTTGGGGCTTAGGTGGGTATTAGGTTTAGTTTGGGCTTGGGTGGGTTTAGGCCTGCTAGTATTTTATGGGCCCGGGCATTATTGGGCTTGTACAGTGAGGATGAATACAAACTTTTTAGAAGGTAAATTAAAGATTGGATATTTTAAAAAATTTCATATAATATATATATGCATATTTCTGTAGAACTGGAAACTATGTTATTTGGATGTGGATGTGTTAAATGGGTATTTTTTTTAAAAATAATTATTAAACGTCAGTCATCAATTAATCAAATCCACAAAAACACATTCTTTTCTTTTCTTTCTTTCTTTTTTCTTTTACTAATGATTGATAAAGAAATGAATTTCTAGTTTTTTACTTGCAAAGATAGTTGTAATTTCTATTTTGTGCTTTGTAAAAATTCTTAATATATATTGTTCATTTTTCTTTGATAGTGTGTTATTGCTTCCTCTTCTTCTTTGGCTTGTTTGATTGCTTCCTCCACCCACAGTTGAGCGTCTTGTATTCACTGAATCACTGTAAGTTCTTTGGTAATTAAATTCTTTGATTTTATTTTACTGTTATTGAAATTAGTATTGGAGAAATGTGACCCTTTTACTATGATTTGAAGATATGTAACACTTTAATCTCTTGCAGTAATGGCTCGTCTGCCTTTAATAGTACAAAGTGTGAGGCGTAAGAGAATTGGTCTTGCATTGACAATATGGTTGCAAATGTGTACAGTTGCGAGTTGGTTCTTACTTACATTGGGTGCCATTCATAGCCTACATACTTATAGACCAAGGATTCGATCCTATATTTTAAATTTTTATGCAAAACGAGATTATGTGAAAAGACTTGTATATGCTAGTGAATAGACCTATATTGAACAAGTTAGGATGAATAGAATTACCTTTTTTAAACTATGTGAGATGTTGCAAACTTTAGGGGGATTGAAGTCGTCAAGGAACATGCTTGTTGATGAGCAAGTGGCAATGTTTTTACATATCATTTCTCATCAACTTAAAAATCGAGTTATTAAGTATCACTTTAATAGGTCCGGGGAAACCGTTAGTAGATCATTTCACAATGTTTTAAATGGTGTCATACATTTACAATATGTGTTATTTAAAAAAGCAAAGCCAATTATAGCTTATTCTACTGACCCAAGGTGGAAATGGTTTAAGGTATTGGAGTGAGTTCTATATATAGCTTGTACATATAGTTGATTTAGATTTAAATATAGTATCCTAACTCAAGGTTTTATACATGTGATGTAGAATTGCTTAGGTGCTTTAGATAGAACCCACATCAAGATTAGGGTTCCAACAGTTGATAAACCCAGATATCGAAAGCGAAAAGGTGACATAGCAACAAATATGTTAGGTGTTTGTACACCTGATATGCATTTTGTTTATGTTCTTCCTGGTTGGGAAGGTTCTGTTGCTGAAGGACGGGTTCTTCAAGATGCCATTAGTAGGAGACATGGACTAAAAGTTCCTCATGGTAAAGTGCAAAATTAGAGGACTTTGAATTAATCTTTAAGATCATACTTTTTGGGGAAATTAACCATGACAAATAATTTTTTTATAGGTTGTTATTATCTAGTTGATGCTGGATACACAAATTGTGAGAGATTTCTTGCACCTTTTAGAGGACAAAGATATCATTTGAATGAGTGGCGTCAGGGTTACCAGCCAAGTACTCTGGAAGAATTTTTCAATATGAAACATGCTTCAGCACATAATGTTATTGAAAGATGCTTTGGGTTATTAAAACTTAGATAGGAAATACTTAGGAGTCCATCATTTTATCCTGTGAGGGTGCACAATAGAATCATTATTGCATATTGTTTGCTCCATAATTTTATTCGAACCTATATGAGTCTTGATCCTATTGAAGTGGAGTTGGGAGAAGAATTACCTAGTAATGTGATAGATGACGATGAACCGAATATCGTAAATATTCATCCATCGGATGCATGGGCCACTTGGAGGATAGAACTAGACAACCAAATGTTCGATGAATGGCAACCATCTAAAAATTAGTTAGGTTTAGGGTAAAAATAGTAAACGCTAATATTTAAGTTTATGTTATTTCATGTATCTAGTGTATGAAACTTTGGTGGTGTTTGAATTGTTTTTTGTAATGTACTAGACTTGTTGAATTATAATTTATTTTCTTTTGATTCATCATGTGTTATAATTTTATAAAGTGTTGATCTTTTGATTCATAATATTGAACTTAATTTTAATTTGTTTTTTTTCTTAAGATAGTTATGTCAGGTTTTTCACAATCAAGTGTTTCTTCCCAAAATTCTTGAGGAACCAAAAGGAAATGGGTTCCAGAAGAAGATGTTGCGTTGGTTGCCTGTATGGTTGACTTGCACAATGTTGGAACCTTTAATGCTGATACGGGATTCAAAGCTGGTTATTTAAATGAGTTGGAAAAAATATTAGAAAAAGTTTTACCCAATGCCATGTTGAAGGCTAAACCTAATCTTGAATCGAGGATTAGGACATTGAAAAGGGATTGGTCAATCGTTTATGACATGCTTAGTGGAAAAAGGAATAGCGATTTTGGTTGGGATGAGCATAGGCAGCTTGTTGTTGCTGAAGATGCGATGTGGAACTCATATATAAATGTAAGAATTATTTTAAGTCTTTATTATCTTATTTTGACCAAACTTATATCTAGTATGAATTCCTCATTTTTATAGAGTCATGAAGAAGCCGGTCAATTCAAACATCGTAGTTTCCCTTATTATGGCTAACTTACTGCCATCTATGCAAAAGATCGAGCCACTGGGAAAGATGCTCAAACAACCGCTGATATTATTGAAGAAATAGATGTTGAGGATGTAGCTACTACAAATATTCATGAAGAAAGAAACGATTTCTATGGATGCGAAGCTGATGTTTCTTTGGATGACATGGATGTTTCAGCTACACAACCGCAGCCAGCTAGAAATCAAGGTGATTCCACATTTTTAAAAAAGAAAAAAAAAAGATTTCTGATGCAAGTGACCATATTTCTTCTACTTCATTTCATGATGCTGCCACTTTATTGGCGAAAAACATACATACCGTTGGCGTTGAAATCAGCAGGAGTATTGCCTCCGAAGTGCTAATTCAACAAAAGTCAGAAATGATCATTCAAGAAAGAGCTCTAAATTTATATCCAACATTATGTGAAGTAGGAGGTTTAATTGAGGATGAGCGTTATTGCGCATTGAGCAAAATTCCAGATCATCCAACGCAAATGCTCGTTTTCTTTAGTTTACATTCTTCTGTGCGATTGGAATGGGTCAGAAGTTGTGTTGATGATATTTTGGTAACTTTTTGTATTTGTAATATTTGGATGGTATAATGACATGATAGAATGTCATTACAATGTTGTAACTTTTTGATGTTGTAAAATTTTATAACATATGGTTATGACATATAAACTAACGAAATCATGTAACTTTTTTGTTAATATATGAATATTATATTTGGATGTGAAATATAATTCTCAAGTTATATATTACTTCTAATATTTTGTTTTTTATTGTAGAATAATTAAATTATTTGTTTCACTAATGATATTTTAACACATTAAATATGTATTGCGTTTAAAAATAATAAAGTAGATTATATATTATTTTATAGTATTATATATTATGATTTTTAATTCATATAATAATAATTATATTAAGAATTTTATTAAATTATATATTATTTTATTAAATTATATTTAATTATTTTTATTATTTTTATTAAATTATTTTAATAATAATCTTATTAAAATTTAATAACAATAACAATAATTATATACCTAAAAAAATTCGCTAATGGTATTCTAGTCATTTTAATTTTTTTCTTATGCTATTACAACATCATTGCATTCAACCAAACACAAGAATACTATTACAGTTCTATTTCATTCCATTCAACTAAACAATTGAATTACTAATTACAACTCTATTCAGTCACAGCTCTATTCCTTTACACTAAACCAAACGTACCCTAGATTGATAAGTTTTAATTCCACAAATATGATTAAAATTTTATACCCATGAACATAATTTACCCTTTAAAAAAATGACATTTAACTCCTTTGTCCACCACTTATGTAACAAATAATTACCCATAAAAAAATATAATATTTTTAATTCAGAGGTAATAACGAGATGAGACTGTTTATTTTCTCAAAAATAAGATGGTGGGACTTTCTTTTTAAAGGAATAAGTTGCTTCCAGAGTTTTGGGGTTCAATAACAAGCTCAACTAGCTTGGCTTTACTATTCTTATTATTATTGTTTTGCTCTCATTAGCTGGATCAGTTATGAGAAAGGTGGCCATATGTTTAGGCCATAAAGTTGGGAATCTGCCGAGATTTTCAGAAAGGTTGCAGTTCAAAAAACAGAATGCAAACCCAATTCAGACTACAGATTTCAATATCAAGTAGATAGATGAGCTTTCAAGTCATCCCAGAACTTCTATCATAACTTTCAACCATCAAGTTAAAACGAAGATCTGAATTTTAGGAATGTTTATCTACTTCCGATTTCGGCCTCGACTCTTCTTGTTTTTCTTAGATTTACTGTTTCCTTGGGGTTTGGAATTGAAAGTAGTTGCTGAAGCTGGCTTCTTACCCTTACTACATTCCTGAGCCTTACTTATACTCTCTTCCACATCACAATGATCACCAGATTCTTCAGATGCATGGTTGCCGTCTTTTACCAAGTAGCCTTGCTGCTGCAGGAGAGGCATCATTATAGACCACCCTGAACGCAGCTCCTCGCAAAGGGCACCAATTATTGGAACGCTACATTCAAGTTTCAGCTTACTGAAATGGAAATAGAGAAAGCAGCGGGAACTTGTAAGGAAATATGCTTCACTAATCATTTCATGTAAATTGACATCTTTCAACTACAACTGGAAAAGCAATGCACGATACCAACCTCGGTTCTAGTTCACTATGCAGTTGATTCATTAGATTGAGCACGCTCATTGCATCCCTTGAAAAGTCGTCGTCTTCACCACCCGCAGGTTTCTTCAGCAAATATTCTTTTGTTCCAGCATCGATGATGGAAACAAGTTTTCCTAGAAACACCTACAGAAAACGGTGATGATAAACGAACAAAAAACAACAATAAGAAAGATCATAACAGTGAAATGATACTAGAAATATAAAATACATGGAAAAAGCAGCAAGACATCTGAGGTTATTTAGTAACATGCATATAATCATTACCATCAGTGTTGAAGCATACGAGATAAAGGTCCTTAGATCTTTGATACCATCCACCGCGGTTAATGCTTCAATAATTTCCCAAAAACGATCATGGTTAAACTGCAGATCACCAACATTTTGATTCTGGGTATTCAAGTCTTGATCTGACAGAGAAACCGAGCTTGAAAACGGAACAACCTCTGAGCTCGTCCCTTCATTGTAATTGGCTGGAAGAAGTACTTCACAAGAGAAACCAGCAGTTTGATATTGAGAACATCCAGTTTTAGGGAACAAAATTCTCAATAATTCCTCCTTGCATGGGTTGAGCTTCATATCTACAAATATAGCATCTTTGCATCCAAATTTAGGACAGTTTCCATGCATGCTCACTATTACCAGAGGGTTTCCAATTTTCTTAAATGCATCAGCAAGCAGATTCACATCAATATTCAGACGATTATTTCTCTGCCTTCTCCGAAGAGCATCATAAAACTCCCAGGGGAGTAGTTCTGTAATATTCTTTTGGCCCAGCAAGTCAAAAAGTAAATCAAGGCCCTTGCCAAAGTTCAAATGAAGAAAACATGTAATGAGAACCAATCGCAAAACCAGCAGTGAATGGTACTCCTTCACAGCTATACGAGACTTCTTGATCCAATCTATGGTCTCTCTCTTACAAAACAGGAACTGCTGAACCATGTCAATTACAAATTTAACAATGTCTTCCAAGGATTGTTTATCAACAGCCACAAAACTGGAAGTTGAGCTGGGTCTCCCATCCTGATATACAACCCATTCCACAAATGTCGTCTTTGTAGAGAAGAAGTATCCGTTGACGAAGGATAACAACATTAGATAGCGCTCAACAAGATACAAGAAACAAACCGGTGACATATAATCAGATATTGTCCTCCAGTTTACTTTATACGTATCTTGTAAAGCTTCGTGGAACTTCAAAATAACTGGCTCAATAATCCCAATTTGTTTGATATGACAAGCAGCAGATTCAGTTGTAGTTCCTGAGCTTCTATTCTCCCCAATATATTCACTGATATTGTCAGTCGTAGAAAATGTAGGAGAACCTCTATCCTCTTTGAGATTCAAAATGAAGTTCTTCCATGCTCTATTCCAGTGTAAACATTCAAAAATCTTCCCATAAAATTCAGTAGTAAGCTCACCAGATCCAAGAATTATCAACGCCACCTTTCCAATTTCCCCATATGACAAGCTATTAGATTTTGATCCGGTACTTTCCAATATAACTTCTTCAAGTAACTTCCTTGAGATTTCAGTTTCTCTAAGAGAAATCATGTTTTCTCTCAATGATTCTCGCCAATCAAGAGGAAATATATAGCCAAAGAAGTGTTTTGTTGACAGGTTGACGAACTTCATCAAATCCTTTTCTGCATGCTGGCTGTTCAGAAACTTGGAATTCAAGAGAAAACTTGCAACCTCATAGATATGAGTAAGAGACCTGCTTTGATTAAAAGATGACAAAGAATTCCGGTGTGAGAAATTGTAGAGTAGCTCAAGCATTTTCAAGACTTGCAGGCCAACAGAGAACAATTCTGAACACCAATAACTCCTTGCAGCTGAGACAAATTGATGGATTGAAATAGAAACCTGCTTCTGGTTTCTGCAAACATGTTTGTTCTCCAGTTTTCTCAGCCATTCAGCGTCAGAATTCAGAAGACAGACAGGATTCAGATTGTTAAATTGTCTCCATACACCAAAATAATTCAAGCAGAAATCTCCATATCTTCTAGAATCATTAGTTCCATATTGGTTTTCAGCATGCTCAAGATACTCGAATATCTTCAAAATTTTATCCTTCCAGAAATTCCAAAAGTAGACCAGTGTCTCGCTGGAAACCCTGTTATTATAAATTTGCTCTTCTGAATAGCTTGCTAGATCAAAGACCAATTCATCTATCCATTCATAATTCAATATATTTAAATGAAGGTGATGATCTAGAATTATTCGAGCAACTAACATTTCACCTCGGGTACTCTTGTGCATCTGAGAAGCACTTAAATATTGTTTCATCAAGAACAAGTTGCTTGGCTTGTTCAGTAAAATGTCAGCCTCTGAACAAACAAGCCCATAAAACCAGCGTGACAAATTCTTCGCAAATGACTTAGCTTTTGATAGAAGGTTTTCTTTCTCTTTAAACTGCTTTAACGGCCACCCTGTGCTCCCAGCCAACCAAAGAGAGTTAGCGAACACAAACCAGAGAATAAGATGCACAGCCTCCTCATATTGTGCACCCTTCCCAAGCAGATCAGCTGCAAGCAGAAGGTCACCTCTCAACTTAGCAATATTTGCTGCCTCCAAGAAGTTCCCTGATTCTTCTTCCAATGATAGGAGCTCATCAAGGCATTCTAAGGACTGCAAGAATTTTCGTCTTGAATTCATGGAATCAAAAGCTCGGACATAATTGATCATTGCTCTCTTATCATTAATCTCAAGATAATGACGGGCACAGTTCTCCAGAAACGTTTGCTTAAGCTCCTCCAAATCCTTACTTCTTTGGACCATTTCTTCATCTGCTTTTGCATGTTGTTTCCAGTATTGAATGTATTGCAATCCCATATCAAAGAGTTTTCCTTTCGTACAAACAGACAGGCATTTTGAGATATAGTTGCCTTTTGCATACACCTCTGCTGCAGTAATGTAACATCCAGCAAGAACAAAACATTCTGCTGCTCTCTCCAGAGCAGATTCCCCACATTTTTCCAAATAAATCTGACCTGCATTTTCAAAACAATACTTTCAGAATCATAAATCCTGGTATAAACTAGTTACAAAGAGGGAAAATGAAATTGTACCCGCTCTTTCATACTCCTTTAACATGTAAAAGCACTCTGCAGCACGCTCAGCCTTGCCAATGGAATCAAAAATATCAGCAGCCTGCCTCCTGGCAATAGAAGCCATTTTGGGATTTGATCCATGCAATCGGTCAGCATTTGCCCTAAGTCCAAGGGCCTTAGCTAGTTTTTCCCCATAAGTATCATTTGCTCTTTCGAAGCATATTGTTGCCATCTCATAGTTATCCTGATGCAACAGCTGCAGGACACAAATTAGTGGGAGAAAAGAGTAGTTAGATTTGCACAAAGATCAATTCTTTGGAAAATAGCAGGATATAGCTTGGATCATGTATGAAAAATATTAACAATAGATTATTAATACAATTAAATTAATTGTGTTAGAGTTGTGACCCAAATTCTTATTCTATTAGATGTTGACTAGAATAAGGTTTTCTAAACCTAGCAGTCTATACTCCTTATAATCATTCGAATTCGACATAGTGAATTTTCTTCTCCTCTATCCGTGGTTTTTTTCCAAAAGGGTTTCCACTTAAAATCTGTGTGTTCTATTTCTCTCTTTTCTAGCCATTATCGACAATCTATTTTTAACAAATTGAATTTACTAATAAGATTTATCTGACTAGAACAACAGATGAGTTGTAGAACACCTTCTTAAAGCAAGAAACAACAAACCTTATAACCACGTGACTTCCACTCTTCTGAACTGCTTGCAACTTGCATTGCTTGTGCAAGAGAATCATCCAGCTTCCTAACTTGAACAAGGCACTTCCTTTTCCAGTAATTGAACACCGGCTCGGAAAACTCTTTGACATTTTCACAAATCCACAGCCTTTGCCTTGTGCGGGTGATGGCAACATATAACTGCTTCAATTCAGAGCACATAATGTTGTGTTTTGCCTGTTTGAAACTTGGGGATGGACAACTGGCATCAAGTAAGCCCTGCTCCTTCATGTATTCATATACAACTCTCCACTGATTCTTTAAAGGTGATGAACCAAAAAAGTTGTACAATAATACATCCTACAGAAATGTCATGTACAAAACTAATCATAACATGGACAAATCATTTTGACATCTTCTGAAACAAAGACTAGGAAGACGTGAAAAAGGCTCCACATAGATGCATGCAGACCCGATCAATTAGTGAATACAAATGGTAAACATATTTTTTTTTTGGTCAAAGCCAAGCCAGCCAACTTGAGCTTAGGTTCTGAACTTTCGAGAAAGAAAACATTAGCTAGACAACACAAAACTATCAATGAGCATTTCTAGTAAATACAAACACTGACATGCATAAACTAGCAGATAATAGGATGATAGAAAACAAGGATATTTACTAAACCCGAAATACCTGAAACTCTAATCCTTTGCATTCCACTATGGTCAGAACAAGAGCTTGCTTGCCAACATACTTTAAAATTTCATTCTTGGCAGGATCATCACGTACTAATATGACCTGCTCTGCTCCAAATCCAACCATATGTGCCCCAGCATTACCACTGTTTGTGAATATTTTGGCAACTACATTGTCTTCGTTGTCAGATTCAAGCCAAATTGGGGCTTCCCCATATATAAGACTAGTTTCAGGGCATAAAATATCAACAAATGAAGGAAAGAAATGGTAAAGAAGATCAATGACACTCTGCGCTAACCTCAGGACGCCATCATGAGTACGAAAATTCTGGCTTAAGTGGAAATTTTTAGATATTTGACCCTTCTCCTTTTTCCCATGATTTGTTTCACATTTTGATTCCAAAACAAACTCATTGTAGAAAAGGGATCGTATATCTTCAAACCTAAAATCAATACCCCTGGCAATAGTTTGTGCTGTATCCCCACAGAAAACAAAGCCTTCACTTACATTTTTGCAAACATGTTTGAAAAGAGCAATCTGCCTCATTGTAAGATCTTGCACCTCATCGATATAAACAAAATCCATGATGTCACCCTCATACCTTTCATTTTGAAGTCTATCATGAAGATCAACCACAACATCAGCCATATCAAACTCACCATTTTCTCCTTTCATTTTTTCATAATCTTGAAAAATATCATATATCATTTGCCTCTCATGTGAACTTAAGGCAAACGCCCGACCCTCAGATAGTTTTACATAATCCTCCGCATTGAGTCTACCATCATAGGAATTCCCTGATCTCAAGCCTCCTTTTATATGAGACATTATCTCTGTGAAGACTCTGGATGAGTCAAGCTTATTTGTCAGGTTAGCATTAAAATGAGGCCAATAAATTGAACAAAACTTCTCATAGGTTACCTCCTTTGTTCTTATACAATTTCGTACCAAAGTTGGAGCATTTACAACTTCCATATTTGATAGCTCCCTGGCATCATAGAATTTCTCGAAGAATGAGTTGCCAATTGTTCCATCAAGCATAATCAGAAACTTTTGCAAAGTTATGACAAGTGGGTATGCCTTGGGAAGAATATCCACAAATGAATCTGGAATATCCTTGAACTGTGCTGCACCATCAGTATCATCAACATCTTGAAAAGCACCCTCTAGAGAAAAGTTTCCACCGCTAACAAACCTGAATAACAAGGATTGTTAAACCAGGAAAACAAATACATGCATCTAAATAAAGTACCCTAACCGGAGCGCTAATTAAAAGAAAAGTTAATCAAATTAATTTACATGGAAGTCAACAAAATAACAAACCATATAAACAGTAACAAAGAAACCTCTACACTTTACCATAGGAAAGCAGAATTCGTTAAACGTAGTCAAAAGACCTTCATAGATTTGAAAACTGAAAAGTCAGAAAACACTTTTCAGGATTATACAATAGAGAAGAGTTGCCAACAATTTTAGACAAAAATCTTTTCAATGATTTGTTTTGTTCCAAAATTCAAAGAGAAGATGCAAGATTATCAGCTTTTACATAGCAAGACATCGAAGTTCTATTTTCCACTCTAGAGTCTATATATGATGCTCTGATCATCAATTACATTTACTGAATTCTTTAAAAAAAGTTAATTTGATGTTCTACCCTAAAAGGAAGCACTTCGTGAAACATGCAAATGCTATGATTTAACCACAAACATGATAAGACATTTCCAAAATATTAGAAAATAAATTTTAAGAAAAAGGTTTCATTGCATTAAAACATAAAAGAGTGGTAGGACTTAGAGTTCAGACTTCATAAGGTCTAAGCCTATCATTTTATCACTGCGGTAAGCCATGTTATATATCCAAAATATTATAGTTTTTTTCTGTGCCAACTATAATTTCAAAGGTATTCATACTACCATTAAGCTAGCGCTTTATCTCATTATCCAACACACCTTTTCAATTGAAGAACATGATTTTTCACCGCATAACAAAGTTTAGGACTGACTGTGACAAAAAGCTGGCGCAATGGAGTTGCTTCAGTGCCTCCAACACCACCCATATTTCTGTTTGCCAGACAGACATCACTAACCCTATTTGTGTTAACTGCATCAAAACCTTCAGTTGCTAACAGATGCAGTTGCTCTTGCTTAAACAACTTCATAGTCAGCACAGTAGTCTTCCCGGTGCCTGACCTGCCTAATATAAAAGTGCTTCTTGGGAATAAAATTATATCACGTTCATGGTCCGTCACCTCGAATGGAAGTTCTGGTTCTCTTCCATCATGATCAAAGAGAAGGTGGCTCACAACACCCGATGATAAAGAGTAGAACTTCATCAGCAGTAAGCTCTCACTGACTTTTGAGTTCTCTAAGTAACATCTATTATCTGAGGCACTACTACCACATGAACTGTTTTTTATTTCATCTTGGCTTAAAGTTTTAAACCTGACAATATCAAATGAGGTTGTCCAACTTTTCGGAACTTCCAAATCCCTAAATAAATAAAAAAGAAGAAAAGTTAAGAATTACTGCATATTCATAATAATCATATTCAAGAAAGGCAAATTTCACATTTACATGTTAGAACTACCATTATGGTCATTACCCCTCCAGATATTTCTCATTGCAATGACAGATAAAATCATCTGTATACATTTTGAAGATGCCATCAAGGCGCTTAACCAGCCTCACAATATCCTCTAATGGCAAAAGATCCCAAGCCTTCAATACTTGAGTGTACCTCTGTTCCTTCACTACATCAATTGAGCAGACAATATAAAGACCTTCAACCTTAAATTGTTTCAAGACCATAGAAGAGCTTTCACAAATTAAATCCACATTTCTCTTCTTAGGCCGCCAGCCGCAGGAAAGTTTTAACAGAAGGTTTAAAACTGATTTCTGAGTCTGGGCAGATTTCACCTTCCCAAATGACTTTCTGAAGTTATCACTGAAAAGAACCTGAAGTCATAGAAAATGAAAATAAATTAATTCACCACTAAGTGTAAAATGTCATAGTATCTAATGCAATCTCGTCAACTAAAATAAGGACAAATCATGTCACTGTTAGCTTCGATAAAAAAATTTTATGTCAAACTTACAAAATTCAAACATGATTTCATGCCAACAAAAATAACTTGATAGACCTAGCATGATAACAAGTTTTAACCAGTATAAGTTACAACCTTCCACCTGGCATTCTTGAATAGAACACTATCGTGATTAAGCAAGTCATCAAGCTGATCAAACTCTTTCTTGGCATCAAATATAGCTTTAGCCAATCCCTTTTCTTCATCAGCATTAAAGAAACAATGACGCATCTTTGCATCATGAACTAAACCCTGCCAAACAGATTCATGTTTGGCCAGTGTTCTTCCATCCCCCAAAATCCAGAGGCAGTGCCTGAGAAAGCAAAAAAAAACATGTAATATATTGCAACTTATCACAGCAGTGCAGAAACTGGAGAGATATAAAAAAAGGTTAATCCAAGGAAATACCTAGCCCTCGTAAGAGCAACATTAGTTCTTTGAGCATTGGATACAAAACCAAGTGCTCCTGAACTATTGGATCTCACAGTTGATATTATTATAATATCTTCTTCACCACCCTGGAACCCATCAACTGACTTCACCTTCACTGCAAAGCCATCAGTTTTCTCATATTTCCTACCAAGTTTCTCCTGAATTGCAACAACTTGAGCAGCATAGGGAGAAATTATGCCAACGCTGAGCCTCTCTCTTGAGCTATTCCATGCTGTATGAAAAAGCAACCAATATAACAAAAATAAATCAATCTAATAATACATGAATATTGCTTTCTGATTTTAATATAAAGTGAACTGGAAAGGCCTCATCTAGCCCTTAAATTGAACCATCTCCTTTAAGGCAATGCAGCGAAGGGCAGAAAATTAATCATCCAGATATAAGCAAAATTATATTAAAATATATATATTATAGCATTACAAATTAAGCTCCAGATAATTACCTTTGAACAGAGTTTGCACCAATCTCTGCACAAGGGCTACCTCAACCATATTTCTGTGGCTACGCCCAGCATCATCCTTTTCTTCTCTTCCAGAGACATTTATAAAGGAATAGGGGCCAAACATAGGCCACGGAAGATAATGTTTCTCGTAACTCTTATGCTTAACACCAGCTGCATCCAAGATCCTTTTATTATAGAAACACGCATTTGGAAAGAAACTGATTGATGGATGCATTCTGTACTGAATATTCAGTAGGTGCTTTGAATGACCCAAAGTAGTCAACCTTTGGAATAAACTTCTTCCAAAGCCAGCTTCATTAGAAACCTATAATGAAAAGATACAAATTGATAACGTTGCTTTCGGAAATAAATGAAGGGGAAATTTGCAAAGGAATTTTGGAGATAAAAGAAGACAAGAAACCAAGTATAATTTACATACATTGCTTAGAACTGTGGCAGGCAATTGCCATTCGTCACCAATAAGAATTGAATGTACAATACCCGGCAGTTGCATGGGTATGACTGATTCACATTCTTTCAACTGCGCTGCTTCATCTATTACCAACACATTCAGTGGTTTCATTTCCAGTTTATATAGTTTATAAGAACTGCATGCAGTGGAAAAGAATAAAGAAGCTGTTTGAAAGCAGAACTGTACTAAGGAATCTTTGTTCCTTGCACTTGGCAGTTTAAGTTGACCGAGAGAATCACGGAGCCTTCTCAAAACAGAAAGACACTGGCTTCTTATTGAGCACAACAAGCGATATGGATCACAAAGATTTTGGGGAAGCAATTTATCATCTTTTGAACGTAAAAGGAGCTCCTCCACTTCTTCAGAAGCTAAACCATCAAAAAACAGGCATGTTTCTAATGAATTGAGCAGGCCTGAAAGAGTTTCAAGGTCTTTGAAATTATGTGCCTGAAAGTAGATTTTGGGTATATGAGTGTGTAAAATTGACACACATCTTCTCAGTGGTAATGCAGTAGTGGCAAATCTTTCTCTTGCATATTCAAGAAATGATTTGTGTATCCCCTTCTTATCATCAGTTTCACTGCAACATCCTTTCTCCTGGTTTTCATCTTCACTAACATGTTCCTGCTTTTTGGTTGATTCATTTTCTAAGAAAATATGGTACTGAGGAACACAATCTTCAAGAAAAGTAATCATTGAAGTAAAGCAGTGCCACCAACCTAGTGGCCCAAAGCACTCTGTAAGCCTTTTTACACGATAATCCAGAAATATTTCTTCAATCTCAGAATCAACTTTAAGTCTCTCTTTACTGCCAAATAAGAGGATGTCTCCCAACGAACAAAACTGATCATCAGCTACAGAGCATGCTTTCTTTGCTTCTTTTACCAGCTTTGAGACACGTGCAACTACTTCTGTAATTGCAATATTTGTCGGGGCACAAGCGAGTGTTCTGTACTTCATCCTCAACAGAGCAAACAGCAGCACACTAACAGTTTTAGTTTTCCCAGTTCCTGGTGGACCCCAAATAAGTTCCACATGAGACTTGTGATTGCACAACATTTTGTTGAGACAAGCAACAAGCGACTTCTTTTGAGATTCATTCAGTTTAGATAGCAAGTTTTTCAGAAAAATCTCATTCCAGTTTCCACCAATATCTGAGGAACAGAGACTGCAGCTTTCTGCTACCTACATACAACATGAAATTTAACAAAATTCATTCCTGCGAATATATACCATTAAAGCAACAATAAATTCCTCAGACATGGTCCTCAAGTAATAACAATAAGTTTATGGAAACTGTTTATGAGGTTATATTGAAACACATGTAAACGAAAAGGAAAATATGAAATGCAAAACTCATGGTACGTTAATTGTGCAGGACAAACGCAAGGTCTCAACTTGTCAACACAAAGAATAAGCATATTGCATGATGCTTAATAAACATAGCCACTTGCATCATAAGCAACCACTAACGATGAAAAGCAATTGCAAATCATCCAGTATAATGCCACATTTACAGAAGGAAATCTCAAACATATTTGCACTGTGGTACCATACCATGGAATCGGCGTGCAAAACCTCTTTGATAATCTTTAAGTTTCTTTCCATGTGCAATGCACTCCATATTCGTGTGTTTGTGGTTAGATTTGTCAAGTGAACTACAAATAGTGATTTCTGCGCTTCATCTTTAGAAACAAAGTCTTCCAGTGCTTTCACTTTGAAGGAAGTAGATGAGCTATTATCCTCATCATCATCCTCTTGAATATTTGTGACTAGGGCAAAAATCCAGGTTCTTCCTACCCTTTGTAAATCAGAAGCAGTTTCAGGTTTCACATTTGCTATCACAAAAACATCTCCAGGCAATGTTTTGTATGGTTCCTTCTCACGATCACTGAACCTGTTTCTCCAGTAATCAACATTCACATCAAGCAGCAATGTTCCATGTGACTTTGACTCATTAAGATATGTCACTTCGGCGTATGGTGCTCTAGCTATAACTTCCATAGATGAGCGCAATGCTGCGCGTGTCTCGTCCAACAAAGGCAAAAGATATGACCCAAAATATTGTTCCACCGACTGAAATGAAACTGGAATCATTTCCACCTAGCAATTGAGATCAAATTGAAACAGATCAAATCAATCCATAACAGTCAACAGACTAACAATAGAGAGAGAAGAAAAAGTTGCAATTGTTTAATCCTTTGATTCAGACAACCATTTTGGAGACTAGTGCAATAACAAATCTCTTATATCGTTTTCCCTGGCTTTCCAAAACAAATAACTCAAGGACTAAATTCATAACAAATGGAAGGCCTAAAGGTACTGATTAGATCAAACTACATAATTAAGGTTAAAGAATGCACTAACACACATGAGGCATATATGAGCTACTTACTTCAGCTTTTTTAACTGATTTTTCATTTTCATCTTAAACTTAAGGAAATTTCAGCCTTTAGAAGCCAAGCTCAACCATTCAACAAATTTATTATGTTCAATCTTTATTCAGCTCTCTGGTTGAACTAAACAAGCTTAAGATCAACTCAAGGGCTTTTAATGTTCTGAGGTATTTTATAACGTGCACAACAACTATAGTAACAAAAAGTTCTATTAGTAAAATTTCAAAAGAGTTTAATAGCAAGAAAATAACAAGTTATTGTGTTTTAGCTGCCATTAGTTCCTAATTCCCTTGTTAGCAAAAATTTCACAAGTCTTATACTCGATTCACTACCTACGTAACTATATGCCACTTTTAAATAGCTGCCAATGACCGACTAAAAGGAAGACGTACACAATATAGAATGCAGCAATGGGCTAGGGCTGCAACACACACACACACACACAAAGAAAGTTTATTCCAGCTCACTGCTACAGCTATTTTTAAGTATAAGAGCAATCATTTTCAACTTCCATAAAAGTGGATATTCCAAAAGCTGCAAAGAAAACCCATAAATAAGGTCTAACAAAAAAAGAAAACCAAAGAATCAAGGGTGATGATGATGATTATGATGGAGAACAAAGCAAACCCACCTGATCCTTATAAAGATTATCGTTGAATATGTCTTCAAGAGACCATTGAAACACAATATCAATGAAACCCATATCTTTTTTAATCAATACTCAATACTCTGCTCACTTGAACCTATACCTCCTATCGTTCCTCTGAATATCTGTTGCAAACATACACAGTTAGAAGCTCACTTCAACTTTCAACCTTCAAAAGAAACCCACAAAAAAACAAACAGAAAGTGTACGGTTTCTTAGCTCCGAAGAAAGATGAATATATCATATATGAAAGTTAATCTTTATCACACTTTATTCGACATGATCAAGCTAAGCTTTATCACACTTTATTCGACATCACCAACAGAAATAGAAAGCCATTTCCATTGCCATGCTTTTATATCGCCAAATGACAATGAAGAAACCTTAAAAAGGAGAATCAGAGAAAAAAATGGGTCTTAATCGTCTTAAAAAAGTCTTCTAACTCTTTTGCCTTTATTTTTTTTTTCTTTCTTTTAAAGGACGACCATTCTTCTTCTACTTTAGCGCTCTGGTCTCACGTCTCGTATTTTTCTTTTTTTTTTTTTTGGTTTTGTCATGTCTCGTATTTTGTTTCCTTTGGAAAATGTTTAGTATTTATTGCAATACACACGATATGAAATATTACATATTGAACAAAAAATTTGGATAAATGCATCACTTACCCTCAAACTTACTCTCAATTATCACTTTGCTAAAATTTTCGACACTTTAAGCATTAGTAAAAGATACGCTGCTTAGTCTCAACATGTCACATCACTTAATTTCTTTTTAATAAATTCAAAAATAAGGAAAATGGAAAAATAATTAGAAAATAGCAAAAATATAAAAAAGAGTTAGAAAATAGGAAAGTTATAAAAATTATATCAAATTCCCAAAAATAAAAAGAATATTTTTATTTCTAAAATACAAAATAAAGACCAAAAATACAAAAAAATGTCAAATTTTCTAAATAACTTAATTCACAAATTGGTATTTAAATTTTTTTGTCACAAATAGTACTCAAACCATTTTTTTCAAGTTGGTTCCTCTATTAATCAAACCACTAATTTCGCTTTTAAAAACCTAGTACTTAAACTATATATTTTTCTCATTTTAGTACCTAAATATTTTTTTGTTAGAATTAGTACCTAAACTAGTTTCTTTTCCCAATATGGACCTCTCTTAGTTCAATAATTAGTTAAATTGTTTAAGTTTATTCGTTAAAAAGATAACCAATTAAAAAATTGACATGCAACAATAAAAAGACAAAAAGTATTATTTTCTCTTTTATATAGATTGTTTTTATTTTTAAATTTTTTCTTAAAAGATTAGACTAATAGATTAACCAGCCAAACTAATAGTTCTCGATTTGATTAATTTTTTGATTCAATCAAATAAATTATTAAAAATTTATAAAAAAAATTAAAAGGTTTTAATTCATGATTTGACTCTTGAATAGACTTGTCCGAGTGGCCCAACCCGAAGGCCTGCCGGAAAATTGGGTTAGATTTGGACAAAAATATAGGCCCAAAAAACGGGTTTGAGCAAAAACAAAGACCCGTTTAGGAAATGGGTCGAGCCTTGAGTAAGGTTTTTTGGGCTCGGGTCGGGCCGACTTGGCAAAAAAAAACTTGTTGTTTTGTTGTTGTTTTTCATTATTTTGCTGCTATTTTTCCATTGTTTTGTTGTTATCTCACTATTATGTTACTATTATTTTGTTGTTATTGTTTGAGTATTGTATAACTTTTGTTTTATTGTGAATTTTGCTATTATTTTAGAGGCATTTGCTTATTAAATTACACCTAATCTAGTGTTGTTTAAATATAAAGATTTTTTAAATTTATTTTGCAATTTGTTGGGAAGCATTTATTTTAATTTTTTGATGTATTATATATTTTTTTAATTTTTTATATAAAAAATTTAATACGGGGCGGGTCACACCGAAGTTTTAGCATATTTATCCAAGTCGGGTTTGGGTAAAAATTTAAACCTATTTTTTCGTGTTAGGTGGGGTCTAAGCATATCGATCAGGCCTAGAATTTTGTTAGGACCCGACTCAACCCAACCCATGAGCAACTCTACGCTTGAAGTATACCCATCTTTTCATTTTGATACTTAAACTTTTTTATCCCAAGTTAGTACTTAAATTTGTATAAGTTATATTTTTTAACCCTAGACATTAAAAAAATATATAGACAATAAAAGAAGGTCGCTTTTAAGTATTTTAGTCGACAAGAAGACACCACTTGTCATTTTTAAAAAGCATATATTTTATTTTACCAAACATATATAAACCTTAAAAATTATAAAAATAGAAATAAATATATAAAATTTCAAAAAATATGTATATATATATATACAATCTAAAAATATATAAAAATAGGAAACAAACTATAAAAAGTATATATAAACTCTAAACTATATAAGAAGTAATTAAATATATAAAATTGAGAAAAAACTATATAAAATCTAAATAAAATTATAAAATTATATATAAAATATATATAAGAAATAATTATTTTTAATTAAAAGTACACTTACGATTTTATTAATAAAAATAAAATTATATATATTTTAAATTCTATCTTTCCCACGTCCTATGTTTTTAATTCTATATTTCCTTCTCCTTCATTTTCTCATTCAGGTTTTTCTTAATTCCCCTTCATCTTCTCATTCTTATTAGAATACGAAAAACCAATAAAAATTAGTGTTTCCTTCCTTCTGTTTTTAACTAAAGCATTGAGAAAATAGGAAAGCTAGAAATCTTAGCAACAAATCTGAATGAGAAAACCCAAAATCTTAGAAAACCTAGAAATCTTTGAATAAAACCGCAAAACTTAAAATATGAAAGGAACAAAAAAAAATTCTCATTGGTAAAACTACTTTTTTTTTTCAATTTGGTTTTCCTCTCGGCATATGGAAGATAAATGAGTCAAGAATGAGGGAAGAAGATGATACCAAAATTGCCATTTTTTTTCCTTCTTTAGTTCTTTTTTAGAATCATTATTGATTCAATGTGTTTTTCTTCTTTGTCTTTGTTTTAATTGACATAATTACAAGGGCAATTGAAATGCATGAATGCCAAAAGCCATTCCTATCTCCGTCCCCCATTCTCCTTTTTGACAGTGGAAGTGGAACAATGAACAATGAATAACACTTTTTCTTCTGGGTTGATTTTACTCTAACAATTGCAAAAATTGGTAAAGATTCTGTACTCTGATAGTTAAACGGCTAAAAAATTCCAAATCATAATCTAAGAAAAATGTTCAAAACCAATGGACTAAATTATCAAAAAAATGCTGATGGTTTTTTTTGAAAGTTACCATATTAGGCTATTTTTTGAAATAATTATGAAAATAGGCCGACTTTTTGAAAGCGCTTCCAGGTAGACACGTTTTCAAGTGTAATTTAGAAAAATGCTCCTAGATGGACGTGTTTTTAGAGTTGTGAGCTGAAAGCGCTTCCACGTAAACACGTTTTTAATGTGTTGTCAGAAAAATACTTCTAGGTGAACGCATTTTCTGACAGGTGAATCGAAAAAGCTTCCAGCTGGAAGCATTTTTCTCATGTGTCTTTCAGTGTTAGGGTTTTGTTTGTTAGGGTTAAGGTTATTTGTTTTAGGATTTAAGGTTAGAGTTTTTGAGTTAAGATTATTTAGGGTTTTGAAATATTAAATAAGTTTTTTGCATTTGAAATTTAAAAACATCTTATTTTCATCGAAACTCGGAGTACTCTTTTGGAATGAAATATTAGTTTTAAAATTTTTGCACATTTTTAATACTTACGATATGGGTTTTAAAAATATATCCCAAGATTCCCAGGATATATGATATGTTTTATGTCCAAGTAGGGTTAAAATTTGTAGAGAGAAAATACTCCAAGCAGCATTTACTATCAGCAAAAGTATTGAAAGCGCGTCCAGTTGGAAGCATTTTCAGTACCATGTCAGCTGAAACCGCTTCCAGCTGGACGCGCTTTCAATACTTTTGCTGACAGTGCATCCTACTTGGAGCGTTTTCTTTCTACAAATTTTAACCCCTCACTAGCCGAGGAAAATTTTCAGAATGAACTTGGAGTTCATCTTTGACTATAAATGAAATATATTTCAGGCTCGAGTGCATAAGCCATTTACGAGGAAAAAAAGTTCTTAAGGAGATTAGAAGAAGAGAAGTTCGTGGGGTACGAATAAGTTGGAGCAATGACACAATTTGGGTAAAAGTATGCATTGATTTTTGTTGTTCATTTTTAGTTGCAGCATTAATTTTTTGCATGATGCTTTTGTTTCGAAAGTCTCCCGACTGATTATTTGGTTGAAAATGAATGGATGGATTAATGCTATTATTTGTTATGACGGTGAAGTGCGTGACGACGAGAATGGGGTTTTAATCAAATAACACAATGCGACTCACTTTTAACCAAAACATACAATTGCTAGAACTACAAACAAGAATTAGGCAAAAATCATTGGATCCAACCAACTGAGAGTATAGTCCCTTAAATATCGATTTTGTGCTTCAGATGACCCCGTCAGATATGATGCTTTCGATATCAGAGTGCGATGGGGTTGGAGGCGATGGTGCAAACGCATCTGGATAGTGGATCATTGTTTCTTGAGTTATATGTCGAGTTTTCAATGCCACCAAGGCCCTCAGACGTCGACATCTGTTCATGTTTGGATGCCAGAACGGAAGAACATGCCGATAGTCCAACAACACAGTTGTGTAGTGGGTACACCACTTTGTTAGAAACTTCTCATTATGATATCCCGGAATTATCAATGGGAAAACACTCATCTGTCTCGACCCTTGATTTACACCGCGGCAGGCAGAACATCGAACAGTCAGGTTGGGGTGGCAAGCGAAGTTATACACCCAACGTTCTAGCTTTTAGTTTCATATCTATTTGAACTTAGGCTTTCATTTACATCAAAGAATATGAGTCACACAGACATAATCCATCATCCACTAAGGATTAAGGTATGTCACACTATGAATGTCATAAGAGAATAAATTCATAAACAAATCTAGGATCTATTCTACTTGGGTCCTGTTCGATGTACTATTAGTGTAATTAGTCACATCTATGTCTTTATCTTTTAGGAGTTATTCGCTCCAATACTCAAGACGAGATATTTCCCCAATTGGACTTGATAGACGACATATTAGCCTTTCAATTGATTTGCTCAATTCTGATTAGACTAGTAATGTATTTAGATGATCTACTAATATAAGATGCATTTTTGTATTACGATCAGTCAATGCAATACTTCTTAATATTAGTTAAATGTTAGATAACTAGTGAGCTGATATTTGCTCCAATTTTGCTTTGCGTGCAAAATCGTTGAGGATAGTATATGTAACACCCTATACACAGTCTGATTGTCGAACCTGAGCTATGGAACGCCACATTAGCCACATCAATGACTCTTCGTTAACTCCCAACCTAACCTCCATCACACCACCATGAAAATAAGATATATATGCGTAAATTACTCATATGCAGCGAAATTTCAAGAAGGTAAAAACGCTTAAATAAAAGCACTTAACTAAGTTCCATTTAGTCACAGCTCGGAACAAATAAGGGTTTACATACTTTAACAAGTAAAGTTTCACATAGGGGTTCGTCTATTGGCTACTAGGGGTTTGCTTAATGACTTTGCTAAGTGCTACATACTGGAAGATTCTTAAAATTTTCCAGACGAGGTTACCTCTGTGAATAGGGTTTGCAAAACAATAAGGTCTTAAAACAAAATAAGGTTCATGAACTGTAACACCCCTTACTCGTATCCGACACTAGTATAGAGTACGAGGCTTTACTAGAACACATACACTTGTAAACGTATTTAACCGAGTTATAAAATTTCATCTAAATTAAAACTTTCAAAATTATTAGCATGCTTTTATAACTCTTCACAATATATCCTCAAAATATTATAATCATAATAAATAAGGCCTACGAGACCCGATACATACTCATGCAATTCAATACTTCGTTTCCATTTCATTCAATTCGCAATTTCTCGTGCTCATAATTTAAATCATATCACTAGCAATTTCCATTTAATTCACGTACAATTCAATGTCACTAAGTTTAACACTAATACGTATTTACCTTTTAATTCAACGTTTATCGATTATACCATTCATTAACACATTTATGAAATTCTAAATTTTGTAATGAAAATATCACTTTAGCTTAAATAACAACATCATCCTGGTATAAATACACAACCACTTATCCATTTGCTTTAATTCTTTTGGGCCCATTTGTCACTTACCATTCTTAATCAAATTAGGGAACAGTTACGGAAAATTGAGTACTTCACTTTCACTTTGCCATAGTATAACTATGGTCTTATGTATGATCACTTATCACTTGTCCCTGATCAGATAAGTGTAGCTAAGGCTACCACTTATCACTTTGTCACTTGATCAGATAAGTGTAGCTAAAGCTACCACTTATCACTTTGTCACTTGATCAGATAAGTGTAGCTAAAGCTACCACTTATAACTTTGTCACTTGATCAGACAAGTGTAGCTAAAGCTACCACTTATCACTTTGTCACTTGTCACTGATCAGAAGTACTCAAATCCGGCGTTCCGCTCAATTTGATCATTTAGTCAGTTTTTACATTTTTCTTTTGTTCTCATTTCAACGATAAATATATCTCATCATGCATTATATAATTCATGAATTTAACATTTAATCATTAAATTTCAGCCATATAAACTTACTATTTCATTACCTTTCCACACCCGTTGCTTATGCATATCACAAGCATATTTCCATTCATGCTCTTATTATTTCAATGCATAACTTTTAGGTTGAACGTGACATAATTCAGCCACAACTTTGCCAAAGTCTAAGCATGTATACCAAATATGATAGCCAAATACACATATAGCATAAGCATTATAAGCATGGATGAGCACAACATTTATTACTGTACCACACTTACCAACATGTGTTAATTCATAAACCGTTCATGACATTAATTCATGCTCAATCATATACCAAATATACTATTCACACATACTATGAAACTTTATTTTCACACATGAGCTTAGACCATGTCCAATAATTCACAAATATAAGCATCATTTCTATTTTATCGTTTATCAATTATAATCAAGCATATGACCAATTATACACAAATCATTCATATATTTCCCAATTTTCCTCCTCCTCCTCTCCATTCCACATTCTTAATGTGTATAACACATTTAAACAACATTAACTATAATTTTACTATTCACTCACATGTATATTCAAAGCTGTTTATCCGAGTTAGAGTCACTAAATTATTTTTATCTGGAGCTACAGAGCTCCAAATTAAGATCCATTAATTTTCCCTAAAACTAGACTCACATATCTTCTTGCCATAAAATTTTCAGAATTTTTGGTTCATCCAAATAGTACATTTTATTCTTTAAAATTTCTCATGTTCCGCTATCTGACAGTTCCGATCACTCTTCACTAAAAATTAATTATCTCGTTGTAAAGAATTTGGATGATGTTTCCGTTTCTTTCTTCTAAAAATAGACTCATTAAGAATTCTAACCATATAAATTGTAACTCATAATAATTTTTGTACAATTTTTAATGATTTCCCAAATTTAGAATAGGGGAACCCGAAATCATTCTGACATTGTCTCACAAAATTTATTATATCTCATAATTTACAATTCCATTCCTTACACCATTTCTTCTATGAGAAACTAGACTCAATAAGCTTTAATTTTATATTTTATTCTCCCTCTAATTCAATTCCCACAATTTTTGGTGATTTTTCAAAGTTGAACCACTACTGCTATTCAAAACTATTTTAGTGTAAAATGTTGATGATACGAGTCACAAAGGCCCAACCCAAGCTCAAGAACGTGATGGGCTCAAATTACCACAAGGCCCAATAATGAGATCAAAGGCCAGACAAATGCATTCAAAATTAAATGGAACCATTCAGGAATTTGTTAGCAAGGCCTTAGATGCGTACACGAAAGAAAAAGAAAATCAAGATTCACTTTCTTGTTTTCAAGAAAATCAAGAAACCAAATCTTGGTCCAATTTTGCTGTTTGGAGCGATTTCAAGAATCAAGAAAATCAAGATTTCAAATCTTGAAAATCTTGGTCCAAGAAATCGAATCTTGTAGCTAAAGCGCATTGGATCTCCGTTTCGAGCATCAACAAACCAATTTCGGTAGGAGATAGACTACAAGCCCAAGTTCTTGAAGGCAAGGCCCAATAAGATAATTCCAAGCCCAACCAAGAAGTCCAAACCATACTTAGTTGAAAATCAGGCCAAATTGTTAAAGTGGCCCAATCTGTAAAATTTTAATTGTTTAAATACCTAGTTTAATTTTTAGACTTTAGGATTATTATCTATGTAAAAAAATTTGGCCCAAGCAGCCCATTAAATGCCTTAGCCGAATTTTCCCTCTCAATTTATTAATTAGGTTTTTTTTAAGTTTTCCTAATTAGATTAGGAAATAGTTAGAAGGCCTATTAATAGGCATGGCCAGCCACCTTGTGATACACATTACAATTACATTGAAAATTTTAGATTTGCTTTGAGTGAAAATTCTCTTTGAGTTCTCCAAGAATTTTCTCTTGAGTTTTCTTTAGAAGTAGTTTTAACAATCTTTTTGATTGTGGGAGCCATCTTCAGCCTTCTTCTTGCCATTGATCTTCATTGGAGGGGAGA
Source organism: Gossypium raimondii (assembly GCF_025698545.1). Taxonomy (NCBI): domain Eukaryota; kingdom Viridiplantae; phylum Streptophyta; class Magnoliopsida; order Malvales; family Malvaceae; genus Gossypium; species Gossypium raimondii. The sequence continues at coordinate 1,508,973 of NC_068576.1, read as the reverse complement.
ATAGAGCCGTTTGAAGGGAGTTGTGAAATCTTTCGGGATTTCAAGGCTTCTTAGGACTTTATCTTAATTACTTGCTATTCAATTTTTCTTTTTAAATTATGTTTTGTGTCGATTTCTTATCTTGACTTCTTAAATCTTCTTGTTGTGTTTCCAGCCCTCTTCAACATTAAAGAATTGGTCGGCCCCCTTTCTTGGCAGCAAAGATCGATCAAAATCCATCTTTTCCAGAGATCTTGCCGTTACTTCCTCTCCATTCTGTTCGAAAACTCGATTGCTAGAATTTAGGGAAATTAGTTTGCTGGTTCGATTTGGGCAGAATTGCAACCTTCTTGAGCATCAAGAATTGTTTTTGATTCATCAATTTTTCTTTTCTCTTGTCTCCCCAACCCTAGCATTCTATTTAATCTGATTATTTTTTATCTGAATTTTAATTTGTTTTCTCTTGGTGCTGATAGGTTCGGCAGTTTGGGAATTCTCTCTAAACTCAAATTGAGTTCTTAGCTTCCAAGAATTTGCATCTCTTGAGGTGTTTTCTTTCTTGCTGTCCATTAATTGATTTGGGAATTTTGTTTTCGGATCTGATTGGATCTAATTTTTAATTCTCTGTTTTGTTTTCAGATCTGATCGTCTAGAGCTTCGTAGGAGTTTTTTGTGACTTGACAACTCGATCTTGGTCCACGCGCAATCCCCTGTCAGTTGATTTCCATTTTGCCTCAAATTTCACAGTTCATACAATTCAGTCCTTGCTCAATTAACCCCTCAATTAACCTAAATTTTCTCAATTAGTACTTTACCTAGACATTATAAATTATTTCACAACTATTGAAATTCAAAATTTCTACATAAAACCTTAACTTCAAATTCTTTTACTATTAGGTCCCAAACATTCACTTTCTATTCAATTCTTTCAATCAAATCAGCATATGAACAATTTAAAGCTTTAATTCCATGCTAAATCATCATATACTTCCAGTATGTATTCATAGCAACTTTCAACTACTTTTATATAATCAAAAACTAATGAATACAACAAGTGGGCCTAGTAGTAAAAGTCACAAAAACATAAAAATTTCAAGAAATAATCAAGAATTGCACTTACCTACAGTAAAAATATGAAGAACCAGCTTAAGAAAACCCTTCAATGGTGTTTTAGCTGATGAGAATGCAGAAAAATAAAGAGAAATCTAGATAATTCCACTTTGGTCCTAACTTTATTAAGCAAATTTTGCAATATTTAAATTTTACCCTTAATTCTCCTTACTTTCCTGCTTATTTCATGCCTTTGCCGTCCAGCCCAAATATACCTTGGGTCTATTTTCCTTTTAAGCCCTCTTCCTTTTATCATTTAAGCTATTTAATCATTTTCCAAAATTTTGCATTTGTTACAATTTAGTCCTTTTTGTTCAATTAATTATCGGAACTTTAAAATTTCTTAACGAAACTTTAATACTAACTTTTTAACACTCCATAAATATTTATAGAAATATTTATGGCTCGGTTTAAAATCCCCGAGGTCTTGATACCTCATTTTGATTCTAATTATTTTAATATTTATTTCTAGTGCACTATTCACTATTTCAAAAATTTTCCTAACTTCACATTTAACTTATACTTACTAAATTAATAATATTTTCTACCCACTTGTCGAATTTAGTGATCTCGAATCACCGTTCCAACACCTCTGAAAATTCAGGCCATTACATTTTTTCTCGTCGAATTTGTGGTCCCAAAACCACTGTTCTGACTAGACCCAAATTCGAGCTACTACAACTCTCCCCCCTTTAGGGATTTTCGTCCCCAAAAATCTTATCAGAAGAAGTTACTTCCAACTCTTATGAAACACTTTCACTAACTTTCCAGAATCACTTATCAATTTAATCTCGTATATCTCTCTCTCTTTTTTTTTATAAATATATCTCTATATCATACTTTCTGAAATATGAATTTTTTTCATTTCGACTATCCATCTTCATACTCGTGAATACACATGCTTAAATACATACAACTCAAACACACAATCTTTCAACATTCTTTTAGCATGCAAATCACTAGAATCACCACATTTTAGCTCTGGAATTTCATCGTAACAAAATAATACACTTTCTAAATATGCATGCAAAACAGAACAATAACCGGTCATAAACCAACTAGACCGACAGGACTTTCGTCTAACATCATAGTTAGCTAACATTCTCACCCATTTGATCTTTTAACTTCACCATTTGTTCACTTTATAGCCATATCAATAATCATCATTTTCTTATATTTAAGATAAACATATATAACCATACATAAGTATGCAAATCACTATTTCTTCTTGTCAATCACAATTTCAAATGACAGATTCATGTAAATGAGCTCAATATCATTATCTGTTTAATTTTTGTCACTTAAATTCACATACACATATTTTATTAACATAACCTGACAAACATAATCTCTGAATGGTGAGATCACATAATTGAGCTCAATTTCACTGTTCAATATGTTTTATCACATAAAATTTGCTTAACACTTACCAAAATTTGTCAAATTACAGAACGCCTTACGGAATTGAGTACTTCGTTTTCACATTGCCATAGTCCAACTATGGTCTTACATGTAATCACATATCACATACCGATGGCATAGCCCAGCTATGGTTTTACACAAAATCACATATCACTTATCGATGCCATAGCCCAGCTATGGTCTTACACGGAGATCACATAATCACATTTTCACATGTTGCATGGTCAAACCATAGTATTTTCCGTCAATTCATCACATATCACTGAACGAAAGTACTCATTCCTGCATTCTACTCAATTTGATCTTCCAATTCAATTTTTATGCTATTATAATATTTATAGTTCAATAATAAAGACATAAACAAAACATCATATTATTTCTAATTTAATAATTAAACATAAGATTCTATCAAATAAATATCTGATTACACTTATTCAAGCAAGTGTATATAAACACGCATTCCATCTATTTGTGTATATTTGCTTACCATATTTACTTAATCAAATATGTTGAGGACATAATATCATATGCATGCCAAGCAAACACGGATGGGCTTATCACCATATAAACTTTCATTTTATTCTACATTTCCACATTTCTTATCTCAACTTATGGTTATCTCATTTCATACATTAACACATACTTATCATAAACTTTTATTCATACTTTTCTAAGTTTCGTTTAATCATAAACACATTTCAATCACATCAATATAATTTTTTTTAAACAACTCGATTGGAAGTAATAAGGCATTACCGGATATCACACTATCACGAGTAGTAATACGGCATATATAGCTAGACTCACATACGCTACGGTCGTCCGAGAATCGACTAAACCGTAGCTCTGATACCACTAAATGTAACACCCCTTACCCGTATCCGACACTAGAATAGAGTACGAGACATTACTAGAACACATACACTTGTAAACATATTTAACCGAGTTATAAAATTTTATCTAAATAAAAACTTTCAAAATTATTCACATGCTTTTATAACTCTTCACAATATATCCTCAAAATATTATAATCATAATAAATAGGGCCTACGAGACCCGATACATACTCATGCAATTCAATGCTTCGTTTCCATTTCATTCAATTCGCAATTTCTCGTGCTCATAATTTAAATCATATCACTAGCAATTTCCATTTAATTCACGTACAATTCAATGTCACTAAGTTTAACACTAATACGTATTTACCTTTTAATTCAACGTTTATCGATTATACCATTCATTAACACATTTATGAAATTCTAAATTTTGCAATGAAATATCACTTTAGCTTAAATAACAACATCATCCTGGTATAAATACACAACCACTTATCCATTTGCTTTAATTCTTTTGGTCCCATTTGTCACTTACCATCCTTAATCAAATTAGGGAACGGTTACGGAAAATTGAGTACTTCACTTTCACTTTGCACTATGATCTTATGTATGATCACTTATCACTTGTCCTTGATCAGATAACTGTAGCTAAGGCTACCACTTATTACTTTGTCACTTGATCAGATAAGTGTAGCTAAAGCTACCACTTATCACTTTGTCACTTGATCAGATAAGTGTAGCTAAATCTACCACTTATCACTTTGTCACTTGATCAGATAACTGTAGCTAAAGCTACCACTTATCACTTTGCCACTTGTCACTGATCAGAAGTACTCAAATTCGGCGTTCCGCTCAATTTGATCATTTATTCAGTTTTTACATTTCTATTTTGTTCTCATTTCAACGATAAATATATCTCATCATGCATTATATAATTCATGAATTTAACATTTAATCATTAATTTCAGCCATATGAACTTACTATTTCATTACCTTTCCACACCCGTTGCCTATGCATATCACAAGCATATTTCCATTCATGCTCTTATTATTTCAATGCATAACTTTTAGGTTGAACGTGGCATAATTCAGCCACAACTTAGCCAAAGCCTAAGCATGTATACCAAATATGATAGCCAAATACACATATAGCATAAGCATTATAAGCATAGATGATCACAACATTTATTAATGTACCACACTTACCAACATGTGTTAATTCATAAACCATTCATGACATTACTTCATACCCAATCATATACCAAATATACTATTCACACATACTATGAAACTTTATTTTCACAAATAAGCTTAGACCATGTCCAATAATGCACAAATATAAGCATCATTTCTATTTTATCGTTTATCAATTATAATCAAGCATATGACCAATTATACACAAATCATTCATATATTTCCCAATTTTCCTCCTCCTCCTCTCCATTCCAAATCCTTAATGTGTATAACACACTTAAACAACATTAACTATAATTTCACTATTCACTCACATGTATATTCAATGCTATTCATCCGAGTCAGAGTCACTAAATTATTTTTATCCGGAGCTACAGAGCTCCAAATTGAGATCTGTTAATTTTCCCTAAAACTAGACTCACATACCTTCTTGCCATAAAATGTTCAGAATTTTTGGTTTAGCCAAATAGTACATTTTATTTTTTAAAGTTTCTCCTGTTCCGCTGTCTGACAGTTCTGACCACTCTTCACTAAAAATTAATTATGTCATTGTATAGAATTCAGATGATGTTTCTATTTGTTTTTTTCTAGAAATAGACTCATTGAGGATTGTAACCATATAAATTATAACTCATAATAATTTTTTACAATTTTTAATGATTTTTCAAATTCAGAACAGGGGAACCCGAAATCATTCTGACATTGTCTTACAAAATTTATTATATCTCATAATTTACAATTTCATTCCTTACACCGTTTCTTCTATGAGAAACTAAACTCAATAAGCTTTAATTTAATATTTTATGCACTCTCTAATTCAATTCTCACAATTGTTGGCGATTTTTCAAAGTTGAACCACTGCTCCTGTTCAAAACTATTTTAGTGTAAAATGTTGATTTCCATTTTGCCCCAAATTTCACAGTTCATACAATTCAGTCCTTGCTCAATTAACCCCTCAATTAACCTAAATTTTCTCAATTAGTACTTTACCTAGACATTATAAATTATTTCACAACTATTGAAATTCAAAATTTCCACATAAAACCTTAACTTCAAATTCTTTTACTATTAGGTCCCAAACATTGACTTTCTATTCAATTCTTTCAATCAAATTAGCATATGAACAATTTAAAGCTCTAATTCCATGCTAAATCATCATATACTTCCAGTATGTATTCATAGCAACTTTCAACTACTTTCATATAATCAAAAACAAGTGGGCCTAGTTGTAAAAGTCACAAAAACATAAAAATTTCAAGAAATAATCAAGAATTGCACTTACCTGCAGTAAAAATATGAAGAACCAGCTTAAGAAAACCCTTCAATGGTGTTTTAGCTGATGAGAATTCAGAAAAATAAAGAGAAATCTAGATAATTCCACTTTGGTCCTAACTTTATTAAGCAAATTTTGCAATATTCCAATTTTACCCTTAATTCTCCTTACTTTCTTGCTGATTTCATGCCTTTGTCGTCCAGCCCAAATAGACCTTGGGTTTATTTTCCTTTTAAGCCCTCTTCCTTTTATCATTTAAGCTATTTAATCATTTTCCAAAATTTTGCATTTGTTACAATTTAGTCCTTTTTGTTCAATTAATTATCGGAACTTTAAAATTTCTTAACGAAACTTCAATACTAACTTTTTAACACTCCATAAATATTTATAGAAATATTTATGGCTCAGTTTAAAATCCCTGAGGTCTTGATACCTGTTTTCGATTCTAATTATTTTAATATTTATTTCTAGTGCACTATTCACTATTTCAAAAATTTTCCTAACTTCACATTTAACTTATACTTAATAAATTAATAATATTTTCTACCCATTTTTCGAATTTAGTGATCTCGAATCACCATTCCGACACCTCTAAAAATTCAGTCCATTACATTTTTCATCGTCGAATTTGTGGTCCCAAAATCACTGTTCTGACTAGACCCAAAATCGGGCTACTACATGAACTCCCCCTAAGTACTTAGATCCTGGAAACTTGGATCGTAGAGCCATTTTCTAAGAAATATTGTCGTAATATGCTTAAGGGTTTGCTAAATGTAGTCTGCCACATTTTGGGTTCGCACTTTGACACCAACAACTGTAATAATAATTTGGCAAACTTCAATAAGATAGTCAAAATGGTTCGTACATGCTGCTACGTAAGGTAACAAGGGGTCGCAAACAAATGCGTGAGAGAAAGTTATAATGGCAAGAGAATTATGAGAACATCAAAGAAAACTTCGTATATAATAAAATATTTAAATATCAGATGTTTTCGTTAAGCATTAACGATTATTTTAACTTTAAACAAAACACAGTGAAACATAAAGTAATTTGCTATATTCTAATCACTTGGCGAGGTCATTAGATATATATTTCTAAACCCAAACAGATGATCCCATATTGCCTTTATTGTCCAAGGTTTGCTTGCTCTACCCTTCTAACATGTATGCTTCACTTGGATCATTTGTCTCACAGCTGCTCACCTCGCGATCTACTTACTTGCGGTGTTTAGGAAAGAGTGTGTGAGTTCTTGCGAACCCAATGAACACACAAGAAGAAATAATAACCACATGGTAAACACAAAACATAAGTTAAGTAGAAACTTAGCCAATTTTACTGAGCTGCGAACCAGGATTCGCCATACTTGTGCTAAGCCTGGTTCGCAATTACTTACAGACATGTAGCTTAGTAAAAGCATAGTATCTTGGAAATCACATTCTTATTCACCTGTTTATTCCTGTTGGATAATTGGATCTCCTTATAACGTCTCAAAATGAATCTATGAGTCCTTAACATGTCTCATAAGTGTAGCACAAGGCTAAACACTCTCCAACACACCAACATGTCCTAATGAGTGGAGCTCAGCTCGACATTCCCTTATCTCTCCAGCCTATTCCAAGGCCTCAACGCCGAAAACATAAAACATATAGGTGAGTAGTACTCACAATCCTATGGCATGCCATTATATCCAACATGTTCAGAAGGTTATTTTAAAACATTTACTTAGCATAGAGTTCGCAAAACACATAATCATATAGAGCTCGTATGTAACTGTTAATGAAAACACATATTTAAATACTTTCATAAAAGAAAGCAATAGAAAAGACTTACTCTCGAAACATAGGTCAAAACCCAAAGCTCCTAATTAAAATTATGGTTCACACATACAAGTGATGATCCCTGAACACTCACCAATTTGCTTGAAAGCTTAGACAAACTTTGCTATTCCCTTAAACTTGTTTAAAGATGGTTCTTGATTTCTAAGTGCTGGGCTCTTAGGACTTTGACGATAGAACAATCGGTAGTAAATTTAGGAGAACATAATATGAAAGTCCTTTAACGACAATGACTTAATTTATAGGCTCTAAGTAACGTCCTTAGAATACTCTAATCGTAATAGAAATAGGAATTAATTACGTATATGGATAGTGTTGCAAAGAGAAAAGTAAGCTAACTTTTCTAAGCAAGGCATGACTCTACTTTGACCATTCTTACTTATGATTCATAGCCCAGAACTATAGTTCGTTGGTCCATTGGCGATCCCTGCTTCGCCAAGCCTACTGGAGATCTAAGTTCACTAAATTATTTGGCATACTTTAGTTCACCAAGTCTTCTGGCAAACTCTTACTCATTAAGCTCACTGTGTACTTTAGCTCGCCGAACTTGCTAGTCGTACACCCGCTCGCCAATCTACTGGCGTTTACATGCTTGTCATTTCCTCTAGTGAACCCCTGTTCACCAATCTTACTGACGAGTACCTGTTCATAACACTCTTGGGAAATTTCCTATTCTCCAGACTCCTTGGCTAAAAAATATGTTTTCTGAAAAACTTATAGGTAAAAAACTACTTTGAGACTGATTTATTAGAAATCAGTTTTAAAAAAACACAAAGAATACCAAAAGCACCTAAGAAACTAATACCAAATGATACGTACACGTTCATATAAGTCGTGCAATATTGTGTAAATTATGTTACGAGTATAAATTTTATATATTAACAATGAATTACAATAATGTATCATTCAAGTTTTTTATAAATAAATCCATTTAATTTTATTTTTGGGGATGTATCATCATTTTAAAGTTAGTCCTTTTAAAATAAATTATTTTTTTGTACTTCAATTTTTTTACGAGTTTAACTTTCAACCTTTAAATTTTAGTTAAATTTAAACTCTAAAAATCATTGTTTTATCAATTTTTTTAATTTTAGTTTAACAATAAAGTGTTCTAATGCATAAATGAACTATAAAAAGCAAAAGCAAATGAAAAACTAAGGCTAAGAGTCAATGAAAATCGCTAAAACCTAAAAATTAGAAAATTGCGGAGCAACTTGACAAACTTCGTTTAAGGTGTTCCTAATTTCCAAAAATTACGAAATTTAAACTGGAGCCTCTTAAAATAATTTGATTTGATTTGAAAAGTTTTGGCATGAAATTACTCCCACGAAATATTTTTTAAAATTTTTATTTCTTTTTCATATTTTATGCTCTCTTTTTTCCCTTTTTTGATCACTTTTTTTTGTGAGAAATATTTTTAATATTCTAAGAGAGTGTCAAGAATCAGAATGTAAAATTTTAGATCGTTTGGAAAATGTTTACCTATTGAAAAATATTTTCTAAAAATTTTCTGGGTAAAAAACTGCTTTGAGGCTGTTTTGCTGGAAATCAGTTTTAAAAAACACAGATAACACCCAAAACACCTAAGAAAATGATACCAAATGATACGCACACGTTTGTATAAGGCATGCAATATTGTGTAAATTATGTTAAGAGTATGAATTTTATTTATTAACTATGAAATATAACCATGCATCATACAAGTTTTTTAAATAAATCCATTTAATTTTATTCACTTGTTCATTCCTTTTGGATAATCGAGTCTCCTTATAATGCTTCAATATGACTCTATGAGTCCTTAACATGTCTCATAAGTGTAGCATAAAGCTAAAAAGTCTCTAGCACACCAATATGTCCCAATGAATGGAGCTCAGCTCGACGTTCCCTTATCTCTCTAGTCTGCTCCAGGGCTTCAACGCCCAAAACATAAAACTTATAGGTGAGTACTCACAATCTTATGACATGCCATTATATCCAAAAAGTTAAGAAGGTCATATTAAAACATTTACTTAGCATAGAGTTCGCAAAACACATAATCATATAGAGCTCACCATATAGAGTTCATATGTAACTAGTCATGAAAACACATATTTAAATACTTCCATAAAACAAAGTAATAGGAAAGACTTACTCTCATAACTTAGGTCAAAACCTAAAGTTCCTGATTAACATTATGGTTCACAAATACAAGTGGCGATCCCTAAACACTCACCAATTTGCTTGAAAGCTTAGACAAGCTTTGCTATTCCCTTAACCTTGTTTGAAGATGGTTCTTAAGTTGTAAGTGTTGGGCTTTTAAGAATTTGATGATAGAACAATTGATAGTAAATTTAGGAGAACAAAATATGAAATTCCTTTAATGGCAAAGGCTTAATTTACTGGCTTTATGTGTCCTAACGTCATTAGGATACTTTAATAGTAATATAAGTAGGAATTAATTACGTATATAGATAGTGTAGAAAAGAGAAAAGTAAGCTGAATTTCCTAACCGAGGCATGACTCTACTTTGACCATTCTTACTTATGACTCATAGCCTAAAACTGTAGTTCGCTCTTGAAATTGGCTCGTTTAAGCTCGTAGATGTAATCCATCACACACCGTCTTCAAGATTCCATTTCTTGGGCCAAGAATTTCATGATTTAAAATATTGATTTTCTTGATTCTTAAAATAACTTGAAATGGAAAAATTGAACAAAGATTCGGTTTCTTGAAAACAAGAAAGTGAATTTTAATTTTATTTTCTCATCGTATGTGATTCTAAGGCTTTGTAACAAAGTTTTTGAAAGTTCTGTTCAATCTGTCCTTGATTTGTTTTGCTTTTGAACTTGTTATTGGGCCATGAGGTAAAAAGAGCCTATCATATCTATGGGCCTTGAGACTTGCATTATTCCCCCTTCTTCAAGAAGATTTGTCCTTAAATCTTTAGCTGCATAAAAAGAAACATGATTAGGCTTAATAGTAATGAATTTAACAAATACTCACCTAAGCACCCCTTTAGAAATTGTGAACAAAAGTTATCTTCGGGATCAAAGATATGATTGTGATCCCTAGATCAACATGGATCAAGTACTTCTCCTTCAAAGACAAACCATCAACACTAAACAAAAAAAATTGTTAGGCACATGAAAGTTCAAGTAAAATATCACCTCTTACTTTTTTTGAATATGCATGGTCATCCATAAAAATTTTGAAAGACGAGTTAATAATTTCACATAATAATAAAAAAAGGTTGAGGGTTTTATGTAAAAAATCATCTTTAAAGGTACGACATAGGCTGTAGAAGAAGAATCCGTATAGAAGTTTACTTCCTCTATTTAATATTGATTTGAATATGGTGTTTCAATCTTATTGCATTACTTCTATTAGATGTTTATTAGAATAAGGTTTTCTAAACCTATAAGTAGGCATAGTCTATACTCCTTGTAATCATTCGAATTCGACATAGTAAATTTTCTTCTCCTCTGCCCGTGGTTTTTTCTTGAAAGCGTTTCCACGTAAAATTTGTGTGTTCTATTTTTCTTTATTTTCTTTGTGATATATTACCATTACCGAAATTCTATTTTACAGTTAAAACATAATCATTCTTCACTTTTCTATAAGGATTTTCTTTATTTTCCTTTTCTTTTCTCACTTGATAACTCTTCAATTTTACCTCATATGTATTTTCACTCACCAAAATTGGACCATCAAGTAGACTTTTATCACTTAAGGTATCTTTTCTCTCAGTCTTTTCACATGATGTTTCATTACTTCTCATATCCCTTTCTCAAAAATTATTAATATGTAACGCATCATGATACAATTCTCTAGGAGAACATGACAATTCGAGTTCCTCTAAGTTCATAGGTTCTTGTGAACTTTTTTCACTGTTACTATCTTCACGGTTAGTAAGTTCATCATCACAAAAATCTATATCAGGGGATTCAACAATAGGTACAAAGTGATAGAAATTTTTTTCTACGGGTGGGTATTGAATTGGACTTTCGAGACTTCTTTGACATTTGCTACCCACCAACAATATTTAACAATATATATGAGAACATTCTTACTATCCCAAGCATTATTTTGACATTCTATTTGGACACTCAAACGAGCCAAGGTGTTGCTGATCATTTGCAGAATAATGTCCTTTTGAGCCTCTCTAGCATCTCGAGTCTCTTGATCTTTTTGTAACTTTGCGAACATTTTAAATTTATCATTGACCTTAAAGAGGCCTTATTTCAACATCATCACGAAACCAACAAGGTTGTCTATGGTAACCGATGGCTTTTTAGTATGAGTATCAAGAGTCATTGTGAAAGCTTGACAAGAACACAACACTCAAAAAAAAATTAAGCAAACCTCACTGTTATACAATCATAAATAAATTCAAACTCTCAATGAAGTAAGAATTAATCTTGTGAGTCTATTAAAAGTGTTTATGTCAACCAATCAGAATGTGTGAGAATCGAACAAGCAAAGCAAACCTATTGGAATTAAGAGTCCAAAATCGGCTAGACACAAAATAATCGTGTTGCACAAAGGAATGAATGTGCAACGTAATTAAACTTGCTAACACAAGAAACAATAAAGTGTTAAAATGCGTACGGGAACTATAAAAACAAAAGCAAACAAAAACCTAAGGCTAAGAGTCAATGAAAATTGTTGAAACCCAAAAATCAGAAAATTGCAGATCAACTTGACAAACTTTGTTTGAGGTGTCCCTGATGCGGTCGTTGAAAGCACCAAAAATATCATATCCCTAATAAATAATGAAAAAGAATAGTAAAAGGGAGGTAGGGTCAAATTCTCAGGGACTGGATTTGTAAAATATATTGTTCCGTGAAATCCCGGCAGAATCTTGCTCAAGAAAATCTGCGGTTCCTGAAAAAAAATAAAAAAATAGAATTAAAGGTTTGGATATGGAAATAAAAAATAAAATAAAAACAGAATTAAGAATATTGAATCGATTCGAGAAATTAAAAATAGAGTTGAGAAAAAGGAAATTATTATGGGAGATTCCCGCCTCCAGTTGTCTCGTTCCGCATTGGGTTCAATCATCGGCTTTTAGATGATCCTTCCCAAACCGAATAAGCCAGTTATAGTGGAAGAGGACGCCTACGACCACCAGCTCCAAGGATTTAGACTTATGATTTAGTGGAACCTGACTCTAGCCACCAATCGTTTCTGTGGGATCATCTTATGCTAGATCAACGCTTCTCAATGGCGAATCCCACGTCATTTTGTCTCTTAGGCTCACCAACCTCTGACGCAGTAAGCTAACGAACCGACTGTGTAACATTCCCAAAACATACAAAGTGGCCGCCTTTGCATATGTTGAAAAGCTTACTTCTTAAGGGACATGGACGGAAGCGTCAACCCGTTAGTACGGAGAAATAATGAATACTCGGCAAGGAGGCTAAGTACGGACCCTAAGCCTCAAGAACCCTTTTTCGGGAATATCGACAACTTTCAGCTAGATGGGTTTAGTGGCTCATGGTTGTGGTGGAAAAGAAAATAAATAAAATAAAAATGGAGATTTTATTAAAAGAAAATATGAGAAGAACAAAAGCCTAGACTTTTGGGGAGAGAGTGTTTATAGAAAAAGATGGATCTCTTTTAAGTCACTTCACCCCCTATTTATAATGCTAGGGGAGATAGTCTAATCCTACTTAAATTCACAAAAGATAAATACATTTAATTGAAAATAAATAAAGATAAATAAAATAAAATCCTAAAATTAAATAATCCTTAATAAAATCTCTTCTTTTTGCATTTCAACCCTTGTGTCCTCCATGCTTGCACTTTTGGCACCAACTTTTCCTTGTGTCGCACATTGGCCCATTTTATCTCTAAATTTACGCTTTTGGCCCTTAATTTTGCTTTTGCCTCAAATTTAGTCCCTATGAGATAAAAGATCATAAATAGCTCAAATTAGCAGGAGCATGCTCAGAATAAATACATAATTAATACACAAAAATACGTTATTCTAGAGTGTTATTAGTCCCTAATTTAAAAAAAATCACAGAATTTAAACTAGAGTCTCCTCAAATAATGACTCTATTTTGACCATTCTTACGTATGACTCACAGCCCAAACCTGTAGTTCGTCTACCGTTGAGATCCCTACTTCGCCAAGCTCTTTGGCGATCTAAGTTCACTAAATTCTTTGGCATACTCCAGTTCACCAAGCCTTCTAGCAAACTCTTACTCTCCAAGCTCACTGCATACTTTAGCTCGTCGAACTTGTTGGTCGTACACCTGTTCGCCAATCTACTGGCGTATACATTCTTCTCATTTCCTTTGGCGAACCCCTGTTCACCAATCTTACTAACGAGTACATGTTTGTCAAACTCTTGGGAAATTTCCTATTCGCCAGACTCCTTGACTGGAAAATATTTTTTTCGAAAATTTATGAGTAAAAAATTGCTTTGAGGCTGCTTTATTGGAAATCGATTTAAAAAAACACAAAGAACACCTAAAACATTCAAGAAATTGATACCAAATCATACACACCCGTTCGTATAAGGCGTGCAATATTGTATAAATTATGTTAAGAGTATAAAATTTATATATTAACAATGAATTTGGTGTGACAAAATCAAGTGGTGCCAAATTTCCATAATATTGTATAAAGTTGTACTATATAAGTTTCAAGATTTTCCAAGTTATAATTAATTATTATTATTTTCAGCTTATTTAAGCATAGTTGTTCATGTAAACTTATATGTTGTAATGAAAAATAGTAGTTCATGTAAGCATAGTTTGCTATCACAATTGCAAAAAAATCCAGTGTTCCATGGAAGAACGAAACACTTCAAAATCAAGTATCATTTTGTGAGAGAAATGGAACAAGCTAAGGAAGAATCTTTGTTTCACTGCAGTTCGCAAGATCAGTTAGCGGGCATTCTAACAAAACCTCTTGGGAAGATGAAGTTCGAGAAGCTACGATATGATACTGAGGTTCACAGTATGGAGGCTAATGAGGAGTGTTGCAAAGTGGCAATCCATGCAATTGCGAAGACAGATCGGACACCTGCAAGCTCATCTAAAACCGCGAACTCATCCAAAATTATGAGCTCATCAAATGTGCTAGCTCACTAAAAGTGCGAAGTCACCAAATGTGCTAACTTTGTTAAGTAAGCTTATACGTGCGAGCCCTTTCTCTGCAAGTTGTCAACTTGCACTGAAACGATGATAATTTTTTATGAGATGTTTTGGTTTCTAATTAGACTAAATTCAACCAATAGAGAGGTAAGTTGTACTATATAAGTTCCAAGATTTGCCAAGTTGTAATTATTTATTATTATTTTTAGCTTATTTAAGCAGAGTTGTCCATGTAAACTTATATGTTGTAATGAAAAATAGTAGTTCATAATATGTTTTACTTCTTTATTTTGTTTTATTGCCTTCTATTTCAATACATTCTTTTATCAAATAACCAACACAAATGATGTAGCATGAGCAACAATGCCAATAATACCAAGAATAACTCTACCAAAATACTAGAATAATAAGAGAGTTAGAAGCATGTCAAAATCCCTCATTTTCAAGCCCAACATGATAAAGCTACTTCCTCATAATGTCTAGGGTCAAGCTCATAACCCCTGCCCCAAAATATTGACCACAACAAGTTTTTCCCTAGCAACAAGAAGCTTGGCATGATGAAATGGAGGCATTAAGATGAGTTATTCAAGCTTTTAGGCATGATGTTGAAGAAATAGATTAGGTGTCTTGTTCCAATAACCCCTTCAAGTTTAAGATTGTAGTTGTTAACTTGCTGCAAAGATTGTAGTTGTTAACTTGCTGCAAACTTTCAGATTCCTTGAAGAAATTTATGAAGGGATAAGGACCTAATCGAGCACTTGATCTAGTACAATGACTATATAAATATTTTAGGAGCATTTGATGTTTTTAAGTGCAAAGCCTTCCCCCACTGCATTGAGGGGAAATGTGAAGAATTGGTATTTGCTTCTTTTAGAAAGTTTTATTTGTAACTTCGAACAGTTTGTTGACAATTATTGAGTCGCTTTCATGCGTACAAAATGGTTTTAAAAACACCTATGACTCTTCTATCTGTTAACTTTCTTTATGGGTAAACCAAAATCGAAATTTGTAGTTATAATTTTGGATTATAATTGCCAAGGAAGTTGCAATTATAATTTCACAGATCCATATCTCGAATACTCATGAAAAAAAGAATTTATTTGAACTTAAATAAACTTTCATTAAATTTCGACAGCGTATCCTCAACCAAAGAGAGGGAAACAAATTTTATTGAAAACTCGGGATTCCCCTAATATGCTACCCACGCTATATACATTACATTTGAGTTAATTGAACATTTCATGTATTAGGAATAATTATAAAGGCAGTCGATTTTTAATTAGATTAAAACAATCTAACATAATTATCCAACCCAATAACCAATTTTTTATTCCTAAAATATTATTTATTTAATTATAATTATTTAAATTAAATTATTTTCTCAACCAAATTTTAATCGAATTTTATGTATTAATAAATACTATAATTAAAACCCACCGAATATTCATCCAATAGAAATGTGGTTTAATTTCTATCTATTATTGAGAGAAAAAGAAAAAAAGAGAGAACTTTTTTTGACAATAAGAGAAACCTTAAGTTCAAAATAAGGAGAGAGAGAAAAAAGCGATTTCCACGATCAATCTCAAACTTGTTCAATTTTGGTGTGGCACATAATGGCAAATTGTGCCAAAGTGGTGGCAACCAATTCGGGCAACAATGTCTCACAGTGGCCCACTTTAGCTAATTTATCGTTCTTATCATCCCCGCCGAATTCGACCATCAATATCAACATTTTTATTATTTTTTTAAATTCCAACGATTATATCTGTATAAACAATTTTTTTATTTTAAGAAATATTTATGTCTAGAAAAAAATATTTGATGCTAAGATTAAGGGGGGATAAATGTCTTATAGGTATAATAAAATATGAACATGATAATTTTTAAGTTTGCCTGTAAAATAAGAAAAGTACATAGTGCATCAAATATTAATATTTTTATTAAAAAGAAAATATTTAGTACACTAATAAATTTTAAGCTCTACAAATAGGGTTAAGAGTTGACAAGTGTACTATAAAGATATAATAAAATATTAAAAAAGACACACGACAATTTATCAAATATTCACACTTTATTTAATACATTATGTTTTAATTCAAGAATAAATAATATTTTAATTATATTTATTGATAATAACTTTTATCATCAATACAAATTTACAAAAGGGAATGGATTTACTATTTTCGTAAAAAACTTATAAATTAAAAATTTTAAAAATATATTATTTATCTGTTTCATTTTTACCAATTAATCACTAATTATATACTCCTTAAAATTAATTTAAAATTTTTAACGATAAACAGTAGTTGGAAAAGACCATTTCAACCCTTGCCTCACAATTAAAACAGAAACAAAACATTAGAGCCCTTTGCATTTTGTTGATTGGTAAAAAACCGGCCTTGGATAGATGATACATTAGTGGTGAGACGTTCCCAATCCCAACAGTCAAAAAAAGATGGTGTTTTTTGGCTGTGAAGTCCCTGGCCTTTATTATATTTCTTGCATAAAAAGAAGAGAAATGGATGTATGTATCTTGACTTTGTTTGAGTGCTTGCTTTGCTACAAACAAATCTAAACTTCCATACAATGTTCTTAGTTCTTTCAACACTTTCCGCGTTTCCTGTCTGCCACCATCACTAAAGCCTTCTGCCCTCTTTAACTCTCTACCAAAATGCAGGAGGGGCACCACTCTCTTTTTTGGGGTCTCCAAATTTAATCCCACAATGTGAACCAAGGACTTCCATCCTCTGCTTGTCTTTTTGCCTATGATCAAAATTTCATACTTACAACGCTATAGAACAAAGGACTTTGAGGTCCTTTGCTAAGGGTGGAGGGCTTTCTTTACCCTTCTTCTAACAACAATCCCAATAAAGAGTTAAAAGCAAAAAGAACCATATCGAAGCATAACTCAAAAGTTCACTTCAGAGAGATCATTTATCTCAAATGGGTGCCCTTCAACTTCATGTTTTCTATTTGATTCTACTGCCAACAATAACTTCCCAAGTCATTTCCAAGCAGGGAGAATGGAAATCAGCTACTGCAACATATACCAAACAAGCAGATGCATCAATCATCACAGGTACTTCTTACTTTTTTTGCCATTTCCTAGCAATGTTCTTTCAATTTTCAAGTTAAATATCAGTCACCTGATCTTGCAGAAGGAGCTTGTGGTTATGGGGATCTTCATAAGGCCAGCTATGGGAAATACAGTGCAGGACTTAGTACCATGTTGTTCAACAAAGGGAGTACATGTGGAGCTTGCTTTGAGGTCAGATGTGTTGACCATATCTTATGGTGTCTCCAAGGGAGTCCCTCAGTCATCCTCACTGCTACAGATTTTTGTCCACCAAATTACGGGCTTTCTTCAGATTATGGTGGGTGGTGTAATTTCCCCAAGGAACACTTTGAGATGTCTGAGGCTGCATTTGTTGAAATTGCAGAAAAAAAAGCAGAAATTGTACCTGTTCAGTATAAGAGGTAAATAAAAACATATCTGACTCCAACTACAACAAAGCTTTTTACCATAAAAGAAACTGAAATGACTGTTTTTGTTTGCAAACATTTGAGTAGGGTGAAGTGTGAAAGAAGGGGAGGGATGAGATTTAGCATGAGTGGGAGTGCTCATTTCTTTCAGGTCTTGATTACCAATGTGGGATTGGATGGTGAAGTTGTGGGAGTGAAAGTGAAGGGCTCCAAAACAGGGTGGCTGCCAATGGCAAGGAACTGGGGACAAAACTGGCACTCCAACATTAATCTTGTGGGACAGCCACTTTCTTTTGAGGTAACAGCGAGTACCGGAAGGACGGTTGCGTCTTACAGTGTTGCACCAGCGAATTGGCAGTTCGGTCAGACGTTTGAAGGGAAACAGTTCAAGTAAGGCAACTTTTTTTTTTTCTTTCTTTTTGAGATTTTTATGTGTTGAAAGATGGTAGAGAACCATTGGTGTTGGTAATTTACAGTTTTATCTGTAATGAAGAGGTGTACAAGTGTAAACCAGGAGTTAGTAGGAGATGATTGAGAACATCTCCAGTCATGCCATGAATTCGGCATGATAGTCAAAAGAGGAGAAAAAGTGGCTACAAAACAGAAAAAAGAAAGTAGAAGAAACATGAACTGAAGGTCCAAGTTGGGCCTTGTGTTTCCTAATTAGTATATATATATTTTAAAATTAATACTTAGTTGGAATGTAATTAATTTATTAATTTGTGTCCGACATCAATTTAATTAAATAAAATATTTTTTAAAATAACAAATATTTTTATGAGTTTTTAATTTTATATAAAATTCATATAAAAAATTTAAACACAATAAATGTAGAAAATAATCTAAATACAATACAAGTTAAACTCAAAACATCAAAATATTCAAAATTTCAACTTTGTTATTTCAATCAAGATTTTATTGATAATTTTCATAATTATTTTAAAATATAATTTTCACTCAAATCTAAAAATATCCTTGACTTAACCTAACAATTAAAGTCATAATATTATATTCAAGAATTTATTTTTTATTTTATTTTTAAAATAAGAATTAACTTAAAAGATTATCTTGATTCAGCTTTAATTAATAATTGTTATTACAACCATTAAAATGACATAAGTTTCAAACATGTTTAATTGTGCATTTTATAAAAAATAAAAAGATACTACTTCTGCAATTTGGATATTGAGAATCTGAAATGGCCTACGATTATCCCGAGACTTGCAGCTGCAAAATTACATTGTGCATCTGTTGCTATAAAGCTTAAAAGATGCCCAAAGCATGCATAGGGCTTTAATCTAGACATTGCCTTTTTGCGGTCCTGAATTTTGATTTTAATATTTGAAGTTATATTGTTTGTTAAATTATTTTAAAATAGGCGGAAAAGTTAAGCGTGTTAATTTTTTTGACGTGATGTTTACGTGTATGCTACATTCACAATTAACTAATTTTTTAAAAATATTTTTTTATATTTTTTAAAAATATTTTTTTATTTTTTGAATTATTAAAATTTTAAAAAATAATTAATGCCACCTAGCAAAGTTAATAGAAATTAATTTTTCTATGTATTTTGGTGATTTAATAAACAATACAAGTTTAAGGACTAAAAGAGATGAATAATTAAATGAATGGCTAAAATGAATTTTTATGTAAAATTAGAAACTTAACAAGTCATTATACCTTGTTTTTATGGGCTTATTGAGACAATAAATCCCATTCAAGGATCTTTTAAGCCATGCTAAAATTATAATTTGATCCCTTTGAAAATTATAATTCGAGAAAATTTCAAATCGAGTTAGGATGATAAAATAAAATTCGTTAACTCGAAAT
Source organism: Gossypium raimondii (assembly GCF_025698545.1). Taxonomy (NCBI): domain Eukaryota; kingdom Viridiplantae; phylum Streptophyta; class Magnoliopsida; order Malvales; family Malvaceae; genus Gossypium; species Gossypium raimondii. The sequence continues at coordinate 1,488,926 of NC_068576.1, read as the reverse complement.
TTTTTATGCGATTCGATTCGATCGAACGCTCACCTCTAATACTAGATGTCGATAATGGTAGTAGGAATGATCGCAAATCAATAAGAAAGAAAAATAAGAACACGTAGATTTTACGTGGAAAATCCTTATCGGAAAAAAAAAACCACAGGCAGAGGAGGAGAAATTCACTAATGTTGAAAAATAACAATACAATAGGTTTTCGGCTATGCGCCATTTTGAAGTGTTAAAAGAAGTATAGTCTTATACGGATTCAACTTGTACGGCAAGGTCTGTACTGATGGTTGAACCAATCAGGTCACCAATTCCCAGTTTGATTAATTCATCAAGTTTGATCAAATAAATTATTAAAAAATTAATAAAAATATTTAAAAGTAGAGAATCGTTTTACTTGGTTTGTATTGATTCAACCCCTATCTCTAAATTAGTACCTCGACTGATTCTCGATGCGACTGGTCAATTCAGTTTGGTTCTAAAAACATTGGTTTTGATTGATGAAATAACTTTTTTTATCCTATCAAGTCAAGCAAGCAAGTGGTGAAGTCCGAAAACATAATTAATCACTATCGTCTCGACCTTGGGAGGGCATAATTCAAACATTGCTGATATTACAAAAAAATATAAAGGAAAAATAAAGGAAGAAAGAAAATTTAAAAAAAATAAAGAGACAAATAATGTAAAAGAAAAAAAGGAAATAAAAGAAGGCCATCGGACCTTCACCCCCACAAATCTCTAATTTTACCTTTCTATTTTATTTCTTTAATAAGTGAGTTGCACCTCAAACTTTTTAGGCCGGATCAAATGAGATCCGGATCACACAACTCTAACAATCTTGATGAAGACTTGAACTATATTCATAAGTAACTCCAGAACTTAGAGAGCTAAATGAACCTATTAGAAAAATTGATTTAGAAAATAGTGTTTTTAGGCACAATGGAAGTTAACTTTTTTTTAAAACAAAGCCTTGTAATATTTATAGTAATAAACTTTTAATTGAAATAGTACTTGTGCTTTGTACGAGGCAGTCTAGGTCATTTCTCATCTTTCTATTGACTGATCTTCTTTGCTATCCTCGAACCTCGAATTGCTTTGATATAAACTTTCATACAAGCCTTCCAATAAATGTAGTGACTAGTCTCCAACTTAGGGGGTCAAGAGGTTGATGATCCTTCGATAGCTTGTGAATAGTAACACCAGGAATCTCTATTAGTTATGTTAAGTGAGAAGCTCTAATACCGATTGTTGAACCAACAAGCTGAGTCATGGCCGAAATCATTGGGAAAGTTGACACATTCCAAGCACTGTGAAGGATAGAACAAAAACAGGGAACACAAAGATTGTTTACACAATTCGCTTTCCTTACGTTTGCAAGACCTAGCTTAGTGAGAAATATTCACTATCTTTAAACACTTACAGCAAGTGAACCTAAATCTATCACACCCTAGTGACAATTTCCTCACTTTTGCATATATGAAGACTAGAACTCTCACCATTAAAGTCTCCCCCTGAGAACTTAGCTTGTAAAACCACAAAAATTTTACAATCAAATGCACTTATACAAATAATGTTCTTCACTTAAATAGATTAAGTTATCTCAAATTCAGTACATCAATGTATACAAGTCTCTCAATTATATAAAGTTTTTTGAGACTTACTAACATAACAAAGATCTAATAATCCTTATTAAACAACAACTAAACTAGTTAAATACAATATAATATTAACAACCAAGGTAAATAAGGATTGTTGGCAGCTAAATTTTTAACGTTCCAATTCGACCTAACTTCCTTAATCCAAGGGATTACATAGACTCGATCCAATCTAGTTCTCCAAGTGATATGATCTTTATTGATGAGCTAGATATAATTCCCAATTTCAACTCGCTCAGTCCAAAGACATGATTTAATAAATTACCAATCTTTTAAATATGAAAATTGCTTATTTATCGAAATGTTTTAGGAAATGGGCACTTCCTGGTATGCACATCTAAAACATTCCACATTTTTCAACAAACTATAAGATTTATTCATAATATTTTTTGAAATCTTTTTCACCATATGACTATTATAAAACATATTTAAAACACATAAGGCGTAATTATAAAATAAAATATTATAAGTGTCAACACAATACTATAATGATATATAATCATGATAAATCATTAAATTTCAATACTTTACAAAACTAAATAATTAATTTAAAAACTAAATAATTAATTTAAATAACAACTCATGTAATAGCCCGTTTTCAATGAAGTGGAACAGTGGTTTCGGGACTACAATCCGAATCCAGAAGAAAAATAATTTTAAAATTATTTCATGGTCTACATTATGATTTAAATATCATATGAAAATTTTGTAGAGAAATTTTATCGGTTACAAGTCTAATTATATGGAAAGGACCAAATTGCATAAAATGCAAAAGTTGAGTTCTAGTAGCTATAGGTATCAAATAGCAATGGAATTCAAAATTGGAGGTCCTTATATGACAAATAGACCATTAAGAGGAGTTAGTAGATAAGTATGATGATTCATTCATTGAAAATTAAATAAAGAAAAGGACTAAATTGGAAAGATGAAATAATAAAAGATGATATTTTAATTAAATAAGAAATATAATCATTTTATATCATCTTTCACAAATAAAATACATGGAAACCCTAGCTAAGAGAAGAGAACTGAAGAAAGTTTATTTGGCTTAATTGGGTAAGTATCTTTGTCCCGTTTTTAGTAATTTTTATGTTTCCGAGATCATAATAGCTTAATCTAGCTATCTCGGGGATTGATTTGTAAAGTTATCAAAGTACTAGGGTTTTTTCATGGATGAGTATGCATGAATTATGAATTTTATGGTATAAAATGAAAGGTTGTTGATAGATAAACAACTTTTGTAGAGGGAATTTTGATGAAATTATGATTTAGGGACTAAATTGAAAAGATGTAAAATTCATGGAAAAATTCTAAATTTTGTGAAATACATGGGCTGTTATTGTTATATGTAAAAACTTGGCTAGGCTTGGAATAAGGATTAAATTGCATGAATTTCATTTTCCTAGCCTAGGGACGAAATCAAAATTAATTAAAAGTATAGGGGCAAAATAGTAATTTTGCCTAAGATGTGAATTGGATTGAATTGAATATGAATTATGTTAAATTCATTCGTATAGATCCGAATAGACCAAATACGGAGTTAGAACGAGGAAAAGAAAAGTATCAGATTAGTAGATTTTTGCGTACACGAACACTTGTCGAGGTAAGTTCGTGTAACTAAAATTGCATATTTATATGTTTTACATTGAATGTTGTGTATGTGAATTTGTGTAATTGACATGTATGAAAATTAATCATATATCCAATAATGTCTGACAAGTATTAAGACCCGTTTGGATAAATGGAATTCGATGGATACAGGGTTCTTGAATTGGTTGTGGTCCTACATGTGTTGTGGACACGCCACAGCTCGAAAGAGCGTCTCGTTATTAGCTCTCATGAGCTTCCTATTATATGGTTCTTGCGAGCTTCCCGTTAATAGCTCTTCGGAGCATCCCTATTGGTTGTGATTATGCATGTGTTATGGACACAATGCAACTCTTATAAGCGTCCCAATATATGGCTCTTTGAAGCTTCCCATTTAAAGGCTCTTCATGAGCTTCCCAATTAATGGCTCTCTGGAGCTTCTCTATATTGGCTCGTATGAGCTTCCCGTTACATAGCTCACAGGAGCTTCTCGTTATATGGCTCAAAAGAGCTTCCCGTTTATGTGCTCGAATGAGCACTCCCGAATATGAATTGACGGATTACAGTTTGTACACCTTGTGTGTACTACCTGTGTATCCATCAATATTTTCAATGATTCAACGAGCAAAATCCTGACATGAGTAAATATGAGTTCAAAATGAATCATTACCTATATATGCCTGAAGTACATGAAAAATTGATATTTGATGAACTCATACATGTTTCTTGATATTCATGTGAAATATATGACTGACATGTTTGATGAGGATATGTGTATAGGCTATTGACCAAATTGCTTTGGATGTATTTTATATGCTTACCTTAATTGTAAATGAATGGTAAGTTAAAATTCCCATTTTACGAACTTACTAAGCTTTAAAGCTTACTCTATTTTATTTCCCCCTGTCTTATAGTACTCGGAAACTCGTAAAGGTTGGAGGCTGGTCGAAGCTTTATCACACTATCCATCGGCTCGTTTCGGTATAATTAGTAAACTACATTTTGGTTATAATGACATGTATGGGCTAAATTGGGCCAATGATGACATGTATGTGTTTGGTTGAAATTAGCCATTGGTATGACTTGTAATTGGTATATTTTGATATGTATATATATGTCCTTAACATGTTTCATATGTGGTGAAAATGGTTGACTAATGAAAATCATATAGGTATATTGATGAATGGTTTAAATAGAATAATTGGTAAAATATACTTATATGTTTATATGGTCAATTAGGTAAGAGTGAATGCTTGGATATAAGGGGTATTATGATATGTGTTAAAATTGGTTTTGGCTTGATTTAAATGTCTTGTATTGCATTGCGAATGTGCCTAAGTGTTGATGCAAGTGGAAGGCAAATTTGGGTGAGAAATATAGCTTGGAAATAGCCCTATTTTGTCCACACGGGTAAAGACACGGACGTGTGTTTCAGCCGTGTGTGATACACGGCCTAGCACATTGGCGTGTGTTTTGGCCGTGTGTCCCCTGCATCTTAAAATTTTCAAAACAGAATGCTTAGTATTGATCATACGGCCTAACACACGGGCATGTGGCTTGGCTGTGTAACCCCTGCACCTATTTAATATAAATTTTCATGTTTACACGGCCTATCACATGGACGTGTGACTTGGCCGTGTAACCTAAGTCAGAGAGTTACATGAGTATGGACACGGGCTGAGACACGGCCGTGTGCCCTATTTCAAATGCCCACACGGCCTGACCACACGGGCCTGTGTCCCCTGCACTATGAAAAAATTTTGAGATTTTGCGAAAAATTCTGAGTACCCGGTTTAACCCTGACCTGTTTTTAATGCATAATTTGAGCCTTGAGGGGTTAAATAAGGGACAATATGATTGTACATGATTGATTTCTAATATGATTGACAAATGATATTAAATGTCTGTG